>NC_059125.1:55925539-56578039 GCF_020740685.1 Jaculus jaculus | reverse complement strand
ATCACAGCGGACCCAGGAATTACATACCACGACTTAAATGTGGCTATGTTTTTGGAATTAGGACAAGTCCCCCTCTCCTTCTCTTTTTCCTACTCTTCATCTGTAACTTTAAATTTTCACCATATTATGAAGCTGTCATCACTCTCAGGAGGAAACAAGTAAAAGCAGATATTGGGGGTCTCAGCAGGGCTGCCTTCTAACCAAGAGCTGCTCATGCTATCAGCATCCCTTTAGAGTTCACCCAAGATTCACTGCAAACCAAGATCCAAAAACATCATGGCAGGCTGTGGAAAAGAGTATTTTGAAAAGAGAGATGGGGGAAGAGAAATTGAGTCCTCTAGGTAAAGTAAGCAAGCAATGGAACTCAAACACCCTTGCCAGCAATCTGGTTTTAGTAACATGCCTCACTTCATTAGCAGTAAGCACAGCAATAAATATTTTGGAAAGAATGTGTCTGTTATCCATTCCAGGGATAATTAGATTAAGTAGCATTTAACTCATGTTCCAGGAAGGTCCAGTACTAAACTGAGTAGCTTCAGAGAATTATCACTGAGCACTCATTAAAACTAACTTGTGAAGATTTTAAATCATGGATCTGAATATCTTGAACTAACAAGCAAAGTCTGAATGTATTAATATAATTACAAAACCCATTGACGTAACTAGGCCTTTCCTTTACCTGTATTACTGAATTAAAACTATATATATATTTAAGAATTTTTTTTGTTTTTTTTGGCTCCCCCCACCCCATCTAAAGATTTATTTTTATTTATTTATTAGAGCCAGAGAGAGGGGTAGAAAGAGAGAGAGAGAGAGAGAGAGAGAGAAAGAGAGAGAGAGAGAGAGAGTAATAATGGGTGCGCCAGGGCTTCCAGCCACTGCAAACGAACTCCAGATGCTGTGTGCCCCCTTGTGCATCTGGCTAACGTGGGTCCTGGGGAATTAAACTTGGGTCCTTTGGCTTTACAGGCAAGCACCTTAACCACTAAGCCATCCCTCCAGCCCTAAAACTATATATTTTTATATATAAAACTGAATCCATGTCTATATAACTACTGTTTAGTTTAAATAGAGCAAACCAGGTATCTTATAAAATTAATAGTTATTTGAATTTATTTTCATTTGTTATATGGTACATATATTCAGAAATTTCCTTTTCACTTATAAAATTTTAAAAATGATAACTTCTGATGTTTATACATAGTTTAATAGTTTTATATATGTAAGAAATATTAGAATAAAAATAATTGCATTGAAAAATAAGTTCCTTTGAATCTTTGCAAATTCTATTTCTTCTACTTGAGTGTTATTCCCATAGTTTTAATGGCTTAGAAATTCCAATTCATCCCTTAAACTTTGTGTAAATGCTCTGGAATCCATCAAAGAATTACTTATCCCTGTCACATATCATTTCTTATTATTGTTATTATTGTGATTATGAGGCTTATATTCTCTGCCAGACTAGGAGCTTTTCCATAACAACAACTATTTATAGTTCATCTTTTAAAAGCTCCTTAGTTTCCACAGCACCTTTTATTATATTAAACACTGGCAAACCATATTAAGAATTCCTGAGATTGCCACCAATGTGGTTCATTAGCCATAAACTCTTATCCTAGACCCTCACTTGACCTTTCTAATATCATGAATTTCTGGATGTTGACAAAATATGAAAGCATCATCTGTCTTCCATGTTTCAATCACTGAATTAAAGTATTTTTTATTTATTGAACAGTTAACGTACTTTACAGTGTGTGGAAGAAATAATATAGGCACATGCCTTAACCACTGAGCAATCTCTTCAACCTTAAAGAAATAATACAATCTTAAATATTACATCCTTTCTTTTCTTGGAGATAGTGGAAATGCTAGGCAAGTGTTCTATCAATAAAGTATATATTCGCCGGGTGTGGTGGCACACGCCTTTAATCCCAGCACTCGGGAGGCAGAGGTGGGAGGATCGCCATGAGTTTGAGGCCACCCTAAGACTACATAGTGAGTTCCAGGTCAGCCTGAACTACAGTGGGACCCTACCTTGAAAAACCAAAAAATAAAAAAAGTAAAAAAAAATAATAATAAAGTATATATTCAACCTTCTTTTGAATTTTGTTTTGAAACAAGGTTTCACTATATTGTCCAGGGTATATTGAACTCATTCTATTGTTCAGGCTGACCTTAAAGTCACTATGAAGCCCAGACAGGCCTTTAACTTATGATCCTTATGCCTGAGGCTCCCAAGAAGCAGGATTATCCTAAAAAACCTGTGTCATGGTCATGTTAATGTTGCTGGGATGAACCTCCAGACTAGACACAGTTTATGGAAGGAAAGAATTTATGTCAGGCTTAGAGTTCCAGGGCAATTTCCACAATGGTGGAAGAAACTGGCTCCCTTTAACAAACCCATGAAGATAGAAAAACCACCACCAGCGCCACAAGCAAGCACACTCTGGGATCCCCAGGCAGTGCTCAAATACTCTGCATACCTTAGGCTGGAATTCAGACCCACCCCCAGTGACACGCCCCACCTTCCCTGTAGCAGGAGTTTGCCTGCTAGGGCAGAAGATGCAAACTCAATTTTAATACCTGAGTCTATTAGTGTCATAGATTCAAACTGTCACAACCTATGTCATTTCTTTTTCTTTTTACAAACTTTTATTAATAATGTTCATACATGGGGGTTGAGGAGATGGCTCAGTGGTTAAAAGCACTTGCTTGCAAAGCCTGAGGGCCTAGGGTCAATTCCCCAGTACTCATGTAAAGCCCAATACACAAAATGTTACATATATCTGGAATTGATTTGCAGTATCAAGAGGCCCTGGTGCAGCCATTTTCGCTTCCCCTCTTGTTCTCTCTCTACTTGCAAATAAAAAAATAAATTAAATATTTAATAACTTGCATACACAATTCATTTTCATCATAATCCCATCAAATGCTATATTATGTGCCGCTTCCACTGCAGTGTTTCTTGAGCACTGGTGGGCATGATACAGATGACTTCTAGTCCAGTGCTAGGCACTTGATTGGGTTTCTCTTCTTGTCATTTGGATGGATGGGTCTTGGGTCTCCCCAGTGTTTGCCAACAACTATACAAAGCAGATTATCAGGCTGGAGAGATTGCTTTGTGGTTAGGGTGCTTGCCTGTGAAGCCTGAGGACCCATGTTTGACTCTATAGGTCCCATGTAAGCCAGATACACAAGGTGATGCAAGCATGCAAGGTTGCACATGCACACAAGGTAGTACACACATCTTGAGTTCAATTACAGTGCTGGAGGCCCTTGTACACCAATTTCTCTCTCTCTCTCTCTCTCTCTCTCTCTCTCTCTCTCTCTCTCTCTCTCTCTCTACCTCCATTTCATTAAGAAAAAAACAGGTTGTCTAACCAAGTGTGAGAGCAACATTGATCGAATAGTATACACATGAACATTTAAAAGGCTTTTGGATGGGCAGAACCCTTCCATCTAGTAGAAGCTTCCCTCTAGGATCTATACCTTCCAAGCCATAGGCTTCTGACTTGGTTCTCAGTAACAGACATGAATTCCCTCCCACTGATTGGGCCTCATATCCAATCAGAGAAGGGTTGATTATCCCATAATTACGTGCCACTGTTTCACTGGTAGGTACATCTTGCCTTGCTGGTTTATTTCATAGCTTGCAGAATCCATTGTTTGTTCTGGCTGTTGATGTTTTTACCTCCATGGTCAAAATCTTTATTATCTTATTGTACCTGATATGAAATTTTACTAATAACAATAACTATAATAGTATAATTATATATATAAGTGAGTGATATATTATTTCTTAAAGAAGTTTGTCTTAAATTATTAAATTATTAATTGATTTTTTTATAAACACGGTCGTATTCTTACACTCCGCAGCAGCTCACACACTGCTTTCAGCACTATGGCAGCTTGATTTCTCAATGTCCTGCAATCACACTCTGTTGTTTCTTCAGCAATAGGGTCTTACCATCTAGTTCTGGTGGATAGCTAAGCATTTTGTCAATGGCCTACATTATTTTGGGGAACCTTATGCACTTCCCTGACCAACAGTTCATTGAGAGGGTGGCCCACCTCTGGCATTGGGATTTACCTGCAATAACCTATTGTTTTAGCATAAAGCTTTCTCCACTCCAGCAGGGTACTTCTGCCCAAACTCTTGCTCTCTAACTCTCTCAGTCTCTCTCTCCCTCTTTCTTCCTCCTTCCCTTCAAAAGTGATATTTTTTGCCTGTTTTTTTTTTTTTTAATTTGGGACACTTTTTATTTGTGCTTCAATCTCACTGCTTGTTATACATTTGTTTATATTACATACATCCTTTTTGTTTAATGTTGTTGGTCTAGAAATTCATTCCTGTACGTTAGATCCCCAATTCAGTGGAATATAACTTTTTACAGTATATCGTAACAGTTTTCTGAATTTTATTTATATGCCCCTTTTGTCCTCTATTTTTTATTAATCTCGGTCTTCAATCTCTTTTATTTGATTCATTTGTCTAGGGGTTGGACAAGATACCTTTGATTCCTTGTATTAAAAAAATTTATATTTCATTTATTTCTTCCCTGACCTTGATTATTTATTTCCATCTACTAATTAGAAGTTTGTTCTTGTTCATCCATTGGATTCCATTACTATGAAATTGGTATTTTTCAGTAAGGTAATGCTGCCATGGTTTTTCATGTTTCCTATACTTCTGTACTTGGATTTGTGCATCTGGTGTTATTTTGATGGTTGGATTTTTATATCATCTGTATTCATTCTGTCCAATTATTTATAATGCTCAAGTGGAACTAGGTTGTATTAGGGTTTTGGTAGTGTTCTTCACCAATGTGTCGGGGATATAGTTCAGTACCTAAACCCTCAATCCAAGTACTAAGGGCACCAGGTGTGATCCCCAACACCACTACAGGAGTAGAATATTAACTACAGAAGCAGCCACAAATGCTGCATAGGCACTCTGTACAAATATCACTGAAGCCAGCTAACAATAATCATGCCTTTAACTTCAATATGTATTGAGGAATAGAGAAACAAGGACAGTGTGGTGTTAAGTAAGATATTAGATACTAAGGTTAGGCATGGAAGGAAACTAGCATGAATAAGTTCAAGGCTTATCATGTATCAACTGAGAAAAAAGCTGAGGAGAAAGAAGCAGGTTAAAGGGGAGGTAGACATATTGTTAGGATCCATAGACTTTAATAATTTTGTATGTTTATTATTATTATTATTAACAAGATGTCTAATATAGATGCATCATGAGTTGGTACCCTCTTTTCCCCAATCTCTGCCCCATTCCATTGGGGACACTCCTCAGTGGGATTTAAGATATTCCCCATGGGGTTGTTTATGCATTGTGGGAGCAGTAGTCAATTATTTTGGGAGAGAGGGAATGACTCTGGGCAGGATGTCTCAGCTTGTGGTTCTTATAACCTTTCTGGCTCCTCTTCTGCAAAATTCCCTGAGCCATGGTGAGTGTTTTTTAAGTCTACTTCAGTGATGAGCTCTTAGGAGCCTCTGGATCTCTGCTTTGGTATTTGTTTAAAAACTGAAGGTTTTTAAAAAGTAAATAAAATAAGTCAAATATGGCCACACAGGCCTGTAACTCCAGCGCTGAGGGAGACAGAGATGGGAAGATCACTGGGACTTGCTGATCAGCCTATCTGGCTGGAAATGCAGTGAACCCCAGGCTCAGTGAGAGAGCCTGCATCAAGGAAATATGGCAGGAGAGCAATAGAGAAGGACATTTGATCTCCTCCTCTGGTCTTTGCATATTTGCACCCAGGGCATGCACATCTGCACAAACATGCGTATACACATGCATACACCAACTGCACCAACATCCCATATACAACACAAAAAAATAAACAAAATACAAAGTAAATTAGCTGGAAAACTATTATAGCATCAGTGAGTGAGCATGTCTTCCCTGATAGATGAGGTGTCAATTCCCTCCCTGTGACATCTGTGATGTTACAAACTGCTGATAGGGGAAGGACACTTTGTGGCTTCAGTTCAAACATTTAAAACTTACTCCTTGGTATGTTGTGTCCCTTTGGAGTTTAAACACATTACATTTGGATTGAGTTTCTGAAACAAGCGTTCTGAGTTCTACAGTGTATTTCTAAGTTCCCATGCTTTTGTTCACCCAGGCTGAGGTAGGACCTTCCTAGGTGTCTGTCTGTTGCAGTCAGGTTCGCATTGCTGGTAAACATCACCCAATCAAGAACAGCTTGTGGGATAAAAGGTTTATTTTGGCTTACAGGCTTGAGGAGGGAAGCTCCATTATGGCAGGGAAAACGATGACGTCAGCAGAGGGAGAATCACCCCATGATCAACATAAGGTGGACAATAGCAACAGAACAGTGTGCCAAACACTGGCAAGGGGCAACTGGCTATGACACACATACGCCCGCCTCCAACAATACACTGCCTCCAGGAGGCTTTAATTTCCAGTTGCTGTCAACTGGGGAACCTACCATCCAGAACGCCTAAGTTTATGGGGGACACCTGAATCAAACCACCACAGTGTCCGTGGAGAAACAGCTTCAGGTAAGTGCATCATACTCCAGCTTTTGTGTCTGCAGCCTGAACTGATCCCGTGTCTCTCTCCACCCATGGTGTATTTGGCTCATGGCTATATCTCCACAGCCGGTTCTGCCTCCAGTTAGCTGTGGTGCTGGTATTGGGAGTGAGGAGTGCTTTCCCCACAGTTTCCTCTGGCTAAGGCTAGCACTAGACCTCTCTGCAGTCCCAGCATCAGGATTAACCTTACTCGCTGGCTCCATAGCTTTATACTGGTGCCACATCTCTCTGCCTACAGTGTGTATAGCTCTTGATGGTCTTGTCGCAGCCCAGTCTGTCTCTCTCCAGCTAGGTAGGTATTGCTGTAGAGCCAGTGTCAGGAGGAAAGGACGAAGTACTTCCCTGGTGGATTTTGCTGACCTCATCCTGAGCCATGCACTGAGCCCCCAGGCAATGGCATATGGCTAGTCCTGCCAGCTTTTTTGCAGAGATCTCACTTGGTTTGTTGACTTCATTTTCATCTATTACCTAATGTAAAATAGACTTGTTTATTATCATGTTTTCGTTTTTAAAATGTATTTCAATTTGTTTAAGTGAGAGAGAAAGAGGCAGATAGAGAATGGGTACACCAGGGCCTCCAGCCACTGCAAATGAACTGCAGATGCATGTTCCACTTTGTGCGTCTGTCTTATGTGGGTACTGGGGAATCAAACTCTGTTCCTTTGGCTTTGCAAGCAAGCACCTTACTGCAGAGCAATCTCTCCATCCACCCCTACTTTTAAAATTTATTTATTTATTTGAGGGAGAGATATTTGAGAGAGAGAGAAAAGGGCAGAAAGAAAGAGAAAATCCCATTTTCTTTCACTGAGTCATATTGACAGGGCTTCTAATCCACCATCTTACCCAGAAGTCAAAACTTTTTAAAAAGAATTCTTGTTGCTTTATTATTTAACAAAATGCTAACGAGTTCCCATTAGAAGATCTTTACTTATTTTGAGGCAAGCCCAAAACACTACCCTTTTCAATGCAAGAGAGCAAGAGGGAGAAAGAATTGGTGCACCACGGCCTCCAGCCACTGTAATCAAACTCTAGATGCATGTGCCAACTTGTGCACATGTGTGACCGAATGAGCTTGCATCACTTTGTGCATCTGGTTTACGTGGGACCTAGAGAGTTGAACAAGGGTCCTTAGGCTCTGCAGGCAAGTGCCTTAACCACTAAGCCATTTCTCCATCCCTAGAAGATCTTTAGACATTAGTCTAAATTGTTTTGCCATCTGAACACATGCTCTCATGCACACACACACACACACACACACACACACACACACACACGGATGCTTTTTATCAAGTAAATAAATGTTTAACACTTGAAAACTACTTACTGACATTTTGCACCCAATATTGTTAAATACATTTTTTCCATATATAATTTTCAAATTAAAATGTTAGAAACAGCCACCAGTATTGATGATTCTTTTAAGGAATGACACATTAAGGTATCATTCTTTTGACTTATAGTTCTTAACAGAATGATAATAGCCAAAGTGACGCAAAATCTTCCACATGAGATTATGATTTAGCTTCATTTCACATAAATATGATGTAAGATGCAATAAGCTTCATGGATTAGATCTTTCAGGATGGACTGATAATTTATACAGTCCAACTTTAAAAAAAATTACTGATGAAGACAGTTTAATACTGCTACCAAGAAGTACATATAACAGGGCTGGAGAGATGACTTAGCAGTTAAGCACTTGCCTGTGAAGCCTAAGGACCCTGGTTCGAGGCTCGATTCCCCACATAAGCCAGATGCACAAGGTGGCACATGAGTCTGGAGTTCATTTGCAGTGGCTGGAAGCCCTGACACACCCATTCTCTCTCTCTTTCTCTCTCTGCCTCTTTCTCTGTCTGCCACTCTCAAATAAATAAAAATAAACCAAAAAAATTAAAAATAACAAAAAAAGAAGTGCATCTAACATATTCAACTTTTAGGCCACAGTTTTAAAGGTCTTAAGAATCGAGTTGGCTTGATAAAACAGTAGGTTGGCAGTTATGAACATATTTATTGCTTTGCCATCTTTAAAATACACTTTCATGACATCACAGACAGTTTCAAAGCACTATACAAATTTTTGAGTGCTCAAATGTTCTGTTATTGATATTTCCTGAAGACATTATAAAGTGTGTCACATAGTCCTTTAATTGCCCTAGCTATAGCCTTGATTGTCTGCAGAAACCTCACTCTGTCCTTGACCTCATTGGAATGTTACTCAGAATGTACTTAAGTGCTTATGCCTTTTCATTTCTGTTCTGGAATTCTGAATCACATCATTCACTCATACCCTCTTCTTAATCATCAGCTGCCATATGAAGAAGAGACTCTGTGAAGTTAATGTTGATATTTTTTGCTCTAAAATTTTCATGATCATATCTGCTGTGAGACCTGGATTTTCTTTTTCAATCCTAATTAAAGTAGTTCTCAGTGTGTGAGCTGCAGACAAATATACTCATTCGGGCTTATTAAACACAGGATACATGATTGCATAGAGGGATACAGAAGTGGCCCCAGCTTCATTCATCATCCATCCACTGTCATGCCCATTCAAAAGCAAGAAAAAGAAAACCTTCTAAAACAGAGGAATCTTCATTCACTACAGTCTTTCTCCATTTGTGTGTGATAAAAAAATTATGCAGAAAAATTCACTGAAAAACAATTCACTGATCAGCAACAAAGGTACTGACATCACTTCCCACCTTTGGGACACTGTGCCCAGAAGCTCCAAACTTTTGACAAAAGTTTGCAGATAGGTCTTTCTCCAAAGAAGATATATATGAATGGCCAATTAGCATAAGAAAAAAATTCTCAGTCTTGTTAGTGATTAAGGAAGTGCAAATCAAAATTACACCAAGAATAATCATGGAAAATGCTAATAAAAATTTTAAAAATTAAAAAAAAATTACACCAAGATACCACTCTCTACTCAGTAGGATGGATGATATTGAAATAATGAGCCAGGTGTGCTGGCACACTCTTTTAATCCAAGCACATGGGAGGCAGAGGTAGAAGGATTGCTATGAGTTCGAGGCCAGCCTGGAACTACAGTGAGACCCTGACTCAAAAAAGTGAAATAATGGAAAATAACAACTATTGGCAAGGATGCAGAGAAGTTGGAATCTTAATACAGTTTTGTCAGCAATGATTATTTGGGGATAAAATTTACTAAGTAGCTCCTGAATTTTTTAAAATTTTTTGTTTATTTTTATGTATTTATTTGATAGTGACAGAGAGAGAAAGAGGCAGAGAGAGAGAGAGAGAGAGAGAGAATGGGCGCGCCAGGGCCTCCAGCCACTGCAAACGAACTCCAGACGCGTGCGCCCCCTGTGCATCTGGCTAATGTGGGTCCTGGGGAATCGAGCCTTGAACTGGTGTCCTTAGGCTTCACAGGCAAGCGCTTAACCGCTAAGCCATCTCTCCAGCCCAGCTCCTGAATTTTTTAAAGAGAGTTAGCTTATGGCCCAACACTTCTACTCTAGCTAACCACCCAAAGTGAACTTCAAAGGGATATACCAAGTAAAAACCTACACAGTAATGTCCCAAACACTATAAATTAATAGACAAAATGTCTATGACCAGATGAACAGGTAAGCAAAATGCAGCACATCCATACAGTAGGCAGCTAAAAACATGATATATAGAAAAGTACTAGAATGTTGACTAATCTAGAAAACATCTTGGTGAAAGAGGCCAGTACAAAAAAAAAAAAAAAGGCCACCTACTGTATGGTCTTATGGTCTTATTTATGTGAAATGTTCATTATATGCATAATTACAGAATCAGAGAATAGGTTGGAGCTTATTGTAGTCTAGAAAACAATGAGAAGATTAGAAATCATTCTTCTTTTTGAAATATAAAACATTTCAAAACTACATTGTGATAAGAGTCCTACATTTTTGACTTGTTTTATTGGAGTAGATACAATTGGCATGAGATTTACTCTCTTAATGAAGTTTTCCATACAAAGTACAGTTAACTGCAGGCATGGTGATGTACAGGTGATCTCTGGAGCTTATTCATCTTGAACTGAAAACTTTTAACTTTTGAACAGTAATCCTCTTTCTGTCAGCTCCTTACTCCAGTATCTACCAACTAACATTCTAGTATATTTCTATAGTTTGTCTATTGAGTTCATCTATGTTGTCTCATATTGCAGGATATTATTATTATTATTATTATTATTATTATTATTATTAAGGCTGAATGATATCACATTATATGTATAAAACCAGGATTGTTTATTCATTCATCTACCAATGGATATTTTAGGTTATTTCCAAAAAGTTTCAATCCCTTGGCTACTAGGAATAATACTGCATTGGAGATGGAGTACAAATTTCTCTTTAAGATTCCAACTTTGATTTCTTTGAATGTACACACCCATGGCTATGATTTCTAATGTTGTATACATTTATTTTAACTGAGAAGCCACCACACTATTCCACAGTGGCTCTAACATTTTACATTATTGCTAACAGTGTGGTAGAGTTCCACTTTTTTCATATCTTCTCCAATACTTGTTACTTTTCAACTATTTTCAGAACAATATTCTAATAGATGTAAGGTAGTATCTCATTGTTGTTTTGATTTGCAATTAATGACCACCTTTTGCTATACCTAGTAGGTGTTGGTAAGTGGTCTTTGGAGAAAAGTATATTCAAATCCTTTGCCCATTTTTATATTAGTTTATTTTATGTTTTACTCCTATTCAATTGTAGGAGGTGTTTCTTTTATAATTTTTATTTATTTCTATTTTTGACATTTTAATACATGTATATAATATGTTTTGATCTGATTGCCTCTAATTATCATTTCCTATCCACTTACCTCTCTCTTTAACATGTTTATTCTCCCTTATTAATCTCCATATCACTTTTATACTTTGGTTTTTACTCATTAAATTAAATCAGGGTTTTCTGTATGATCATAGGTGGAAGGTTATTTACTGTGAAATGGGAAACTTACTAGTGACTATACCACTGATAAATCTGACTCTCCCTCTCCCCCCCCCAAAAAAAAAACACTAGCTCCTTTGGGAGGCATAGTGTTTCATGTATCCTTACCTTAGTCTGTAGCTTCTCTAACCAACAACTCATTGGGAAATATCTCATTCTTCACACTAGAATTTATGATTAATAACCTATAGCTTTGGTAAATAGTTTTTCTTTTCCATGCATGCAAGAGACCTCCATTCAAGCATTTAAAAAATATTTTTTAATTGGTTTACCATGCAGTAAGGTGTCCACATGGCGCATATATATGTGTATATATATATATATATATATATATATATATATATATATACATATACTTAATTTTCATTCATCCTCCCACTTTCTTATCTCCACCATGGCCCCCATACCTGCTTAACCTTTCCCTCCCATTACCCATCTACTGTCATGTTCCATATGTTCTACTGTCCCTTTCTAACTTTTTGACCTCTACAGACACTCTGATTTAAATACACTAATAAAATCATTCAAAGCTAGGATCCACAGATGAGACAGAACATGCAGTGTTTGTGTTTCTGAGCCTGTGATAACTCACACATTATGAACTTCTCTAGTTGCATCAATTTCCTGAAAATTTCATTTTTATTTATACCTGAATGAACCTTCATTGTATATATGTACCACATTTTCCTAACCTATTCATTAATTAAAGGACAAATATTATAATTCCATTCTCCAACTATCATGCATAGCGAAGCAATAAACATGGATGTACAAGTGCCTCTATAATAAAGTGTAATGTCCTTACGGAATATGCACAGGAGTCATGTAACCAGGTCATAAGGTAGTTCTGTTTTTAAGTTTTTGAGAAACCTCTACAATGATTCCCATAATGACTGTACCAACTTGAATCCCCACCAACAGTGAATAAGCATTCCTCTTTTGTCCACACCCACCAGCATTTGTTGTCATTTGCTTTTAGGAAGCTATCCATTTTAACCATAGTGAGATAGAATCTCAAAGTAGTTTTAATTTGCATTTCCCTGGTGACTAAGAATGTCAAGCACTTGTAAAATATTTATCTTTTTATTTCTTATTTTGAGAAGTTTCTGTTCATTTCCACCACTGATTTTTTTATTGCATTGTTTTCTTGATGTGTAATTTTTGGTGTTCCTTTCATGTTCAACATATAAATCCTCTGTCAGCAGTGAGGCTAGCAGTCTATGACCATGCTACCCTGAACATGCCCAATACTGGAAACTAAGCAGGGTTGAGCCTGATTAGTACTTAGATGGGAGAAGAGAAGCTGCCAATGGCTTTCTCTAATTTTGCAGGTTATCTCTTCACTCAACTGGCCATTTCCTCATGCTATATAAAGGCTTTTTAATTTCATATGATTCCATTTGTGAGTTGTCAATCTTATTTCCTGAGCAACTGTGGTCCTATTCAGAAAAGCCTTACCTATGCCTATATCTTATAGCAAAATCCCTATATTTTCCTTTATCACTTTTATAGTTTGGGGGTCTTACTGTGAAATCTTTAATAAATTTGAAGTACCTTTTTATGGGGTGAGAAATAAGGGTCTACATTATTCTTCCTTGAGTAGATATCCAATTTTCCCTAGCAGTATTTGTTGAAGATCCTGTCATAGTTCCGATGAGTATTTAAGGCACCTTTGTCAAAAACCAGATGGTTAATCACGCCGCTCCTCAGCAGTGATGTCAGCCACACTTGTGCATGTGCAGGGTGGGGAGACCATGGACAAGCGGTGCAGGAGCTCCACAGAGGCAAAAGCATCGGTGGAAGGGAAAGTGCCAGAGGGGAAAAATGCAGAGCTGGAGTCATGTGTACTGCTCCTTGGCCAAGAGAGGCCATTTTAGGCGAGTATCTCATGGCCTACAGGGAATCTCTGCAGTGCCTGTGAGAACATACATAGATCAGTCAATGGACACAGATATAACAGTGATAGGTTCTGGCCCTGAAGGATATGTTGCTACCATTAAGGCTGCCCATTTAGGCTGTAACAGAGTCTGCATTGAGAGAAAAATGAACACTAAGCAGAACATGCTTGAATGTTGGTTGCATCCCTTATAAGGCTTTATTGAATAATTCTCATTATTAATATATGGCTCTTTGAAAAGCTTTTGCCTCTAGAGGAATTGAAATGTCTTAAGTTCACTTGAATTTAGAGAAGATGATGGAGCAGAAGAGTACTGCTGTAAAAACATTGACAGGTGGAATTGCCCACTTATTCCAACAAAAAAGGTTGTTCATGTCAATGGATATGGAAAGATAACTGGTAAAACTCAGGTCACAGCTACAAAAGCCAATGGCAGCACTCAGGTTATTGATATAAAAAACATTCTCATAGCTATGGGTTCAGAAGTTACTCCTTTTCCTGGAATCAAGATTGATGAAGATACCATCGTGTCATCTACTGGAGCTTTATCTTTTAAAAAATGTTCCAGAAAAGATGGCTGTCATTGATTCAGGAGTAATTGGTGTAGAACTATGTTCAATTTGGCAAAGACTTGGTGCAGATGTAACAGCAGTTGAATTTTTGGGTCATGTAGGTGGAGTTGGAATTGACATGGAAATATAAAAAAGCTTTCAGTGCATCCTTCAAAAGCAGGGCTTTGGGCTGGAGAGATGGCTTAGCAGTTAAGTGCTTGCCTGTGAGGCCTAAGGACCCTGGTTCGAGGCTCGATTTCCCAGGACCCACGTTAGCCAGATGCACAAGGGGGCACACACATCTGGAGTTCATTTGCAGCGGCTGGAGGCCCTAGCGCGCCCATTCTCTCTCTCTATCTGCCTCTTCCTCTCTCTGTCTGTCGGTCTCAAATAAATAAATAATAATTTTTTTAAAAAAAGCAGGGGTTTAAATTTAACTTGAATACAAAAGTTACTGGTGCACTGGAGGGTTGGCTTAGCAGTTAAGGTGTTTGCCTGCAAAGCCAAAGGACCCAGGTTCAATTCCCCCAGGACCCACGTTAGCCAGATGCACAGGGAATGCACATCTGGAGTTCATTTCCAGTGGCTGGATGCCTTGGTGTTTCCATTCATTCTCATTCTCTCTCTCTCTTTCTGTATCTGTAAAATAAATAAATAAAAATAAAATACTTTTTTAAAAAAAGTTACTGGTTGCACCAAGAAGTCAGATGGAAAAATTGATGTGTCTATAGAAGCTGCTTCTGGTGGACAGGCTGAAGTTATCACTTGTGATGTCATCTTGGTTTGCATTGGTCAACAACCCTTCACTCAGAACTTGGGATTAGAAGATCTTGGAATTGAGCTAGATCCCACAGGTAGAATTCCAATCATTAGCAGATTACAAACCAAAATTCCAAATATCTATGCCATCGGAGATGTGGTTGCTGGTCCCATGCTGGCTCACAAAGCAGAAGATGAAGGCATCATCTAGGTTGAAGGAATGGCTGGCGGTACTGTGCACATTGACTACAATTGTGTGCCGTCGGTGATCTACACACACCCCGAGGTTGCTTGGGTTGGCAAATTAGAAGAACAGTTGAAGGAAGAGGGTGTTGAGTGCAAAGTTGGAATGTTCCCATTTGCTACAAACATCAGAGCTAAGACAAATGCTGACCCAGACTGCATGGTGAAGATTCATGGACAGAAGTCAATAGGACCAAGTGCTGGAGAAATGGTAAATGAGGCTGCTCTGGCTCTGGAATACAGAGTGTCCTGTGAAGACATAGCTCGAGTCTGCCATGCACATCTGACCTTATCAAAAGCATTTAGAGAAGCAATCCTGGCTGTATGGTTTGGCAAATCAATCAACTTTTGTAGAAAAAAATATACACACACACACACAACACTATTATTCCCTAAATCTTGAAACTTTTGTAGAGGTCACATTTCCGAACAGGATATGTTCACAGTTCCAGGAATTTCTAGAATGTAATTAAGAAGCTTAGAGAAGGTATTTAATATGCTTGAACAGAATGGAATGATCTTGTATCTACATTTTAAATACAGATTTTACTTCAATAAAAAATAGATGGCTGTAGTTGCATGAACTGATATCTGGGTCCACTATTCTGTTCTCTTGGTCTACATGTCTGGTCTTGTCCAAGGACCATGATGTTTTTATTACTATGTCTCCTGTAGTATAACTTGAAATCTCATGTGATGTTTCCTCCAGCAGTATTCATTATGCTCAGGTTTTCTTTGGCTAACTACTACAATTTTTGCTTCCATAAAAAATTTAAGATTTTTATGGGTACTGGGGAATTGAGCATGGACCACTGTGCTTTGCAAGCAAATGCCTTTAACCACTGAGCTATATCTCCAGCCCACTGTGCAGTTCTTTTTTTTATTTATTTGAGAGAGAGAGACTGGATGCACCAGGGCCTCCACCCACTGCAAACAAACTCCAGATTCATGCACCCCCTTGAGCAACTAAATAGCATGGGTACTGAGTAATTGAACCTGGGCCTTAGGCTTTGCAGACAAGTGTCTTAACCATTAAGAAATCTCTCCTTGAGCCGGGTGTGGTGGCGCACGCCTTTAATCCCAGCACTTGGGAGGCAGAGGTAGGAGAATCATCGTGAGTCCAAGGCCACCCTGTGAATTCCAGGTCAGCCTGAGCTAGAGTGAGACCCTACCTCAAAAAACCAAAAAAAGAAAAAAAAAAAAAAGAAATCTCTCCAGACCAGTATTTTTTTCTTTCATTTCTGTGAATAATAGTGTTGGAATTTTGGTTGTAATTGTATTGCATGTACAGACTCCTTTTGGTTGGATGGCCATTTTCACAATATTAATCCTTTCAATTACATAAGCATAGGAGGTCTTTCATCTGATACTATCTTCCTTAATTTCTATTCTTCAAATTTTTCATTGTAGACATCTTTCTCTTCCTTAGTTACGTTTAGTCCAAGGTATGTTTGAAACTATTATGAATGGTATTCTTTCCTTGATTTCTTTCTGCCTACATTTGTCATTAGTGTGTAAAAATGTTACTGATTTTTGTATGGTAATTTTTGCATCCTACCACTTTACTGAACTTGTTTATCAACCTTAGGCATTTTCTGCTGGAAAATACAGGTTCCCTCATGTATAGAATCATAGCATTTATAAATAAGAATACCATAACTAATAAGCATCTTGAGGACCAGACAATAGGGTGGGTGGAGCAGGAGGGGAGGGTAATAGTGAGGGTGGGGGACAAAAAATGACACAAATGGCAATGGTACCATAAAATTCTGCATCCAAAAAGACACTAAATGGTTGAACCTTCACCAGGTCCTTAGAGGGAACACCTGAATCGCAAGGCCCTGGAGAAGGTATGATGAAGACTGATTTAATCTTCTGTTTCTCTCTCTCTCTCCCTCTTCTCTCTATCTCTTTTATGTTACTTATCTTTTTCTTCCTTCTCTTCTTGGGTGCTGAACTGTAACTCCCAGTACCACCGTGTGGCTAATATCCACAACGAGCTGTTGATCAGAGAGATCTACAAGGTTTCCCAAAAGAAGACAGATTTCTGTCAGACTACTTGATGGCCTACCAAAGGTTAGTGGTAAGACCCTACTGCTGAAAACACCATATGCTATTGATACAGAACATGGAGCACTGGCTGGAAACTTGAAGAAAGTCAGTCCCCAGACAGTTAGCTCCTCTAGTGCCAGAAGGAGCTATAAGAGTGACTGGGAGAAAATGACCAGCATCTGTCCAAACAACTCATGGTCTAAGATACTCAACAGCAAACAACCTGATGTGAAGCTCACACAGTGCAATAGTGCCACACAGCCATGGTGGGAAACCAACTGCTCTTGATTTGCCTAACTGTTCTGCTTAGTGGAACAGAACCCATAGCTGGATCCGGGAAACATGTCAAAAGCGTATCCAAGAAATGAGCCCACTCTCCATTATCAAGCTCCCACCAATTGTGGGCTACAAGAGGGCCTACACCAATTAAATTCTCTCTAAAATAATAATTTTTATCTCATTTATCTGGTGCTGACTTCACTCTCCGTTGGAGAATTTGCTTCTCTTTTTCAGATGGACACAGATTGTAAGGAGAGAACAAGCCCATCACACCTCAAAATGTCCCCAGCTGAAACTAAGAGTAACTGAGGAAATGAGCAAGAGTGCTGCTTTCTTGGTGAACCTTGTACCAGCACAAGGGTGAGGGAGAGAGACACGGAGAACACCTAACTCCCACCAAACCAGATATGAAGAGACACAGAGGCTCCCAAGACCTCACCAGTGAAGCAGACTAAAATGAACCCAACATGGCTCAGGGAAATTTGCAAAAGAGGGGCAGAAAGAATGTTAGCGCCACACTTTGGGTCATTATGCACAAGAGACATTGCCTCTTACCCATAATTGACGGCTAACGCCACAATGCACGACCCATATTCCCCAACAAGGTGGGTACCTGCAGAGGGGGAGGACAGGGAGGAGGCTAATGATAGTACCAACTTGACTCTATACACTGTGTACATAACTAAAAAAATGTGAAAAAAGAATACCATAACTTTCTCCTTTCCTATGTATATCTTTTTTTTCTCTTTGTCCAGTGCTATAGCAAGGGTTTCAAGTAATATGTTGAATAAGAGTAGACAGAGTAGAACCTGTCTTGTTCCTAATATTAGTGGGAATGTTTCAAGTTTTTTTTTCATTTAACATGATGTTGGTTATGGTTTGTCATATATAGCCACTATTATGCTAAGATGTGTTCCTTCTATCCTTAACCTTTCCATGATTTTTATTATGAAGGGATGTTTGATTTTGTCAAGTTCTGAATCAATGAATATGATCATATGACTTCTCTCCTTGAGTCTATTTTTGTGATGATTTACTTTTATTGATTTACTTATATTAAACCATCCTTGCATCTCTGTAATAAGGCACATTTGATCATGTTGTATGATATTCTTGATGTGTTCTTGAGTTCAGTGTGCAAATATTTTATTGACAATTTTCGCATCTTTGGTCATTTGGGATATTTCTCAGTAATCTTTGTTCTGACTTTATCTGATTTAATGTCAGAGTAATTTTGCCTTCATAGGAGTTTGGAAATGGTCATGACCTTCTTATTTTATTGAATATTTGGGGAAATATAGGTTTTAGATCTTCCTTAAAGGTGTGATTGAATTTTGTCATAAATCCATCTGAACCATGGCTCTTTTTGATGAGAGATTTTTGTTATTACTGCTTCAATTTTATTACTTGTTATAGATCTATTTAAATTATTAATCTCATCATGGTTTAATTGTGGTAGGTCTTGTGCATCTAGATATTCATATCTTTTAGATTATTCAATTTTGTGAGATATAGATTTTTCAAGTATATCCTTAAGATTTTCTGAACTTTATTGGCATCTATTTTAGCGTCTGCCTTTTAATCTCTAACTTTATTAATTTGGATTTCTCCCTCATTCTTTGGGTTAAATTGGCTAACAGTTTGTCAGCCTTGTTTAGTTTTTTTTTTTTAAGAACCATTGCATCTTTGTATCCTTTTTTCATTTCTATGTCATTAATTTCTGCACTGATATTAGTTATTTATTCTATCTACAATTTTGGGGGTTTGTTTCTATTTGTCATTCCAAGATTTTAATGTGTATCATTAAACTATTTATTTGAGATCTTTATGATTTTTAATGTAGGCATTTAACGTTATAAACTTCCATCTTAGGAGTGCCTTCATTATCCCACTGGTTTGGGGGTGTTTTATTCTTATTTTCATTCAATTCTAGGAGTTTCTTTATTTCCTTCTTGATAGCTCCAATGACACATTAACCATTCAGTGTGTATGGTTTAATATGCATGAGTTTATGTGTTTTTTTTTTTTAATTTCTCTAAGTATTGATTTCTGGCTTCATTTTACTATGGTCTTTTAGAATACATGAAGCTATTTCAATTTACTTACATTTATTGAGACTTGCTTTGTCATCATATGTGATCTATTTCAGAGAAAGTTACATGAGAAGAATGTAAACAGTGTTGGGGTAGAATGTTTGGCAAATGTCCTTAAAGTCCATTAGATATATGAAGTCATTTTTCTCCAGTGTTTCTCTGTTTATTCTTTGTCCAAATGATCTGTCTATGGTTGAGAGTGTGATGTTGAAGTCACCCACTACCATTGTGTTCAGGTTAATCTATTACTTACATCCAGTAGTGTTCATTTTATGAAGTAATGTGCACCTGTATTTAGTGCATACATGTTTTGTGCCATAATATCTTCTTGGTGGATTTTTCACTTAATCACTATGAAGTGGTCTTCTGGTAAATTTTAGTTTGAAGTATATTTTTACCAGATATTACAATAGCCACACTTGTTTGTTTCCTAGCTGTATTTGCTTGGAATATCTTTTCCAGTCCTTTTACCTGAATATGATATCTGTTTTTAGTGGTGAGATAGGTTTTCTTGATACAGCAAAGACATGGATTCTGATTTCAAAACCAGAATGTTGATATGCTGTGTCATTTGATTGGGGAGCTAAGACCATTCATTTCAGAGTTATTATTAAAAGATATGTATTGATTATGTGCTTTGAATTATTTGGTATTTTCTTGGTTCTCAATTACTTAGCAACTATCTTAGAATCATTTATTTTTCCCTGTAGCTTCTTAGGTGTGTCAATCCTACTCTTCCATCTGAAGTATTCCTTCCAGAGTATCCTTTATAGAGTTGTTGTTTGAGTCATAAATCATCTTAGCATTCTTTTATCATGGAAATGTTTTTTTTTTAATTTTTTATTAAAAACTTCCATGATTATAAAAAATACCCCATGGTGATACCCTCCCTCCCCCCATTTACCCCTTTGAAACTCCACTCTCCATCATACCCCCTCCCTATCTCAGTCTCTATTTTAGTTTTGATGTCTTGATATTTTCCTCCTCTTATGATGGTCTTGTGCAGGTAGTATCAGGTACTGTGAGGCCATGGATATCCAAGCCATTTTGTGTCTGGAGGGAGCATGTTGTATGCAGTCCTGCCCTTCCTTTGGCTCTTACATTCTTTCCACTCCCTCTTCTGAATTATACCCTGAGCCTTGGAAGGTGTGATACAGATATTGCTGTACTGAACACTGCGGTCATTTCTCTCCATCACCATGATATCTTCTGAGTTGATCCAAGATCACTGCCATCTGAAAAGTGAATATTCTCAACCAAAAGTGAGAGTAGCATTAATATAAGGGTGTGAACATTAACAGAAGTGCTTACTGGACAGTTTGATAAGCATAGTATATACATTTGGCCAGACAACAGCAGACATTACACCCCTAGGGCTCATGACTACCCCTGTTTTAAGTTCTCAGTATCAGGGATGTATTCTCTTCCCAAGGAGTGGGCCTCCAGTCCAATTAGAGGGCAGCTGGTTTCCCCCATAACAGACATGCCACTATTGTACCCATTGGCTCATTTGGCCAGGCTGGCCAATTATAAGACTTGCAGTGTCCATTGTTGAGTATCTTCACTGGTGATTTCTCTTTCTCCCATTGAACTGCATGCAGAATGGCTTCTTCCAGCTTTCTGTCAACTGGTCTACATGGAGGAGGTTATCAGCTCAGTTCCAGCAAGATTTTTCAGTAGCCTTGCAGCCCAAGTATATGGAGTCTTTAGCAATAGGGTCTTACCATCTATTTCTGGTAGGAAACCAAGGGCCTCGGCAGTGGCCTATAATGTTCTGGGGGCATCAGGGATCTCCCTGACCAACAACTCACTGAAAGATATCCCATCCCTGGCACTGAAAATTTTCTACCAACAATATACAGCTCCTGAGTGTTCCATTGTCCAAAAAAGTAGGATTACATATGTTTTATTTATATCCTCTTAGATTTTGATTAGCTGTCCCTCCACCTTTCCTTTACTCAATCTCTTCCCCAGACCTCATTTTGGGCCTTTTTACCCCCATTAATCTATTCTTCTACTTACATATATACAATACCATCCTGTTAAGTACCCCCTCCCTTCCTTTCTCTTCCCTTTCTATCTCTTTTCTAGCTTACTGGCCTCTGCTACTGAGTTTTTTTCCTTCTCACACAGAAGACAAGTAATCTGTAGCTAGGATCCACATATGAGAGAGAACATTCAACGCTTGGCTTTCTGGGCCTGGGTTACCTCACTTAGTATAATCCTTTCCAGATCTATCCATTTTTCTGCAAATTTCATAACTTCATTTTTCTTTACCGCTGAGTAGAACTCCATTGTATAAATGTGCCACATCTTCATTATATACTCATCAGTTGAGGGACATCTAGGCTGGTTCCACTTCCCAGCTATTGTGAATTGCTCAGCAATAACCATGGTTGAGCACGTACTTCTAAGGAAATGGCATGAGTCCTTAGGATATATGCCTAGGAGTGCTATAGCTGGGTCATATGGTAGATCAATCTTTAGCTGTTTTAGGAACCTCCACACTGATTTCCACAATGGCTGGACTAGATTTCATTCCCACCAGCAGTGTAGAAGGGTTCTTCTTTTCAATGGAAAGGTTTTCTTTCTTCTTCAATTATGAAGAATGGTGTCATTGGATTTAGTAGTCTGGGTCAGCAACTAGGTTTTCAGGACTTGAAATACATCATTACAAGCTCTGCTGTCTTTTTTATTTTTTTAATTTTTTGGTTTTTCGAAGTAGGGTCTCACTCTAGCTCAGGCTGACCTGGAATTCACTATGTAGTCTCAGGGTGGCCTCAAACTCACGGCAATCCTCGTACCTCTGCCTCCCAAGTGCTGGGATTAAAGGTGTGCGCCACCACGCCCAGCCTCCATCTGTCTTTTAAAGTTTCCATTAAAATGTTATCTATTATTCCAGATGGGCTTGCCTATATAAGTGACCTGGAGCTTCTTTCTTGAGGTTTTCAATATTTTTTAATTTTTTGCTTATTTTTATTTATTTATTTGAGAGCAACAGACAGAGAGATAAAGAAGCAATTAGAGAATGGGCGCACCAGGGCCTCCAGCCACTGCAAATGAACTCCAGCTACCTGTGCCCCTTGTGCATCTGGCTTATGTGTGACATGGGGAAACAAGCCTTGAACTGGGGTCCTTAGGCTTCACAGGCAAGCACTTAACCACTAAACCATCACTGATGTACCTTGTGGTGCATGCCTCTGAATTTGTTTGCAGTGATGGAGTAGGGGTGACATGTCTTCTTCTGTTAGTCTGCTGTTCAGAGTACCAGGCCCTATCTCTGTCCTTCCTTTTCAGGTAGGGTACTCCTTCTAATCAGTCACTATCTTAGGATAGACCTACTACAACAATTGTGATAGTCTGTACAAAAACCATCACCTTATAAATGCCAATTATTTGAGGGAGTAAGGAAATGTGGTTTTGTGAGAGGAGAAATAAAGAAGAAAAAAGCCTATAGAAAAAATAGTATTGAGTGGAAATAGAGAGAGTAAAGGAGGGGCATTCATAGATGGTGGAGCTGTAGGAGCAAAAGAAGAAACACAATATGGGAAAGATGGGAGAATTTTGTCTAAAGATAGGCCGAAGAGTTAGAGGTGAAGGTATGCTAATAGCTAATGTAGAATAATAACATCTCTCAGGAGGCTGACTCTCAGAGTTCCTGTAAATCAAAACAAACTATGTTCTTTGGGAGAGGAAGGCGTAGAGGAACAGAATAAGCAGAATAAAGAAAAATAAAGCCGGGCATGGTGGCACATGCCTTTAATCCCAGTACTTGGGAGGCAGAGGTAGGTGGATCGCTGTGAGTTCAAGGCCACCCTGAGACTGCATAGTGAGTTCCAGGTCAGAATGAGACCCTACCTTGAAAAATCAAAAAAAAAAAAAAAAGGAAGAAAAAGAAAAGCTGAATATCACACAGAAAACAAAGTAAAAACAACCCTCTCTACACAAAGGAAGCAATAAGGAATAGTGAGAGCTGAGCTGGCCTGTTAAGGTTACAATAGGTGTTGAAACCAGGATAGATATAGAGAATGAGCAGATGGAGATACAGGATTTGCAAACTGACTGGCCTGATAGTTGGCCCATTTCTGGATGTCCTTGGCTCCTGAAATGGCAACTTCCTGGTTGGATCTTCCTTTCTCGACTGGGATGGGAAATTCCCTTCATTTAGAGTCTTGGTTCTGCAATTAAGTCATTGCACAATGTTGCAAATATCCTTTCTCTGGAGCAGAGTCCATGGGTATGAGTGGCTCCATGCTTATTCCTTGCTAGAGAGTTCTCTTATTGAAGTATGAGTTATTTCTCTGGAGTCTGGGAGCCTGTGGTGTCTGGGAAGAGTCCTCCAGATTATGGCAGAATGTGGGGCAGGAAGATGTATGTGTTTGATGTCTCCAAATTTCCAGTTTCCATCCCCCTCACTTGGCGCTTGCATGAGCTTTCCTAAGGACTTTCTATATGAGATTTGTGTTTCTAGTCGTATCAGGTGCTGTAGTACCCAAGCAATTTCCTCTGTGGCTACTATCTAGGAACTGTGTTCAGGCTTGCTGGATCTTGTAGGTGTTTCTTATACATTTTGGACATTAATTCATCATTTTACATTGTTTGAAAATATCTTCTATAAAAGTGGAATTAAACATTAGTAGAAAGGTTCATAAATTTGGGCTTAGCAGTAAATTCTGGGACATGATCTAAAAGGACAAGCAAGCAAAGTAAAATTGGGGAATCAACTGAATAATCTTCAACAGTGTGGTTAAAGTGGTAAACCACTTGTCTGGCACGGACGAGGCCTTGGGTTCCATAGTTAGCAGGACAAAACAAAAACAGTTCTGCAAAGCAGACTAAATACTTAACACAGAATGGGAGTTGGATACCTCTTTGAATATGCTAAAATACCACAGAACTGCACAACTTTTAAAGGTGAATTTTGTGGTACCTTGATTCATATAGCAGTAAAACAATTTATTTATTTATTTATTTGAGAGCGACAGACACAGAGAGAAAGACAGATAGAGGGAGAGAGAAAGAATGGGCGTGCCAGGGCTTCCAGCCTCTGCAAACGAACTCCAGACGCATGCGCCCCCTTGTGCATCTGGCTAACGTGGGACCTGGGGAACCAAGCCTCAAACCGGGGTCCTTAGGCTTCACAGGCAAGCGCTTAACCGCTAAGCCATCTCTCCAGCCCAGTAAAACAATTTTTAATGAATGAACAAGAATCTAATGGAATTCAAATAAATATAAACTATTCATAAAATAAGCACATATATGTATATGCAAATATATTGGCAACAAGTCAGTAAATATATTCAAATTATTATAAAACAAATAAATATGAATACTTTGATTTGGAAATAAAATGTGGCAGGAGGGACTGAAAGGTTGCAGATGGCACCCACACATTGACTGGAAATAATTGGAGGACAAATATCCTATGAGATAGGTGACAATGGGAAATAAGTACATTAGTTTCACTAACAAAAAAAGATAGGAAAAATTGAAATCAGAACAATATAATCCATTCCAGAAAGCTCAGCCACAATTAAGGAGTGTTCTGACCCCAATGTGTAGTGACTACACCTGCAGAGGGTTGGAATTCCAGTTTAAGACAAAGAGAGAGGCACAGGAAATTCACAGTACCATACAACTGAGAGAGATAAAAACAAAAAGACAAAGAGAGAAGATCCTCATCACAGATGCACATTATAGCAAAGCGAACAGTGAGGGACAGAGACTAAAGGAAATCATAAAGCAAAACTGAGACTCACAAAATACAACCAGGTACTGAGGATGTATCTTATTTGATAGAGTTCTTGCCTAACATGCACAAAGCCCTGGGTTCAAACTCCAGATCTATATATGCGTATAATCCCAGCACTAGGCAAGTAAGGACAGGAGGATCAGAAGAATAAAGACAGCCTGGAATCCATGAAACTTTCTTTATAAAAAATATATTTTATTTATTTATTTGTTTGTTTTAGAGAGAGAGAAAGGAAGATAGAGAGAGAATGGGCATGCCAGGGCCTTTAGCCACTGCAAATGAATTCCAAAGCATGTGCCACCTTGTGCATCTGGCTTAGGTTAGTACTCAGGAATTGATCGTGGGCTCTTAGGCTTCACAAACAAGTGCCTTAACCCCTAAGCCATCTCTCCAGCCTGAAACTTTCGTTTTAAATAGAAAGCTTTATCAACAATGGAAGTGACACTTGGCAGATATGCCATCAGAGTGTCAGTGGAAAGCAGGATGGAATTTCCACTCCTAGTTATTCTTGTTCTTGACCCGTTTGCCCACTCCCCCCAGCAAGACAGCCTGAGTAGCTCCCTTATCAGAGACCATCACACAAGTGAAGCCCCAAGGTTCATGGCTCTGAAACTAGAATGAATTCAAGGAATAGCCAAATGGAGAAGCAAAGTTGGAGGCTTTATTACAAAGTAGAAGAAAAGGGTATGCAAGGAAAGTGAAAGAGAGAAAAGTAAATGACACAATTACCTTCTCATTCCTGGGAAAAACACCCAACCAGAAACAGCTTATGGTTGTACTCAAGAACCTATTTCGTCCATTTATCATGCTTCCAAAACCCAGTGCCAGATTGACATTGCCATCAACTTTGTAAATTCATAGGAGATGAAGAGTGAACTTGAAGAGCTGGAAACTACTTCAGTATTTTCCCTTCAGGCCCCCATTTTTCAAAATTATTTGCATTCTTTCTAGCTTGATCAATTAATAGATAAAGTTTGTCACTCAGGGCATATTTCCCATTGTTCTAATGCAGTTGGTTCATCCTCAGTAGTGGCAATGCCTTTTATAATAGCAGTTTAAAGTAGCTTAAGCTAGTCTATGTGTCTGGGGCTTTAAAGTTGCATATGTTTCACTCAATGTCAACTTTATTTTTCACATCCTTTTGATCCATTCATTCCTCTGCCGAACACACCAGTCCGTTAATTCAACTTTGCTAAAGTATGCAGGACATGGGCAGAATGCAACCAGCCTTTCCACAACAAGCCCAGTTCTGGCAAACTTCCTTCACCTCTGAAATCACATCGGCCAAGTCTTCAGAGTTCATGCTTCTTTTCATAGTTAGGTTTTGCAAACTTTCAGCAAAACGACCCATCTCTAAATCAAAGTTCCAGTCCCTTGATATTACTCTTGCAAGGAAACTTCAAAAGACCAAAACCCATATAATCACTGCAACACCACCACTTCTTGGTACCAGCATTCTGTTGAAGTTACCTCATCATTGCTGAGACAAAATGGCAGACCAAAAGCATCTTATTGGAGGAAAGAGTGTATTTTGGACTTCATTTTCAAAGGGTAGCTTCATTGTGGAAGGAGAAGTATGATGGAGCAGGCAGCTAGGGAAGTACAGCTCGTCATGTCCTTAGGAAAAGAGTAGTTTTAGTGGAGCTAACACTCAGTGGGCTGGGCTAATAAACCACAAGGCACATCTCCATTGTAACACGAACTCCAGCAAGGGTCCAACTTTCAAAGCCTCCACCATAAATAAGAAAACTAAACACAACAAATAGTGGCAATGGTGTAGGGAAAGGGGAAAATATTCTTTTTAATTTTTTTTGTTTATTTATTTATTTATTTGAGAGTGACAAAGAGAGAAAGAGGCAAAGAGAGAGAGAGAGAGAGAGAATGAGCGCACCAGGGCCTCCAGCCACTACAAACGAACTCCGGACACGTGCGCCCCCTTGTGCATCTGGCTAACGTGGGTCTTGGGGAATCGAGCCTCGAATTGGGTCCTTAGGCTTCACAGGCAAGCGCTTAACCACTAATACACCTCTCCAGCCCGAAAACATTTATTTTTATTTATTTTTTATTTTTTATTTATTTATTTGAGAGCGACAGACACAGAGAGAAAGACAGATAGAGGGAGAGAGAGAGAATGGGCGCACCAGGGCTTCCAGCCACTGCAAACGAACTCCAGATGCGTGCGCCCCTTCTGCATCTGGCTAACGTGGGACCTGGGGAACCGAGCCTTGAACCGGGGTCCTTAGGCTTCACAGGCGAGTGCTTAACCGCTAAGCCATCTCTCCAGCCCGACATTTAGAAAGCTTTTGATAGGTCTAACCTACCCATTTAGACAAGTGAGGGGGAAGTCTTACTCACTGTTGGGAAATGAGTGTAACATAAAAGATGGTGAATGGTGTGTGCAATGGTGCATTCACAATGGAAATCAGTGTAGATGTATCTCAAAAAGCAAAAAATTGAATTATCATATGACCCATATATATGACCCAACATACTCTATATCCCTCCAGAGATACTTGCATTTCCGTGATCATCACGGCGCTGTTCACAATACCTAGGAAATGCAAACAACATAAAAGTGTATCAACCAATGAATAACTGGATAATGAAAATATGGTACAATATGCAATGAAGTCTTCCTCATCCATAAAAGAAAAATGAAGTAATGAGGATCTCAAGAAAATGGGTGGAATTGGGGGAAAATATGCTAAATGAGGTAACTCAAGCACAGAAAAATAAAAGTTGGTGTTCTCTCTCACATGTACATGCTAAGTATTAATATTTGCATGATTCTCTACATGTATATGGAGATGTGGGACCCAATATGGGCTATGGTCGATACCACCTAAAGGGGAACAAAAGGTGAAAAGAAGCCTAGGAGAGCACGAGGTGGGGAGAAAAGAGAAAGAGGCTAATTGAGGTAAGGAGCAAAGGGAAAGGGGAGAGATGGAAAGAAGGGGGAAGGGAAAAAAATAAATTATATTAAAACATCATAAGGAAATGTAAAACTCTTTGGAAGTCAATAAAAATATTTTTTAGGGCCAGACAGATTGCTTAGTAGTTAAGGAAGTTGGGTGGAAAGCCTAAGGATCCAGGTTTGATTCCCCAGGACCCACATAAGCCAGTTGTGCAAGATGGTGCATGTGTCTGGAGTTTGCTTGCACTGGAAGGATGCCCTGGTGTACTTATAACCTCCCTCTCTCTCTCTCTCTCTCTGTCTCTCTCTCTCACTCTCGCTCTCTCTCACTCACTCTTTCTCTCTCCTTCCCTCTCTCTCCAATAAATAAATAACGTACTGAAAATTAAAAAAATCACCCCACAGAATTCAAGGTAAGCATTACATTCCTGACTTGTCATCCTCCTTTGATTGTTCACCAAAAGAAACATGCTGGTTGTCTACACAGGGACCAGTGGCCACTTTGGTCAAGAGCCACTCAGTGGGGCATGAATCATGGAGAGGTTGTGGCGCATGGACACTCAGGAATGAATATGAGGCGAACACCAATGGCAAACAAAGACTGGCTTCCTCACAAAGAACCTAGAGGACAGGAAGATGACAAGACTTGTGTGGTTCCTTCCTGCACCTGGCGTGGCCACGCATGTGGGTGGTGCAGCTAGAGTGAAGTGTTTGCCGAAGAGCATCCAGGACAAAGGAAATGGTAGGCTGCCGAACAGCAGGAGATACGGACATGGCTGGGCAAGTGGGTCTCCAGCGGGGCGCTGGGATAGTGAGAATGAAGAGAGGGGAAGGTGATGACCTATGCCTGGCTCTTGTGTCATGGTGTGTAACATATCCATGCTGAGGGACCTTTGACATCCGGCCTGGCCCTGTGTGCTGTGCCTGACATGGGGAGCACAGGCATCCAGGGGAGAATGTGGCAAGACGGGGACCGGAATAAGTTTGTCAGTTTTCCAAAGCCAGAAAACTAGCAGAACCCTCCCGCACTGTTCCCCTCTGAAGTCCAGGAGAACAGAGTGGCCGGAAGTGACAGCTTCACAACTGCTTCCACGGTCTCGACGCCCAGGAGAAGAGGGTGTGATCTCTCCTGCCTGACTCCACCAAGAGGACGGAAGGGTGACTCTGGGGCCAGGTTTTGAAACTGAGTTGAAATATATTTTTTGAGTGCTAAAATTGAGGCTACTGGAAAACCCCATAAGGATCACCCAGTCTGCAAACCATGCCGGTACAATGTGAAGATGTAAATAGTCATCTCAGGTCCCTGTACTTTTTTGTCTACTGCCACCAAACGAAGGGGAGGGCAAGGTGGCACTAAAATGTACCTTTTATTCCGTAATAGGGCCTTGTGTGCTGCAGAGAAGCACGTGCTTCTCTGCGTTTCCTTTGTCTCATCCTCAGTCCCTAGACCATTAGCCCCAGTTGCCATAGGAACTGAAGCTGAGTGTCTGATGCATTCATTGGGCTGCAGGAGAAAAGCAGAGCTGGTCCTTGAAATAAAGGACCCTGGGAGCAGACATTTCAGAAAAGCACTCTCAATGAAAGAACCGATAATTGCCACAGATGTACTGATCTGGATGCCCTCCATGCCAACCCCCCTTCCCCACAAAGACAGACAGACAGACAACCGTTCCCATTAGATTTATCCTGAATAAATGCATCTTCGTGATGCATCAGGCTGGCTGCCTAAAAGACCTGTTGTGAGTGAAGCTGTGCTACGACCATGAAAATGGGGGAGGGGTTTACACTGCATGCATACAGGTAGGGAGGGATCCCCTAGACCAGCTGCGGGGACCATATTATCACAGGAAGAACGGGATGGGTGTCACGCTTGGCCTGGACCCAGATGGCCTTGCGGTATGGAAGGTGTCCCTGTTGATGTGCATGGCTGTGATATGACACGCAGAATGGAAAGAGACATCTTGTGCCCCACCCCTTGGATTTTCCATCTCCCTGCCCGATTGTGCAGACAAAGAGCCCCAGGCTGGACCCGAGCCTGAAAATCTCCTGTTTCCTGAGGCAGATAAGTGCGCCACAATCAAGGACAGCCACTTCTTACTCTTTCTCCCTCACTCTTCCCTTTACCCTACCCTTGCTCTTAGTCTGTGTTCATTTGTGGTCCACTGGGCAGACACGCCTCCCTGACCTTTCTGGATGCGCCCTCATACATTCCCCTAACCCCTTCAATTTTCCTGTGTCCGTGTTCTCATGTAGTGTCAGCCCTCATCTTCTTTCTCTTCACCTACCCTTTGTCTTAGCTACATTGCCTTCCAGCTTGTTCTAACGCTGCTTTCCCTTCCGTCTCACTGGTTCTTCACTTTCTTTTTTAAAAATATTTTATTTTTATTTATTTGACAAAGATAAAGATGGGGACAGAGACAGGGAAATAGAGAACCGGTGCACCAGGGCCTCTACCTTCTGCAAACCAACTCCAGAAGCATGTTACCTCTTACATCTGGCTAATGTGGGTCCTGGGGACTTGAACCTGGGTACTTTGGCTTTGGAGGCAAACACCTTAACCACTAAGCCATCCCTCCAGCCCGGTTCTTCACTTTCCTTTTCTTGCCCTGGACTGCCAACACTCCCCCGTTGTCCTTCCTCACTCTGTGTGGTTTTACCTTTTCTCACCCTCCCCTGCACCCCTGAATCTTCAATTTAGTGAACAACAATTCATTACTTCAGTCATGATGCAATTAACATGAGCCCACGTGTGTTCAGCATAGTTGGTCAGGCCTCAGAAAATGAATCACAGGTGTCATTACGCCAGTGAAATTACCAGATGTTAATTGGATGGTAAACGGTGGGAAGAAAATAGCTGAGCAACAGAAGTACTGTCCACGGAGAGTGAAGATAATATCACTGACGCTGGTCATTGTGTCATCCAGTGTCCTCTCCCTGCCTCACTGAAATTCCTTCCTGTTCTGTGAAGACCACCATCATTGCCCAACTTGCGTCAGGATGGACTGACTCTCCACCACAAGGCCATGCCCTCCAGGTGTAAGCACAAGTCCCCAACTGGTGCCCACCTCCTGCAGTCTGATTAAGCAACGGACCAAAATGAGGTGAAGATGTGTCAGCGGGACCTTGGCCCAAAATCAGCTCCCCACAAAGGGACTTTTAAAAAATATTTTATTATTTCTTTATTTGCAAGACGGGAGAAAGAGAGAGGATGGGCACGGCAGACACTCCAGCCACTGCAAACAAAGGACAGATGCATGTTGGACTTTGGGCATCTGGCTTCACAGGGTTCCTGGGGAATTGAACCCGGGTGGTTAGGCCACAGAGGCACGTTTGCACATGTCCTTTACCACTTGGTACCTTTCCCTGTCTCCTCCCTTACAAACGGCTCAACTGGTGAATTCCTTTCTCACCTACTCGGACACTCAGAGAACACTTTTGTCTCTGCAAGTCGTGGATGAGCAAATTTGCAGACGGGTAACCGCAGTTCAACTGAGGGCAATTCCATGTAGCCCAGCCCAGCACAAGGGTTTCAGACAGTGTCTCGGAAATTCGACCCGTGCTCTGATGGGGACTTGATAGCCTGATTACTGGCATCCTTGTGGAGTAAACAACTCCTCTCAGAAGAGGACCTATAGTTACATTGTCAGGCAAAGGCTCCCACTTGGTCTCTCTCAGTAAACGTATTTTCTAGTTGCCATGTGGCATTTTCGAAAGGAAATGGTGTACGGAGTAGGATATTTGTACATCTGAACACACGTGGGACACTTTATAATGTTTTTTGCTAGCAAGTTCTACATCCATGGTTTCATGCAGAGAGAGTAGAAAAATCAGAGAAGTAATCTTTTATGTCTCTCCTGGGATTGCCTGCATATACATATATACATATATATATATATATATATATATATATATATATATATATATATATATATATATGTACACACACACATACATACATACACATATATATATATATGTCACATTGTTCCAATGAAGCACAAAGGAAACATGAATTTTCAGACATTGTGAATGAGTAGTCAGTGAAGTGTTTCATCACATATATGTGAGTAATGTCAATCTGCCTTGGGGGTCATGTTCTATTGACAAGGAAAAAGCACACACATGTCTATCCGCAGACACCACCCCCTGCTGCTTCAGCATTTTCTCTAGTTAACACTTAGTTGGCGTCTTTGTGTAGTTGATTACACCTAAGCAGTATGACCTTTGCAGTCCATATGCCCAAAGTCTGCTTTTATTTTGGCAACAGCATGTTCGTGTTTATTACTGTTTGCTTTCATTATCACACGGAACTGTAGTTCATTTACATGCATGAATGAATAACTCCTTTTTATGGCTTCACCCCAGTTTATTCCAGTATTGCCAAGCACTGGAGTATGATTGTTGTTATTTTGGTGAGCATCCACTTACATGTTCTTTGCTTAAGATAGTGTGCATGTGGTTAAGATAGTGTGTATCTCCTGGATCACTTTAGTCATTTTTCTTCAACTTTTTCATTGTAAGTAGTGAAGGAAGTACTGGGATCTTTTCCCTGATGTCAGAGGGGAGGATTTCAGCATTTGACAATTAAGAGTGAATACTTTCTTTGGCTTTCAAGACAATTTGATTGGATTAAGAGAGTTGTCTTCTAGTCCTGAGAGGGTTTATCATGAGCGAATGCTTGTTTTTAAAAGTCAGTATTTGGTACTGGGAGATGGTTCGGTGATTAAAAGCATTTGCTGCTCAAGCCTGAGCATGGGAGTTTGACTATCCAGTACCCACATAGGACTAGACACTAGTTCTCACGCATCTGTAACCCCAGTGTGCCCAGGGCAATAGGAAGAGTCCCGTGATCCGTAAGAGAAAGTCCATCTCAAAGCGGAAGGTGAAGACAGACAGGCCAAGGTTATCCTATGACGTCCACGCAGTGCTCCGGCATACACACACGTGCGCCCATATACACGAACATAAACAACAAACCAATGCTTTTTGGCGTCGACAGAGAACGTTCAGTCTAGTTCTCTTAATAAGTTATCTCTGTGAGCTGCATCGATTTCTCATGAGCTGAGTCACCTGAGGCCGGATGTGCTTTCTTGGTTTCATATTGTTTGGCAGAGTGCAAGGTTCACATCCTTTCTTCCTCAAGTTGTGTTTTTTGTATGATTAATGCTTAGAGTCCCCCGAATCCAGGCCAGATATATGTTGTTGTGCATATCAAGTTTTTAAAAAGAAGGTGGCTAGTTAGGCATGGCGGGCTACCCTAGAAGTTACAATCTTCCTGTCCTTGCCTCTGGAGGGCTGTGATTACAGTTGTGAGTCACCAAGCCTGAGGCCTGTGGCTTTACACATTCAGCAGTTACAGGAACATTGTGACGTTACATTTGGCTTGTGTCGTCCTTTAAGTGTATTCTCCTGAAATTTGTATGTTCTATTTGACTTTTCACACTTCTCCTCATACAATTGTTCATTATTTGGATTCATAAACTTCTAAATATCTAAATGTCCAATGGTCTATTCCTCAGTCATTCCAGACATTGGTTATGTTCTGACCTTGATTTCTCCTCAGAGACGTGTGCAAGGGGAGTAGGGTTGTATCACTTTTCCCAGGAATCAACGTTCGTGTGCTTTCTCTTTTGTCTTCAGCTGGTTTGTACATTCATCTTATTCAGTTTGATCAGCTTTCCTTAAACTTAATCTGTGGTCTTCCACTCAGTTTTAAATATATACATGAATCTTCAACTTTCTGACTTTCTTTGTACGCACTGTGGACATTGAATAGGTATCCTAGAGATTTCCTTATTATCCGGTTCTAAACACTGTGTAATTTCTCTATGATTCCTTATTACTGCTATGGGCTCTTTTAAGAGTATTTTTTTTAGGCAGGATCCCACTCTACCCCAGGGTGGCCTCACACTCAAAGAGATTATGACACTTCAGCTTTCCGTACTGGAATTATAGGCATAAGCTACCATATTCTAGCAATATATGTATGTGTATATATACATACATATATATATGTATATATATATATATGTATATATACACATACATATATATGTATTAATTATATATCATATATATAAATAATATATATTATTTGTTCACATTTTAACACATTTATAATGGAGATATATATCTTGGACCATATTTACCCCCTATTATAGACTTTTTAAATTTGTTTTTTATTCTTCATTTTTATTTATTTAATTGAGAGCAACAGAGAGAGAGAGAGGGAGAGAGGGAGGGAGGGAATGGGCATGCCAGGGTCTCCATCCATTGCAAACAAACTCCAGACGCGTGCGCCCCCTTGTGCATCTGGCTAACGTGGGTCCTGGGGAACCAAGCCTTGAACCAGGGTCCTTAGGCTTCACAGGCAAGCCTTTAACCACCAAGCAACCTCTGCAGCCCTATTACAGACTTTAAATCCCCTTCCTCTCTCACTGAATATTTCTTCTTTCCAACTCGTACCCCTCTTGCTAACATTTTGGAGTTTGGTGATAACCAAGTTTAATTAGGCTTGCTTAGATGAGGGCTGGGATTAAAGATGCATACCAGCAGACTTGGCAAGAATGATTTCATTAAGTGGTGCTAATATCTTTAACAATTGCAGCCACTTGCTCCAGAACTTTGAACTTGCTTATATTTATTTTTTTCCTTGTATGATTTCATTTTTTATGCCTTTCTGCTCTTTGTTCTTCTCTCTTTCATTATTTATCTGAATCACGGTAGTCAACAGACGTCATGGCAGGTTAAATATGTTCTGACTTCAGATATAATCTGCCAAGTATACTAGTCTTTTAAATAATATTTTATTTAGTTATTTTCAAGCAGAGATACAGAGACAGAGAAAGTATAGACACGCCAAGCCCTCTAGCCCCTGCAAACAAACTCCAGATGCCTGCAGCACTTTGTGCCTATGGCTTATGTGGATGCTGGGGAATCAATAAGGTCATACAACTTTGCAGAAAAGAGCCTTAGATGCCGAGCCATCTCTGCCCCAAGTAACATTATTACTATTATTATTATTATTATTATTTTCTTAATTTAATTTATTTGAGATTGACAGAAAGAGAGAGAGAATAGGTGCTTCAGGGTCCTCCAGCCACTGCAAATAAGCTCCAGACACGTGCGCACCCTTGTGCATCTGGCTTACGTGGGTCCTGGGGAATCGAACACTAAGCCATCTCTTCAGACCCCCCCTTTTTTTAAATTCAGCCTCACTGAAGTTCTCAGGGAATGGGCCCATTATTTCCCTGAATATCCCATGATCTCCCTCTAGCTCTTTTCACGATACAGTCTTTGGTACCTGCAAAAACCTAAGTAACTGAGCCTCCAATATGCATATGTCTCTGGTGAGTGCCAACCCCCAACACTAGTCAAGGTATAGGTTCACACTGCTCAAGGGTGTCCTGAGTGGTCGCAGCCATGTTGTGTGCAACCCGACATTCATGACCTGGTGTCCTAGGCATCTCTCACTTGCTCATGTCTTCCACAGTCCCAAAGCGAGATGTGGAAATGATAAGGTAAGATATTTCCCACTCCTCCCCCCACCCAGCCTCTTCCTCATTTCTCAGCCTGTCGTCTCTATCTCACCCCTGATTAAGCTTTGAGACTCAGTACTGTTCAGAAATTCAGCATGTCAGTGTGGCCAAGATTGGAGTCTAATACCAGAGAAAAAGGCATAGGCTACCAAGTTGCGATGCCTGCCCCAAAGCCTGTTGTGGAGAATGTCATGTCCTGGTGCGATATCAATGAAGTCCCACACTAGAATCTAACGGGCTGCAGCCAGTATAATGAACTCCTTTCTCGCCCTCTTGCAATCTCTTCTGAAGAAAGTGACCCAAGTTTCATCTTGCACTGGGCCTGATGAGGAATGTAGGCATCCTGGGTTGGGAACTCATTCTGGCTGACCCGGGAGCTTTGGGCTAAAAGCAAGGTGGCCGCAGGGCATATCACAGGATATTACCTCATTGCTGATATGGGAGGCTCACCTGACCTACCTGGGTGGTGGATATTCCTGGAGAACTCCAGGAACCCCTGGACACTGTACCTGCCTCCTACTGAGCGCCCCTGAGGATGTCAACCTGTCTCAGCTTTGCACTCAGAGGCCTGCCTCTCTCCCCAGACCCTAAGGACGCCAGAACCTAGACCTGACTGCAGCCTCACCAGGAACACCTAGCTACTAGGCAAGAGCACCAAAGTCCCCGATTGTCTTTCATTCGCAAACAGGAAAAGACCAGGCTGCCTAGGCATGCAGGCAGCTTGGTTGTCATTGCGTCCTCTCTCTGTAACGCTTGATCTGCCTATGCACTGCGGAGGGCAGGACTGAGACACCTGCCATCCTTTTCTTAAGACTCTGTCCCATTAAGGGGCCTTGGATTGTCTGGGAGATGGGCAAAGTTTTCTGGACCCTTGTCCCCGAAAAGATCAGCACTTCAGGAGGTGTGTAGACCCTGTCCCTCATGAAGAGTGACGGTGGCACTGACGTCAGCCATCCAGGTCATTCTTCCTGCCTACTACTGGCACCTCAGCGATGCTGTTGAAAAACCCATCTCTGTCTTCAACCTGGGGACCCGCGTGGGGCCTCTCTGACCCAAGGCCTCCGCACCCAGTCGGAACCTCCATTCCTCCACCATCCCGCCCCTACCCATACCCGGTGCTTTCCTGCGCAGGTGGCGCCCACCGATCCCAGGGCCTGCAGAAGTTTCCTTGCAAGGAGCCCAGCTACGTGCAGGCCTCTCACAGCCGCTCACATGTGGGTTAAGGAGGAGACATCCAAATTCAATTTGCAATTTTAATACCAACACTGATACCAAAAACACGAGCACACGAGGAACAGCACAAGAAAAAGCAGGGAGGGGAAGGGGCGCTCCCTCAGGCACGACTTCTCCAAGCCTCAGGGAGAAGCGCTAGAATCCGGTGCGAGAAGGAGGGTGAGGGCGCAGCCTGCAGGGGCCACGGACACTGCTGAAGGTCCTCAACGCTGTCTGGAACACAGAGAGCAAAGCGGAGAACATGGCTCGAACCCACAGCAACCAGAGACCGAGACGAACTATGAAAGCAAGCCTGCTTCCCCACCACCAGCGGCCCCTGCCCCCGCCACCCCCAGCTCTCTCCCCACTCCCCAGGACACTTCGCAAGCCGCTGCCCAGCCCTCCTTCAGAAGGGCGTCGTGTCCACACGACACGACGCGCTTGCTTACTGGATCCAGGAGAAGAAGCTGGCCCCAACTCTGGCGGCATTTCTGGTCCGGATGGTGGAGCTGGTGCTAGGGCCATCCAGGATGCTGGTGCTCGCCCCGACGTTGGTGCCGCTGCTGACGCCAGCTCTCCATGTGGCTCTCCTGTTGGCATGGTTGCTATTCAGAATGTACTGGTGATACCTGGCCCAGAACGCAAAAGGGATCCTGGCCCAGGCGTCACCGAAATCGCCATCCTCATCCCAAGTCAGCAGCTCTGCCTGGATGTCATCCCAGCTCCACCGTCCAACCAGGGCTTCGTCTCCGATATCCATCTGGGCCCTCAGCTGGGCCCTGGCATGTTCTTCGGCCATATCCACATCCATGGTCTTGAAAGCATCGTCCACGGCCTCCAGGAAATGCGCCTTCCATTCCCGGGGATCTCGGTTCTGGTACTGGGGTAGGAAACAGCAGCAGTGAATGAATGACAGGGTGCTGCACACTCGAGGAAACCTACTCCTGCGTCCACAGCTCCTGCGGCAGTCATGAGGTTGTAAGCTGACAGCAAAGGGCACCAGGACTCTCCTGCTCTTCTGGGCCAAGGCTCAGAGTTCACTCTCACCCACACCCTTGGATCGTCTGTGAACCTCGGGCTAAGTTACCGACGGACATCTCAGAGCTTCCCTTGGTGATGGCATCGTGACGGGGCGGGTGTGTGTGTGGGGTGGTGGTGGTGGCGGTGAGGGCTGCAACTAAGAAGCAAGCAAGGCTGGAGCGCCTGGCACCTGACAGAGGCTCTCCAGTACCTGGGCAATGAATCTCAGGACCCTCATCTTGCTGGTCTCGTGGCGGGCTCGCAGACCCCAGAGAAATTCATACTCGGGCGGGCTGCTGTTGGGGATCTTCCTGTACTCCAGGTACCTGAGGGCAAGAGACAAATACCCTCTGTCTCTAGCCAAGGAGACCTGATGGATTCGGGGCTGTGGGGGAGGCCCTTCTCCTAGCCAAAGCTGAAACTCAGTTGCGGGGCGGGGCTTACCCTGCCTCCTTGGCCAGACTCATTCCCAACCCCTAGGCCTCCAAGAGGGAGAGCTGCTCAGTCTTGTGCCAGTGGTCCTCCCAGAATCAGGGCGGATGTGGGGCATTTGCTCACAGGGAGGCCACAAGTGTTGTGCTCCTCATCACAATGGCCCCAGATTGCTGTTGGGTGTGTTGTAAACAGTGGGACCATTCTCTGCGCCCCCTGCTCTGAGCACACCCCTGCTGCAAAGGTCCTGGGCAGAGGCCTACAGAAAGTGACTGGGAAGGAACAGATGGGCTGTCTCTCTTTGTGTTTGTGTGTGTGTGTGCGTGCATGCACGATCGTGTTGGCGGGGGGGTTGCACACATGCACAAAGCGTCGCCTGTGTCCCTGTGCGCACTTTGTCGAAGAACCAAGGGGAGGGTGGGCTCGGGACTGGAAACCAGGGGAGGACACAGGCTGCTGGTTCCCGGCCTTTCCCACTGTGGGCAGTGCTCCAAGCCCCACTGCTCTCCATCCCAAGGCTCCGCAGGTGTCAGGTAAGAGAATCAGGCACCAGTGACAGCCTGCAGGCCGAGGCCTTGGTGACGACGTGGCGATCCTATGACAGTGTTCTCAGTGCTCCCTCTCAGGCAAGGCTTTGCCCCTGTACCTCCCACACATCTGGAGATGCAGCCTCCACCCCTACCGACACCAGAAGCAAGAGTACCTCTACCTCACCCTCTGGCTCGGTGATAGATAGCTTTCCCCACCACACCAGGACCAAACGCTTACTTTTGCTTCACAAAGTCTTCGGTGATCAGCTTCTTCAAATCGCCAAGGAACGGGTGCCTCACTCTGAGGGCAAGCAAAGACACCCACGACTAGTGAAGGTGGCCGGCACAGGTGTGGGCGGGGGCACTCCCTGGCATGACGCAGCCCCTTGAGAGGCCCGTACACGCAGCAGACGCCAGAAGGACCACTAGTCAGGGGTGCCCAAGGGCGGAGCTGGCTGGAGCCCCTAACTCTGACTTGTCTCTCTGAGATCTCATCTGGGGACCATGAGCTCTGACAGGGCTGGGAGTTCCAGACCACCACCCCATCCACCGCGGTGACACTGCTCTGCTCTCTCCCTAGCCCAGGGCCCTCCACGTGTCCCTCGGCCCAGGCTACTGCAGTCCTGGGGCCTCCTGCGGTGGAGGTCAGCACTGAAGGGCGGGAGCTGAGGAGCCAGTCATACCCAGGGCGCAGTCCCATCTTGCGGAGGGCCTCCCACAGGACCGCTGTGAGGGGAGATGGGGAACAAGAGTTTGACACACACACACGTGTGCACACACGTGCACACAAACACACATACACACACACACGCACACGTGAACCACAGGCAGCACCCAGCTGCGGGGTCAACACTCACCCTCACTGGCACAGTTGCCATTCATGAAGATGACACCCAGAATCACCAAGAGGAGACTCAGCCGGGGAGTGTCCTTGGTCCTAGAGGGGAAGGACAGCCATGCAGTCTAGGGCCCATTTCCTCCCACCCTGCAGCCAGCTCACCAACTAGGCTCTCCCAGTTTTCCCACAGAAAGAGACTCTTCCGCAGCACAGGCAGGGCCCACAATGCTGATCCTAGACAATTCACAGTCCCAAGCCTGAGACTTGGTTGCCCCACCCTTTACAGGGAAGAGCGGGTGCCCTCTTCTCGGGGTCCTCTAGCCTGCAGGGTGGGCCAGGGAAGTGGAGTGCAAGAACAGTTCCGGAACGACATGGGGGTGTCCAGGCACAGATGCAGACCTCGCTGGGCCTGCATGCTTCCAGTTCAACAATCAGCAGGCAGCTCCACTGAGGACCAAACTGTGAAGCCATGTCCAGGCATGACATGGGGAGAGGACAGTCACTTTACTCCTGCCTCACCTGGGAGATTGTGCTGGCTGGCCGGGGGTTGGGGGGTTGCGGGGCGGGTGTGCAACGGTCGTCAAAGCAGCCAGGCCTGGGCCCAGGAGGCTCCCCTTTCACCAGCAGTCTGTGTGCCACTCCTTGAGAGCCAGAGCCCCCCCCCCCCCGGCTCCTGAAGTTCAGCACACTCATTCCCTTCAGAACATAGTAGTAGGCACCAGACCCTGCCAAGGGGACCACGGACCCCTTTCCCTTCCTTACTTCCCCAGAAGGTGAGCAGAGGAGTCTCTTGTGCAGACAAGAATATACAGGTGTTCGTCCTTGTCAATTTCCTTCAGGTGGATCCCAAACTTCTACATGGAGAGAAAAGAGATTGACAGTCAACCTTATGCTGGGCATCGGACTACGGTCACGCACTGGCCCCTGGCCAGGGTTCACACCTGTGGGCGATGGGAAGCGAAGACAAAGCATTCAGGGGCTGGGGAGATGTCCCAGAGGTTAAGGCACTTGCCTGCGATGTCTAACGACCCAGACTCAACTCCCCACTACCCTCGCAAATCCAGATGCGCAAAGTGGTGTTTCTTTGCACTGGCTGGAGGCACTAGCGTGCTGCCAATGAACCCCCCATCTCCTTGCAAATAAGCAAATCATTTTTGAAAAGACACTCTGGTCTGCCTGTTTGTTTGTTTGTTTGTTTGTTTTTCTGGAGCTCTGGTGCTGGTGGAGACAACTAACCCCACCCGCCTGAGACAAGAGCAGGACAGAGAGGCCGCGGGAACACAGGCATGTGCCACAGAGCACTGCTGGTGCGATACAGACTCAGAGGTGGAGGGACAGTGGAGGCTTCCGGCGCAAGCAGAGGGGGCCCCTGGCCTTGCAGGCCCGCAGGCTGCCCATCTCCACCACCCACCTTTTCCAGAGTGTAGGTGGCTCGTTCAATGATTTCAGGGAAATGCTCATCGTATTCTCGAATGACGTCCTTCAGCATGTCTGCGGGAGAGGGACAGCTGGAGGAGGCCCCCGGACTGAGCAGAGGCCCCCTTGGGCCGTCCAGCAGAAGGCAAACACTAAGGAGTCCATTCTGAGGGAAGGGAGGGCCCACCACACCACGCATGAGTCACATAAGCAAAGGCGAGCTCACAGAGTAGGTGTTGGCAGAGGTGCACCGACTGCCTACCTGAGCGCTTGATGGGTATCTTCTTGTAGTCCTTAATCATCAAGTATTTCACCAATTTGTTTGCCTGGAGGAGGGGTAACACGGCGGGAAATGAAGGCACAGGTTCCTGCCGAGCACTGGCCCATGGGGCAGAAGAAAAGGGAGACGGGGAGGGTGGGCTTCTTACCCTCTCTTGCAGAAGGGACACGTTGCGTGGGGGCAAGGACAACACATGCCTGGAGGGTATCTGGGAAGTCAAGGCTGCAGGGGGCCTAGGGGCCAGCTGAGCCTGATCTGTCAATGGAACCTGTGATGAGCTCCATGCCGGGGGCGCCCCAAGAGGCTCTCTCTCCTCCTCCTCGCTGTTCTCGTATTTGTCCTCCAGGTGCTTGGACTGCATCACAAGAGGACAGACACAGTTGGGGCTTCCAGATGCCCCTCACCAGAGTGCCCGGCACACACCTTACCATGGCAGCAAGAGAAGGGTGACCAGGGGCTGACACCTTCTCCCTCCAGCCCTGAGGGTGAGAACCATGCGGAGTCAAAGCCCGCTCAACAGAGCCGCAGCTGAGGGAGGGGGGTAGAAGCTGAGGAAGAAGGAGAAAGAAGGAGAGAGACAGACAGACAGAGAGAGACAGAGAGAGAGAGAGACAGCAGAGGACCTGGGGGAGTGGGGGGTGGCTGCAAAAATGGTAGGGGGGCCTCACCTTCTTTGTCCTCTTGCCTCCCATCCTGGGCCAGGGCTCAGCACTGTGCTCAGCAGTGGCAGCCACCCCCTCAGGCTCAAGGATGCCCTGCGTTGTCTTGGCCTTGGCAGCAGCTGCAGCCACAACATTTGGAGGCTCCACCCATCGAGTCTTGGCCAGAGCCTTCCCAGACTTGGTGGTCTTAGGCGGGATGGCAGCCCCTTCCCCAGAGGAGGGGGCTGCCTGGGGCGCACCGGAGACACCACTGGGACCCTCAGTGGAGGCCTCTGGGGTCGGGGCAGATCTCTTGGGGCGTGGAAACGCCATGCCACTGACTCCTGCTGGCTGAGTGAAATCAAAGACATCACTCTGCCCCGGGCAGGCTGTCTGAGGCTGGGTGGCATCCATCTTGCCAGTACTGGGAGCCTGAGGGAGAGCACAGGCACTCCTTGGGACCTTGGCAGCAGCCTCCTGGGCCAAGGAGGTAGTCTGGGGCTGTGTGGAGGGTCCTGGAGCTGCAGGGGCAGCAGCCAAGTCACTGGGGACCAAACCCTGGGAGGTCTGTGGACCAGCAGGTGTTATGTCAGGGTTGGCTCCCTGAGGCTCAGTGTGTGTCGTCAGCTGGGCATCGACTGCCCGGGCCTGCCGTGTGGTCGCAGGGCGGTTGGCCATCTCGCGATTGAAGGACCTACGGGCAGCAGCTGCGGCTGCCCTGGCTGCTCTGTTGGAGTCGGCAGCCCGGGCCATATTGGCGGCTCGGGCCTGCATCTCCTCCTCAGTGGCAAGGGTTTCTGGATCCAGCTGGAATGCCTCCACCAGTGTCTGGGTCAGCACTGGGTTTTCCAGTTCCCAGGGCTCATTCTAGGAGGCCAGAACGGGGTGGGGGTGAGGGTGGGGGTTTGGGTTGGGGTTAAGGGTACACGAAGAGGGCAGGGCAAGCAACTGTACACGCTGCCACCATGCTCCCTGGGCAGCCCAACCTCCTCCCAGCAGCCAGCCGTGACCACTCCAAGAATTTCCAAGCGCCTGCCCTCTGCTGAGCAAGACGGGACAGTTTGGGGGACCCTGGCCATTCCTGCACCTCTCTTCCCTCCCCTTCATCTTGCTCCCAGTCAAACAGGCTGCCAAGGAGGCACGCTCACCGACAGGATGCGAAAGCCTTGGCCCAGGCTGCCAAAGGCTCTGAGGAGATGGATGTCAAGACTGGTGAGGGTGCCGTAGCCACCAAAAGCACCGAATTCTTCATAGTCATTGCCTGTGAACACCGGTTCCTCTCTGACGGGGTCTCGAGCCTCACTCATGCCTTCCACACTGGGGGCTTCTGGTTCCACGCTGTAGCTCCCCTCAGCCATGCTGTGGTCCCCAAGGAGAGAGCTCAGCCTGGAAGGGAAGGTGAGGGGGCAGGATGCGGTGGAGGCGGGATCTCTGGCAAGGTGAGGGGGCAGCAATCAGCAAGTTACCAGGCACTACTAAGCAGCACAGGACAGGGGGCCGTGGGTAGGTCGGTGTCGAGGGAGACTGTCAGGGACAGAGCCTTGCAGTTAAGGGACACAGGCGATCCCAGACAAGATGCCTTGCTGAAAGGGGACTTTAGGACTGGGCAGGCTCTGCATCCCAATGGCTAGATTGCATTAGCGGGCATACAAGAGTGCTTGAGTCCCAGTGGTCCTAGAGGGGATGCGCAGAGAGAAACAAAGGGCTTGAATTTGAGGGTCTAAGCAGCAGACCCGGATCAAGGAGGAGCAGATGGTAGGGCTCAGACAAAAGGGACAGCAGAGGAAAGCTTGGGAAACCATATCCCAGAGACCTTGTGACCAGGTCCAGGAGGGGCGCTGTGTGTGAGCGTGCTTGGGGGCCTGGCGGCGGGTCGCGGGGGGCTGTGGGGGGGGGGCTGTGGGAATGCCCAGCTGATCCCAGTCTAGGTTGAGTCCGGACTGCAGCGCAAGAAGGGGCCTTGGATCTCGGTGGGTTCTCCGTGGAGCTCTGGAGAGCGAGCACTCAAGTCCAAGAACTGGGACTCCAGGAAGGAGGCAAGCGGTCAGCTCTCCTGGAGTAATCTAGAAACGGTGGGGTCGACGGAAGCTCGGGTCACAGCACTTGGGCCGACTCCAGGGGTAGGGATCATAGGATCCCGCATAAAGAGGCTGGGATCCCAGCGCCTGGCTATGATGATCCTGTTGGGGTGGGGGGGGAGGCGAGGCTCTCGTGCAGACCTTGTTCTGACAGGGTTCGGGTTCTGAGAGCTCAGGCTCAGTCCAGATCGCAAGGGCTAGGTAGGATAGGGCGCAGGGAGCCAGGTTGCCCACGCCCTCTCTGGGTCCTGTCCTCAGCTGGAGCCTTACCTTCCCTGGGGCTCCGATGGCGTCGGTCCTCAGCACCAGGAACCCCACAGCCGCGCCCTCGCCCACCGCTGCCAGCACAGCAGCTCCGACTACCCCGCCCCTTTTCTCGGTGCACACCCCCTCCCCTCCATGGGGACCTTGCGCGTGCGCAGAAACCCCCAGCCCGCCTGCTTTGACAACAAAAGCCCTTTCCTCCTGCACCCCAGTGCGCATGCGATTCCACGAGTTCAGGGTGGTGGTGGTGGGGGGGAGATGTGTTGAGGAGGGGATGGATGGAAGGGGCACTGGGGGAGGGCGAGGGAGGACGGGGGCCGTGGCGGGGGCGGCACTTAGGCTTCCCCACTGATCTCCAGGCATTGTCACTCCCTGCCTGGTATCAGGGGAGCACTTTCCTTCTGCACTGTGCAGCTCCAGCCACCTGTTCGCCATCCCTCCTGCTATGGCTCAAAACTCCAAGTCCTGCCCCTTCGCCCAAGCTCTTCCAGCGGGGTCTCCAGTGCTCCACACCCCGCTTCGTCCACACGAAGCGTCAGGCTCCCGTGAAAGCGGGTTCCAGTGTGTTCTGTAGCCGCCACAAGTGGAAGTCCTCCACCTGCGGGTCTCCAGCATATGCCAGAGCCCAGACCATGGGGGTTCCCTAGAGTTGTCCTCGAGTATCCATGTCTAGCGTTCCTGGCGAGTACCCGTGGAACCCCTGCTTTCTCAGTTCCCTTAGACACCGGTCTGCACGTAGATCACCGTGGGATCGGTGCTGCTTCCCCACCCACCACGGCTCTGCCAAGTGGAAGTGGGCATCCCACTTGGCACACTGCAAAGCAGAGGAACAGGGCCACTGGGTCAGGAAACTCGAATCTGGGCCTGGGTTCTTGGCGACGGAGGCACCTGCTCCCCTCGCCCCCCATGGGAGTGACAGGCCTTCCAGCCCCAACATCGTTTCCAAGTAAAACAAGATTTATGTTCTAGGAGGTCCAAGCTCGTGTTGTACGTTCAGTACCAAGACGACGGCCCGTTCCCCACCCCACCCCTGCCCGCTGGATGTGCTCCTGCATCATCCATGCGTGCGTGTGCTCGCGCTGGTACCCCTCTTCCCTAGGAGCGACAAGTCATGCTCTGCCTCTGGCCTACCTGCCGCTTGCTGGAACAGCCAGGACCATCAGGTCTTGTGTGTCTGGACGCATGGCAAACCCCGCTTCACGGGAAATATTTGCCCCTGGTGTCTTCCAGGGCAAGAACCTGTAGCAGCCATGGTTCTGTGAAATGAAGCTGGGTTGGGCTGTGGAATTCCAGGGAAGCAATGCCAGATCTCTCTACCGGGGCTCTGCGGGCCCCCTGAGGTCTCAGGCCTGCCAGGAGTCTGGCTGGACACAGTGTGTTAAATGGCAAGCACGGTAAACGGGTCCTTCCCCAGCACGCACAGTCGGCTGAGCTTCCAGGATGACTGGAGAATCTGCTTTTCAGACAGAAATTGCATTGTTCCCATCTCAAATTGACCTGGGTCCTTCCCCTTTGTTTTTTCAACAAGAGAAACATCGCAGGAATTTATTTAAGTTTGACATGACATCGGGCCCTCAGAAATGAAGACCCTAGGAGGTGGGCTAAACTGAATACTGTTGGACAGTCTTGCAGAGGTAGGATTATTGGACAAAAGCTATAATGTGACAGTAATGAATGAGGGGCGAGGACTTCCCAAGACCTGTTTGTTTAGATTCTTTTCTGGGTCCTGTGGCCTTTTCCTTCCTTCTCGTTATAGGAAGGACCCCTTTGCAATGCCGTTCTCCTCATATGAGTTAAGTGGAGGGCACAGGATTGATTTCCGGCCTGCTTCAGGGGAGAAGCATGGGAAACGTGCAGAGAGACATCCCCCTCCTGCTCAATGCCAAATGTCACTGTTTTCTCTTTCTTTCCAGCTGATAATGAAAGCATAGGAACTGTGCCTATTAGTGGGGTTCCATGGAATGTTTAGGCATTCGTGTGCCTTGCATTCTATTTTCAAGATGATATCCATGTCTATTTCTGCAAACCTTTGCCACTTCTTTTTGGTGACTGCCTTCGACAGCCTTTTGGCTGGCTGTTTGCAATCTGCATTGTTGTCATTGTTGTTACCAGTCGCCCTTCTGTGCAATGGAAGATGAGCTTTCCTGCTGCTATGTGACTGTGACTTATACCATGCATCAGCTCTTCCCTTATTCTCCTTCTTTGCAGCTCTCCAGCCTCCTGCCACCGCCATCCTTTTCCCAAGTCCAGTGAGAGCCACTTTCTCAGATTCCCCGTATGAGTGGTACCACGTGGCACGCGTTTTCTGGGCCTGGCTGACTTCACTTGACAGAGGGACCTCCAATTCCCTCAATGCTGTCTCTTATGACTGGATTTCATGCTGGTTTTATTTTTGTCTTAATAATAGTCTGCTGTGCTTTGAACCATATGTTACGGAGTCACTCATGAGTGAATTGCCACTGTGACCGTCTTTATCTTATTGACAGAATACCTGGGAATATAAAGCAAATGGAGAAAGGTGTCTCTTTCCTTAAGGGGATTTTTTTTTTTTAATTTTTGAGGTAGGTTGGCACTCTAGCCCACGCTGACCTGAAATTCACTTTGAACTCCTAGGCTGGCCTCAAACTCACGGTGATCCTCCTCCCTCTGCTTCCTGAGTGCTGGGATTAAAGGCTTTGCACTACCATGCCTGGTTTTGCCCCAGGTTTTTACCCCCAATATTTATCTTTTTTAAGTTATTTGAGCAACACAGACAGAAACAGACAGAAAGAGTGAGTATGGGTTGCCAGGGCCTCCTGCCACTGTAAACAAACTCTAGATGCATGCACCACTGTGTGTATCATCTGGATTTACATGTATGCCAGGGACTTGAATCCAGGCTGCCAGGCCTGGCAGGCAAGTGCCTTTAGCTGCTGAGACTTCTCCTCAGCCCACCTCAAGGTTTATGAATTTCCCCCCATAGCCAGCTTGCTCCATTACTGTGGAGACATGGCATGGCCACACAACAAGCCAAATGAGCAGGAAGTGGACCGAAGTTCATCATGGCATGGCAATCCGGGATTGGATAGAGGGAGGGAGTTGTTTGAGAAAGGACATTCCTCCAACTAGGCGTCGCCTTCTACTAGCCCATTCAATTCTAAATTTTTCAATGAATCAATCTATTTATGAATTCAGTGCACTCATGATCTGATCACCTCAATAGTGCAACCAGATGGGGACCAAGCTGTCAATCCATGACCTCTTTTTTTAATACTGGCATCTTTTTTAAAAAATTATTTTTATTTATTTAATTGAGAGCAACAGAGAGAGAGAGATAGAGATTGAGGGAATGGGCACGCCAGGGCCTCCAGCCACTGCAAACAAACTCCCGACGCGTGCGCCCCCTTGTGCATCTGGCTAACGTGGGTACTGGGGAATCGAGCCTCCAACCAGGGTCCTTAGGCTTCACAGGCAAGCGCCTAACCGCTAAGCCATCTCTCCAGCCCAATCCATGAACTTTTTGTGGTGACATTTCATATACAAACCATAACCATCACTTAGGTTGATTCTATTTCCTGGCTATTGAGAATGATGTTGCAGTTGACATGTGAATGCTGCCATCTCGTTAGGATAGTGACACTATTGATTGCAGGACCAGGGGAAATAATGAAATAGGACCCCTAGTGGTTGCGGGAAGCAGTTTATTTGTGTTAACACAGATTCAGCAGATTCATATCCAAAGGCTGAGCCCCAACACCGTGGCCCTTTGTCTTACATACATTTTAAATGTTTTTGCTCCCATAAAGGGTGATAGTCATACTCATGTTCTGATTGGCTACTTTGAACTTGGTAAGCAGAGGTTTCCTAAAAAAAAAAAAAATTATTATCATTTCTTACATGGGAGGTGTGGGAGTTCGGCCCAAGGATACTGACCAGCCTGCTGCAGATGTTTCTTGTTTTTTCTTTTCTTCAGTTCCCTAGGCCATTCTCTCTCTCTCTCTCTCTCTCTTTCTCTCTCTCTCTCTCTCTCTCTTCTTTTTTATGGTTTTTCAAAGTAGGTTCTTGTTCTAGTCCAGTCTGACCTGATATTCACTATGCTGTCTCATGGTGGCCTCAAATTCACAGTGGTCCTCCTACCTCTACTTCCCGAGTGCTGGGATTACAGGTGTGCGCTACCTGTGCCACGGGTGCAGAGGTCTGAAAACTTTGAGTGTTTGCTGCTCTTATGTTCCACTATGTTTAGGCCGATCTTCTCATTGTTCACAGTGCTAAGTTTGCATGGCTAGCTGGTTTGCTAGCCTCAGGTCAATTATGAGTTCACTTCCCTTCACAACTGAGGCATGCTTCTGGTTTTTACATGTATTACTGGATTTTGGAATTTGAACTTAAATACTCATGGTTGGTTGTAAGCTCTTTATCCACTGAACCATCTCCTCAGCCTTCCTTGGGGAATTCTAAAGTTTATGAATACTGTCTCCTTTTCTGCATTCACTCTGTCGTATCCTCAGGGTTCAACTGGTTTCTTAGGTTCATGATGTGGAAATAGGACTACAGCTTCCAGAATGTCTGTTTGGTGGGATGCAGTGAAGGCTTTTTGCATCCCTTTCGAACTTCTGTACCTGAATGGGCTATGGCTCCCAAAGCAGTTTCATAGTACACCAAATGTTCCCACTTAGATTTTTTTTTTAGTCTTTTAGTACTCCGACCTTGGCACATAGATGGTAAAAATTGTGAGCATATCCCATGATCAATACACTGTTCTTCTATTCCTCACTCAGCACATTTATAGTTAGAATTAGTTACTTCAGATCCTCTTTCACAAGTGCTCTCGCATTTCTAATTATTGTTTTTCTCTACATACAGTACTTTATGTACCTTATATTTTACATTACCCTGTGCACTTGAAATGGACAACTATATTATCCCTTTGAGAAATGCCTTTCATTTTTCCCAAGAAGTATTTATTGACATAAAAGGTAATGAGCGTTTAGATACATGTATGTAATGTGTGAAGATCAAATCACATTAATTGGCATTTCTATACCTGTTACCATGTTTTCTAGAGATTATTGTCTTATATACTTAAAATATTTTTGTGCCGTTCTTTTTGGCTTTTCACCAGAAACCAGGCTTATACCCCTGTGGATCTAAAGCTAAATAAATTTACCTAATGATAATTTTTTTTCCTTAATTAAAAATCCTCACAAGTTTACTATCCTACTGATTGATCAGAATCTTGGTTAAGACACTTTTAATTGTCCTAGAACTGCTGGTTATCATGAGAAAACCAGTGCTACACTCTGTTATCAGGGTATTTCCCTCTACTCTCCACAAATAAATCCCTTTGTAAAGTCATACCCATATTGTACTAACCAAAGACATCTAGTCTGGGATCATCACAAACTTTTACCTACCTTCTATCAGTTACCTTATCCTTGCTGGGACAACTTACCTAACTAGAAGCAACTTAGGGAAGGAAAGTTTATTATGGCTCACTATTCTAGAGGGTACAGTAAATCAATGTGGGGAAAGCATGAGAGGAGGAAATCATTGTCTCATTATCACATCAACAATAAGGAAGGGGGAGGGAGGAAGGTAGAGAGATAGAGAGAGAGAGAATATCACAAGGGTTCTGGCAATAACTCCTCAGGCTCACCCCTCATCTCAGTGATACATCTACTCCACAGTCTTCCAGAACAGCACAACCATCTGAGGATTAAGTATTCAAGCAAGCCTATGGGGATCATTTTACATTCAAACCACCACATAGCTCATGTCTCCAGGGAGGGAAGGGGAATTGCTTATGGTAATAATAAGATCAATATGTTAAAGTGGCTTCAGTATGAGAACTTCTCCATGACGGCTCATAAAAATTGCTCAAGACATTGTCTTCTATCATCTTCAAGTATTGTTATAGGTGGGAAATTAGAGTGCAAGTGGGGTAAGAAGAGAGAAAGTCACTCCAGAGAATGGGAGTGGGTTAGTGAGCTGGGGAAAGGCATGCACTCACAAGTGCTCTGTCACAAAACTCATGAGCCTTATAGGCCACTTATCACATGTCTTTGTAAATTGTGAGCTTTATGTGCATATTCTTTTTGTTGCATGTATCCCAGGTGTGGAAGAAAAACTGGGGTCATAGTAGGTGCTGTGAGTCCAGCAAATGAAGCCTCTGAAGTTCCAGACAATGTGGGAGACTGGCTCAACAGCATCTTCTGCTTTTCCACTGGTAGGAATGATTTCTGGAGGAACTTGGTCCTTAATCTGGGGCACTTTACTGCAGGGCTTCCGTTAGCCAGGAACCTGAGTGACATTGACCTGATGGCACCTCAACTAGGGGTATAGTCAAACAGATGGAATTCCTGTGCTGCACCCAGACTTTCCAAAAACTGCTTACAGTCTATGAACACTACAAGATAATGCTTAGATAGATGGCAGCTGAAGTTGGATTCAGACAGGTACCTTTTTCTTCCCAATCCCTGGCTGAACTCCAATCCCTGTCAGCATCTACTTCAGCTAGAGTGCTACCTTTGTTCTGTAAAATTCTGTACATATTTCCTAAGTTTCTGCAGGGGGTGATCATTGCTCGGGTATTAATGTAAAGTTGGTTTAACAAACATTTGAAATAAAGCCAATAAAGCCTGCACATGGGGACAACCAAAGGAAAAGAATACACATACCATTATGACACAATGATAAATGATATGGATGAATTTTTAGGGCACTAAGAGAAAGCAAAGGAACATCAGTAAGCTCTATGTTCTTCATTTACATAAGCTCGGTTATGTATATTGTTATATACTCTATTATATATAGACATAGCTATCCCAGTTTTGTCTATTTTGTAGATTTATTGTAGCATAGTTGATATGCAAAGGCTGCACATATTTCAAGTGCACAATCTGATCAATTTTTATATAGATATATTTGTGAAACCATCATCACAGTGATGACAATCTGTGAATATTTTCACTTGGCTTGGCTAGAATACCATTTTCCAATCAGACAGTTTTCTGAATGCTGGCATGGTTTAGTGTAGATGTGATTAGCTCAATAGTTGCCCGACTTTAAGTAAAATGTATTCTCCTTAACAGTAAAACTGAGGTTTCTCTGGGGAAGAAGATATCCCAGCTGTGGATTGTTAACACTAGCTTCCATCTGCCCTTTCTTCCCACCTATCATATGGATTTCAGACTTGCCTAACCAGCTTGCAGAACTGCAGGGACCAATTCCTTACAATTAATCTTCATGTGTATATTCAATTATTAATACATTCATATATGAACATCTTGGACTTGTGATGGGATCATCTGAGCTCCAGAAGGCTTGGGTAGCTTTGCACCTCCAGCTGCCTGTATCCTCTTTTCTGGGCTGGATCAACTCCAAGCCTACTACAGCTTTTCTTGGCAGATGTTCAAAGGTTCTGGCTTCTCTAACATCCTGAGGTTTCCATTGCAACTTAGGGTTCACCTTCACAGCTTCACACAGTGGCCTCCCATGGCCTCCATGCCAGAACTCTCATCCTGCCTCACATTGCTTAGCCTCAGCAGCTCTCTGGAACCATGGTGTAATACTGTATGTCCTTCATCTTGCATCTTTCATTCTTCCCAACCCAGTACAATGTGGATGACAGTGCTAAGTTCTACTATCAGCTGGGGATGAAGTCTGGCCTTGAAGTACAGCTGTAGCAGCCTCTGTATGCTGATCTTGGGGAGCAGAGACCTCCTTTCTTCTCCCTTCAGGTATTTAACTTTCAAAATTATTTGTAACCTTACTAGCTTGAGTCTTTAGCAGCTTGGGTCATGCTCTTAGGGCATCTTTCTTATTCTCCCAGTGCACAATTGGCTTATCCCTAATTGTGGTAATCTCTTTTTGTTAAAAATATTTATTTGAGAAAAAGGGGAAAAGAGGGAGAGAGAGAAAGAGAGGATAAAATGGGCATGCTAGGGCCTTTAGCCACTGCAAACAAACTCTGCATGTATGCTCCACCTTGTGCATCTGGCTTTACATGGTTACTGAGGAATTGAACCAGAGTCCTTAGGCTTTGTAGGCAAGTGCCTTAACTGCTGATCCATCTCTCCTTCCATGATGGTAATCTCTTTAACAATTGCTGCTGAAGTGGCTGCAGTCTCTGGACCTGGGATTTGAAAGTTGCTTACATTTTTTTCTGTTCTAAACTTTATATTTTCCATATCTTTTTGCTCTGTATTTCTCTCTCTTTCGTTGTAGATCTGAACAAGAGCAGCAAAGAGAACCCAAGCCACGGTCTTTATGAGATTTCTTTTGTCAAATACATTAGTCCCTTACTTTTAAAGTCAACTTTGCTTGGGACATGGGCAGATTTTATGTCATTATGTCTTGAAATTTCCTCAACTAAATATATTAGTCCACTACTTTTTATTTAATTAAATTAATTTATTTGAGAGAGAGAGAGAGAATGGGTACACCAGGGCCTCCAGCTACTGCAATGAACAAATTCCAGATGCATGTGCAAGCTTGTTTATCTGGCTTATGTGGGTACTGGAGAATTGAACCAGGTTCTTATGCTTTGCAGATATGATGATTTGATTCAGGTGTCACCCATAACCATAAGTGTTCTGAATGCTAGGTACCCAGTCAATTCCAATTTGGGAATTGGATTCTCCTGAAGGCAGTGTGTTTGTTGGGGGTGGGCTTATGAGTGTTATAGCCAGCTTCCTCTTGCCAGTGTTTGGAATACTCTCCTGTTGCTGTTGTCTATGTGATGTTGGCCAGGAGGTGATGTCTACCCTCTTCTTATATCATAATTTCCTCCTATTATCATGGAGCTACCCCTTGAATCTGTCAGATAAAATGAGCCCTTTTCTACCACAAGCTGTTCTTGGTCTGGTGATTTCTGCCAGCAATGCAAACCTGATTGCAATAGTAAAGTTGTACCAAGAAGTGGGATCATTGCTGCTAGAAAACTGTGTGACTTTTGGAGCTGATTTTTAAGAGAATGTGAAAGGATTTGAAACTTTGGCCTAAGAGATGCCTGGCAGTGCTATAAGTACAGCTTGGTGAACTATTCTGGTCAGGCATGAAAGACCTGAATGCAGTGATAACTATAGACAGTGAGACTTGGCTTATTAGGGTAAGAAAGAACTTTGCCTGGGCTAGGTTAGAAGCAGTTTGTGTGAGAGGCTTGTTGTTATATCTATGTCCTGAGAACTTGAGCAGGGTTTCATTGAGTAGAAATTGACTGGTATGAGCAGAGAGATATGGCACCGAAATTTAATCTTTGGGCCAAGCTTCTGCCCACTTAGCTGCAATTGTTTGAGAGATTACAACCATTGAGATTCGACCAACAGGAAGAATGCAGAATCTTTTTAAGGGGCCTGAATGCTGAAGGAGTGCCCTGTTCTTCAAAGTTGGATTTATTGCTCCCTGGATTAACAAACTGGCACTTCACCTGGTATTATGGAGTATAATAAATTCAGGAAAGAGAGGGTCATTGATTTTGCAACACGGTCTTGTGTTTTGGAAACAGCCATGGACAGTGTGAAGTGGATTTACTGGATTGCTTGCATGGAGACTTGATGGATCCATGAGGATGAACAATGGGTTGTAGTGGAGACCCAGTGGAGATGCCAGAACTATGAAGTGGCTGCTAAGAAGATCTGCTGGCACTGGATAAAGTTTTCCAGGACTGTGAATAGCCTGTCTGGAGGGAAGAAATTAGAACCACAGAGAGTTGTCACTGGTTAGAATTATCAGGCTTGGAAACTTGTCACTGACTAAAGTTGTTGGACTTGGATCTTGCATTGGTTGACTATTTATTTGCTATGCCTAATGCCATCTTTTGCAGTGTGAATGTTTATTCTGTGCCACTATGGGGTTTGGGGGTGTTTTTTTTTTTTGATTTTACAGCTCAGTTAAATGATCTTCAACTATAGGGATGTTTGAATATCACTGGGATTGATAAAAACTATGGGGACTTTTAAAGTTGGATGGGTGCATTGCATTTTGTATCATGTATGGTTATCAGTTTATGGGGGCCAGGGGTGGAATATGGTGGTTTGATTCAGGTGTTCATCATAAACTTAGGTGTTCTGAATGCTAGGTTCCCAGCTGTGGCAATTTGGGAATTGGATCCTTCTGGAGGCAGTGTATTGTTGGGGGTAGGGTATGGGTGTTATACCCAGCTTCATTTTGCTAGTGTTTGGCACACTCCCCTGTTGCTTTTGTCCATCTGATTTTGTCCAGGAGGTGGTGTCCACCCTCTGCTCATGCCATCATTTTTTCCCGCCATAAGGGAGCTTCCCCCTGAGTCTTTAATCCAAAATAACTCCTTTTCCACAAGCTGTTTTGTCAGGTGTTTTCTGCCAGCAATGTAAACCTGACTGCAACAGCAGGCAAGTATCTTAACCTCTGAGCCATCTCTCCATCCAAGTCCATTACTTTTAAATTCAACCTTGCTCAAGTTTTCAGAACACTTGAAGATTGCACCAAGCTTCTCAACTAGAATATTACATGAATTATTTCTAGTCTAGTTCCTGATTGATAACTTACTCCCCCCTGCAAACTCATGAACTGGGCCTCAACAGTCCACATTTTCCTTAGTCATTTGGTCTTACAAACTCCCATCAGAATGGTTCATTAGGCCCTGTTTACAGCATTGCAAAAGCTTCTCCAGTTCATAGTTTCAAGTCTTTCTACCTTCCTCCCACAAGCTTGTTCCAGAAGACCAAGAAGCCCATTGTCATGTTTGTTGTAGCAACAGTTCCACTTCTCAGTACCAGTTTTCTGTTATCAGTTACTTTGCCATTATTGGGACAAAATACCTAGCCACAAGCAGCTTATGGAAGGACACAATTTATTTTCAGGTTATAGTTTCAAGGGGAAGTTGGTCATGGCAGGCAAAGCATGGCAAGAGCAGACAACTAGTGTCACATAGTCACATCAGCAGGGAAAAGAGAGAGAGAGAGAGAGAGATGAATGCTGCATGCACAGCTAGATTTCTCCTTTTTTAACAGTTCAGGAATCCAGCCCATGGGATGGTGCTGCCCAGTAAAAGGGGCTTTTCTTACCTCAATTAATTTTATCTAGAAAATATCTAACAGGCATGCCAAGAGACTTATTTCCATAGTGATTCTAAATTCTGTCAAGTTGACAGCCAGCAATTAATCATCACATTCCACAAAGACATGGCTAAGACCAACTGATTCACTGCTAAATTCTACCAAACTTTTAATGACAACCTAACACCAATAGTTCAAAAATGATTCCATAAAACAGAAAGGAAAAGGATGCTACCAAACTCATTCTATAAAGGCAATATTACCCTGATAACAAAACAGATAATACAGCAAGAAGAGAAGATTATAGGCCAATTTTCCTGATAAATTATATGTGAAAATTGTTTTAACAAAATCCTTCCAAATTGAATTCAAGAACACATAAAGAAAATCATATATTGCAACCAAGGTAATTTCATCCCAAGGATACATGATTGGTTCAACATATGCAAATAAATAAATGTAGTATGCCATATAGTTATAAATAGATCTAAGGATAGAAATCACAGGATCATCTCAATAGATATAGAAAAGGCATTTGACAATGTACAATATGCTTTGATTATAGTAGTCCCCAAAACTCTAGAAACAGGAGTATATCTCAACAAAAGCTGCATGTGACAGTCCTGTAGCAAACATTATACTAAATGAGAAAGTTCAAAGCATTTACACTAAAATACGGAACAAGCCAAGGGTGTACACATTTTCCAGTCTCATTCAAAAGAGGACTTAAAGACTTAACTGGAGAGCTAAGACAAGGAAAAGAAATAAAGGTGATGAAAATAAGAAAGGAAGAAAACAAATTATCTTGATTTGAAGGCTACATGATTTTTTACTTAAAAGACATTTTGGGCACCATAAAACTCTTAGATCTGATACTTTCACCAGAGCAGCAGAATAAAAACACAACATACAAAAAAATCATAACTTTTCTTTTTATCATGAACAAATTTGCTGAGAAACAAATTAGAAAAAATATTCCAGTCACAAGAGCTTCAAAAACACCTAGGAAAAACCTAAGCAAAAAGGTGAGAGCTATCCACAGTAAAGACATTAAAACACTGAATAAACTTAGGACGAGATTGGATGATAGAAAAAAGCTTCCATAATCTTAGACAGGAAAAAATAATATTGTAAAACTGGTTATATTACCTAAAGTATTGTGCAGATTCAACACAATGGCCAACAAATTCTAATGACATTCTTCACTGGACTAGCTGAAACAACCCCCAAATTGTATAGAAACAAAAAAGTCCTGAATCGTCAAAACAATCCTATGCAGAAAGAACAATGCTACAGGCATCTCAATACCCAACCTCAAATTATACTACAGAGCCAGAGTAATAAAGACAGCATAAAACATGCACAAAACAGACATGGGATAGAACAGAGACCCCAGCAATCAAGATACAAAGCTACAGACAAATTTTTGACAAAGGCATCAAAAGCATATGCTAGGAAAAAAGAGCTTCTTCAAGAAAGTGCTGAGAAAATTGTATATCTACAGACAGGAAAATCATATTAGATCAATATCTCCTAGTACTCATAAAATAAATTCAAAATAAATCAAAGATTTTTAATTTAAAACCCCAAAACACTGAAACAGCTGGAGGAAAACATAAAACAGTATTTGAGATATAAGCATAAGCAAGAACTTTCAGAAAAGGACTCCAATAAAACAAGAAATGACCTAAGAATTGACATATGAGGTTACATGAAATTTACTCTCAAAGGAAACTATGTCTCTTCAGCAGAGAGAAGAGACAGTCAATAAAATTGTAGAAAAAAAAAATCATTGGCAGCTATATTCCCGACAGGAAGTTAATATCCTGAATACACTAAGAATTGCTAAAATTAAATACCAGGGTTGAAAATGTACCTCATTTGGAAGAGTGCTTGCAAATCACTCTGAATCCCCAGATTTGATTCTTAGTGCCACAAAAATAAAAACACACAAGCATAGCACATATTCAGGCCCCACTTCCATTATCTCCACTGCCAGCTCCCATGAATGCAAAGCTTTGAAGATCAGAGCATATCAGAGCCCTGATCCTGCCCATTCCTGCTGCCACGACCCCACCAGAACTTGTTCACACTCTAACTATGTGTAGCTTAGAGGACACACAGACTTCCACACACAACTAGTCCCTATTTCCAAGACCACGAGCTTTGGGACCCATTGAAACCTGGGCTCATGAAGTAACCTTTAGAAGATGGCACAGAGAAGCCCATGCCCATAAAGCCTCCAAAGCTGAGGCTCCAAATGCTAAGTCCCACATGCACCCTAGACTTATGAAGATCACAGAGTGCATAGACCCTGTGCCTCCAGAGTCTTGCCACCATGACCCCAGTCTGATCCTGTGTGCACCCTAGGATCATGAGAGATAAACTGCATATTTGACTTGCCCTTCCATTCCCAGCACTATAACCCCCACCAGTACAACCTGGACTAGTGCAGATCAGAGCATATGTTGACACCCATACCCAGCCACTGCCTCCAAAGCTCTACTGCCACAGCTCACTCTGGCTCATGAAGCAAGAGATCATCATGAGGCAAGAGGTCATGTCCCCATCCCCAACCTCAGCTACCTCCCATACAAATCAACACTGAATGTGTCCAAAACTGGATTTTAGGCACCACCTAGCCTAACACAGAGTACTGATCCAAATGCTTAATCTGCCCAGTTGTGACAGATCTGACCAATGAGCAAAATTCCAGATGCACACCTCAATATACACACCAAAAACAACTAACATGAAAACCTGTCCCTTCCAAAAGTTACCAGTCCCTGGCTGGAGAGATGGCTCAGTGGTTAAAGTACTTGCCTGTGAGGCCTAATGACCTGGGTTTGATTTCCCAGTACCCAGATAAAACCAGATGCACAAAGTAGTACAAGCATGTTGAGTTCATTTGCAGTGGCTAGAGACCCTCTCTCTCTCTCTCCTTATAAATATATATTTTTTTAAGTTACCAATCCCATTGTATGGGCCCCAATAAGAACCACTTACCTGAAATTCCAGACAAAGAATTCAAAATGAGTATAATTACATTCAAAGCATTTAAATAGGACACAAATAATCTCCTGAATGAATCCAAAGAGGAAGAAAATAACCTCCTGAAAGAATTCTAGGGGAATACAAACAACTGATGAGTGTGTCCACTCTCTTCACTGCTATTTCTTTTTTTATATTTATTTATTTGAGAGAGAGAGAGAGAGAGGCAGAGAGGGAGGGAGAGAAAATGGGCATGCCAGGGCTTTCAGCTGCTGCAAGCGAACTCCAGATGTATGCACCACCTTGTGCATCTGGCTTACGTGGGTACTGGGGAATTGAACCTGGGTCCTTAGGCTTCATAGGCAAGTGCCATAATGGCTAAATCATCTCTCCAACCCTCTTCACTGCTATTTAATATAGTGCTTGGAGTCTTAGCTGTAATGCAAGAGAAGAGGCAAAAAAATAAAAAGGGTACAAATTGGAAAGGAAAAAGTCAAACTAGCTTTATTTTCAGATGCTATTCTATGTTTATTATTCTATGTAGAAAATCTTAATGATGCTACCACTGATAAACACACTGAAACACACCTTTATCAGAGTGCCAAAATACAAAATTAACAACAAAAATTAGTAGCCTCCTTATATTCCAATGTCAAACATACTGATAAAGAAAGCAGGAAAACAATCCTATTCACCATAGCCACAAAAATTAAATATCTTGTAATACCCCTAGCCAAGTAAGTGAAAGACCCCTACAGTGAAAATTTACGAAAGTGAAGAAAGGTATTAAAGAAGATACCAGAAATTGAAAAAATCTCCCATGATCATGGATTGAAAGAATTAATATTATGAAAATGGTCACCCTACCAAAAACCTTATACAGTTTTAATCCAATCCTAATTAAAATATCAGTTCTATTCTTCATGGGAATCAAAAAAGATGATCAGAAAATTGCCATGAAAGAACAAAAGACCCCAGATAGCCAAAAATACTTCAGCAAAAATGCTTCTATCACCATACTTGATTTCATGTTATACTACAGAACCATGGCAATAAAAAATAGCATGGTATTGACACAAGAACTGGTTTATAAATCAATAAATAGAACATAGGATCCAAATACAAGTCCATGTATCTACAACCATGTGATTTTTGACAAAGATGGTAAAAATGCATACTGGAGAAAAGATAGTATTTTCAACAGATGGTGCTGGGAAAACTGGATACCTACTTGTACATGAATGAAACTAGAGCCTTATCTTTCACCCTGTACTAACATTAATTACAAATTTATCAAGGACCTCAATGTATCACCTAAAACTGTGACATAGATAGTAGAAATAGTAGAGAGAGCACTTCAAGACACAGTTATAGAGAAGGTCTTTCTTAATAGTAGTACCTTGGTAGCTTATCATATAAGACCACCAAGAAATAGAACTTCATGAAACTAAAAAAACCTTTGTCCAAGGCTGGAGAGATGGCTTAGCAGTTAAGGTACTTGACTGCGAAGCCTAAGAATGCATGTTCCAATCTCCAGGCTCCATGTAGTCAGATGCAGTGAAACAAGACTGAAATGTCACGCATCAACCACAAGGAGGCGCACGTGTCTGGGGTTCATTCACAGTGGCTGAAAAGCCCTGTGATGCCCATTCTCTCACTCTGTCTCACTCAAAAATAAAAATTTTAAAAAAGAAAACCTTTGTCCAGTTGAGTAAATAGTCAACCAATCAAGAGGCAACACACAGAATGGGAATAAATCTTCAACAGCAATGCTTCTGACAGAATGAATTTACCAAGAACTCAAGAAAAATGTAACAATTTTAAAACATCAAGCAAACCCATCAAAAGGGGGGGGGCTATAGATCTGAATGGACAGTTTTCAAAAGGAGAAATACAAATGGGGAAATACATACTTTAAAAAGTGGTCGAGCCGGGCGTGGTGGCGCATGCCTTTAATCCCAGCACTCGGGAGGCAGAGGTAGGAGGATCGCCATGAGTTCGAGGCCACCCTGAGACTACATAGTAAATTCCAGGAGACCCTGAGCTAGAGTGAAACCCTACCTCTAAAAAACAAACAAAAAGTGTTCAAGATCTTTAGCCATCAGGAAAGTGTAAATTAAAACTATTTTGAGATTCTATCTCACTCCAGGCAGAATAGCAATTGACAAAAAAAATTACATGGCAATAAATGCTATCAAGGGTGTGAAGAATGACTCATCCTTATTGGTTGTTGAAGGTAGTGTAAGCTGATAAAGCCATTATGGAAATCTGTGCAGATGTTTCTCAAAAAGCTCAAGATAGATGTACCATATAGCCTAGCTATACCACTCCTGGGGTATACTCTAAGGACTCCACACCATCTCTTTACAATAGAGATAATTGTTTATCCATATTTATCCCTGCTCTGTTCACAATGGTAAGGAAATTGAATCAGTTGAGATGCCCATCCATTGATGAATGGATAATGATGATGTAGTAATATGCACACTGGAATTTTATTCACCTGTAAAGACAAATGAAAGAGCAACTTTGTATGCTCTCTCTCATATGAAGATTCTAACTTCAAATCTCTAGTGTAGTATGTAAGTTGAAATACAAGTCACTAGAAACCAGGAAGCCAGAAAGGAAACACGAGGATGTGTGTGGTTAGGGCTTAAGGGTAAGGAATAATAGATATGTACGTAAAGTGGTGCTTTGCTATGGGGAAAAGGGTTTAAATGTTGGTCAGTGGAAGAGGATAGAGGAAAGGAGGGGGAGGGTCTTGTGTCAACCAAAACTAACAATGTAATGACAAAGCCATAAGGAAACCTACTTCTTTGTTAGCAAATATTAAGAAAGGAAGGAAGGAAGGAGGGAAGGAAGGGAAGAAAGAAAGAAAGAAAGAAAGAAAGAAAGAAAGAAAGAAAGAAAGAAAGAAAGAAAGAAAAAAAAAAAAAAAAAAAAAGAGAAAGTTTGGGAAGCAGTACCCTGTGCTCTCAGAAGCCATAAGTTATACTGGAAAACTCCAGTGGAAAAGGTGGGATACCTCCTAGTGAGTTGTTCAGGGAAGCACCTGAAATGCCTCACAGAATGCAGGCCATTGCCGCTGTTCTTGGCAGTCCACCAGAACTAGATGTTGTGAACCTATTGCTCAAGACAACACATGATTAATTTTCAGGACGCACACAACTAAAGCTAGAACTTGGTGTTTATGTCTAGCAGATTTTGTCTTATATACTTCGTTGCATCTGTGTGCAGTGCTTATATGTTTAGAACTACAATGTCCACTTGGGGAAATTTTTCCCTTGGTCAGTAAGAAGTGGCCTTCTTTGTCTCTTCCAATTGCATTTGGGATAAAGTTTATCTTATTAGATATTTGTACAGCCACACCCACTTTTTTGCCAACATTTGCTGTCATTTGATATATTGATGATAGCCAGCTTGACTTGTGAAAGCTGGAATATGAATTTGAATTTTCTTGGTGGATAAAGATGTTGAACACTTTAAAATCTTTTACTGGCAATTTGTGTTTTCTTTTGAGAACTGTCTACTCAATTTATTAGCTTAGTTATTGATTGTCAGTTTTATTTGAGGGGAATAGGTATTCAATATTTTTTATTGTATATAATCTTGATATTAACCTCTGCCTGAAGTATAACTGAAGGAGATTTTATTCAATTCTGCAGACCATCTTTACACTCAATTGATAATTTCCTTTGCTGTGAATGCTTTTTTTTTTTTTAATGAGAAGAGGGATTCTTTTTTTTTTGTTGTTCATTTTTTATTTATTTATTTGAGAGCGACAGACCCAGAGAGAAAGACAGATAGAGGGAGAGAGCGTGCCAGGGCTTCCAGCCTCTGCAAACGAACTCCAGACGCGTGCGCCCCTTGTGCATCTGGCTAACGTGGGACCTGGGGAATCGAGCCTCGAACCGGGGTCCTTAGGCTTCACAGGCAAGCGCTTAACCGCTAAGCCACCTCTCCAGCCCGTGCTGTGAATGCTTTTCATTTCATGTAATCCTATTTTTCAATTCCTAGGTGATTTTCCTTGCTTTTTGATTCTTTTTTATGTTTTGTTTTGTTTTGTTTTTCAAGGTAGGGTCTCACTCTAGCTCAGGATGACCTGGAATTCATTAGTCTCAGGGTGGCCTTGAATTCACAGCGATCCTCCTACCTCTGCCTCCTGAGTGCTGGATTAAAGGTGTGCGCCACCACACCCGGCGCTTTTGGATTCTTATTCCAAAACTTATTGCCTGTGTACATATCTTCATGTGTTTTTCCTGTTTTCCTCTTGCAGTTTTAGCATTTCAGGTTTTGTATTGAGGTCTCTGGCACATTTATAATTTGATTTTTGTGCACAGTGAGATGTAGATTTAATTTCATTCTTCTACATATAGATATTCAATTTTGTGAACATTTGTCTCTCTGGTGTATATTTTTTCAATTTTTTTTGTCTATTTTTTATTTATTTATTTGAGAGCGACAGACCCAGAGAGAAAGACAGATAGAGGGAGAGAGAGAGAATGGGCGCGCCAGGGCTTCCAGCCTCGGCAAACGAACTCCAGATGCGTGCGCCCCCTTGTGCACCTGGCTAACGTGGGACCTGGGGAACCGAGTCTCAAACCGGGGTCCTTAGGCTTCACGGGCAAGCGCTTAACCGCTAAGCCATCTCTCCAGCCCTCTGGTGTATATTTTTGATCAAAAAATAGGGGTCCATGGATGTGTGGATTTATGTCAGGGTCCTATAGTGTGTTACACTTGTCTACGTGTCTATCTTTTCATTGTGGCTCTATAATATCATTTGAGGTCATGTATTGTGTTATCTCTCACAATGTTGCATTTGCTAAGATTGCTTTTGTTCTCTATAGATATCTTTTGTGTGTCCATTTGAATTCCATTCTTTTTCTTCAGATGAATAAAGAATATCACTAAAATTTTGGTGTAGATTACATTTCTATTTAATTCTAAGAACTTAAAAAATTTCACCATGATTTCTTCAATGACTGACTATTCATTCAAAACTCTGTTTTTTAGTTTTTAAGTATTTTTGTAGTTTCTGTTATTTTTCTTGTGTGGATTTCTAATATTATTCCACAGTGATCTGAAAAAAAATATGAGGAATTATTTATTTTTGTATTTTTGAGATTTGGTTTGTGATCTATAATGGGATTATTTTAGAGAAAGCTCCATGTGCCTCTAAGGTGAATACATATTCCCAATATGCTGGAAATAATAGTCTGCAACTATCTATTCAATCCTTACCTATGTAACATTTCATGCCTTTTAATGTTTCTTACATGAAATTGAGTGTCCTAAGATTTGGTGCATGAATATTTACAATTTTCTATCTTCTTTGGTACATTATTCCCTTTATTGACATCTAGTGGCCCTCTTTATATTTTCTGATAAAAGTTTTGGTTTTAGGTCCACTTTGTTGAGATGCATTAACCACTATGCAAGCTTGGTTTCTGACTTCTTTGTGCTTGGTATGTTAATGTTCATCCTTTCACTCTTCTTTTTTTTTTTTAAATTTTTTATTTATTCATTTGAGAGCGACAGACACAGAGAGAAAGACAGATAGAGGGAGAGAGAGAGAATGGGCGCACCAGGGCTTCCAGCCTCTGCAAACGAACTCCAGACGCATGCGCCCCCTTGTGCATCTGGCTAACGTGGGACCTGGGGAACCGAGCCTCGAACCAGGGTCCTTAGGCTTCACAGGCAAGTGCTTAACCGCTAAGCCATCTCTCCAGCCCAATCCTTTCACTCTTAGCTTTGGAATGCCTTTACTAACTAGGTGTGTTCCTTGGAGACAACAGATAGTTGAATGTTGTTCTTCAATCCAGCCAATTAGTCTGCTTTAATTATTGAGTTGAGGCTATTTTCATTTAAGGTTACAATTGGGAGGGGTTTGTTACTTCTATTATTTTGTTAGTTGTTCTGGTGTTTGCATTATTGGTAGCTCTTTTTCCCTTCTCCTGTATTCACTGCCTGACTGCCTGGCATAATATAAGTCATTGCTAACAGGCACAGAAGGCATCCTGCAAGCTACAAAATCAATCAGTCAGTAGTAGTACAGATTATCTGCTCTTCTGTGTTGGAAATGATTGATTTCTTCCAAGATGTCCTCTGTTTACATGTGCCTTCTATAAAATGCATTATTTCCTATGTTTTTTTGTGTGTATAAACCTATATTTTTCATATATATATATATATGTATATATATATATATATATATGTATATATATATATATGGAGAGAGAGAGAGAGAGAGAGAATTGATTTCTTTAAAAATACTTTTTATTGACAACTTCTATACTTACAGACAACAAACTATGATATTTCCCTCCCCTCCCCCACTTTCCCCTTCATAACTCTGCTCTCCATCATATCCCCTCCCTCTCTCCACTACTTTCTTTTAATTTGATGTCATCATCTTTTTCTACTATTATGAGGGTCTTGTGTAGGTATTGCTAGGCACTGCAAGGTCTTGGATATTGACTCCAATTTCTGTCTGGACAGTTGTATGTAGGGAGTGGTACCCTTCCTTTGGCTCTTACAGTCTTTCCACCATCTCTTCTGCAATGGACCCTGAGCCTTGTAGGATGTGAGATGTTTCAGTGCTGGACACTCCTCCGTCCCTTCTTCTCAGCACTATGTTGCCTTTTGGGTCATCCGACTGGTCATTGCCATCTGAAAAGAGAAGCTTCTCTATCCAGAAGTGAGAGTTGCATTAATATATGAATATGAACATTAAGTCTAGTGCTTTAAAGGCAATTTTGTGAGAATAATATATGCATTTATCCAGACAAGAGCAGGCTTTATACCCCTAAGGCTCATGACCTCCCCTGCCATAGGTTTTTGATTAGGTTTTCAGTACCAGGCATGTATTCCTTCCCACAGAGCGGGACTTCAGTCCAATTAAAGAGCAGTTCTTTTCTCCCAGAGAAGACATGCCACTATTGCACTCGTTCAGTCTTTTTGCCTATCTGGCAAAACTTGAGGTTTCCAGTGTCCACTGTTTTCACCGCTGATGACTTCTGTCTCCCATAAGACTGCATGCAGTGCAGCTTTTTCCAGCTTTCAGTTGGCTGGGCTACAGGGAGAAGGTTTTTTTGCTCAGCACCAGCTTGATTTCTCAGTGACTTTGCCACTCAGGCATGTGAAGACTTCAGCAATAGGGTCTTAACATCTCTTTCTCACGGTAAACCAAGGGCCTTGGCAATAGCCTGTAATGTTTTGGAGGCAACAGGGACCACCCTGGCCAACAACTCCCTGGAAGGTATCCCATCCCTGGCACTGAAATTTTTCTAGTAAAAATCTATGGCTTCTAGATGTGCCATTATTCAAGAAAGTAGATTTTCATATGTCTTATTCAGAATATCTTGAAGTTTGATTACCATGAATCAGTAGCATAAAAACATTCCTCTTGGTTTGATAATTAAAAGATATAACTCTCTTAAAAAATAGAGATAGAGAATGAAAGGATAGTTTGGGCAGAAGAATCCTGAGGTGGTGAATAAATCTTTCCCCTAAAGCCATGGGCTGTTGCTGTTAAATCCCAGTGCCAGAAATGGTTTTCCCTCACAGTGAGCTGTCGGTCAGGGAGGGTATGAGGCTTCTAAAACAATGCAGGCCACTGCCAAAGCATTTGGTTGCCTACCAGAACTAAAAGCAAGACCCTATTTCTGAAGATACCATAGGCAACATTTGAAGGCCATTGAAAGATTAAGCTGGAACTTTAATGGAAGCCAGCTCCATTCTGGCTGGTCCTTGCAGGCCTGGAACCAAAAGCTTGAACAAGCAGGGGATCCTGCAAGCTACAAAATCAATCAGTCAGGCAAGATGTACCCACTGTTGAAATATGACACCCACTCAGTGAAAATGAATTCATGCATGGTATTGAGAATCAAGTAAGTAGGTTATAGACCCTAGAGGGAAGCTTTCACTGTTCTTTGGCTAAAAGGAGAGGTCATATCTGTCAAAAAGTTTTCTAAGGGTTGGAGGGATGGTTTAGTGGTTAAGTCACTTGCCTGCAAAGCCAAAGGACCTCGGTTTGATTCCCCAGGAGCCACATAAGCCAGATGCACAAGGTGGCACATGCATCTGGAGTTCGTTTGCAGTGGCTGGATGCCCTGGTGCGCCCATTCTCTCCCTCCCTCTCTCTCCTCTGCCTCTAATAAATAAATACATATTTTTTAAAAGTTTTCTAAATGTCTATGTTTTATTCCCTTTGATCCAGGATGATCTCATTTGTGGCAATCTACTTTTTTTCAGTTGGCAGTGAATACCAGGGAGACCCAAGGCCCATTGGTATGAGAAGAAAAGAAAGCCTGACTGCCTGGCATAATATAAGTCATTGCTAACAGGCACAGAAGGCATTACAGAGAAAGTGGTGAATTGAATATGAGTACTGCTCTCACTGCTAGCCTAAGAACCTCCTCCAGGGAGATGACAGTAAAAACTGCGGGGCTCAGAATTCATCAAAACATAAAGTCAGTGGCTACTGAAACCTCAACACCAAAGAAGACTTATACCCACAAATGCTCAGGGAGCATTGAGGAAAAAAAGATAAAAAAATAAATGTTAGAGTGACAGGGTAGGAAGGTATAGGTATTGTCTCCTTACCCTCACAGAGATGGACTGGTGCATTCCTGACACCCCAGTGATTACTAATAACCCCAATGAGGAGAGCACTAATCCAATGGATATATGACAATTTGCAATATATTCCAATCTTAAAGTTCTTAGTAAAAAAAAAAAAAAAATGGATCTGGGGCTAGAGAGATGGCTTTGCCTGGAGAGATAGCTTAGCAGTTAAGGCACTTTCCTGTGAAGCCTAAAGACCCATGTTTGACTCTCCAGATTCCATGTAACCCAGATGCACAAAGGTGAGTAAAGCACAAGGTCACACATGCCTACTAGGTAGTAAGAGCATCTGGAGTTAGATTTCAGTGGCTGAGGCCCTGGTGAGCCAATTCTCTATCTCTCTCTCAAATTAAAAAAAAAATAGAAACAAAACAAAAATGTGGAACTGAAGTGCCAATACTAATTATAAGAGCAACTCCTCAGGAATAGAAGAAGACAGTAATTTGATCATGGGGTGTACTTGCACTTTGTACTATCTACATGCCAAGGTCAGAGTACTGACAGATAAAAATAGGCTTACACGAGGAAAATCTGTATACTGAGAGACATGACACCATGAGGATACAGAAGATCCAAAGGGAATCACTGGGATTCAGAAGGCCTTCACTGGCCTCCCACCCACAGACATTTGGGTAGCTGTAATCCCGCTTCTGCATCATGAACATAAGAAACCAGCTGAACCCTGAGGATACGACAGAGTGAATGCAGAAAAGGAGACAGTATTCATAAACTTTATAATTCCCCAAGGAAGGCTGAGGAGATGGTTCAGTAGATAAAGAGCTTACAACCAACCATGAGTATTTAAGTTCAAATTCCAAAATCCAGTAATCCATGTAAAAACAAGAAGCATGCCTCAGTTGAGAAGGGAAGTGAACACAGAATTGACCTGAAGCTAGCAAACCAGCTAGCCATGTAAACTTAGCACTGTGAACGATAAGAAGCTCGGCCTAAACATAGTGGAATATAAGGAGCAGCAAACACTCAAAGTGGTTTTCAGACCTCTGCACACACAACATAACATATGTGCATCTGCACTCACAGACATGAACATGCACATACACAGATCTCTCTCTCTCTCTCTCTCTCTCTCTCTCTCACACACACACACACACACACACAGACACACACACACACCTCCCCCAAGCAATGGCTTGGGAATAAACAACTGCAGTATCCTCACACCTACTTACTTTTCTTTTCTTCCTTTACTAGCCTTTACATGTTTCTCCCAGAGAGACTCCTTAAAATGTTCAGCAAAAAATAAATATCATACATCTGTAGGTCAGAAAAGATAATTTTTTCAAAAATTTTATTTATTTATTTATTTATTTATTTATTTATTTGAGAGAATGCGAGAGAGAAAGAGGCAGACACACACACACACACACATACACACACACACACAGAGAGAGAGAGAGAGAGAGAGAATGGGCATGCTAGGGCCTCCAGCTACTGCAAATGAACTCCAGACACATTGCCAACTTGTGCATCTGGCTTATGTGGCTCCTGGGGAATCGAACCGAGGTCCTCTGGCTTTGTAGGCAAATGCCTTAACCACTAAGATATCACTCCAGTCCATTAGAAAAGATAATTGTTGAAACCACAGAAAGGAAAAGATTTGTCCATACTATGGGGCGTGGGTGGATACAATATCAGTAATACACACCAAGTGATTTTGAGCATAACAACGTAGATGTCTCTTATATGTATGCATAACAACATGGGTACATTTAAAAAGCACAAAGCAAATGGGAAAGTGTGGGGGTGGGGAGGGAGGGAATTACCATGGGATATATTTTGTAATCATGGAAAATGTTAATAAAAATTAAAAAAATAAAAGTAAAAATAAAAAATAAAAATAAAAAGCACAAAGCTATATGAAAAAATAGAAATCTGACAGGTCCTATACTCAGACACATGACAAATTAATAGAAAGCAGATGAACCCTCTCACCTTAATACTTAAAAGCCAGAAAGTTACAAGGCTTTATGTCATGATAGTGACAGGGGACAGTGACCTTGGGGAGAAAGGAACATACAGATGAACCCGAGAACTGCCGAATTTGCCAAATTATTGGATGAATAGTTTTCAGGTTGAAGCACAGAGACAGAACACAAACAGAGCCTAACGGAAGGAAAGAGACCATTGAGCATTCCATAAGGATGATATATGACTAGAATTTTCTTGGAGTAACAGGAAGGAGAGCAGCCCAGAGAAGCAGTTCTGGCAATCTTCAGAGATTTCTCATTTGGATGAAGTATATGCGAAAGAGAATGTACTGGCAGATGACTCCGAGTTCCTGTGCGCGCTGGAGGGAGATTTGTAAGGCCTTTATTAAGATTGTAAAAGTAAGAGAAAGAACAAGGGCCACGATGCCATGCAAGTGTGAGGGAAGCATGATAAGTAAACCAAGTGACTGTTTGTACACAGGCCAACTGAGAAGTCTGTAAGGGAAGCAAGGGAACATTTCAGGGCATCAGGTGGATGTCTGTACTTGTACCTGAAGAAAGAAGTTTAAAGTGGAGCTGTAGGTTTTGGAGTCACTAGGGTTGTAGCAGTTTAGCAAGACTTTGGTTTTTAGGGTTCAGTGATTTCCGCCAGAGCCCATGTGACAGAAGGAAGGCTAATGAAACAGCAGATCGAAGCTTCAGGCAAAAGTAAAGTGACGCTGAACTTAAGAAGAGCTCAATGAGCTACGTGAAAGAAGGAGACAGAGGTGAAAATTCAAACACAATGGTAGGGCTGGAGAGATGGCTTAGCAGTTAAGCGCTTGCCTGTGAAGCCTGAGGACCCTGGTTTGAGGCTCGATTCTCCAGAACCCACGTTAGCCAGATGCACAAGGGGGCGCACGCGTCTGGAGTTCGGTTTGCAGTGGCTGGAGGCCCTGGCGTGCCCATTCTCTCTCTCTGCCTCTTTCTCGCTCTCTCTGTTGCTCTCAAATAAGTAAAAATGAACAAACAAACAAAAAAAAACAAACACAATGGTACATGACTAGAATTTTCTGGGGGGATGGAGAGGAGAGCGACGATGTGGATTGCTGAATGCGACAGCTGAAGAAAAGCAAACAGCTGGTCAGAATTGGTGTTGGTGACCAGAGAGTAAAAGTTGTGGCACTAGCAGTAGCTTCCGTTCATACACAGAGGTTTGACAGGGCTATTATACAAGCATCTGAAAAGTTATAAATAATAATAAATTCAAAAAATTTTAAAAAGAGTCCATGCTGAAGACTCTTGAGAAGTCTAGGTTCATAACTTACTACCCAGAATTTCCGTGAGTGATGGAAGTGGGATTTTAGTTCTTTTGTGACTGATATTGTGGTAAAGGCCCTCACAGAACAGAGAAGACAGCTGCTTCTCTGTATTCATCCAAGCAGCCTTGAAGGCCAGTAGCTTCGAAGAGTACATTACTGTGTTGTGGCAGGAGAGGAGATGGCCCTAATGATAAGAGAGCCCTGGGGATGAGCCGGGCGTGGTGGCGCACGCCTGTAATCCCAGCACTCGGGAGGTAGAGGTAGGAGGATCACTGTGAGTTCGAGGCCACCCTGAGACTCCATTGTGAATTCCGGGTCAGACTGGACTAAAATGAGAACCTACTTTGAAAAACCATAAAAAAGAAGAGAGAGAGAGAGAGAGAGAGAGAGAGAGAGAGAGAGAGACAGAGAGAGAATGGCCTGGGGAACTGAAGAAAAGAAAAAACAAAAACAAGAAACATCTGCAGCAGGCTGGTCAGTATCCTTGGGCCGAACTCCCACACCTCCCATGTAAGAAATGATAATAATTTTTTTTTTTTTAGGAAACCTCTGCTTACCAAGTTCAAAGTAGCCAATCAGAACATGAGTATGACTATCACCCTTTATGGGAGCAAAAACATTTAAAATGTATGTAAGACAAAGGGCCACGGTGTTGGGGCTCAGCCTTTGGATATGAATCTGCTGAGTCTGTGTTAACACAAATAAACTGCTTCCCGCAACCACTAGGGGTCCTATTTCATTATTTCCCCTGGTCCTGCAATCAATAGTGTCACTATCCTAACGAGATGGCAGCATTCACATGTCAACTGCAACATCATTCTCAATAGCCAGGAAATAGAATCAACCTAAGTGATGGTTATGGTTTGTATATGAAATGTCACCACAAAAAGTTCATGGATTGGGCTGGAGAGATGGCTTAGCGGTTAGGCGCTTGCCTGTGAAGCCTAAGGACCCTGGTTGGAGGCTCGATTCCCCAGGACCCACGTTACCCAGATGCACAAGGGGGCGCACACATCTGGAGTTTGTTTGCAGTGGCTGGAGGCCCTGGCGTGCCCATTCCCTCAATCTCTATCTCTCTCTCTCGGTTGCTCTCAATTAAATAAATAAAAATAAATTTTTAAAAAAGATACCAGTATTAAAAAAAGAGGTCATGGATTGACAGCTTGGTCCCCATCTGGTTGCACTATTGAGGTGATCAGATCATGAGTGCACTGCATTCATAAATAGATTGATTCATTGAAAAATTTAGAATTGAATGGGCTAGTAGAAGGCGACGCCTAGTTGGAGGAATGTCCTTTCTCAAACAACTCCCTCCCTCTATCCAATCCCGGATTGCCATGCCATGATGAACTTCGGTCCACTTCCTGCTCATTTGGCTTGTTGTGTGGCCATGCCATGTCTCCACAGTAATGGAGCAAGCTGGCTATGGGGGGAAATTCATAAACCTTGAGGTGGGCTGAGGAGAAGTCTCAGCAGCTAAAGGCACTTGCCTGCCAGGCCTGGCAGCCTGGATTCAAGTCCCTGGCATACATGTAAATCCAGATGATACACACAGTGGTGCATGCATCTAGAGTTTGTTTACAGTGGCAGGAGGCCCTGGCAACCCATACTCACTCTTTCTGTCTGTTTCTGTCTGTGTTGCTCAAATAACTTAAAAAAGATAAATATTGGGGGTAAAAACCTGGGGCAAAACCAGGCATGGTAGTGCAAAGCCTTTAATCCCAGCACTCAGGAAGCAGAGGGAGGAGGATCACCGTGAGTTTGAGGCCAGCCTAGGAGTTCAAAGTGAATTTCAGGTCAGCGTGGGCTAGAGTGCCAACCTACCTCAAAAATTAAAAAAAAAAAATCCCCTTAAGGAAAGAGACACCTTTCTCCATTTGCTTTATATTCCCAGGTATTCTGTCAATAAGATAAAGACGGTCACAGTGGCAATTCACTCATGAGTGACTCCGTAACATATGGTTCAAAGCACAGCAGACTATTATTAAGACAAAAATAAAACCAGCATGAAATCCAGTCATAAGAGACAGCATTGAGGGAACTGGAGGTCCCTCTGTCAAGTGAAGTCAGCCAGGCCCAGAAAACACGTGCCACGTGGTACCACTCATACGGGGAATCTGAGAAAGTGGCTCTCACTGGACTTGGGAAAAGGATGGCGGTGGCAGGAGGCTGGAGAGCTGCAAAGAAGGAGAATAAGGGAAGAGCTGATGCATGGTATAAGTCACAGTCACATAGCAGCAGGAAAGCTCATCTTCCATTGCACAGAAGGGCGACTGGTAACAACAATGACAACAATGCAGATTGCAAACAGCCAGCCAAAACGCTGCCGAAGGCAGTCACCAAAAAGAAGTGGCAAAGGTTTGCAGAAATAGACATGGATATCATCTTGAAAATAGAATGCAATGCACACGAATGCCTAAACATTCCATGGAACCCCACTAATAGGCACAGTTCCTATGCTTTCATTATCAGCTGGAAAGAAAGAGAAAACAGTGACATTTGGCATTGAGCAGGAGGGGGATGTCTCTCTGCACGTTTCCCATGCTTCTCCCCTGAAGCAGGCCGGAAATCAATCCTGTGCCCTCCACTTAACTCATATGAGGAGAACGGCATTGCAAAGGGGTCCTTCCTATAACGAGAAGGAAGGAAAAGGCCACAGGACCCAGAAAAGAATCTAAACAAACAGGTCTTGGGAAGTCCTCGCCCCTCATTCATTACTGTCACATTATAGCTTTTGTCCAATAATCCTACCTCTGCAAGACTGTCCAACAGTATTCAGTTTAGCCCACCTCCTAGGGTCTTCATTTCTGAGGGCCCGATGTCATGTCAAACTTAAATAAATTCCTGTGATGTTTCTCTTGTTGAAAAAACAAAGGGGAAGGACCCAGGTCAATTTGAGATGGGAACAATGCAATTTCTGTCTGAAAAGCAGATTCTCCAGTCATCCTGGAAGCTCAGCCGACTGTGCGTGCTGGGGAAGGACCCGTTTACCGTGCTTGCCATTTAACACACTGTGTCCAGCCAGACTCCTGGCAGGCCTGAGACCTCAGGGGGCCCGCAGAGCCCCGGTAGAGAGATCTGGCATTGCTTCCCTGGAATTCCAAAGCCCAACCCAGCTTCATTTCACAGAACCATGGCTGCTACAGGTTCTTGCCCTGGAAGACACCAGGGGCAAGTATTTCCCGTGAAGCGGGGTTTGCCATGCGTCCAGACACACAAGACCTGATGGTCCTGGCTGTTCCAGCAAGCGGCAGGTAGGCCAGAGGCAGAGCATGACTTGTCGCTCCTAGGGAAGAGGGGTACCAGCGCGAGCACACGCACGCATGGATGATGCAGGAGCACATCCAGCGGGCAGGGGTGGGGTGGGGAACGGGCCGTCGTCTTGGTCCTGAACGTACAACACGAGCTTGGACCTCCTAGAACATAAATCTTGTTTTCCTTGGAAACGATGTTGGGGCTGGAAGGCCTGTCACTCCAATGGGGGGCGAGGGGAGCAGGTGCCTCCGTCGCCAAGAACCCAGGCCCAGATTCGAGTTTCCTGGCCCAGTGGCCCTGTTCCTCTGCTTTGCAGTGTGCCAAGTGGGATGCCCACTTCCACTTGGCAGAGCCGTGGTGGGTGGGGAAGCAGCACCGATCCCACGGTGATCTACGTGCAGACCGGTGTCTAAGGGAACTGAGAAAGCAGGTGTTCCACGGGTACTCGCCAGGAACGCTAGACATGGATACTCGAGGACAACTCTAGGGAACCCCCATGGTCTGGGCTCTGGCATATGCTGGAGCCCCGCAGGTGGAGGACTTCCACTTGTGGCGGCTACAGAACACACTGGAACCCGCTTTCACGGGAGCCTGACGCTTCGTGTGGACGAAGCGGGGTGTGGAGCACTGGAGACCCCGCTGGAAGAGCTTGGGCGAAGGGGCAGGACTTGGAGTTTTGAGCCATAGCAGGAGGGATGGCGAACAGGTGGCTGGAGCTGCACAGTGCAGAAGGAAAGTGCTCCCCTGATACCAGGCAGGGAGTGACAATGCCTGGAGATCAGTGGGGAAGCCTAAGTGCAGCCCCCGCCACGGCCCCCGTCCTCCCTCGCCCTCCCCCAGTGCCCCTTCCATCCATCCCCTCCTCAACACATCTCCCCCCCACCACCACCACCCTGAACTCGTGGAATCGCATGCGCACTGGGGTGCAGGAGGAAAGGGCTTTTGTTGTCAAAGCAGGCGGGCTGGGGGTTTCTGCGCACGCGCAAGGTCCCCATGGAGGGGAGGGGGTGTGCACCGAGAAAAGGGGCGGGGTAGTCGGAGCTGCTGTGCTGGCAGCGGTGGGCGAGGGCGCGGCTGTGGGGTTCCTGGTGCTGAGGACCGACGCCATCGGAGCCCCAGGGAAGGTAAGGCTCCAGCTGAGGACAGGACCCAGAGAGGGCGTGGGCAACCTGGCTCCCTGCGCCCTACCCTACCTAGCCCTTGCGATCTGGACTGAGCCTGAGCTCTCAGAACCCGAACCCTGTCAGAACAAGGTCTGCACGAGAGCCTCGCCCCCCCCCCCCCCAACAGGATCATCATAGCCAGGGCGCTGGGATCCCAGCCTCTTTATGCGGGATCCTATGATCCCTACCCCTGGAGTCGGCCCAAGTGCTGTGACCCGAGCTTCCGTCGACCCCACCGTTTCTAGATTACTCCAGGAGAGCTGACCGCTTGCCTCCTTCCTGGTGTCCCAGTTCTTGGACTTGAGTGCTCGCTCTCCAGAGCTCCACGGAGAACCCACCGAGATCCAAGGCCCCTTCTTGCGCTGCAGTCCGGACCCAACCTAGACTGGGATCAGCTGGGCATTCCCACAGCCCCCCCCCCACAGCCCCCCGCGCCCCGCCGCCAGGCCCCCAAGCACGCTCACACACAGCGCCCCTCCTGGACCTGGTCACAAGGTCTCTGGGATATGGTTTCCCAAGCTTTCCTCTGCTGTCCCTTTTGTCTGAGCCCTACCATCTGCTCCTCCTTGATCCGGGTCTGCTGCTCAGACCCTCAAATTCAAGCCCTTTGTTTCTCTCTGCGCATCCCCTCTAGGACCACTGGGACTCAAGCACTCTTGTATGCCCGCTAATGCAATCTAGCCATTGGGATGCAGAGCCTGCCCAGTCCTAAAGTCCCCTTTCAGCAAGGCATCTTGTCTGGGATCGCCTGTGTCCCTTAACTGCAAGGCTCTGTCCCTGACAGTCTCCCTCGACACCGACCTACCCACGGCCCCCTGTCCTGTGCTGCTTAGTAGTGCCTGGTAACTTGCTGATTGCTGCCCCCTCACCTTGCCAGAGATCCCGCCTCCACCGCATCCTGCCCCCTCACCTTCCCTTCCAGGCTGAGCTCTCTCCTTGGGGACCACAGCATGGCTGAGGGGAGCTACAGCGTGGAACCAGAAGCCCCCAGTGTGGAAGGCATGAGTGAGGCTCGAGACCCCGTCAGAGAGGAACCGGTGTTCACAGGCAATGACTATGAAGAATTCGGTGCTTTTGGTGGCTACGGCACCCTCACCAGTCTTGACATCCATCTCCTCAGAGCCTTTGGCAGCCTGGGCCAAGGCTTTCGCATCCTGTCGGTGAGCGTGCCTCCTTGGCAGCCTGTTTGACTGGGAGCAAGATGAAGGGGAGGGAAGAGAGGTGCAGGAATGGCCAGGGTCCCCCAAACTGTCCCGTCTTGCTCAGCAGAGGGCAGGCGCTTGGAAATTCTTGGAGTGGTCACGGCTGGCTGCTGGGAGGAGGTTGGGCTGCCCAGGGAGCATGGTGGCAGCGTGTACAGTTGCTTGCCCTGCCCTCTTCGTGTACCCTTAACCCCAACCCAAACCCCCACCCTCACCCCCACCCCGTTCTGGCCTCCTAGAATGAGCCCTGGGAACTGGAAAACCCAGTGCTGACCCAGACACTGGTGGAGGCATTCCAGCTGGATCCAGAAACCCTTGCCACTGAGGAGGAGATGCAGGCCCGAGCCGCCAATATGGCCCGGGCTGCCGACTCCAACAGAGCAGCCAGGGCAGCCGCAGCTGCTGCCCGTAGGTCCTTCAATCGCGAGATGGCCAACCGCCCTGCGACCACACGGCAGGCCCGGGCAGTCGATGCCCAGCTGACGACACACACTGAGCCTCAGGGAGCCAACCCTGACATAACACCTGCTGGTCCACAGACCTCCCAGGGTTTGGTCCCCAGTGACTTGGCTGCTGCCCCTGCAGCTCCAGGACCCTCCACACAGCCCCAGACTACCTCCTTGGCCCAGGAGGCTGCTGCCAAGGTCCCAAGGAGTGCCTGTGCTCTCCCTCAGGCTCCCAGTACTGGCAAGATGGATGCCACCCAGCCTCAGACAGCCTGCCCGGGGCAGAGTGATGTCTTTGATTTCACTCAGCCAGCAGGAGTCAGTGGCATGGCGTTTCCACGCCCCAAGAGATCTGCCCCGACCCCAGAGGCCTCCACTGAGGGTCCCAGTGGTGTCTCCGGTGCGCCCCAGGCAGCCCCCTCCTCTGGGGAAGGGGCTGCCATCCCGCCTAAGACCACCAAGTCTGGGAAGGCTCTGGCCAAGACTCGATGGGTGGAGCCTCCAAATGTTGTGGCTGCAGCTGCTGCCAAGGCCAAGACAACGCAGGGCATCCTTGAGCCTGAGGGGGTGGCTGCCACTGCTGAGCACAGTGCTGAGCCCTGGCCCAGGATGGGAGGCAAGAGGACAAAGAAGGTGAGGCCCCCCTACCATTTTTGCAGCCACCCCCCACTCCCCCAGGTCCTCTGCTGTCTCTCTCTCTCTCTGTCTCTCTCTGTCTGTCTGTCTCTCTCCTTCTTTCTCCTTCTTCCTCAGCTTCTACCCCCCTCCCTCAGCTGCGGCTCTGTTGAGCGGGCTTTGACTCCGCATGGTTCTCACCCTCAGGGCTGGAGGGAGAAGGTGTCAGCCCCTGGTCACCCTTCTCTTGCTGCCATGGTAAGGTGTGTGCCGGGCACTCTGGTGAGGGGCATCTGGAAGCCCCAACTGTGTCTGTCCTCTTGTGATGCAGTCCAAGCACCTGGAGGACAAATACGAGAACAGCGAGGAGGAGGAGAGAGAGCCTCTTGGGGCGCCCCCGGCATGGAGCTCATCACAGGTTCCATTGACAGATCAGGCTCAGCTGGCCCCTAGGCCCCCTGCAGCCTTGACTTCCCAGATACCCTCCAGGCATGTGTTGTCCTTGCCCCCACGCAACGTGTCCCTTCTGCAAGAGAGGGTAAGAAGCCCACCCTCCCCGTCTCCCTTTTCTTCTGCCCCATGGGCCAGTGCTCGGCAGGAACCTGTGCCTTCATTTCCCGCCGTGTTACCCCTCCTCCAGGCAAACAAATTGGTGAAATACTTGATGATTAAGGACTACAAGAAGATACCCATCAAGCGCTCAGGTAGGCAGTCGGTGCACCTCTGCCAACACCTACTCTGTGAGCTCGCCTTTGCTTATGTGACTCATGCGTGGTGTGGTGGGCCCTCCCTTCCCTCAGAATGGACTCCTTAGTGTTTGCCTTCTGCTGGACGGCCCAAGGGGGCCTCTGCTCAGTCCGGGGGCCTCCTCCAGCTGTCCCTCTCCCGCAGACATGCTGAAGGACGTCATTCGAGAATACGATGAGCATTTCCCTGAAATCATTGAACGAGCCACCTACACTCTGGAAAAGGTGGGTGGTGGAGATGGGCAGCCTGCGGGCCTGCAAGGCCAGGGGCCCCCTCTGCTTGCGCCGGAAGCCTCCACTGTCCCTCCACCTCTGAGTCTGTATCGCACCAGCAGTGCTCTGTGGCACATGCCTGTGTTCCCGCGGCCTCTCTGTCCTGCTCTTGTCTCAGGCGGGTGGGGTTAGTTGTCTCCACCAGCACCAGAGCTCCAGAAAAACAAACAAACAAACAAACAAACAGGCAGACCAGAGTGTCTTTTCAAAAATGATTTGCTTATTTGCAAGGAGATGGGGGGTTCATTGGCAGCACGCTAGTGCCTCCAGCCAGTGCAAAGAAACACCACTTTGCGCATCTGGATTTGGGAGGGTAGTGGGGAGTCGTATCTGGGTCGTTAGACATCGCAGGCAAGTGCCTTAACCTCTGGGACATCTCTCCAGCCCCTGAATGCTTTGTCTTCGCTTCCCATCGCCCACAGGTGTGAACCCTGGCCAGGGGCCAGTGCGTGACCGTAGTCCGATGCCCAGCATAAGGTTGACTGTCAATCTCTTTTCTCTCCATGTAGAAGTTTGGGATCCACCTGAAGGAAATTGACAAGGACGAACACCTGTATATTCTTGTCTGCACAAGAGACTCTTCTGCTCACCTTCTGGGGAAGTAAGGAAGGGAAAGGGGTCCGTGGTCCCCTTGGCAGGGTCTGGTGCCTACTACTATGTTCTGAAGGGAATGAGTGTGCTGAACTTCAGGAGCCGGGGGGGCTCTGGCTCTCAAGGAGTGGCACACAGACTGCTGGTGAAAGGGGAGCCTCCTGGGCCCAGGCCTGGCTGCTTTGACGATCGTTGCACACCCACCCCGCAACCCCCCAACCCCCGGCCAGCCAGCACAATCTCCCAGGTCAGGCAGGAGTAAAGTGACTGTCCTCTCACCATGTCATGCCTGGACATGGCTTCACAGTTTGGTCCTCAGTGGAGCTGCCTGCTGATTGTTGAACTGGAGGCATGCAGGCCCAGCGAGGTCTGCATCTGTGCCTGGACACCCCCATGTCGTTCCGGAACTGTTCTTGCACTCCACTTCCCTGGCCCACCCTGCAGGCTAGAGGACCCCGAGAAGAGGGCACCCGCTCTTCCCTGTAAAGGGTGGGGCAACCAAGTCTCAGGCTTGGGACTGTGAATTGTCTAGGATCAGCATTGTGGGCCCTGCCTGTGCTGCGGAAGAGTCTCTTTCTGTGGGAAAACTGGGAGAGCCTAGTTGGTGAGCTGGCTGCAGGGTGGGAGGAAATGGGCCCTAGACTGCATGGCTGTCCTTCCCCTCTAGGACCAAGGACACTCCCCGGCTGAGTCTCCTCTTGGTGATTCTGGGTGTCATCTTCATGAATGGCAACTGTGCCAGTGAGGGTGAGTGTTGACCCCGCAGCTGGGTGCTGCCTGTGGTTCACGTGTGCGTGTGTGTGTGTATGTGTGTTTGTGTGCGCGTGTGTGCACACGTGTGTGTGTGTCAAACTCTTGTTCCCCATCTCCCCTCACAGCGGTCCTGTGGGAGGCCCTCCGCAAGATGGGACTGCGCCCTGGGTATGACTGGCTCCTCAGCTCCCGCCCTTCAGTGCTGACCTCCACCGCAGGAGGCCCCAGGACTGCAGTAGCCTGGGCCGAGGGACACGTGGAGGGCCCTGGGCTAGGGAGAGAGCAGAGCAGTGTCACCGCGGTGGATGGGGTGGTGGTCTGGAACTCCCAGCCCTGTCAGAGCTCATGGTCCCCAGATGAGATCTCAGAGAGACAAGTCAGAGTTAGGGGCTCCAGCCAGCTCCGCCCTTGGGCACCCCTGACTAGTGGTCCTTCTGGCGTCTGCTGCGTGTACGGGCCTCTCAAGGGGCTGCGTCATGCCAGGGCGTGCCCCCGCCCACACCTGTGCCGGCCACCTTCACTAGTCGTGGGTGTCTTTGCTTGCCCTCAGAGTGAGGCACCCGTTCCTTGGCGATTTGAAGAAGCTGATCACCGAAGACTTTGTGAAGCAAAAGTAAGCGTTTGGTCCTGGTGTGGTGGGGAAAGCTATCTATCACCGAGCCAGAGGGTGAGGTAGAGGTACTCTTGCTTCTGGTGTCGGTAGGGGTGGAGGCTGCATCTCCAGATGTGTGGGAGGTACAGGGGCAAAGCCTTGCCTGAGAGGGAGCACTGAGAACACTGTCATAGGATCGCCACGTCGTCACCAAGGCCTCGGCCTGCAGGCTGTCACTGGTGCCTGATTCTCTTACCTGACACCTGCGGAGCCTTGGGATGGAGAGCAGTGGGGCTTGGAGCACTGCCCACAGTGGGAAAGGCCGGGAACCAGCAGCCTGTGTCCTCCCCTGGTTTCCAGTCCCGAGCCCACCTTCCCCTTGGTGCTTGGACAAAGTGCGCACAGGGACACAGGCGACGCTTTGTGCATGTGTGCAACCCCCCGCCAACACGATCGTGCATGCACGCACACACACACACAAACACAAAGAGAGACAGCCCATCTGTTCCTTCCCAGTCACTTTCTGTAGGCCTCTGCCCAGGACCTTTGCAGCAGGGGTGTGCTCAGAGCAGGGGGCGCAGAGAATGGTCCCACTGTTTACAACACACCCAACAGCAATCTGGGGCCATTGTGATGAGGAGCACAACACTTGTGGCCTCCCTGTGAGCAAATGCCCCACATCCGCCCTGATTCTGGGGGGACCACTGGCACAAGACTGAGCAGCTCTCCCTCTTGGAGGCCTAGGGGTTGGGAATGAGTCTGGCCAAGGAGGCAGGGTAAGCCCCGCCCCGCAACTGAGTTTCAGCATTGGCTAGGAGAAGGGCCTCCCCCACAGCCCCGAATCCATCAGGTCTCCTTGGCTAGGGACAGAGGGTATTTGTCTCTTGCCCTCAGGTACCTGGAGTACAGGAAGATCCCCAACAGCAGCCCGCCCGAGTATGAATTTCTCTGGGGTCTGCGAGCCCGCCACGAGACCAGCAAGATGAGGGTCCTGAGATTCATTGCCCAGGTACTGGAGAGCCTCTGTCAGGTGCCAGGCGCTCCAGCCTTGCTTGCTTCTTAGTTGCAGCCCTCACCGCCACCACCACCACCCCCCACACACCCCCGCCCCGTCACGATGCCATCACCAAGGGAAGCTCTGAGATGTCCGTCGGTAACTTAGCCCGAGGTTCACAGACGATCCAAGGGTGTAGGTGAGAGTGAACTCTGAGCCTTGGCCCAGAAGAGCAGGAGAGTCCTGGTGCCCTTTGCTGTCAGCTTACAACCTCATGACTGCCGCAGGAGCTGTGGACGCAGGAGTAGGTTTCCTCGAGTGTGCAGCACCCTGTCATTCATTCACTGCTGCTGTTTCCTACCCCAGTACCAGAACCGAGATCCCCGGGAATGGAAGGCGCATTTCCTGGAGGCCGTGGACGATGCTTTCAAGACCATGGATGTGGATATGGCCGAAGAACATGCCAGGGCCCAGCTGAGGGCCCAGATGGATATCGGAGACGAAGCCCTGGTTGGACGGTGGAGCTGGGATGACATCCAGGCAGAGCTGCTGACTTGGGATGAGGATGGCGATTTCGGTGACGCCTGGGCCAGGATCCCTTTTGCGTTCTGGGCCAGGTATCACCAGTACATTCTGAATAGCAACCATGCCAACAGGAGAGCCACATGGAGAGCTGGCGTCAGCAGCGGCACCAACGTCGGGGCGAGCACCAGCATCCTGGATGGCCCTAGCACCAGCTCCACCATCCGGACCAGAAATGCCGCCAGAGTTGGGGCCAGCTTCTTCTCCTGGATCCAGTAAGCAAGCGCGTCGTGTCGTGTGGACACGACGCCCTTCTGAAGGAGGGCTGGGCAGCGGCTTGCGAAGTGTCCTGGGGAGTGGGGAGAGAGCTGGGGGTGGCGGGGGCAGGGGCCGCTGGTGGTGGGGAAGCGGGCTTGCTTTCATAGTTCGTCTCGGTCTCTGGTTGCTGTGGGTTCGAGCCATGTTCTCCGCTTTGCTCCCTGTGTTCCAGACAGCGTTGAGGACCTTCAGCAGTGTCCGTGGCCCCTGCAGGCTGCGCCCTCACCCTCCTTCTCGCACCGGATTCTAGCGCTTCTCCCTGAGGCTTGGAGAAGTCGTGCCTGAGGGAGCGCCCCTTCCCCTCCCTGCTTTTTCTTGTGCTGTTCCTCGTGTGCTCGTGTTTTTGGTATCAGTGTTGGTATTAAAATTGCAAATTGAATTTGGATGTCTCCTCCTTAACCCACATGTGAGCGGCTGTGAGAGGCCTGCACGTAGCTGGGCTCCTTGCAAGGAAACTTCTGCAGGCCCTGGGATCGGTGGGCGCCACCTGCGCAGGAAAGCACCGGGTATGGGTAGGGGCGGGATGGTGGAGGAATGGAGGTTCCGACTGGGTGCGGAGGCCTTGGGTCAGAGAGGCCCCACGCGGGTCCCCAGGTTGAAGACAGAGATGGGTTTTTCAACAGCACCGCTGAGGTGCCAGTAGTAGGCAGGAAGAATGACCTGGATGGCTGACGTCAGTGCCACCGTCACTCTTCATGAGGGACAGGGTCTACACACCTCCTGAAGTGCTGATCTTTTCGGGGACAAGGGTCCAGAAAACTTTGCCCATCTCCCAGACAATCCAAGGCCCCTTAATGGGACAGAGTCTTAAGAAAAGGATGGCAGGTGTCTCAGTCCTGCCCTCCGCAGTGCATAGGCAGATCAAGCGTTACAGAGAGAGGACGCAATGACAACCAAGCTGCCTGCATGCCTAGGCAGCCTGGTCTTTTCCTGTTTGCGAATGAAAGACAATCGGGGACTTTGGTGCTCTTGCCTAGTAGCTAGGTGTTCCTGGTGAGGCTGCAGTCAGGTCTAGGTTCTGGCGTCCTTAGGGTCTGGGGAGAGAGGCAGGCCTCTGAGTGCAAAGCTGAGACAGGTTGACATCCTCAGGGGCGCTCAGTAGGAGGCAGGTACAGTGTCCAGGGATTCCTGGAGTTCTCCATGAATATCCACCACCCAGGTAGGTCAGGTGAGCCTCCCATATCAGCAATGAGGTAATATCCTGTGATATGCCCTGCGGCCACCTTGCTTTTAGCCCAAAGCTCCCGGGTCAGCCAGAATGAGTTCCCAACCCAGGATGCCTACATTCCTCATCAGGCCCAGTGCAAGATGAAACTTGGGTCACTTTCTTCAGAAGAGATTGCAAGAGGGCGAGAAAGGAGTTCATTATACTGGCTGCAGCCCGTTAGATTCTAGTGTGGGACTTCATTGATATCGCACCAGGACATGACATTCTCCACAACAGGCTTTGGGGCAGGCATCGCAACTTGGTAGCCTATGCCTTTTTCTCTGGTATTAGACTCCAATCTTGGCCACACTGACATGCTGAATTTCTGAACAGTACTGAGTCTCCAAGCTTAATCAGGGGTGAGATAGAGACGACAGGCTGAGAAATGAGGAAGAGGCTGGGTGGGGGGAGGAGTGGGAAATATCTTACCTTATCATTTCCACATCTCGCTTTGGGACTGTGGAAGACATGAGCAAGTGAGAGATGCCTAGGACACCAGGTCATGAATGTCGGGTTGCACACAACATGGCTGCGACCACTCAGGACACCCTTGAGCAGTGTGAACCTATACCTTGACTAGTGTTGGGGGTTGGCACTCACCAGAGACATAAGCATATTGGAGGCTCAGTTACTTAGGTTTTTGCAGGTACCAAAGACTGTATCGTGAAAAGAGCTAGAGGGAGATCATGGGATATTCAGGGAAATAATGGGCCCATTCCCTGAGAACTTCAGTGAGGCTGAATTTAAAAAAAGGGGGGGGCGCTGAAGAGATGGCTTAGTGTTCGATTCCCCAGGACCCACGTAAGCCAGATGCACAAGGGTGCGCACGTGTCTGGAGTTCATTTGCAGTGGCTGGAGGACCCTGAAGCACCTATTCTCTCTCTCTTTCTGTCAATCTCAAATAAATTAAATTAAATTAAATTAAGAAAATAATAATAATAATAATAATAGTAATAATGTTACTTGGGGCAGAGATGGCTCGGCATCTAAGGCTCTTTTCTGCAAAGTTGTATGACCTTATTGATTCCCCAGCATCCACATAAGCCATAGGCACAAAGTGCTGCAGGCATCTGGAGTTTGTTTGCAGGGGCTAGAGGGCTTGGCGTGTCTATACTTTCTCTGTCTCTGTATCTCTGCTTGAAAATAACTAAATAAAATATTATTTAAAAGACTAGTATACTTGGCAGATTATATTTGACGTCACAACTTATTTAACCTGCCATGACGTCTGTTGACTACCGTGATTCAGATAAATAATGAAAGAGAGAAGAACAAAGAGCAGAAAGGCATAAAAAATGAAATCATACAAGGAAAAAAATAAATATAAGCAAGTTCAAAGTTCTGGAGCAAGTGGCTGCAATTGTTAAAGATATTAGCACCACTTAATGAAATCATTCTTGCGAAATCTGCTGGTATGCATCTTTAATCCCAGCCCTCATCTAAGCAAGCCTAATTAAACTTGGTTATCACCAAACTCCAAAATGTTAGCAAGAGGGGTACGAGTTGGAAAGAAGAAATATTCAGTGAGAGAGGAAGGGGATTTAAAGTCTGTAATAGGGCTGCAGAGGTTGCTTGGTGGTTAAAGGCTTGCCTGTGAAGCCTAAGGACCCTGGTTCAAGGCTTGGTTCCCCAGGACCCACGTTAGCCAGATGCACAAGGGGGCGCACGCGTCTGGAGTTTGTTTGCAATGGATGGAGACCCTGGCATGCCCATTCCCTCCCTCCCTCTCTCCCTCTCTCTCTCTCTGTTGCTCTCAATTAAATAAATAAAAATGAAGAATAAAAAACAAATTTAAAAAGTCTATAATAGGGGGTAAATATGGTCCAAGATATATATCTCCATTATAAATGTGTTAAAATGTGAACAAATAATATATATTATTTATATATATAATATATAATTAATATTAATATAATTAATATATAATTAATTAATATATATGTATGTATATATACACATACATATATTGCTAGAATATGGTAGCTTATGCCTATAATTCCAGTACGGAAAGCTGAAGTGTCATAATCTCTTTGAGTGTGAGGCCACCCTGGGGTAGAGTGGGATCCTGCCTAAAAAAAATACTCTTAAAAGAGCCCATAGCAGTAATAAGGAATCATAGAGAAATTACACAGTGTTTAGAACCGGATAATAAGGAAATCTCTAGGATACCTATTCAATGTCCACAGTGCGTACAAAGAAAGTCAGAAAGTTGAAGATTCATGTATATATTTAAAACTGAGTGGAAGACCACAGATTAAGTTTAAGGAAAGCTGATCAAACTGAATAAGATGAATGTACAAACCAGCTGAAGACAAAAGAGAAAGCACACGAACGTTGATTCCTGGGAAAAGTGATACAACCCTACTCCCCTTGCACACGTCTCTGAGGAGAAATCAAGGTCAGAACATAACCAATGTCTGGAATGACTGAGGAACAGACCATTGGACATTTAGATATTTAGAAGTTTATGAATCCAAATAATGAACAATTGTATGAGGAGAAATGTGAAAAGTCAAATAGAACATACAAATTTCAGGAGAATACACTTAAAGGACGACACAAGCCAAATGTAACGTCACAATGTTCCTGTAACTGCTGAATGTGTAAAGCCACAGGCCTCAGGCTTGGTGACTCACAACTGTAATCACAGCCCTCCAGAGGCAAGGACAGGAAGATTGTAACTTCTAGGGTAGCCCGCCATGCCTAACTAGCCACCTTCTTTTTAAAAACTTGATATGCACAACAACATATATCTGGCCTGGATTCGGGGGACTCTAAGCATTAATCATACAAAAAACACAACTTGAGGAAGAAAGGATGTGAACCTTGCACTCTGCCAAACAATATGAAACCAAGAAAGCACATCCGGCCTCAGGTGACTCAGCTCATGAGAAATCGATGCAGCTCACAGAGATAACTTATTAAGAGAACTAGACTGAACGTTCTCTGTCGACGCCAAAAAGCATTGGTTTGTTGTTTATGTTCGTGTATATGGGCGCACGTGTGTGTATGCCGGAGCACTGCGTGGACGTCATAGGATAACCTTGGCCTGTCTGTCTTCACCTTCCGCTTTGAGATGGACTTTCTCTTACGGATCACGGGACTCTTCCTATTGCCCTGGGCACACTGGGGTTACAGATGCGTGAGAACTAGTGTCTAGTCCTATGTGGGTACTGGATAGTCAAACTCCCATGCTCAGGCTTGAGCAGCAAATGCTTTTAATCACCGAACCATCTCCCAGTACCAAATACTGACTTTTAAAAACAAGCATTCGCTCATGATAAACCCTCTCAGGACTAGAAGACAACTCTCTTAATCCAATCAAATTGTCTTGAAAGCCAAAGAAAGTATTCACTCTTAAATGTCAAATGCTGAAATCCTCCCCTCTGACATCAGGGAAAAGATCCCAGTACTTCCTTCACTACTTACAATGAAAAAGTTGAAGAAAAATGACTAAAGTGATCCAGGAGATACACACTATCTTAACCACATGCACACTATCTTAAGCAAAGAACATGTAAGTGGATGCTCACCAAAATAACAACAATCATACTCCAGTGCTTGGCAATACTGGAATAAACTGGGGTGAAGCCATAAAAAGGAGTTATTCATTCATGCATGTAAATGAACTACAGTTCCGTGTGATAATGAAAGCAAACAGTAATAAACACGAACATGCTGTTGCCAAAATAAAAGCAGACTTTGGGCATATGGACTGCAAAGGTCATACTGCTTAGGTGTAATCAACTACACAAAGACGCCAACTAAGTGTTAACTAGAGAAAATGCTGAAGCAGCAGGGGGTGGTGTCTGCGGATAGACATGTGTGTGCTTTTTCCTTGTCAATAGAACATGACCCCCAAGGCAGATTGACATTACTCACATATATGTGATGAAACACTTCACTGACTACTCATTCACAATGTCTGAAAATTCATGTTTCCTTTGTGCTTCATTGGAACAATGTGACATATATATATATATGTGTATGTATGTATGTGTGTGTGTACATATATATATATATATATATATATATATATATATATATATGTATATATGTATATGCAGGCAATCCCAGGAGAGACATAAAAGATTACTTCTCTGATTTTTCTACTCTCTCTGCATGAAACCATGGATGTAGAACTTGCTAGCAAAAAACATTATAAAGTGTCCCACGTGTGTTCAGATGTACAAATATCCTACTCCGTACACCATTTCCTTTCGAAAATGCCACATGGCAACTAGAAAATACGTTTACCTGAGAGAGACCAAGTGGGAGCCTTTGCCTGACAATGTAACTATAGGTCCTCTTCTGAGAGGAGTTGTTTACTCCACAAGGATGCCAGTAATCAGGCTATCAAGTCCCCATCAGAGCACGGGTCGAATTTCCGAGACACTGTCTGAAACCCTTGTGCTGGGCTGGGCTACATGGAATTGCCCTCAGTTGAACTGCGGTTACCCGTCTGCAAATTTGCTCATCCACGACTTGCAGAGACAAAAGTGTTCTCCGAGTGTCCGAGTAGGTGAGAAAGGAATTCACCAGTTGAGCCGTTTGTAAGGGAGGAGACAGGGAAAGGTACCAAGTGGTAAAGGACATGTGCAAACGTGCCTCTGTGGCCTAACCACCCGGGTTCAATTCCCCAGGAACCCTGTGAAGCCAGATGCCCAAAGTCCAACATGCATCTGTCCTTTGTTTGCAGTGGCTGGAGTGTCTGCCGTGCCCATCCTCTCTCTTTCTCCCGTCTTGCAAATAAAGAAATAATAAAATATTTTTTAAAAGTCCCTTTGTGGGGAGCTGATTTTGGGCCAAGGTCCCGCTGACACATCTTCACCTCATTTTGGTCCGTTGCTTAATCAGACTGCAGGAGGTGGGCACCAGTTGGGGACTTGTGCTTACACCTGGAGGGCATGGCCTTGTGGTGGAGAGTCAGTCCATCCTGACGCAAGTTGGGCAATGATGGTGGTCTTCACAGAACAGGAAGGAATTTCAGTGAGGCAGGGAGAGGACACTGGATGACACAATGACCAGCGTCAGTGATATTATCTTCACTCTCCGTGGACAGTACTTCTGTTGCTCAGCTATTTTCTTCCCACCGTTTACCATCCAATTAACATCTGGTAATTTCACTGGCGTAATGACACCTGTGATTCATTTTCTGAGGCCTGACCAACTATGCTGAACACACGTGGGCTCATGTTAAGAGCATCATGACTGAAGTAATGAATTGTTGTTCACTAAATTGAAGATTCAGGGGTGCAGGGGAGGGTGAGAAAAGGTAAAACCACACAGAGTGAGGAAGGACAACGGGGGAGTGTTGGCAGTCCAGGGCAAGAAAAGGAAAGTGAAGAACCGGGCTGGAGGGATGGCTTAGTGGTTAAGGTGTTTGCCTCCAAAGCCAAAGTACCCAGGTTCAAGTCCCCAGGACCCACATTAGCCAGATGTAAGAGGTAACATGCTTCTGGAGTTGGTTTGCAGAAGGTAGAGGCCCTGGTGCACCGGTTCTCTATTTCCCTGTCTCTGTCCCCATCTTTATCTTTGTCAAATAAATAAAAATAAAATATTTTTAAAAAAGAAAGTGAAGAACCAGTGAGACGGAAGGGAAAGCAGCATTAGAACAAGCTGGAAGGCAATGTAGCTAAGACAAAGGGTAGGTGAAGAGAAAGAAGATGAGGGCTGACACTACATGAGAACACGGACACAGGAAAATTGAAGGGGTTAGGGGAATGTATGAGGGCGCATCCAGAAAGGTCAGGGAGGCGTGTCTGCCCAGTGGACCACAAATGAACACAGACTAAGAGCAAGGGTATGGTAAAGGGAAGAGTGAGGGAGAAAGAGTAAGAAGTGGCTGTCCTTGATTGTGGCGCACTTATCTGCCTCAGGAAACAGGAGATTTTCAGGCTCGGGTCCAGCCTGGGGCTCTTTGTCTGCACAATCGGGCAGGGAGATGGAAAATCCAAGGGGTGGGGCACAAGATGTCTCTTTCCATTCTGCGTGTCATATCACAGCCATGCACATCAACAGGGACACCTTCCATACCGCAAGGCCATCTGGGTCCAGGCCAAGCGTGACACCCATCCCGTTCTTCCTGTGATAATATGGTCCCCGCAGCTGGTCTAGGGGATCCCTCCCTACCTGTATGCATGCAGTGTAAACCCCTCCCCCATTTTCATGGTCGTAGCACAGCTTCACTCACAACAGGTCTTTTAGGCAGCCAGCCTGATGCATCACGAAGATGCATTTATTCAGGATAAATCTAATGGGAACGGTTGTCTGTCTGTCTGTCTTTGTGGGGAAGGGGGGTTGGCATGGAGGGCATCCAGATCAGTACATCTGTGGCAATTATCGGTTCTTTCATTGAGAGTGCTTTTCTGAAATGTCTGCTCCCAGGGTCCTTTATTTCAAGGACCAGCTCTGCTTTTCTCCTGCAGCCCAATGAATGCATCAGACACTCAGCTTCAGTTCCTATGGCAACTGGGGCTAATGGTCTAGGGACTGAGGATGAGACAAAGGAAACGCAGAGAAGCACGTGCTTCTCTGCAGCACACAAGGCCCTATTACGGAATAAAAGGAACATTTTAGTGCCACCTTGCCCTCCCCTTCGTTTGGTGGCAGTAGACAAAAATGTACAGGGACCTGAGATGACTATTTACATCTTCACATTGTACCGGCATGGTTTGCAGACTGGGTGATCCTTATGGGGTTTTCCAGTAGCCTCAATTTTAGCACTCAAAAAATATATTTCAACTCAGTTTCAAAACCTGGCCCCAGAGTCACCCTTCCGTCCTCTTGGTGGAGTCAGGCAGGAGAGATCACACCCTCTTCTCCTGGGCGTCGAGACCGTGGAAGCAGTTGTGAAGCTGTCACTTCCGGCCACTCTGTTCTCCTGGACTTCAGAGGGGAACAGTGCGGGAGGGTTCTGCTAGTTTTCTGGCTTTGGAAAACTGACAAACTTATTCCGGTCCCCGTCTTGCCACATTCTCCCCTGGATGCCTGTGCTCCCCATGTCAGGCACAGCACACAGGGCCAGGCCGGATGTCAAAGGTCCCTCAGCATGGATATGTTACACACCATGACACAAGAGCCAGGCATAGGTCATCACCTTCCCCTCTCTTCATTCTCACTATCCCAGCGCCCCGCTGGAGACCCACTTGCCCAGCCATGTCCGTATCTCCTGCTGTTCGGCAGCCTACCATTTCCTTTGTCCTGGATGCTCTTCGGCAAACACTTCACTCTAGCTGCACCACCCACATGCGTGGCCACGCCAGGTGCAGGAAGGAACCACACAAGTCTTGTCATCTTCCTGTCCTCTAGGTTCTTTGTGAGGAAGCCAGTCTTTGTTTGCCATTGGTGTTCGCCTCATATTCATTCCTGAGTGTCCATGCACCACCACCTCTCCATGATTCATGCCCCACTGAGTGGCTCTTGACCAAAGTGGCCACTGGTCCCTGTGTAGACAACCAGCATGTTTCTTTTGGTGAACAATCAAAGGAGGATGACAAGTCAGGAATGTAATGCTTACCTTGAATTCTGTGGGGTGATTTTTTTAATTTTCAGTACGTTATTTATTTATTGGAGAGAGAGGGAAGGAGAGAGAAAGAGTGAGAGAGAGAGAGAGAGAGATTGATTATAAGTACACCAGGGCATCCTTCCAGTGCAAGCAAACTCCAGACACATGCACCATCTTGCACAACTGGCTTATGTGGGTACTGGGGAATCAAACCTGGATCCTTAGGCTTTCCACGCAACTTCCTTAACTACTAAGCAATCTGTCTGGCCCTAAAAAATATTTTTATTGACTTCCAAAGAGTTTTACATTTCCTTATGATGTTTTAATATAATTTATTTTTTCCCTTCCCCCTTCTTTCCATCTCTCCCCTTTCCCTTTGCTCCTTACCTCAATTAGCCTCTTTCTCTTTTCTCCCCACCCCGTACTCTCCTAGGCTTCTTTTCACCTTTTGTTCCCCTTTAGGTGTTATCAACCATAGCCCATATTGGGTCCCACATCTCCATATACATGTAGAGAATCATGCAAATATTAATACTTAGCATGTACATGTGAAAGAGAACACCAACTTTTATTTTTCTGTGCTTGAGTTACCTCATTTAGCATATTTTTTCCCAATTCCATCCATTTTCCTGAAATCCTCATTACTTCATTTTTCTTTTATGGATGAGGAAGACTTCATTGCATATTGTACCATATTTTCATTATCCAGTTATTTATTGGTTGATACACTTTTATGTTGTTTGCATTTCCTAGGTATTGTGAACAGTGTCGTGATGAGCACGGAAATGCAAGTATCTCTGGAGGGATATAGAGTATGTTGGGCCATATATATGGGTCATATGATAGTTCAATTTTTTGCTTTTTGAGATACATCTACACTGATTTCCATTGTGAATGCACCATTGCACACACCATTCACCATCTTTTATGTTACACTCATTTCCCAACAGTGAGTAAGACTTCCCCCTCACTTGTCTAAATGGGTAGGTTATACCTATCAAAAGCTTTCTAAATGTCTATGTTTACCCCTTTGATCAATGCTGCTCTCACTGTTGGTTAGAGAACCCGCCTATAGATTGTGGTAGATACCAGGGAGATTCAAGACCCACCAAAATGACAAGAAGAAAAAGCTGACTGCCTAGCACTGGATGAATCATCTCTATCGTACCCACCAGGGCCCCTGAAATATTACAAAGGAAGTGGCTGATTGAATGTGAGTACTGCCCTCACTGCTGATCGGAAATCCTTCTCCAGGAAGATGGCAGTAGACTCTGAGCAGATGCAAAACTCATTAAATCAGAAAATAAGAGGCTGCGGGAGTCTCAACATTAAGGGAAACTTCTAACATTACTGGAGAATGGATGGAAAGAAATGAAGAGCCACAGGTGGGAATGCCATACTTGGATGCATTGTCCTCCTCATAGGAAGAGATTGGTGTATTCATAACCTCACAGAGATTACCAATACTCTCTGAAAACAAATTTTTTGTAATATTATAATTTATTTACTTACTTAAGAGAGATAATGGGCATGCTGGGTACCTTAGCTACTGAAAACAAACTCCAGGTACATGTGTCACCTTGAGCATATGGCCTTTTGGAGCTGATTTTTTTTTTTTTTTTTTTTTTTTTTTTTTTTGGTTTTTCGAGGTAGGGTCTCACTCTGGTCCAGGCTGACCTGGAATTAACTCTGTAGTCTCAGGGTGGCCTTGAACTCATGGCGATCCTCCTACCTCTGCCTCCCAAGTGCTGGGATTAAAGGCGTGCGCCACCACGCCCAGCTTATGGAGCTGATTTTTAAGAGGAACGTGAAAGAATTTGAAACCTTGGCCTAAGAGATGCCTTGCAGTGCTATGAGTACAGCTTGATGGACCATTGTTGTCAGAGTTGAAAGACCTGAGCACAATAAGAACTGTGGACTGTGAGATTTGTCTTATGAGAGTGAGAAAGAGTTTTACCTAGACTGGGGCTAGAAGCAGCTTGTGTTAGAGGCTTGCTGTTATGCCCATGTCCTGAGAACTTGTGCTGGGTTACACTGCATGGAAATGGACTGATGTGAGTAGAGGAACATGGCACAGGAAAAAAAGGAAATATTTGGGCCACAATTTCTGCCTGTTCAGCTGCAATTGTTTGAGAGATTATAACCATTGAGTTTTGGGCCAGCTGACCTGCATTGGGGCAATAGGAAGAATGCAGACTCTTTGGAAGGGACCTGAATGCTGAAGGAATGTCCCATTTTTAAAGTTACCTTTAATCCCCCCTGGATTAACAAGTTGGAAGACCTCTTGGTACTATCAAGTATAAAAAGTTCAGGAAGGAGAGGATCATTGAATTTGCAACATGGTTTTGTATTTTGTAAATGGTCATGGACAGTTTGAAGCAACCTTGTTGGATTACCTTGTGGAGACCCAGTGGAGCCATGAGGATGAACCATGGGTTGCACTGAAGACCCAATAGAGATGCAAGGACTATGAAATGGCTGCCAAGGAGAGTTGCTGGCACCAGATGAAGTTTCCCAGTGCTGTGAGTAACCTAGATGGAGGCATGGAATTGGAACTCCAGAGACATCACTGGTTACAATTGACTTGAAGACTTGTCAATGGTTAGAGTTGTTGGACTTGGAACTATAGTTGATTTTTACCCTGTTTGAATTTTGTGTTGGCTAAATATTTCTTTGCTCTGCCCAATGCTATCTTTTGGAGTGTGAATGATTATTCTGTGCCATTATGGTTTTGGGAGGATTTTTTTGTATTGTGGTTCAGTTAAAAACCCTTGGATTATGGGTATGTTTGAATATCACTGAGACTGATAAAAATTATGGAGACTTTTAATGTTGGATGAATGCATTGCATTTTAATCATGTATGGTTATTAGTTTATGGGGAATAGAGACTGAATGTGATGGTTTGATTCAGGCGTCCCCCATAAACCTAGGTGTTCGGAATGCTAGATCACCAGCTGTTGTCAATTTGGAAATTAAATCCTTCTGGAGGCAGTGTATTGTTGGGGGCAGGCTAATGGGTATTATAGCCAGCTTCCTCTTACCAGTGTTTGGCACACTCTCCTGTTGCTGTTGTCCATCTGATGTTGGACAGGAGGTTATGTCTACCCTCTGCTCATGTCATTGTATTTCTCTGCTATCTTGGAGCTTCCCCTCAAGTATGTAAGCCAAAATACAACCTTTTTTCCTAAAAGCTGCTCTTGCGTGGGTATTTTCTGCCAGCAATGTGAACCTGACTGCAGCACCTGGTCTTTTTGCTTTCCATAAGAATTTTTGAATTGTTTTCCACTAGTTCTGAGAATAATGTCATTGGAACTTTGATGTGAATCACATTGAATTTGTAGATCACTTTTGGTAATGTAGCACTTTTCCCCATAGTGATTCTGCAAAGCCAGAAGCATGAAAGGGCTCTCTGAATTTTGCTATCTTCTTTTGTTTCATTTTCAGTGTCTTAAAACTTCCTTTGTACAAGTCTTTCACATTCGTGCCAAGGTTTATTTCTAGGTACTTAGTTGTTTTGGGAGCTATTGTGAATGTGATATTTTTCATGATTTTTTTCTCCAAGTGCATTGTTGAAATATATGAATGCTACTGATTTTTGGTAATTTTCTATCTTGTAACCTTGCTAAAAGTATTTATTAACTCTGAAAGTTTCTGATAAAATCTGTATAGTTTTAAAATATAGAAACATGTTATCTACAAATAGGGATAGTTTCATTTCTCCCTTTCCTATTTTTATCACTTTCATATCATTCTCTTGTCTTTATTTAGAGCTAAGACCTCAAGAACTACATTGAGCAAGAGTGGAGTCGGGGTTGCCTTTGTGTTATTTTATGTTTTAGAGGAAATGTTTTTGGTTTCACACCATTGAGAATAGGGTTGGCTATAGGTTTGTTATATAATTGGTAATTTGAATATAAAATGTCTCCCATAGCCCCAAGTGTTTGTTATTAATACTCCTACTTAATCCCCATCTGGTGGAGTCTTTGAAAGTTGGACACTTGCTGGAAGTGGTGTTTCAATGGAGATGGGCCTTAAGGTGTATTGATCCATTCCACTGGGTGTTAGTTTATTCATACTACAGTTTTCCTATGGCTGTGACAAGATGTGCTTCCCTGGATGCCTGCTCTGCCACGCTTTTCCTTCCATGATAAAACTACCCTTTGAAAATGAAATCCAAAATAAACCTTTTCTTCCCATATGCTGCTTGTGGTCAGGGGTTTTGTCCCGGCAATGAGACAGTAACTTCACCAAGAAATGGGGTCATTGCAACAATGAATATGATCAAATGATTTATGGGCCTGTGCAACTTTTTTTCAGGAAGAATTTGCGACTTTTGACTAGAGAAGTCATGGAGTGCTGTAAGAAAAGTCCAATGGGTCATACTGGTGATAGTTTTAAAGACCTAAAGATAGAGAAAGTGTGGACTCTGAAGGCTTGGCTTATAAGGTTTTAGAAGTAAAAGAAAGAGTTTTGTCAGAATTTGGCTATTGGCAAAGAGGCTTGCTGCATTATGACCTAAGTACTTTAGCAAAATTGAATTAATGGACTGGTGTGTTTGGTAAAGTATGAAGCAGAAGGATGTAAATATATATATAATTGGGACTGGAGAGATGGTTAAGTGGTTAAGGCATTTGTCTGCAAAACCAAAGGATCCCAGTTTGATTCTGTAGGACCCACATAAGCCACATGCACAAGGGGGCACATGCATCCAGAGTTTGTTTGCAGTGGCTAGAGGCCCTGGCAGGCCCATTCTCTCCCTCTCTCTGCCTCTTTCTCTCTCTCGTATAATACTGAATGATGTACTTAAGGCTTTAGTGAAACAATAACAAGCCATCCCCAAAAGCAGTAGATGAAAATCAGTAACTAAGGTCAGGGAAGAAATTAAGAAAATAGAACCAAAAGAATCAGTCAAATAAAAAGTTGGTTCATTGAGAAGATAAATAATATGATAAACCCATGATCATCAGCCTACCAGAGTGGGCTAACTCAACTCAATATAATTAAAGGTGAAAAGAGAGACATTACAACAGATACCAATGCAATTCAGAAAACTATGATGGAAATAGATGAATTTTTGAGGCATATGACAAACCAAAGTTAAACCAAGATGAAATAAATAATTTAAATAGATCTATAGCAAGCAATGGTACTGAAATATATATTTTTTAATTTCCCCACTAAAAAAAAGTAATCCCTAGCTTTAAAGTTTTAGATTTGTATATTTAAGTTGGAGTAACTGTAGATGTCAGAAACCAAAAACAAGGGGGAAGGGGACATGACATGGAGGGGGAAAAGAGGCCTTTAGGGATGAGATAGTGGAACATCTGTCATATAAATGTAGAGGGGAAATGTTGGGGATCAATGGCATAGTGAAGATAGTATGGGGGAATAGAGTGTGGAGATGGGTGAGTCAACCAAAACAAAATATGTATGAAAGGGCTATATGGAAATGTAGTCATTTATAAGCTAATTTTAAAATATAATGTTTTAAAAAACAGTATTAAAAGAGAAATCCTGCATGGGTTGAGAACACTTTTCCAGGGAGCTGTAAGTTGTAAAGCAAAAATTTCTATGCCAGGAGTAGAATACCTCCCAGTAAGATGTTGGTCAGAGAAGCCACCAAAATAGAATATCTTATCTCCATTCTTCCTGTTTACACACCAAAACCAGACAGTAAGATCCTGTTGCTAAAGATGCACTTGTAATATTTGTGGTAGTACATAGAGAAATCAAGCTGGAACTTAAATGGAAGCTTCTTCCCCAATGGCAAATTTTCATATTGCCAGAAGGTGTTATGTATGCTGTTGGAGAAAAAAAAGATATCAAGGTCTAGTATAGGTATGGATTCAGCATGCCACAATACTGCTTTACAAGGCAAGATGCGCCCACTGATTCAATAGTGCTATGCTAGTTAATAGATAACCAATTGCTTTCTAATGAGATTTAAAACCCACTCCATAGGAAATAATTCATGCTTGGTACTGTAAACATGGTCAAAAGCCCACCACTGAAGAAGCTACTTTTTGCTGTTTATTTGGTGGTTGGTTCTTGTTTAGGGGAGTGTTTCAGGTGTTATTTTTTCTGAATGGACATGCTGTCAAAGTACCTTCTAAATGTTTGGTTTTTACACGTAAATTATTGTGCTTTCAACCTTGATCAGAGAAGCTTCTTTTGGCAGTGAGCAGTAGTTAACGCAGAAACTAATACCTGCTGAAAGTGCTGAGAATAAGTGACTATTGAGTGCTAATTTCTAAACAAGACATTTATGTCACCCCCTCCAGTGCTAAGGGAACATCAGTACACATGTATTTTAAATGCTTATTGTCCTCTTAAAATACTTGCTTGAGAAGATATCTCTAAATTGAAACAATTTTAATGTTTTATGAAACATAATACACATAAATATGTACAAGGTATAGTGGTGTGTGTGTGTGTGTGTGTGTGTGTGTGTGTGTGTGTGTGTGAGATGCATGTGTATGGACAGATGTGTGAGACTGCGTGTGTGTACAGGGCCCAGAGGAGAACATAAGGTGTGCTTCCTCCATCATGCATCTTCATATTTCCTTGAGATGAAGTCTCACTCTGAGCTCAAAGATATGGTTTTTCATGAGCCCCAGCAATTCTCCCATCTGATTCCCACATGGCTGTGCTTACAGATATGCATGGCCATGCTTGTGTTTACATGAGTCCAAGCGAATAGAACTCAAGTAGTCTCCAGATCTCTCAGGCCCTTATTCTTGCTGCAAGCATTCTTAGCTTCTGAGTTATCGCCCATTCCCTATTTTAATAGATTTTAATAAGCAGTGAGTACCCAGACTTATTTGTTAACACAGTATGTATGTAGATATTTGAGCTCATAGTTAAATCTAAAATAAATTAAGATCATCTGCTTTCTATGCAGCAAATAATTTTTGCTATCTTGTAAATGAGTACTAAGGGTATTTTATTTCTCACTCTCAGTCTTTTTTTTTTTTTTTTTTTTTTTTTTGGTTTTCTAAGGTAAGGTCTCACTCTAGCCCAGGCTGACCTGGAATTCACTATGTATTAACTCACTCTCAGTCTTTAGAATAAATATTTGAATTGCCAAATTCTAATCAAATGATCATCAAGAATCTCAGTTAATCTGTCAATACCTGCATTTTCATTAGGTCTGACCAAGACAAAGACATTAAATCAGCATTTCTGGGGGTGGGGGGGGTCGAGGTAGGATCTCATCTAGAATTCACTAGTCTCAGACTGGGCTTGAACTCACAGCATTCCTCCTACCACTGCCTCTGGAGTGCTGGGATTAAAGGCTTGTGCCACCACACCCAACTAAATCACCAGTTTTTGAAGATGCAGAGGGAATAAGAGACAACAAGCATTATAAATCTCAAAGGGACATGTTTTAAATTAGGCACTGTAAGATTCAGGTTTGAGAATAGAGAGCTGAGACAAACTATTTCTTGGGCCCAAGATTTTATTTAATGCCAGGACATAGAAATGGCAGGATCCAAAGGGGAAGGAAAGAGGTTCACAAATCTTAACTAAGGGGACAAGGAGGCTTTAAAGCTTTTCAGGAAGGGAAGAGGGGTATTGCACGGCAAGATAGAGTTCATGCATGGTACAAACCCTGATGTCTTGAAACTTTGTCAATTTCCATAGCACTAGGAATTCCAAAATCATAGCTGATCACTCTGCTTGCAGCAGCTATGGAAAGGGGGAAAGAGGTGAGTAGCTTGCTTGAAATCAAACAGACATAATAATTATTCTAGCACAGAATTCATTTTAAAATGAAAAAAAAAAGATGAAAGAGGAGGAGCTGCATGGATATTGCTCAATTATTTTTAGGAATTCTAGAGGAAGACTGAGTTTTGTCCATATACTGTTTTAAACACTAATCTTGTTGGATAAAGCAAGAGTTGATGCTAAGAAAGTCTTCGCGGTCAGTAATGTGTGCTACTTAATGAAGAGTACTTTTCAAAGTGTCACCAGTGGGTTATGTACCTCAGGAAGCACAAAACCAAAGAATATGGGGTGGTTTAAGGTATAAGGTGGCCAAGTTTTATGCACTCTTCCCAGATGACCTGCTGGAGTTCTTTTCAACACAGAAACAACAGAAACAATGCATGTTCTTCTTGTGTAATTCTCTAAGACAGCAATACATATTCCTCCCTACCTCTATTAGACTAGTCATCTACAGTCACACAGCATGAGCCAGGGGGAACATTTCTCTCTTCTGTACAGAGTCAAAGTGACCCTCATGTAGATAAATCTCTTATGTGACTCTTGCAACAACAAATAAATTTTCAAGCTCCACCAGGCCAATTATCATAGAGGCATATAAATACAAAAAAATGATTCATAAACAAAACAGTTATGCTAAGTCAGAATGCACTGTTAGATTATCAAAGGGCTATCCAGATAAAATCCTTCATAGGGTCACAAAGATAGACCAGACTTAGCATCTCCCATGTCTACATGTTACCCTGGCAATATCTCAAAAATATATTCCAATTGAAGTACAAGCAGACAAGTTGCCTAAAAATCTTAGCCCCCGAATTCCACAGTACAATAAAGGCAGTATCCTTATGGCGATTTAAGCTTCATATGATGAAGACAATTCATCTCATCAGCTGGTACTGCAAAGTGACCCAAGATGAGTGCATATGGTTTTCATGCTTCAAATGTGAAGATAAAGTAAACCAAAATCTAAACACTCACATACCAAATCAGCCTACACAGAAAAGCTAACACCACAAACACTGACAAGCAAAATCTGAACTTTCCTGTCACATAACCAGACAAACACACAGCAAATAGTTAAACTGAGTTTTCAAAATGATAGAGATCTCACACTTACCTTCCTTACTAATTGGCTCCAAGAGCAAAAGGTAAATCAAGTTCCAGACCATGAGAATTTACCAAGAACTCTCCAGGGATAAAAACTGAACAAGTAGGACATTCTTCACAAATAAGATCAGGCCAAAACAAAAGCCATTTTCCTGTTTCCAATTCTTCAATATACATTTGTAGGCAATCAATCCCCAACTGTTGGGCAACCGTAAATACAACTTGCCACAGCCTGTAATTACCTACAATTCAACTGTGAGGATCAGTTAGCCAGGAACTTTCCTCCTGACTGGCTTCACTAAAAATGTTACCAGGCACTTAGGTACATAAACTTGCCACCACCTGTATTCCAAAGAAATTAGTGCAGCAAAATTGGTAAAGAAAGGCCCCAGCGTGGTGGCACATGCCTTTAATCCCAGCACTCAGGAGGCAGAGGTAGCAGGATCGCCTTGAGTTTGAGGCCACCCGGAGACTACATAGTGAATTCCAGGTCATCCTGAGCTAGAGCAAGACCCTACCTCAAAAATCAAAAACAACAAAAAAAAATGGAGTTATTTACAGTTTGGACAAGTCAGGCCATATGATAATATGTAGAAAGTTATGAGGCAAAGGGAAGAATAAATACAAATTTAACTCAGAAACAGTCTAATTGGTCCTATCCTGGATTATTAACTTGAGCCTAAAATTGCCTCCACTCTCCCTTACAAAGACATTCTTTTTTAAAGTTCAAGTCCAGGCTGAAGAAAACGAGGTCTTTGATTATTAGATTTGGACATATTTTGTATGTAAAATCACATGTTGGTTCCATCCTTTCCCTCCTCCCTGCCCCTGTTCTGAAGAGGCCTTCCTCCTTGGGGATGCAGGTCAACCCCATGAGGATTGTGGGTCATGCATTATGGGATAGCAGTCAGTTATGGGGGAGAGGCAATGTCTCAGCACAAAATGTCCAAACTTGTGGCTCTAACAATCTTTCCACCCCCTCTTCTGCAAGATGCCCTGAGCCATGTGAAGCTTTTGTACCTTTTCTTTGGAGATAAACTTCAAGGTCCATACTTCTGCATGCCTGTTAAACACACTAATTGCATAAATTAAATCAATGTGAGTCTGACAGTCAAAGGAAAGGCCGCAAATATCTCTCTTTAGAGCATCAACATAAGATTGAAATTATATTATCACTCATGACCATCAAATATAAAGGCGAGTGTTGACAAAACATGTGCTGTTGGTACTTTTCAATTCTATTTTGTATTATAATTTGTCACAAGTCAATATGAACACAGACTTGGAATTGAGTATTTTAGTGAAGTCGTTTCTGCAATATTCAGATGAATATAAACAGGAAATGACTCCATCTTAAATGACTGCCAAGCATCTGTTAACTTTGCCACAAAGTCCTTTTTAACTGCTCTGGGGGGAAAGATTTAATGCATGACTGACTATCTCACCAGAGCCAAATTTGAGTGACAGCACCATATGATGTGGTATAATTTCAATATTTTTGGATGACAAAGGAATGCCAGCAGATGCAAACAAGGAATTTATTTACTAGTGTGGACAAACTTGGAGTGCAGGCAGTTCAGAATGTCTTAATGATACTATAGAGAGGCTGCCACCTGTTTTGTGGAGACATACTTGGAAACTGACACCAAAGGCATACTTTAGCTCATCCTACATTGACTCTGTTCACAGTTGCCTTGAGTCTGTGTAAGATTTGTGTGCAATGAAAAACTATTTATGTAGATATGTAGAAGGTAGATATGTACGTATGTGTCTGCCATCTATATTTCTATGCATATATCTACTAGGCCCACAGATGGAAACTGCTCTAATCACAGAAACATATACTCATGTGGAAAAGTTGACTTTGTTGTTAAAATCTGAAATATTTCAAATTTGAAACTTTAAAAATGTGAAGCTTTGACAAAAATATGTGAAATCATGATAGAGAAGTCTCATTAAAAATACAAAAACAAGGGCTGGAGAGATGGCTTAGCGGTTAAGCGCTCGCCTGTGAAGCCTAAGGACCCCGGTTCGAGGCTCGGTTCCCCAGGTCCCACGTTAGCCAGATGCACAAGGGGGCACACGCGTCTGGAGTTCGTTTGCAGAGGCTGGAAGCCCTGGTGCGCCCATTCCCTCTCTCTCCCTCTACCTGTCTTTCTCTCTGTGTCTATCGCTCTCAAATAAAGAAATAAAAATTAAAAAAAAATACAAAAACAAGCCGGGTGTGGTGGCGCACGCCTTTAATCCCAGCACTCGGGAGGCAGAGGTAGGAGGATCGCCGTGAGTTCAAGGCCACCCTGAGACTACAGAGTTAATTCCAGGTCAGCCTGGACTACAGTGAGACCCTATCTCGAAAGACCAAAATAATAATAATAATAATACAAAAACAAGCCGGGCATGGTGGCGCACATCTTTAATGCCAGCACTCAGGAGGCAGAGGTAGGGGGATCGTGGTGAGTTTGAGGCCACCCTGAGACTCCATAGTGAATTCCAGATCAGCCTGGGCTAGAGTGAGATATGAAATCCCATGAGAAAACTTACTATTTTGTAAAACTTAATAAAAATATATAAATAAAAATAATAGAATGAATAAAGGTATCCTACATAGATGAATAATAATGCTCCTAGTAGCTATGAATTAACAAACAATATCAGTGGTAGGTATGGGATACCTACAATGGTTGTTGGTTAGGAAGTCCTCCAAGGCCCTAAACTAAAGGGTAAGATTATATTTATTACTGAAGACACCACACCCATGGGATTCAGGACATTGAGAAATCAAGTTAGAGCTGAGGCAGATACTAGCTGCTGGTTAGTATTCATAGTGCAGGCTGTTAGCAGAAAAATGTCATCAACACCTTGCAATCCTGAATTCTACAGTACTGACCCACTAGGCAAGACATGCTCTCTATTGTAATCATGGTATAATTATAATGGGGTGTGATGGTTTGAATTGGATGTCACCCATAAACTCATGTGCTGTGGATGCTTGGTCCCCAGCTGGAGGCAGTTTGGGAGAAGGAGCCTTTCTGGAGGAAGTGTGTTGCTGGGTGTGGACCTTGCAGTTTATCAGCCATAGCTTGCCAGTGTTACTTTGGCTAACTCTTCTGCTGCCGTTTTCCACCTGCTGTGGCAGAGCTGATGCCCAACCTCTGCTCATGGCATGCTATACCCTGCAATCATGAAGCTTCCCATAGAGAGTGTAAGCCAAACTAAAATACTTTCCTCCTATCAGGTGCTTTTGGTCAGGTGCTTTGTCACAGCAATGAGAAGATAACTATAATATAGGGATGATCAACAACTCTATTGCTTTGAACCCAGCTACACAGAAGGGAATTCATGCTTGATACTGAAAATAAAGACAAAAGCCCAAGGCTGGGGAGAAAATAAGCTCCAGGGAAGAAACTACTATGTAAAAAAAATTTTTTTAATAAGTCAAGGGCTGGAGAGATGGCTTAGAAGTTAAGGCATTGGCCTGCAAAGCCAAAGGACCCAGGGTTGATTTCCCAGGACCCATGTAAGCCAGATGCACAAGGGGCACATGCGTCTGAAGTTCGTTTTTCAGTGGCTGGAGGCCCTGGCATGCCTATTCTCTCTCTCCCTCTCTCTGCCTCTTTCTGTCTCTCTCTCAAATAAATAAATAAAGTTTAAAAATAAGTCAAATACACACAACTGGGTTTTTAACATCCTCTGAAATAAAAACCTGTAGAGTCAAATTTACTGGCCATGGAAAATGAAGACTAAGTTGTATTGTTTCATATGACCAATTCTTCTTTTAACCCTTCATAAATGCAAAATTTCATAAGGCACCATTTCTGTAATATTCAAAGTTTTCAAGGGAATTCATGGGTGTTGCCTAAAGATATATGTTTTATTTCCTTTTTAACTGGTTTTTTGAAGCGCAAAATAATTTTATTTAACCTACTCTAATATCATTGTGATAAAAAATAAGTGGCTCTTTGTACAAATTTCAACTATGGTACATCAAATATGCAATAAAAATTGAGATATTTGTTCATGGTCAGTCACTTTAGTAGGAAGTGGCAGCTTAAATCTTCATCTGTTAAAGGCGATTATACTTACCTCCATTCCATAATGTTATTTATTCACACTAATTAGTAACATAAATTGCACAGTAAAGCTGTGCAGTAGAAAATTGCCAGGACTAACTCAAATCCCTTAGCTCCCTAGTTTATGCATCATAAATTATACCTTTAATATAGTTGCAGTTACCTTCACATTGCTGGGACAAAACACCCAACCAACATGATGGGAGGAAAGGATTTATTTCAGTTTATAGTCTCAAGGGAAGTTTCACCATACCAGAGTAGGTATTGCATAGCAGAAGTGTGGTATCAGATTTTTCCACAACAGCTGGGAAACAGAAGCAAGGGTGAGCTAGCTCTAACCTATTACCAATATTATACTAAATGGGGAAAACTTGAAGCTTAATCAAAAATACCTAAGGCTATGGGGGAAGTACATTTGCATTCAAACACCACAGTAGGTCAATAGGCTAATTCACAAATTCTTTTTGTAATATCTTATTCATTCTTTGCAAGCAGAGAGAGAGAGAAAAAAAGAGAATGGGTGTACCAGGGCCTCTAGCCACAGGAAACAAACACCAGATGGATGTGCCACTTTATTTATCTGGCTTTGCATGGGTATTGGCGACTTGAACCAAGGTCATTAGACTTTACAGGCAAGCAGCTTAACTACTGAGCCATCTCTCCAGCCCCAATTCCCAAATTCTTTAGCAAATTCAAGAGTGTCCTGATAAGACTTAAGAAATTTCATGTTAATTTTCAGCCTAGTTTTTGTCCAAAGAGTATAAACAGTACCAGAACATTCCTGTCACTTTAAGCTTTATTTTTTAAAGGCCATAGCTATCTTTTCCTTTGGGATAAAACTTGTTCCACTTGGGGGTTGTTGGAGAAGAAAGTTGAAGGATAGAGTGATAAAGGAAGAGGAAAGGAGAAATGGGAAAAGCTTCTTTGGCTCTCATCCCAAGGCCGACTCCTCCCACTGTAACTCAAGTTTATCATGTTTGTTCATGGGAATGTCAGGGAGCTCGAGATACTGGGTGATGGGGCTGGAGAGATGACTAGGCACTCAAAGGCACTTGTCTGTAAAGTCTGATGGTCTGGGTTTGATTCCCAGTGCCCACGGAAAGCCAGATGCATAAAGTGGTGTGTCCAGAGTTTGTTTGTAGTGGCATCACACCCATGCTCACACTTTTTTTCTCATATAAGTAAAAAAATATATATATATAAACAGATACTAGGTGACTGTGACTATTTCTTATGTTTATCTTCCAGGCTGAGGCAACAAGTTTCATTCCAACCAAGGAATGCAGTATACTGTCTTAGGACTTCCTTATGAAGCCATTCCATGGTCTGAAGTACTCCTCACTAATGCCCCCATGCTGGTGGCCTGGAGAGAATAAGTAACTCTCTTCTTTGACATCATTCTGATTATGTGCTCATAAAATTTGTAAACTAAACAGGGCAAGGTTGTAATAAATGGGAGAGAAGATGGAAAAAATGCAGTTAGGTAGTAGAGGATTGGCTGGAGAAAAAGGCCACGTGCTAGCAAACAGGTTCTGGCAAGTACCCTATTACACATTCTCTGAGAAATGCTATGAAACAAATGAGAGGATATCCAATGACCAGCTCAGAATAAACCAGATCAAAGAGAGGTCATGCCCTCAGAAAGAACTCAACAACATCCACCCAAGGAGGCAACATAGACAGTGGCTGCAAGGGACTCTTACTGGCACCAGATGCCAATCCAGATGAGATGACTCCCCCAGTGCCATCAGTGTCTCATGTTGAATTGCCAAAACTTTCAACACAGAACAACACTGCTCTTACACCATAGGGAATAAGAAATAGTTTATGATGAGCCAAATTTGCTTGGCGATGGCCTCAGAACATAGATTTGGATTTCCTAAGTGACATGTTCCATCATGGAAGAGTCAAAAGATATTAAGTCAGATACAGATATAGAACTGTGGGATGAATGGCTATTAAGGAAACTAAAGATAGCTCAAGATAATTTTAGCTCTCAATCTGAACATTCCAACTCTCTATACTCATTAAGTTCCCATCACAGTCTTCAGAATCTTCAATGTAGATGTGATTTTTTCATGGAAAGTAAGTTCCCAGAGTCTTTTATACATCCATATAATTTTTTATATTTCTATGTAAAATTTTACTGGAATTATAAAATTAATTTCATTAAATTTTGACTCATTTTAAAATGGGCATAGCGAATGCAGGAGTCATCATGTAAAACTTTAAAATGAGGTATAAATAATAGTTCAGTAGAGCATATAAAACAATTATCAGAAGGCTATTCTGTGCTCAGCAGAAATGAGTTGGGGAACCAATTGTCCCTTGGATATTGCCCAAATGGTATCACTTTATACAGAGGTGATTAATTTACCTCCTGAGTGTCAGGAGCAATTTGTGGTTGGTTTCAAGAGTCTTTATGACTAATATTATTTAGGAAGGCCCTTTCAGTTTGACAGCAAAGAGTGAAGTTGCACATGAAAAGATTGATAGATTGAGCTACATACAAAATTATCTATGCATATGAAAACCACAAGCATATTAAAAAGCAAAAGCCAGAAAAAGTATTTGCCATGGAAGTGACAGGACTAGAAGGGATATCAATATATTCACATATAATTGGTAATGTGCTGAAGTAAGTATCTTTAGATATTAATAAATTCAGGCATGGTTATAAAAACCAAGAGTTATATGCCCATTAAACTGCCCTCTAAATACTTACATTTATGCTCATATATTAATGTTACTCTCATTTTTGGTTAGAGAAGCTTCCCTTTTCAGATGGCAGTGACCACTAAACAAAGTGCTGGGAAGTGATAATAGAGTGTTCGGCACAAAGTGAGACATCTCTGTCACACCCTGCAAGGCTCAAGGATCATTGTGGACAAGGAGGCAGAAAGAATGTAAAAACCAAATGAAGGGTAGGAGTGCTTACAATACTGTCTTCCAGACACAAAGGGCCTAAGACTACCAAGGGAAAAAAAAAATGATGGCCTCAAAATAGAAGAAACTAGCTACAAAGAAGAGGAAGCACTCAGGAAAGGAAAAATTCAGGGTGGTGGGATGGGATTATGATCACAGTGAAAATGTATGTATGTGTGGAATTTGTCAATAAAATTTTTAAAAAAGAAAAAAGGAAGAGCCTGGGCGTGATGGCATATGCCTTTAAGTCCAGCACATAGGAGGTAGAAGTAGGATGATTAATTGCTGTGAGTTAGCAACCACCCTGAGATGACATAGTGAATTCCAGGCCAGCCTAGGTTAGAGCAAGACCCTACCTTGAAAAACGAAAAATGAAGTAAAGAATAAAAAGAAAAAGAAAACTTTAAAAATGATAAGATACTTAAATAAAATAAAAGATTATGCTGGGTAGCTTTTACTTTTCTTTTTCCCACATAAATTTTCATTGTCCTCTCTCTTCATCAACTAACAAATGATAATCATAAGGGTGAACCTATAATGCAGAATGAGCCAACTTTTGCTATATTAATTGCACATAGTGATTGCATTGGAATAGGTATGTAGCTCCAGTATGGACATCCTGTGATTGACACAAACTTTCTGGGAGAAAGGACCAGGTTCTTCCTGTTGATCTAAAGATATGTTTTCCTCTTACCTTGCCAACAGCATCTTCCCTTAATCGGAACATTGTCATGCTGCATAAGCAAAGAGACACAAAGCTAGCTGGTGATAGTTTTGAGACCACCCTGTCCCACATTGAAACCAATACCAGTTACTGTATTTTTCTCAATGACCTAAATAAATAAATGTCCACTTTCCCTTTTGTTTCAGGAGAAGAACAAGAGCTCTTCTAGCATGACAGCACAAATATGAACAGATATTATGCTTCTTATAATACACAACAAGAAAATTAAAAGTATTCAAGTATTCTATCCAATAAATCAACTTTTGGAAATATAAGGATTTACAGATGGTGAAAACAACAATATTCTTTTCACTTAATGGAGAGATGAACTTTGAAGAAAATATATAAATTCTTTCCTCCTCCTTATTTTCTTTATTTTTGTTTGTTTGTTTTTTGTTCTTTTGTTTGTTTGTTTTGATTTTTTTCTTTGTCCTTATTTTCTTGAATGAATTTCTCTAAGAATTACTAGTGTAGTTTCTACCAGAAGACAGAAATAAAAAATTGAACAGAGGGTCTGAGAGATGGCTTAGTGGTTAAGCACTTGCTTGTGAAGCCTAAGGTCCCCGGTTCGAGGCTCGATTCCCCAGGACCCACGTTAGCCAGATACACAAGGGGGCGTATGCATCTGGAGTTCGTTTGCAGTGGCTGGAGGCCCTGGCACACCCATTTTCACTTTCTCTCTCTGTCACTCTCAAATAAATAAATATAAATAAACAAAAGAAAAAAAATTTTTAATTGAACAGATATTTTTATTAGTAAATCTAAATATTGTTTTACTAAAGGTAGTCACAAAGGTTCAAACTCTATACCTGATGCATACATTATACAGAATATTGGGGATAACAAAAAACAATAAAAATTTATATGATGTCTACAATTTCCAGCACCCATATAGGAACCTCCTGTGTTACTTTTTGTGACCACTACCCCATGAGGAAGATACTACTACAACTTCCATATTATTCCCATATAAACTGTAGTATACAAAGGAATAGTAACTGATCAAAGGTTTTAGGAACCAACATTCAGGTCAGTCAGACTATAATTCAAGACTTCTTAAACATTTCCACTCATAATCCCTTTTAGCACAAGAATTTTTTTATTAGTTATGTACACAGTGTGTATATAGTCATGTTGGTACCATCATGAGCCTCCTCCCTCTCCTTCCCTCCTCTGTAGGGACCCTCCTCATTGGGGAATATGGGTCATGCATTGTGAGGTAGCCATCAGTTATGGGTAAGAGGCAATGTTTCTGTGCCTACTGACCCAACGTGTGACTCTAACAATCTTTCCACCCCCTCTTCTGCAAATTTCCCTGAGCCATGTTGGGTTCGTTTTAGGTCTTCTTCAGTGATGAGGTCTTGGGAGCCTCTGTGTCTCTTCATATCTGGTTTTGTAGGAGTTGAGTGTTCTCTGTGTCTATCTCCTTCATCCTTGTGCTGGTACCAGGTTCACCAAGAAAGCAGCACTCTTGATGATTTCCCCAATTACTCTTGGTTTCAGCTGGGGCCCTGGTGAGGTGTGATGGGCTGATTTTCTCCTCAGGATCTGTGTCCATCTGAAAAAGAGAAGCAAATTCTCCAACAGAGAGTGAAGTCAGCACCAGATAAATGAAATAACCATTATTATTTTAGAGATAATTTAATAGGTGTAGGCCCTCTAGGTGTAGGCCCATGATTGGTGGGAGCTTGATAATGGAGAGCAGGCTTGTTTTTTGGATATGCTTCTGACTTGTTTCCCAGCTCTAGCTATGAGTTCTGTTCTACTGAGCAGAACAGTTAGCCAAATAAAGAACAGTTGGTTACCCACCATGGCTGTGTGCCACTATTGCACTTATGTGAGCATCATGTCAGGTTGTTTGCTGCTGAGTAGCTTAGACCACAAGTTGCCTGGACAGATGTTGGTCATTTTCCCCCAGTCACTCATGTAGCACCTTCTGTCACTAGACAAGCTAACTGTGTGGGGCCTGACTCTTCCAGATTCCAGCCAGGTCATTCCATGTTCCATACCAACAGCATATGGTGTCTTCAGCAGTAGGGTCTTACCACTTACATTTGGTGGGTCATCAAGTACTCTGACAGAAATCTGTCTTTTTTTTGGGAAACCTTGCAAGTCTTTCTGATCAACAGCTCATTGTAGATGTTAACCACATGCTGGTACTGGGAGTTACAGACCAGTGCCAAGGAAAAGAAGGAAGAAAAAGATAGGTGATATAAAAGATATTGAGAGAAGAGGGAAAGAGAGAAACAAGAGAAGATTAAGGTTAGTCTTACCCTCTCCAGGGCCCTGTGGAATTTTTTTAAAGTAACAATCCCTGCCCTTTATTTTTAAAAATATGCATAACTTAGTAATATTATTTGCAGTTTCTTATGCAAAATATGTTCATAGAATTTGTTTTTAAACTTCTCACTGACAATCTTCATACTTGTACATAATGTAATTTGATCATAATCTCCTTCCATTACATTCTTTTCTCCCCCATTCTCTATCCCCTTCCACTGAACTCCCTTAAAAATAGTTTTGTTTTGTTTTGTTTTGTTTTGTTTTGTTTTGTTTTGTTTTGCTTTGCTTTGCTTTGCTTTGCTTTGCTTTGTTTTGTTTTTTCGAGGTAGGGTCTCACTCTGGCCCAGGCTGACCTGGAATTAACTATGCAGTCTCAGGGTGGCCTCAAACTCACGGCAATCCTCCTACCTCTGCCTCCCGAGTGCTGGGATTAAAGGCGTGCACCACCACGCCCAGCTACATTGCAAAAGAGGAGGTGAAAAGATTGTAAGGGCCACAGAGTAGGTAGGAGTATCCTGAGGCACCTTGTATGCCACTACCCCACAGGCAATGACTAAGGCATTCATAACCCCACTGAGGAGGACCCCCAGAGTAACAGAGCCAAAGTAATGGTATAAATGAGTATACAGCCTGTTATACCAAAATTAAAATTTGACTCCCTGAGACTACATAGTGAATCAGCTTGGGCTAGAGCGAGACCCTATCTTGAAAAACCAAATAATAATAATATAATAGTGATAAATTTAAAAAAATAAAAATAAAATAGTTTTTTTTTTTATGAGCTTGAAGAGGGGTCAAAGATGGATAAAAGGATACATATGACATGGAAACAGAAACCAGGAAGACACAGGTAGAAGGGGAACTGGGGGGAAGGGCTGGAGAGGAGTAAGAGAGGAGATAAAAATCAACAAAAACAAATTACATTTGAAAATGCCAAAATTAAAAAAAAAAAAAAACTCAGACCATTCAAATGTGGCAGATGCACGATACTGCTAAATGAAACCAATTAGACCAAACTAACCTGTTTATTTAGCCCATGATGATACAGTCCAGAGGGTGCACGGTAATGGTGAAGATCAGATAAGTAAGAGAACAAATGAACCCAAGTGAGTGATCACGGGGTTTGAGGGACTTAAGTAAACTTGTGGTCTCTGCACACCTCCACCACCTTTGCCTCTGCCTTGCCATCTTATTTGTCCACACGAGAGGAGGAACATGACATCTATCTGCTCCTATTCTTGGTTCTGTATTTCAAGGGGTCTCACTCTAGCCTCAGGCTGGCCTCAAACTCACAGTGATTCTCCTAGAGTACTGGGATTAAAGGAATGTGCCACCATACCTGGCCTATCTGCTCCTGTACGTTTTTAAAAATAGATTTTAGGGCTGGAGAGATGGCTTAGCGGTTAAGCGCTTGCCTGTGAAGCCTAAGGACCCCGGTTCGAGGCTCGGTTCCCCAGGTCCCACGTTAGCCAGATGCACAAGGGGGCGCAAGCGTCTGGAGTTCGTTTGCAGAGGCTGGAAGCCCTGGCGCGCCCATTCTCTCTCTCTCCCTCTGTCTTTCTCTCTGGGTCTGTCGCTCTCAAATAAATAAATTTTAAAAAATTTTAAAAATAAATAAATAAATAATTAAATAAATAAATAAAATAGATTTTATTTATGTATTGGAGAGAGAGAGAAAGAGGGGAAGACAGAGAGAGGAAGATAGATAGATAGAGAAACAGAGACAGAGGGAGAGGGAGAAAGAGCGGGCCTCCAGCCACTGCAAACGAACTCCACATACATGCGTCCCCTTGTGCATCTGGCTTACATGGGTCCTGGAGAATCAAACCGGGATCCTTTGGCTTTGCATGCAAATGCGTTATCAAGTAAGCCATCTCTCCAGCCCCTGCTCCTCTTCTTTAATCAAGGATAATTTTCAACTCCATCAACAGACTCAGAGCACATAAAGAGAATAGAGCCTGAAGATAGGCATACAAAATGAGGTAACAGTTTCCAGTTGCCACTGAGATGATCAGAGCCACTTTGGGCCCAGTCAGTGACTTCCCTGAGTGTTGCTGGGGTCTACTTTCCTATACCAACACAGACATTTCCCAGGGCCTAGGCCCTTGAGACTGGAAATGGACATGAAATTTTGACTCACATTCACGTATTCCAGTGTACCCCTGCATATTTAGAGGTTTTCAATGAAGTATTGGAGAACATAGTGGTTAGGTCATAATGTGCATTCTGGAGTTTTCCAAGTATGGCACAGAAATGTAGGCAGGTGTTTGATCACGAAAAGCATGACATAAATTTTATCAATGACATGTAATAGCATTCTAGTCTTTGGATCTGAAAGGATGACAAGGCCTATGCAGCTGACTCCAGTCAGTGGGATTCCTTTCCAGGAATGTTTTGGTGGTCAGTTTCTGTGGGTATCCTTAAATTCTATTTGTCTTCTCCAGCAGTCCATTGTGGCCCCACAGCATTCATTTCCTAGGTTGATGAAAGAAACGCACCTGAAACAGATTTTCCATTTGCAAGGGTGACATTGGATTTACTGGCCGGTAGATGGCAGTGTTGCACTATTCTCTTTGACACATGCTTCTTCCCTGGCCTCCATGCTAGGAAAGTCGCTACGCAGTATTTTTTTTTTTTTTTTCCACTGAACAGGGGATTTTTTTTTGTTTTTGTTTTCTGTTTTGTTTGTTTCTGCCCACGATATCTATAAAACACCAATGACTGGGCAGTGAGATACAGTCTGCTGGCTGCTGCCTATCTAAACACGGACATTGCAAAAATACCTATTACTGGTGTTGGAATCAGAGCCTGGGCCCTGACAGACCTGACAAGTCAAGCTAGTCCAACCATCCTTACTTAACAGGCAAATTTAAAAACCAAAGTAGTGGTGAAAAGTAGAAAAGGAATTATTCAAAGTGGCCACATTGGAAGAGGAACAAAGGTCTAGTGATGGTCGACCAAGGCCATCTTCAGGGTCCTAGCATAAGATTTAGGTTTAGAGGGCCAGAGGTAGGCATAACCAAGTAGCTCTCATCAAGGTGTAGACTAGGCTCCAGTCTCTCCTAAAAGGTGATCTGACAAGTTATAATTATGTGAAATTACTTTCCAAGAGACATATTCCTCCTCTGGCTTCACCCTTTTCCTTCTCCCAAGATGAGATCCTGGGGAAATTGCAATTTCTTGTGGTATGCTGTTTTAATAGTTTGATAACCAGAGGGAATGGCATAACTGCTTTAGAACATCTTAATCCCTGCCAGGACAGTTACAAACCTTTATTTTTCAAATTGGCATTTCTTCTGTGTTTATGCTTCTCTGAAAGAGCTTGTCATTGTTTTTTCTTGGTTTCCTTATGACTTTTGGCCTTATGATTTTTATAGAATAGATACATTCTTTCATTATAGAAATTATTCAACCTTACATTTGAAAGTTTGGCAGACAAAAAAAGGTGTAAGAAAGAAACCTTAACTTGGAGGACCTAGTATGTTAGACTACACCTGTGCACTAACTGCTATAACCTTTGGAGAATAAATCAGAAATAGTTGGAGAGAAGCTATCCTATGTAGTAGCTGAGAGCAAAATAACATTAATTTCTGTGGTAAAGAAGGAAAGGAAACTTTAGAAAGTAGAACAGAAGAAGAAAGAGCCCAGAGTCTATCTGTCCATTCCAGAAAGCTGTCCCCATTACTTTGCTTCCAGTATGGAGTGCAATGGCACAAGGTAGTAACCACTGCTTAAAATTAAAAGAAAGCCTCAGAAAATTCACACCCTGCTAACACTTCCAGATAATTTACAAGAAATAAAGAGTGTATGTGTTAGAGTTACTGCAAATGACAAAAGCATGCCAGCAAAGGGGGGAGACGATCAAGCCAAGGGGGAGAGGCAAAAACACAAAAAAAGCAACTAGAGACTCAAAACCATAACAAACATGGGACATATCACTGAGCAGGTTTGCGGTCTAACCAGACAGCAAGATTGGGGTCCATATACCACACATGTGTGGGGGCAATCCTCTTTTACCAGCATTCAACCCAAGTAGCAGCATGAAGTCATCTTGAATGGAATCCTAGGTTTCTTAGAAGCAAAGGTCCAGCCAACTCTGGGAACGCAGGGCAAGTGTCAAGGGACTATTAGTCTCTGAAACCTGGCTTGCAGAGTACCTTTAGCTAGAGGAGAGAAACTCAATCGGCCATACTGTGTTCCATGTGGTAGAAATCTTATCTAAGCCATAAACTGAAGGGAGGCTCATTAGCACCCAAGAAGAGGAATAAGCAGTGACAAGGTCTTAAAGAAACTAAGGCATGCCTGTGGAAAAAGTGTTGACAACCCTATCCAAAAGAAAGAATAATCTTTCCAGTTTTAATACCCACCACACAGCCCATAAAACACACCCTCTGGTTGAGCAGGCAAACACAAAGATCAACACAGGAAGGGTTATTGCCATATAACTTCCACTCTCATTAGAAATAGCCAAAGAGGGCTGGAGAGATGGCTTAGCGGTTAAGCACTTGCCTGTGAAGCCTAAGGACCCCGGTTCGAGGCTTGGTTCCCCAGGTCCCACGTTAGCCAGATGCACAAGGGGGCGCACGCGACTGGAGTTCGTTTGCAGAGGCTGGAAGCCCTGGTGCGCCCATTCTCTCTCTCTCTCCCTCTATCTGTCTTTCTCTTTGTGTCTGTCGCTCTCAAATAAATAATAAAAAAAATTAGAAATAGCCAGAGAACAAAATCAAGACAGCATAGAAATAGTCTCTGCATCTGCACTCAGATAAGTGGTGGCATGGAGGCAGACTGTACCTGCACTCAAGAGAGAGACACCATAGATCCCCTGAAATATGTCTCCAGGTAAGGGACCGCATATCTGTAACTGTGCTTAGACAAATGACTACATGCAGACGGGAATTATTTAATATTTAATTTAAAATCTTTAGGATATTTATCCTGTCCATTTATCTTCTTTCTTTTGTTTCTCTTCCCCCTCTCTATCTCTTTAAGCTCTCTCAAAGGGCAAAGGTTAGGCCCTGAGGCATGTTATCTCCATGACTCAGATGCTCAAAAACTGAGATTGTTTTAAATTGTCTAATTGCATTGCTTTATCACTCTCTCTTTTCATTCTACCTTCACCTGCCTTATCTCCTCCCATCTATATTGCTGACAACTTCTATGTATTTTTCTACTTTTATTTTTCTCTGCAGCTCTAAAATGAGAATCACTAGTCTCACTCAGCTTATTTTCCTTCTATTATACTATATGTTAGTGCACACAATACTCTTATTACTTTTTGCTGCCAAAGTTGCTACAGGTGAAGGGGGTGACTGTGTCTAATTGACTAGTGTATTTTCACAGTAAGTCTATCCACCAGTATGGTTGCTTCTCCAGTTAATATTCTATTCTTACAGCTATGCTGGAGATTATGCTCAGTTCACTGAGCACTGGGTTGAGAATTTAGCTACTAGAATATAACCCCAATCTAGTGGGTTACTCCTAAACTCTACTAGAACCTAGTCCCATTTGAACATTGCAAATATTTCAATTTTAAAAAAATGAGAGGGGGCTGAAGAGATGGCTTAGCGGTTAAGCGCTTGCCTGTGAAGCCTAAGGACCCTGGTTCAAGGCTCGATTCCCCAGGACCCACGTTAGCCAGATGCACAAGGGGGCGCACGCGTCTGGAGTTTGTTCACAGTGGCTGGAGGCCCTGGCGTGCCCATTCTCTCTCTCTTTCTCTGTCTCTATCTATCTCTTCCTCTCTGTGTTTGTTGCTCTCAAATAAATAAATAAAAATAAACAAAAAATATTTAAAAAATGAGAGGAATTTAAAAGGTCCAACCAATGTACTAGTTACAGGTACATAAATGCTGTCACAGAAATCTCACCAAAAATCATAGCAACATGACTCCTTGAAAAAACCAACTCTACAGTAATGGGTTCTAATGACGGAATTATAGGAAATTGTAGAAAAAGAATGTTTTTCTTTGTTTGTTTGATTCAGAGTCTCATTCTAGGCCAGGCTAATAAGAATGAACTCTGTAGCTGAGGCAGATCTCAAATCCTTCTAGCTCAGCTCCAAAGTACTTGGATTAAAGGTGTGAGTCACCATGGCAGGTTTTGTAAGCAAGGAATAAAAAAAATAATGTAGGCCAGGTGTGATGTCTCACACCTTTAATCCCAGCACTTGGGAACAGAGGTAGAAGGATCACCATGAGTCTGAGGCCACCTGGGGACTACATAGTGAATTCCAGGTCAGCTAGGGCTGGAGTGAGACCCTACCTCTAAACAAACAAAAAAATTATTGTAGGAAAGTTCAACAAAATCTAAGAGGGTGCAAATAAATTCCAGGATGCATAAAATAAAAGTACAATTAAGTGGATGAATGAAATAAACAATTCAGCACAAGATATGAATGAGGAATTCAATACAGAGAAATACTGGAAAAGATGAAATTAAAATTTTGAATATAAAGCCGAGCGTGGTGGTACATGCCTTTAATTCTTGCACTTAGGAGGCAGAGGTAGGTGGATTGCCATGAGTTTGAGGCCACCCTGAGACTACATAGTTAAATTCCAGGTTAGCCTTGGCTAGAGTGAAACCCTACCTCAAAAAAATTTTTTTAATATAAAAATCTAAAAAAATCAAATTTTAAAAATGGAATATGAATGAAGGTTGTCCATAAAACATTTTCTTTTTTAAAAAATTTTTATTAACATTTTCCATGATTATAAAATATATCCCATGGTAATTCCCTCCCTCCCCACCCCCACACTTTCCCATTTGAAATTCCATTCTCCATCATATTACCTCCCCATTACAATCATTGTAATTACATATATACAATATCAACCTATTAAGTATCCTCCTCCCTTTCTTTCTCTACCCTTTATGTCTCCTTTCATAAAACATTTTCTTAGAAAGCCAATGGAAAGCTTATCCAGTTGAATGAATCAAATGGAAAGCAGAATAATAGGGCTTAAAGAAAAAGAAGATTAGCCGGGCGTGGTGGCGCATGCCTTTAATCTCAGCACTCGGGAGGCAGAGGTAGGAGGATTGCTATGAGTTCAAGGCCACCCTGAGACTCCATAGTGAATTCCAGGTCAGCCTGGGCTACAGTGAGACCCTACCTCGAAAAACCAAAAAAAAAAAAAAAAAAAAGAAAAAGAAGATTAATTATAACATTCAGAAAACAAAAATAAAATGATCATGAAACAAGAATAGAATGTGTGAGATCTACAGGACACCAAATTTATAAATCATGAGTATGAGGAAGAATAAGCTACATACATAGAAAATGTATTCAATAACATCATAGCAGAAAAGTTTTCAAATTTAAGAAACAGCCATCCTGATACAGAAGGTATTTAAGATACCAAACAGACAAGATGAGCAAAGATCCTTCCCACATCATTTTATATTTCAAATACTGAAGGCTGGAGAGGTGGCTTAGTGGTTAAGATACTTGCCTGCAAAGCCAAAGGACCCAGGCTCAATTCTCCAGGACCCACATAAGCCAGATGCACAGGGTGGTACATGCATCTGGAGTTTATTAGCAGCAGCAGCTGAAGGCCCTGGCATGTCCATTCTCTGTGTGTGTGTGTGTGTGTGTGTGTGTATCTGAGGCCACCCCCTCTAATAAATTCAATAAAAGTTAAAAATAAAACAACTCTGAGTTCTCAGGACAATGAAAGCAACAAGAAACATGAAGTCACATATTAAGGCAAACACATCAAAATAACTACAAATTTTTTTCAACAGAAATTCTGAAAGTCAAAAAAGTGTAGAATGACATATTTCAAGCTCTGAAAGACAATAACTGTCATCTAGATTAATATATCCAGCAAATACATCCTTTGTAATTGAAGGAAAATGAAAATCTTTCCACAATAAACAAATACCATAGGAATTCATTACTGTTGTAAGCCAGCACTACAGAAGATACTTGAAGGAATCCTACATGCTAAAGAGAAAGATAAACACATCTATAAAGTGACAAGAAAGAATAAACAGTCCTAGACTAGTATGAAAGCAAGGAAGGATTAGAGAAATACAAAACAGTACAAAAATAACAAAAAGACACAAATTAATGCATACCTTTCAATAATAACCCTGAACATTAGAAGCCTTAATTCTTCTATCAAGAGACAGACTCTCAACCATAGGATATTTTTTTTATAATCATGGAAAATGTTAATAAAAATTTAAAAACTAAAAAAAATTAAATGTGTAAAGTCAAAAAAAAAAAAAAAAGAGAGAGACTCTCAGATTGGGTTCAAAACCAGGAGCCATACACTTGTCTTCAAGGAATAAACCTCACAGGCAAAATGAATACAGACATAGAGTGAATGGATAGAAAAAGGCATCCCAAGTGTGGTGGTGTGATTCAGGTGTCAACTTAGATGTTCTGAATGCTAGCTGATGGAGATTTGGGAATTAACGCCTCCTGGAGGGAGTATATTGGGGGCGGGCTTATGGGTGTTATAGCCAGTTTCCCCTTGCCAGTGTTTGGCATAGTTTCCTGTTGTGATTGTCCACCTTATGTTGACCAGGGGGTGATGTTCACCCTCTGCTCATGCCATCGTTTTCCCCTGCCATTGTGGAGCTTCCCCTTGAGCCTGTAAGCCAAAATAAACCTCTTTTTCCCACAAGCTGCTCTTGGTTGGGTGATTTCTACCAGCAATGTGAACCTAACTGCAACAGTAAAGTGGTACTGAGGAGTGGGATTGCTGCTAGACACCTGACTGTGTGGCTTTGGCCGTTTGGAGCTGATTTTCAAGAGGAATGTGGAAGGATTTGAAACCTTTGCCTAAGAGATGCCTTGCAGTGCTGTAAGTACAGCTGGCTGTACTATTCTGGTCAGAGTTGAAAGACCTGAATGCAGTAAGAACTATGGACTGTGAGGTTTGGTTTATGGGGGTGAGAAAGAGCTTTGCTTGGACTGGGCTAGCCGTTTATGTGGGAAGCTTGCTGTTATGCCTGGGTCCTGAGAAGTTGTGCAGGGTTGCTTTGCATAGAAATGAACTAGTGTGAGCAGAGGGATATGGCACAGAAAAAATGAAATTTTGGGGTCCAAACTGCTGCCCATTCACGGGCAAATTGTTTGAGAGATTACAACCATTGAGATTGGGCCAGCTGACCTGCACTGGGCAAACAGGGAGAATGTGGACTGTTTTGAAAGAGCCTGTGTGCTCAAGGAAGTCGGCTTTACTCCCCCTTGATTTACAAATTGGCACCCTACCTGGTATTGTGGAGCATAAGAAATGCTGGAAAGAGAGTGTCATTGAATTTGCAACACAGTCTTGTGTTTTGGAAATGGCTATGGGCAGTGTGAAGAAGGTTTGCTGGTTGCCTGCATGGAGACTCTATGGAGCCATGAGGATAAACTATGGGTTGCAGTGAAGACCCAGAGCTGCCAGGAGCACGAGATGGCTGCTAAGGAGAGCTGCTGGCCCCAGTGAAGTTTTCCAGGACTGTGAGTAGCCTAGCTGGAGGGCAGAATTGGAATACCAGAGACTTGTTGCTGGTTAGTTATTGGACTTGGAGCTACAGTTTGGTGTTTGCCCTGTTTTAAATCTTGCATTGGTTTAATATTTCTTTGCCATGCCCAATGCCAATTTTTGCAGTGTGAATGTTTATTCTGTGCCATTATGGAATTTTGGGGGACTTTTTGGCATTATGACTTAGTTAAAAGATCTTGAACTATGGGAATGTTTGTACGTCATTGGGATTGATTAAAAACTATGGGGACTTTTAGAGTTGGATGAATGCATTGCATTTTGAATCATGTATGGTTACCAGTTTATGGGGGCCAGGGGTGGACTGTGGTGATTTGATTCAGGTGTCCCCCATAAACTTAGGTGTTCTGGATGTTAGGTTCCCCAGCTGAAGACAAGTAGAAATTAAAGCCTCCTAGAGGCAATGTATTGCTGGGGGTAGGCTTATGGGTGTTATAGCCAGTTTCCCCTTGCCAGTGTTTGGCACACTCTCCTGTTGCTATTGTCCACCTTATGTTGGCCAGGGGGTGATGTTCCACCCTCTGCTCATGCCATCTTTTTTCCTCGGCCATTGTGGAGGTTCCCATCGAGCCTGTAAACCAAAATAAACCTCTTTTTCCCACAAGCTGCTCTTGGTTGGGTGATTTCTACGAGCAATGCAAACCTGACTGCAACACTAAGCAAACAGAAAAGAAAAGGTACAGCTTTACTAATATCTCACAAAGTACATTTCAAATTTTAAAAAATGCTCAGGATATTTTTTTATTTATGTTCAAGCAGAGATGGTGGGTGGGCAGAGAGAAAGAAAACACCTGGGCTTCTCACTGTTGCAAATGAATTCCAGATGCATGTGCCAACCTGTGCATCAGGCTCTATGTGAACATTGGAGAATTAAACCTGAGACATTAGGTTTTACAGGCAAATGCCTTAACCACTGAGCAATCTCTCCAGCCCCATCAAGAATTTTAAAAAAATAATTTTATTGAACAATCCATCAAGAGTATATAACAATTCTAAATATATAGCACTGAACACCCAATTTGACTTTTAAAGAAACAACTACTGGATATAAAGGGGAAGGTTAACAGCACAATAATAGTGAGTAACTTAAATATCTAAGTCTCGCCAAAACACAGGTCATAGAGAGTGCCCCCCAAAAAACACATAGAAACATCAGAGCTTTAAGTGGCACTACAGACCAAATGGACTTAACAGATATCTATAGATTATTCCACCCAAACATAGCAAAATCCACATTATTTTCAGCCTATGGCACTATCTCTAAAATAGACATTTTAAGACACAGAGAAAATCTTAGCAAACACATGAAAATTTAAATAGTTTCTTGTACTCTTTTTAAAATTTTGTGGGCTGGGGCTGGAGAGATGGCTTAGCGGTTAAGCGCTTGCCTGTGAAGCCTAAGGACCCCGGTTCGAGGCTCGGTTCCCCAGGTCCCATGTTAGCCAGATGCACAAGGGGGCGCACGCGTCTGGAGTTTGTTTGCAGAGGCTGGAAGCCCTGGCGCGCCCATTCTCTCTCTCCCTCTATCTGTCTTTCTCTCTGTGTCTGTTGCTCTCAAATAAATAAATAAATAAAAATTGTGTGTGTGTGTGTGTGTGTGTGTGTGTGTGTGTGTGTGTACGCACATGTGGGCACATGTCCACATACACCAGGACCTCTTACAATAAAATGAAACACAAACTAAATTCAACAAGAATAATTACTATGATTGTGTTGGCTCCATTTCATGGATGGTTCAACATACACAAACTTATAAACATAATACATGACATGAATAGGCCCAAGGATAAAAAGCACATAAGCATTTTAGTAAATGCAGAAATGGTCTTTAACAAGGCTCTACATCCTTTCTTGGAAAAGCACTGAAAAAAAACTAGGAACTAGAAGGAACATACCTCAGTAAAATATAGGCTATTTACTATAAACCTATAGGTAGTATTATACTAAATGGGCAAATTCGAAGTATTTCCATTACAATAAAAAATGACATAAGGGGCTGGAGGGACGGCCTAGCAGTTAAGGCATTTGCCTTCAAAGCCAAAGGACCAGGTTTGATTCTCCAGGACACACGTGTCTGGAGTTCATTGCTGTGGCTGGAGGCCCTGGCACGCCCATTCTTTCTCCCTCCCTCTCTCTCTCCCCCCTCCCTTTTTCTCTTAAATAAAAAAATAAATAAAAATAAAATATTTAAGAAAATGGAATGAGGGCATCTACTTTGTTCACCCCTACTCAATATAGCGCTTAATGTTGTAGTTAGAGCAGTAAGACAAGAGAAAGAACTAAAAGGGATAAAAACAGAAAGGGAAAAAGGCAATTATCCCCATTTAAAACAGTATGATTCTACATATAAAAGGCCCTAAAAACCCCACCACAAAACTCTTAGAACTGATGAATACTTTCAGCAAAGTAGCACAGTCCAAAATTCAGATGCAAAAGCAGTCAGAGTGGTGGCACATATGTTTAATCCAGCACTCAGGAGGCAGATGTACGAGGTTCACTATGAGTTTGAGGCCAGCCTGGCACTAGATAGTGAATTCCACGTCTGCCTGGGCTAGAGCGAGACCCTAACTAGAAAAAAAAAAAAATCAGAAGCCTTCTTACATACCAATAACAAACATGATGAGAAAGAAATCAGGAAAACAATCCTTTTTTGTTGTTTTTTTGAGGTAGGGTTTCATTCTAGCTCAGGCTGACCTGGAATTCATTATATAGTCTCAGGGTGGCCTCAAACTCGTGGTGATCCTCCTGCTTCTGCCTCCCGAGTGCTGGGATTAAAGGCATGTTCCACCATGCCTGACACAATTTTTTTTTTGGTTTTTCGAGGTAGGGTCTCACTCTAGCCCAGGCTGACCTGGAATTAACTATGTAGTCTCAGGGTGGCCTCGAACTCATGGCGATCCTCCTACCTCTGCCTCCCGAGTGCTGGGATTAAAGGCGTGCGCCACCATGCCCGGCCCATTTTTTGAAAAATAGCTTTCAAACAAAAATTCCTAAGGGTCTGGAGAGATAGTTCAGTTGCTAAAGGTGATTGCTTACAAAGCCTGCCATCCCAGGTTCAATTCCAACTGCCCATGTAAAGCCAAACAGATATTTGCCTATAGCAGCAAGAGACCTTAGTGTGTATACACAGAAGCACATACACATATGCACATGAATTTTTTTTAACATTTTTATTGTTATTATTTACTTGAGAGAGAGATACAGAGAGAAAGAGGCAGACAGAAAAAGAAAGTGAGTATGGGAATGTCCAGGGCCTCCTGTCACTGCAAACAAACTCTAGAAGTATGTGCTACTTGATGCATCTGGCTTTATGGGGGAACTAGGAAATCGCACCCAGGACATCAGGCTTTGCAAGAAAGTGCCTCTAACCACTGAGAAATCTCTCTAGCCCCTGAATATTTCAGAGAATTGAGACTTTCACGCTCATGGATCAGCGGAATTAATGTTTTGATCATCCTAGCTGTCCCTCAATAAATGAATGGATAAAGAGAATGTAGTATAGATACACCAAGGAGTTATATGTAGCCAAAAGGAAGAATGAAATGCCATGACTTGCAGGAAAATGGATGGAACCAGAGATCATCATATTAAACGAAATTACTCAGACTCAGAAAGACAAATATTTCATGTTTTCTATTATATGTGGATCCTCCACTTTATACAGATATGTAAAATCATTACTTACAATGAATATATTCCAGTTTTTAAAAGAAAATGGGCTTTGGAGTAAATGCCCAGGCTGACTCCCAAAAGGAGACTAGCAGATCCCTCACTGGGCTCCTACGCATAGGTCCAGAACCCTCCGATCCCTGGTCACCTGTATCAGAGTTCTTTCTGAATGGGCTGGACTTCCTGCTCCTGTTGCTACAGGCTTTTATTGTTAAGACCCATAGGGCAGTGCATTCTTTGCTCTTCTCCTTCTGAATCTAATCCCCCCCCACACACACACACACATACCATGGGCTTGTCCTGTGTCAGTTAATCTTTCTCTGGTTGCTAGATGGTAGCAATGCACCAAGGTAGGTCCATGCAGGCCTCCTTGTGCCACCTTTGCCCTTAAAAAACATGGAGATGTCTTTATGTACATCATAATGGCTTCCTTGATTCTCTCCTCCTATCTGTCTCTCTTTGTTTTTTATACGTTTCTGCCTTCCTGGTGTTGCCAAAGCACTACTGTCATCTCAAAGGGAATAATGGTTTCTTCTGGAGCCAAATATTACTAACCCTGGCCCAGAAACACAGGTTCATGTTGACCCCGATACCATGTTGCAACATGTTAACGATTTCATGAGAGTTTTATAAGTGCAGAACAAACGAAGGTCATACATCAAGGCGCTTCTCAAATACATTGGTGGAAACATCATGTAGGCAGATTACAGCCAAGTGGGGGAATTTCTGCCACAGGCAGATGCCTTCTGATGTGGTGACATTCTTGGTCTTTAGGTTGGCGGCAGCTAGTGGTCTATTAGTACATTTCAAAATATCTCACCTGATAATTACAAAAATATAAGAGGTGGGCAATAGACTATTAAGGAGATGAAAGACAGCCCAAGATAATGGAGCTCTGAACCGGTAACATCTCATCTCTCCACAACCAAGACGCTCTAATCAGTCCACCAGCCTTGTTTGAATTGAAGTAGAAGCAGCTACTTTATAGGAACTATAGGATAGCTTGAAGCCATATAATCAGAGAACACAGACTCTTGAAAGTGAAGTGTCTAGGTTAAAATTCCATCTATAATTTGTCATAATTGAAAATTTCCATGAAATTTCCATAGCGTAAGCCATTGTCTCTTAGCTACTTCAGATTTCATCTATATTAACATTGTTGATAATCTCTATTGAGTTGAAGTGCAGGCTGTTTACCACCTCGGAGTTGGGAATGAGCTTACATAGTTTGTCTAATTTTTTGTTTCCTTTTTAGAGGTAGAGTCTCACTCTAGTCCAGACTGACCTGGAACTCACTCTGTAGTGTCAGGCTGGCCTCAAATTCACAGCAACAGCAATTCACCTACCTCAGCCTCCCAAGTGCCAGTACTAAAAGTATGTGCCACCATGCCCACTGTTTTGTCTAATATATCTTTTAAAACTTTTTATTTATTTGCACACATGTATGTGCACATACACATGCATGCATGTGCCAGGGTTTCTTGCTACTGTAAACAAATGCCTGTCTGGTTTTATGTGAGTGGCTAGAGAATTGAGCTTGAGCCAGTAGGTTTTTGTTTTTCGAGGTAGGGTCTCACTCTGGCTCAGGCTGACCTGGAATTCACTATGTAGTCTCAGGGTGGCCTCGAACTCTCGGCGATCCTCCTACCTCTGCCTCCCAAGTGCTGGGATTAAAGGCGTGCGCCACCACGCCCGGTTGAGCCAGTAGGTTTTAAAAGCTAATGCCTTTAACCATGTAGCCATCTCTCCAGGCCCCATGTAGTATTTTTAATCCAGTCCTGTATCATTTTTTTAATTTTATTTATTTATTTATTTGAGAGCGACAGACACAGAGAGAAAGACAGATAGAGGGAGAGAGAGAGAATGGGCGTGCCAGGGCCTCCAGCCTCTGCAAACGAACTCCAGACGCGTGCGCCCCCTTGTGCATCTGGCTAACGGGGGACCTGAGGAACTGAGCCTCGAACTGGGGTCCTTAGGCTTCACAGGCAAGCGCTTAACCGCCAAGCCATCTCTCCAGCCCTGTATCATTTTTTTTTTAATGTTGTAGTTACCTCCTCATTGCTAGATAAAGCACCTGACCAGAAGCAGATTATTAACAGAAAGGTTTGTATTCTGGCTTACAGTCTTGGGGGAAGCTCCATAAAGACAGGGGAAAATGGTAGAACAGAGACGGAACATAACCTGTGCCACAGCAGGTGGGAAACAATAGCAGGGGAGTGAGTCAAGTTCTGGCAAGGGGGAGCTGGCCATGACATTCCTAAGACTGCTCCCAAAAACATGCTTCCTCCAGCAAGGCTCCATCTACAAAATTGCTACCACCTGGGAACCAAGCATTCAGAACACATAAGTTTATAGGGGACAAAAAATTTGAACCATCACAAAGAGCTTGCCATGTTTTTCCTTCTTGAAATAGCATCCTTTTTGAAAGGGAGTCTTTTTTTCATTTACAGTGATTTCAGGCTGTCTTCAAATTCTTTGTCCAGTGCTTATACATCTAGTAACATCTCTTCTGGCTCTAGCATTTGACCAATTTTGATTAACTCACCATCAATGCTGTTGTCATTGCAGTCTGATAGCTTTTGTACAATTTGGATAAAAAGAATCAACCCAAAATCTTTGGGTATCCCATACAAGAGTTAATGATGTAAAAGTAACTCCAAGGTAGACCAGAGTATGCCATAGACTTCTCAGAGCCTTCCAAACCTGATAGTATTTACAACATCTGGAATTTGAGTTCAACATAAGTTATTCTTATCAATTGGAGATCATGTGTCTGATAGGAATGGTTAAGTCCCATATGGCGTAGTATTCAGTCACATTTGCATCAAGACAGGATATGGTGTGACAAGAAGCACAGGCAGTTACAACAGATTGACCTTATACCCAGAAATTTGTTGTCTTTTCATTTCCAACATCAATGGCAATGTAGTAATATAATTGGCTTGAGACAGTTAAAATCCTTCTCTTTTCCTTAGTAGGAGGAATTTCCATTCCTTTGGATACAGAGGTAGTGAATCTAAAAGAGAGATATCCCCCAAAGGACATTCCCTTATATACATTCAAATTAAGGTTCTGCCAGTCTAAAATTTGGAACTTTTCTTTATCCCAATTATACTGAATAATCTTGTCTTACCTTAGAGGCTTGATACAAGTATGATAGAGTGTTTGGATTAAAAAAACAGGCATGCCAAAAACATGGTTTAATGAAAGTGCATAATATTATTGAAGTCTTTAGGATCAACATTATTTTTATCAATTAAGAAAATATACCAAAGTAAAATTTAAATTTCTTGGAAAATTCCTTACATATAACATATAGAAAGGCAGACACAACAATACGTTGTCATCATCCTTGGGGCAAGACAGAAAATAATCTTGTTCCACACAAAAAGAAGTATCCAGTACCCTATAAGCTTATGGCAGTAGTTGGCCACTTGACCCAAATTTCAGATGTAGATATGGAAACGTTTGGGGGGCAAGATAGAGTCCTCATACTTTCCAAGGCCCAAGGGAACAGGAGTGGTCTACATGGAAATAATCATCTTGAAAATTGCAGGAAAAAGGAGATGCTATTATGGGGAGCTTGGCAACCAGATCCTGGGTGCCAAGTGAGATAAATCTGAATTGTGGGGGGGAAAGTGGCTAGGCTAGCCTTTCCTATGATGGTATGCTAACAAAAAAGAACCCTGCTATTTTGGCAAAGATATGAAAAAAGATTGTCTTCAGTATTGCTGATTAATAAGGCAACTTCAGATTGGTCACTAAGTTAATCACCCTGTTACCCCAGGACACAAGGAATTTGAGATCTTGGTATTCATATTCTGGCTCACTATCCCCTGGTTCCCACTGGGGCCCTTTATTCCCTTCCCATACAAATTGTACACTGGAATTGCACATGGAATTTCACGTTTGGTTCCCTATAAATGGGCAGTTCCTTTCAAATGATAGAAACATAAACTCACCATTTTTTTTTCAAGTAAGTTTACATGGCTTTCTGGCTCAAAGATATGTCCAAGGGCGCAGCCTACCACTTTGGGTACTTAGGTCTTGAGCTGCTTTCTACCTTGCTGTTGATGGTTTCATTATAAAACTTGCATACAGAAAGCCACACATAGTGTCAAATGTCTATAATCCTACACTTGGGAGGATTGGGTGGGAGGCCATGAACTGGAGACCAACCTAAGCTGCATAGTGAGTTTCAGGTCAGTCTGAGCTAGAGTGAGACCCTGACACCAACAAATAAATAAATAAAACAATCACCTGCATATAAGGGCCTTAGTATGGACATTTTCTTCATACTGATAGGGAGGCCTCTAATGGATAGATTTCTTGTGTAGTTGTAGCCATCTGGTTTAAAATAGGAATGTGTGGGCTGGAGAGATGGCTTAGTGGTTGCCTGCAAAGCCTAAGAACCCAGGTTCGACTCCCCAGAACACACATAAGCCAGATACACATGGTCACACATGCACACAAGGTGGCACATGCATCTGGAATTTGATTGCAGTGGCTAGAGGCCCTAGCGTGCCAATTTTGTGTCTCATTAAAAAAAAAACACACATAAAAAATAGGAACCTGCGAATGTGTTACTTCCATACAAAAGGGAAGAAAAAGTAAAATAAGGAGAAATAATTCCATTCTGTACAGAGCATGCAAGCTCTCAGGCATTGGTTTAGGACTGATTCCTAGACAGAAGCAAGAGGAGCCAGAGTGGAGGTGTTACAGAATGCCAGAGTAAATTGACATCAAGGTGTCACCTATCTTTTCCTTTTTAAAATTTTTTATTTATTTGAGAGAGAGAGGGAGGGAGAGAGAGAGAGAAAGAGAGAGAGAGAGAATGGGCACACCAGGACCTCCAGCTACTGCAAATGAACTCCACACGCATGTGCCACCTTGTGCATCTGGCTTACATGGGTCCTGGGGAATTGAAACTGGGTCCTTTGGTTTTGCAGGCAAACGCCTTAACTGCTAAGCCGTCTCTCTGGCCCTATCTTTTCCTTTTTAAAGAGAAGTTTAAGAACTAACACCAACTCATTGGTGTAGATATTTTCCTCTGGGTCTTCATGTAGGGTTCCTTGGTTTGAGATCACTGGTTTTACCCCAAAGCTATGAACCAGCTATCAACTCCTACCATGGAGGTGCTAAGGAGTACCTGGTAAGGTTCCTTCTATCAAGGACCCAATTGTTCTGTGGATTCTTCCAACTTTTGATGGTACCCAGTTTCCTCGAATCACAATCTTTGCAGTCCCATATTTTGGACTGACCATTCCCTTGTTCACATATTCCTGTAAGGCTTGTTGAACTTGTCTTAGGTTTATTATATATTGAGTCATCTGATTATCTCAAAGTCTAAGATCAGATCTAGCATGAGGAAGGATCTTCCCTATAATAAGTCATGGTGTTAAATTTTGGAGCTATTCTAATCCTCATGAGGGCAATGGGTGGCAGCTTTAGTCACTTTTTGGGGTTTTTTTTTTTTTTGGTTTTTGGTTTTTGTTTTTTGGGGGTTTTTTGTTTTGGTTTTGGTTTTGGTTTTGGTTTTTCAAGGTAGGGTCTCACTCTAGCTCTGGCTGACCCAGAATTAACTCTGTATTCTCAGGGTGGCCTCAAACTCATGGTGATCCTTTTACCTCTGCCTCCCGAGTGCTGGGATTAAAGGCGTGCGCCACAACGCCCAGCTTTTTAGTCACTTTTCAGAGGTTTTCTGGCAAAGCTTTACTATGATCTGTTTAATAGTTCAGTTGGCTATTTCAACTTTATGTGAGGACTGTGGCCTCTGAGCAATGCATATAATCTTATTCCCAGGACTCTAGATTGGATATGTATGATATAAAGGATGGTCCATTATCACTCTATAATGAATAAGGGACACCATACCTTGGGATAATTTCCTTTATAACTGGCCATTGCCATTTTAGTGACCTTATCAGTCCTGTTGGAGAAAGCTTCAATCAAGCTTCAATGCAGCCAGCAAAGGTGTCTTTAAATGCTAACAGATGCTTAAAGCTGGTCTAAATGGGGGGTGTGGCATATGAGTAACAGCTATTTGCCAGTCTCCACCTGGATAAGTACCTCTCCTCTGCATTGATTCAAGAAGTAGTGAAGGTCGAGGATGGCCAAAGAGTGCAGGCCTGGCACACATTCCTTACTGTGGCAGTCAATCTCTGTCCTAGGAACAGTTGAGTTAGCATTTCAAGAGGGGCATGTCTCCCCAAGTGGAATGAATCATGTATTCCCTGAATCATTTTCTAGTGTAGGGCTGGAGTTAACAGTATTTTATTCTCTGCTTAGATTTATGACCCCTTTCTATTGCCCCCTTATTCTGGAGCCCATTCTTCTGCCTGAAGCATATATTTTGGCTTTATATCATGTGTTTAGGGAGGGTACAGTGTTAACTACTACATAAAGCTGCCCTCTTTGCCTCTCTGTCTGCCCCTGGTCAACCTCAGACATATGATTGAGGAGCTGGATAGTTTCCCATAAATTTAGAATCCCTTGTTTATGTGATATGGATGAGTTGTTGGCTCTTAGAAGCCTTCATTCTTTCTACATGGCAGCAAGGAAGATCATGATGGCACACCTTGAATCTGTATAGATGTTAATCTTTATATTTTTCTCCTTTCACCAGAATGAATGTACTTGTTGATGCTATTAGTTCAGCTTTCTGGGGGTAAGTGGAAGGGGGCAAGGGAAACCTCAGTTATTGATCTTTAACTGACCACTGCATATTCTGCCTTACATTTGCAACTTAAAACATAACACTTGTGCCATCAGTAAACCATATCTCCTCTGGATTGCCAGGAGCTGATCACTTAAATCAGGCTGGCTAGCACAAGTAGAGGGATGGTCTCAGTACACAAGTGTGCCAAATCACAAGTTTATGTTGGCCTAAGTGAGGCAGGATTTAGGGTGCCATACATTTTAATAGTTACCTCTGGGTTGTCAAAATAGCGTGTCTGATATTTTGTTAGTCTATTTCCAATTAACAATAGGTGCTCCTTTAATTCTAGCACAGCATTAACCTGATGGTGTGTGAGGGTCTCCAATTATTGTCCCAAAGAGAGTTTTTACCATCATCCTACACCTATAAGTCCCTAGTGGGGCTTTATTATACCAATAAATACATTTTTTAATTTAATTGAAAGGAGAGAGAGGGAGAGAATATGAATGAAAGAATGAATGAGAATGAGCCCACCAGGGTCTAGTGGCACTGCAAACTCCAAACAAATGTGTTACTTTGTGCATCTGACTTTAGGTGGCACAGAGGAATCGAACCCAGGCTGTCAGGATTTGCAAACAAGTGCCTTTAACCACTGAGCCATCTCAACAGTCTCTAATCAATAGATTCTTATTTTTAACTTTTTTATTGAAATGTTCATGTATGTACACAATGTATTTTGAACACAATCTCCACCCATTACGTTTCCTCCCCAGACCTCTTCCACAGAACCCATTAATCCTTCCAACTAGACCTGTTATTTTGATGCTTTTCTTGTTTTTTTTTTTTTTTTTTTGCTACAATCATTTTGTTCTCTCCCTGTATTACAAACACAGCACTTAACAATGCAAATAAAATGGCCTTGTAGTATTTCCACAAAATGTTTTCAACATTGGACTTTGAGTTTCTTACAATTTTTTTTCTTTTCTTTTTTTTAAAGTTTTTATTAGCATTTTCCATGATTATTAAAAAAAAATCCCATGGTAATTCCCTCCCTCCCCACCCCCCACACTTTCCCCTTTGAAATTCCATTCTCCATCATATTACCTCCCCATCACAACCATTGTACTTACATATATACAATATCAACCTATTAAGTACCCTCCTCCCTTCCTTTCTCTTCCCTTTATGTCTCCTTTTTAACTTAATGGCCTCTGCTACTAAGTATTTTCATTCTCACACAGAAGCCCAGTCATCTGTAGCTAGGATCCACATATGAGAGAGAACATGTGGCGCTTGGCTTTCTGGGCCTGTGTTACCTCACTTAGTATAATCCCTTCCAGGTCCATCCATTTTTCTGCAAATTTCATAACTTCATTTTTCTTTACTGCTGAGTAGAACTCCATTGTATAAGTGTGCCACATCTTCATTATCCACTCATCAGTTGAGGGACATTTAGGCTGGTTCCATTTCCCAGCTATTATAAATTGAGCAGCAATAAACATGGTTGAGCACGTATTTCTAAGGAGATGAGATGAGTCCTTTGGATGTATGCCTAGCAGTGCTACAGCTGGGTTCTTATTGTTTTTGCCCTCCTCCATCACCCATGCCAGCATGTTGATGGGTCCAATATTATTCAAGTAATGACAGTTGCTGTAAAGTCATAATGCAATGACCACTTCATGTCAGGAAGATAGTTTTCCAATGCATTCTGGCCATCCTCTAGCTCTTGCATTCTTTCTGAGACCTCTTTAACAAAATTCCCTGAGCCTTTGCAGGTGTATCAAAGATGACCCATTTAATGCTGAGCACTCAATAGTCACTTATTCTCAGCATTTTGATGAGATTTTAGTCTCCCCAATAGTCACTACCATCTGCAAAAAGAAGTTTCTCTGACACAAAGTGACAAGAACATTAATCTGTGGGTATAAACATAGAATCTAGAGGCCAACTTGATGGGAAAAACATATCCATTTAGCAGAATAATAGTAGTAGCTTCCCTCCTAGGGCCTATGACCTTCCAAGCCATAGGATAGCAGGTATGAATTCCCTCCTGTAGAGCAGGCCTCAAATCCAGAGAGCAATTGGTTAGCCTTATAACAGTAATGCCACTATTGCACAAGTGGGGACATAATGCCTGGCTGGTTGATTGTGTACTTCATAGGGTCCACTGTTCATTAAGGCTGCTGGTGACTTTTCTTCCCCAGAAGCCTGCATAGCACTTACCAGCACTCTGACAGCTAGACAGCAGGGAGTAGGCTTCCTGCTCAGGTCCATCTTGACTTCTCAAGTAGGTGTCCATATGGCTTATTGATATGATCTTTAGTTTTGGCTAACCCCACTCCTCCTCTCTCTTCTATCCCCCTCCCCTGATACCACTTAAATATGTCCACCCCCAGTATTCAGTCCCTCCACTTAAATATCCACTATTTCCTCCACTTCAACCTTCTGCTTTTTCAATCCCCCTCATATGTTCCATTTCTATCTTCCTGAATACTATTAGTGACTGTTACTCCAACTTACAAACAAATTTAAAAGTTCAGTGCTAGGGTTCACAGATGAGAGAATATGTAGCTTTTGTCATCATGTACCTGAGTTACCTCACTTAGTATATTTTCCAAATCCATGCATTTTTCTGTGAATTTCATAATTTCATTTTTATTTATGACTGAATAAAATTCCATTGTGTATATGTTCTGCACCTTCATTATCCATTCATCCGTTGATCCCATTTCATAGCTTTTGTGAATAGAGCATAAATAAACATAGATTAGCAATCTTCTCCCATATATGCTACTCTCAAGGACTATGTGTATGTTCTAGTTATTCAACTGTTTTAAGGGTATTCTCACACTTATATTATAGATTACATTCATCAAATAAGTGTGCCACTCCATACCACATAGAAGACAACAGCCACCTTGTATTCCCCACATGGACACTCCTTTTTCAGTTTGGCCTTGGGTTGTATATCTATCACTGTGGTGGTTTGATTCAGGTGTCCCTCATAAACTTATGTGTTCTGAACACTAGGTTCCCAGCTAGTGGCAATTTAGGAATTGAATCCTTCTGGAGGCAGTGTATTGTTGGGGTGGAATTATGGCTGTTATAGCTAGCTTCTCCTTGCCAGTGTTTTGCATAGTCTCCTGCTGCTGTTGTCCACCTGATGTTAATCATCGTTTTCCCCTGCCATAGTGGAGCTTTCCCTCAAGCCTGTAAGCCAAAATAAACCCTCTACACCCACAATCCACTCTTAGTCAGGGGGTTTCTTCCAGCAATGCAAAGCTGACTGCAACAGTAAAATTGGTACCAAGAGTGGGGTCATTATTTCCAGAAACCTGTGTGGCTTTTGGCCTTTTGGGACAGATTTGAGGAAGAAATATAGAAGGATTTGAATCTTTGGCCTAAGAAACACCTTACAGTGCTTAAATGACAGCCTGATGGACTATTATGGTCAGAGTTAAAAGACCTGAATGCAGTAAGAACTATGGACTGTGAAGTCTTGCTTATAAATGAGAGAAAGAACTTTCTCCAAAATGGGAAATTTGTGTAAGAGGCTTGCTATTATGCCCATGTCCTAAGAACTTGTGTAGCATTGCATTGCATAGAAATGGACTCATGTGGGCAGATGGTTATGGCACAGAAAACAAAATGATATATTTGGGCTCAAAATGTTTCCCATTCGGCTGCAATTGTTTGAAAGATTATGTTTGTGATTTGGCCAGCTGATCTGCATTGGAACAGCAGGAAGAATGTGAACTCGTTTGAAATAAGGGACCTAAAGGCTGAAGGAGTGCGCTGTTCTTCAAAGTCAGCTTTATTCTCCCCTGGATTAACAAGTTGGTAGCCCACCTGGTGTTGTGGAGTATAACAAATGCAGGAAAGAGAGTGGGTCATTAGTTTTGCAATGTGGTTCTGTGTTTTGGAAATGGCCATGGGCAGTGTGAAGCAGGCTTGTTGGATTACCTTACAGAGGTCAGATGGAGCCATGAAGATGAACCATGGGTTGCAATGGAGACCTACTGAAAATGACAAAACACTGGGATGGCATTTTGATGGCACCAGATGTAAGTTTCCTGGGACTATGAGTAGCCTAGCTAGAGGGGCAGAATTGGATCTCCAGAGATTCATCACTAGTTCAATTTATCAGACTTGGGGAATTGTCACTGACTAGAGTTGCTGGACTTGGAGCTACAGAGTGTGATGCTTGCTCTGTTTGTTTTAAATCCTGCATTAGATGAATATTTCTTTGCTCTGCCCAGTGCTACCTTTTGCAATAAGTGTTTATTCTAGTAGTTTGTTTTTTTTTTTTTTCTTTTTTTTTTTGGTACTATGGCTCAGTTAAAAGATCTTGGACTATGGGGATATTTGAACATCATTGGGATTGATAAAAACTATGGAGACTTTTAAAGGTGGATTGAAGTATTGCATTTTACATCCTGTATGGTTATCAGTTTGTGGGGGCCAGAGGTGGAATGTGGTGGTTTGTTTCAGGTGTCCCCCATAAATTTATGTGTTCTGAATGCTAGGTCCCCAGCTGGAAGAAATTTGGGAATTAATGCCTCTTGGAATCAGTGTATTGTTGAGGGTTGGGCTTATGGCTATTATAGTCAGCTTTCCCTTGCCAGTGTTTGGCATACTCTCCTGTTGCTCTTGTCTATCTGATGTTGGCCAGGAGGTAATATCCACCCTCTGCTCATACCATCATTTTTCCCCTGCTGTCACGGAGCTTCCCCTTGAGTCTGTAAGCCAAAATACACCCTTTCCTCCCACAAGCTGCTCTTGGTCAGGTGTTTTCTGCTAGCAACGTGAAGCTGACTGCAGCCATCACTCATCTCAAGGAGCATGCAGCCACCATTACAGTGAGACAGCACACCATCCTGCATCACACAGCAATATCACAATTGCCTAGGCAGCCTCCAATTTCAACACAAATTAGCCTCAGTTGCATGCCCCAGAACTCATTGTAAGGACCATGCAATCATTCTCAACTCATCTTTGTTTTTTCTCTATTCAGGTGTCTTTTGTTGGGTTGTTCTCTACTCAGGTCATTTGTGTTGTATTAGCTTTCCCTGGGAATGCATTAACAAACATCTATTCACCCTAGAGGAGACATACACAACAAAGAAGTGATTCCACTGAAGTCCAACTTAGTGAAGTAGTGAATTTATTGGGGTTATTTCCAAGAGAATGGATGACTTGGAGGAAGTTGCAGTACTTAAAGCCCATCCCAGCACAGGTAACAACTCATGGAAGCTGCATCCCTGAAGCTCATGGCAGGACTTGGAGGCAGCTGGGCTATTCTGAGATTTTCTTTTCCCAAGCAGTGCTTACTCCTTATATAACTTTGGGGAGGAGTCTTATGGATATTAAATGTTTTGGGAACTTCATGAGCTTTGCTTACCCCTGAGCTGTACTGACCTCAGGAGAGGAGCCTATATTTTAATTTGAAATTTTCTAACAAGCCTCCCTCCCATATGAAATGTTTAAATTCCCTGTAAATTTCTATACAAAAACCACTGTTGTCTATCCACTCTCTTATCATAACCCCCACAACACTCACAGACAGGCCCTCCTATTCCTAGTCCCTTGTCAATCTCATTGTTGATGCACTTAGATGGGAAGTTAGTCCTAAACTATTTGGACATACAGATAAACATTCCTTTACAGCAAGTTTATACTGATTTCAAAAATACCTCCCCCCCCACATCTTCCCATGGCAACTGTGGTGGTTTAAGTTGTCCCTCATAAACTTAGGGGTTCTGAATGCTAGGTCATTAGCTGATGGTAACTTGGGAATTAAACCCTCATGGATGCAGTGTATTGTTGAGGGTGGGACTATGGGTGTTATAGCCAGTTCCCCTTGCCAGTGTTTGCCACACTCTCCTGTTGCTGTTGTCCACCTGATATTGGCCTGAAGGAGACATCCACCCTCTTCTCATGCTATTGTTTTCCCTTCCAATCATGGAGCTTCCCCTTGAGTCTATAAGCCAAAATAAACCCTTTTTCCCACAAGCTGTTCTTGGTTGGGTGTTTTCTGCCAGCAATGCAAACCTGACTGCAACAGTAAAGTTGGTACCAGAAGTGGGATCATAGCTATTAGAAACCTGTGTGGCTTAGGCATTTTGAAGCTGATTTTTGAGAGGACTGTAGAAGGATTTGAAATCTTAACCTAAGAGATGCCTTGCAGTGCTGTATGGACAACCTGATGGACTATTCTGGTCAGCATTGAAAGATCTGAATGCAGTAAGAACTAAGGACTATGAGGTTTGGCTTATGAGGGTGAAAAAGAGCTTTGCCTAGACTGGGCTAGAAGAAGTTTGTGTGAGAGGCTTGCTATTATTCCCACGTTCTGAGAACTTGTACAGGGTTGCATTGCAAAGAAATGGACTGGTGTGAATAGAGGGATATGGCACTGAAAGAAATCTTTATGCTGAAACTGCTGCCCATTCATATGCAATTGTATGAGAGATTCCAACCTTTGAGATTGGGCCAGCTGACCTGCACTAGGACAACAGAAAGAATGCAGATTCTTTGGAAAGGGCCTAAATGCTGAAGGAGTATCCCATTCTTCAAAGTCTGCTTTACTCTCTCCCCCTCCCCCAGATCAACAAGTTAGTAGCCCACCTGGTATTATGGAATATAAAAAATGCAGAAAAGAATGTCACTGAATTTGCAACATGGTATTGTATTTTGGAAATGGCCATGGGCAGTGTGCAGTGTGAAGCAGGCTTTTTGGATTATCTGTGTGAGACTTAATGGAGCCATGAGGATGAACCTTGGGTTGCAGTGGAGACCCAATGGAGATACCAAGACTATGAGATGGCAGCCAAGGAGAGCTGTTGGCACCAGATGAAGATTTCTGAGACTGTGAGTAGCCTAGATGGATGGGCAAAATTGGAACTCCAAGACTTGTTGCTGGTTAGAATTGACCTGGAGACTCATCACTGGGTAGAGTTGTTGGACTTGGAGCTACAGAGTTTGATGTTTGCCCTAGTTGTTTTAAATATTGTGTTGGTTGAATATTTCTTTGCTATTACCAATGCCAACTTTTACAGTCTGAATGTTTATTCCGTGCCATTATGGGTTGGTTCAGCTTACGTAGGTCAAAGGCAGAACGTGGTAGTTTGATTCAGGTGTCCCCCATAAACTTAGGTGTTCCAAATGCTAGGTCCTCAACTGATGGAAATTTGGAAATTAAACCTTCCTGGCGGTAGTGTATTGTGGGTAGGCCTACGTGTATTATAGCCAGCTTCCTCTTGCCAGTGTTTGGCACACTCTCTTGTTGCTGTTGTCACACCTGATGTTGGCCAGGAGGTAATGTCCACTCTCTGCTTATGCTATTGCTTTCTCCTGTCATCATGGAACATCCCATCGAGTCTGTAAGCCAAAATAAACACCTTTTTCCCCACAAGCTGCCCTTGGTCAGATGTTTTCTGCCAGCAATGTGAACCTGACTACAACAGCAACCTATACTTAGCTCTAGAAACTCGAAAATCCAAGTCCTTGCAGAAATAACTCTCATCTCCTTATCTGTCAGCAAAAAATGAATACAGTTTTGTTGACTTGTTTTTATTCCTTTTCATTTCCCAGTGAGCTCTATCTATCAACACCAAAAAAAAAAAAAAGCAACCAATAAACAAATTCAAAGAGAAGAACATCCTGGAGCAAGTGTCCTCCTGTAACCTCTCCTAGGCTCCCATGCCCCTCCCCCCTCCCCTGAGACATCACATCCACTGTCCAGAATATCTTCTCTCAGCCTAGGCATGTGTGGTCTTGTCCATGACCTGTAAGGAGCTCACCCCAGGGACACAGCAGTGCCCCCCAGAGAAGCAGGTTACCACCCACTCTGCGGTCATGTAGCAGTAGCTCTAACTGAGGCTCAGATTCTCTAAAACATTTCTTTACCATGATGCCAGCCAATCCTGTCTTCCCCATGTGGCTTCCAGCAGATGGCTCCTCTCGGTGGTCTTGACTATTCAGGGCTGGGTGCTCAGCTGCTTTCTGGCAGTGGGCTAAGGAGATGGCTTTCTGCCCAGCAGAAGGGCAGGCCTGCCCCAGAGAAAGAATGCATGTGAGACAGCCAGAGAGAGGCAGAGAAAGAATACGCCTGAGAAAGAGAAGGGGGTGGAAAGAGACATGGAGAGAAAGTAAGTTTGAGAGCCAGAGAGACACAGTGAGGGAACCAATGACAAGCCGTGAGAGAAGGAGAGAGGTGTGTGTGTAGAGGCAGAGAGCAAGGAGGGAAGGAAGGAGACTCCCAAATATGTGCCTAGTGAGAGGAGAAGTGGTGGGAAACACAAAGAGAATCTCCTTGAACAGGCTAGGTGTGCTTTTGGTTATGGACCAGAATCCCTTTTTGGCCAGCCTAGTGAAAGGTGCTTTGTAAGTAGAAATTCATTTTGCTCAGACAGTCCACCTTTGTGGTGGTAGCATGGCGGTCAGATAGTCTACTTGTGTCATGTTTCCCTCTAGTTGGAGGTTAATTGTTTTTAATAACTGCATTTATTTATTTATTTGCAAGTAGAGAGAAAGAATGAGAATGGGCATGCCAGGGTCTAGTACCACTGCAAATGACCTCCAGACACCTGCACCACTTTGTGCAACTGGACTTAGGTAGATACTGGGGAATGGAACCCCGGCCTTCAGGCTTTGCAAGCAAGCACTTGTAACCTCTGAGCAATTTCTTCAGCTCTGGGGGTTGATGTGTTTAAGTAGAGAAGTGGAACTGAAATTTTCTGTGAGCATCATTAGGCACCCAGGTCCTGTGAGCATCATTAGGGTAGCTCTGATCACTGTTCTATAAGTTGACAGATAACCTGATTCCTTGGCATTCCCTAGGTATCCCCACCACAGATTCCAACCTACTATGAGACTGTCACTGGAGTATTAGCATTTTCACGGAAGGCAAGATTTCTTGACTGGAAACACCAGAGAAACTCTTGGGATTAGTGACAGGGAGAAAGATCATGATGTAATTTAGGAATAGACATGGTCTTTAGTCTTTGATTTCTGCATTAGCATGCAAGTATTTACATTTTCCTCAAACAACTATGCAAGCTGCACCAAATTTATGAACAGGGCAGCATTGTTTCTCCAGTTTGCTTGAGTATAGCTGATCCTGAGCAGGATCAGAAGTTGGGTGCTATGATTGGTCACACATTTCCAGTGGCATTTCCAGCAGGGATTCTCTAGACTCACCCACCAGTTTGAGGTGTGTTGAGTTGTGTGCTGACCTGTGTGTCACTGTTATGTCCAAAAAGTACCAGTGAGTGTTCTTGCTTGGCTGATACCAGCAGCAGAGAGGATTTCTATATTTTATGTTTTAATTCATTTATTCATTCATTCACAAGCAGAGAGCGAGAGAAAAAAAACGGGTGCACCAGGGCCTCCTGTCTCTTCAAACAAACTCCAGATGCATTAAGCACTGTGGGCATCTGACTTTATGTGCGTACTGGGGAATTGAACCCAAACCATAAAGCTTTGCAAGCAAGTGCCTTCAGCCACTGAACCATCTTAATTTTTTTTTGTATAAAGCGGCATCTTCTTTATTTTGCATACTTTAATTTCAGAACAAAATAAACAACAAAAACACAATACACAACACCCAACCTTGCTGTTGGGTGGGGGAGGGGCTTCCTGCCTAGACCAGGTCAGGAGAGAAGACCACTGGACTGCAGCAGAGGGAGCCAGGTGGGGCAGGGCCAGTCAAGGTTACCGCAGGAGCTCGGGCAACTAGACATCTTACCTTTTTTAAAATATTTATTTATTAATTTATTTGTTAGCAAGCAGAGAGCGAGAGAGAAGAGAGACAGTCAGAATGGGTATACCAGGTTCTCCAGTTGCTGCAAACAAACTCCAGATGCATGTGGCACTTTGTGCATCTGGCTTTACATAGGTACTGGGGAGTCAAACTTTGATCCTTGGGCTTTAAGGGCAAGTGTCTTAACTGCTGAGCCATCTCTCCAGGCCCACAAACCAAATGAATTTTTATCCAGCTCAATTTATATATTTTAAAGAGCAGGATTTCAGCAGTTTCCTGACAAAGAGGTAGTATCTCTTCATTTGCACCATCTTGACATTTAAAAGTAAAAAAGGGCCAGGTGTGGTGGCACAGGCCTTTAATCCCAGCACTGGGGAGGCAGAAGTAAGAGGATCTCCATGAGTTCCAGGCCACCCTGAGACTACATAGTGAATACCAGGCAAGCCTGGGCTAGAGCAAGATCCTACCTGGAAAAATACAATCATATATATTGTGGCACACAGCTGATATAGGTAACCAACTGCTCACAGATTAGACATGAGACCCACTCAGTGAAGGTAAACCCATACCTGGCTTTGAGAACCAAGCCAGATTCCCTAGAACAGCAAACCAGTAGGCTCCAAAGAGAACCTCTACTGCTCTCTGAGAAAAATGAATATACATGTCAATGTATCTTTGTAATGACTAGTCTTTATTCAAACTGTTTTCTATATATAGCTGCAAAGATTGTCCAGTGGTTAAGGCGCTTGCCTGCAAAGCCTAAGGACCCAGGTTCCATTCCCTAGTGCCTACATAAAGCAAGGTGATGCATGCATCTGGAGTCTGTTTGCAGTGTCTAGAGATCCTGACATGCTAATTCTCTCTTTCATTCTCTCTTTCTCATAGATAAATAAATAAATTTTTTTAAAGTATTAATGGGGCTGGAGAGATGACTCAGCAGTTGGAGCATTTGTTCAGTTCCCCAGTGCCCATGTAAAGCCAAATGCACAAAGTGGCATTTGTTTGCAGTGGAAAGAGGCCCTGATATGCCTATTCATATTCTCTCTCTCTCTTTCTCTCTCTCTCTTTCCTCAAATGTAATGTATAAAATTATCTTATGTTATGTGCATAATGTGCACATGAAATACAAGTGAATTCTGTATTTGTACTTGGGTCCCCTCTTCAGGATATCTCATTATATGTATGCACATATTCTATAATCTGAAAAAAAACTGATGCTAGCAATTCCTAACCTGGTCCAGCATCATTTAATTGTAAGCCATAATAAATATCTACAATATGGACATGGCATTAGAAAAAAGATAGGGAAAAGGGGAAATAGTGAGGGAAGGGAGGAAGGGCACTGGACAAGAAGTCAATGATCAGTAAAAAGAAATAAAGGTAGGGAAAGGCCTGTGGGGTAGAGGAAGGGAATAGAGGGCAAAAATATGCCAACATGAATCAATCCCATAGAAACCTTCTTCTGGGATACCACTCTACAAGTCAATACTCTCAATAAGGTTGAAGGGGACCTGAACAGAAGAGCTCCATAAAATGTGGAGAAAGCATTAACCTAAAACCATAGGTTCTGGATGGTAATTCCCAGAGCTGGAATTGGGTCCCCCCCCCCCAATGAGCTGTTGGTCAGGGTGACATGAGGTTCCCAAAATCAATATAGGCTATTGCCAAAACACTTGGGTACCTGAAAAGGCTGTAAGGTGAGTCCCTATTGCTGAAGACACCACAGCCTGCCGCCACAGGATATCAAGTGATCATGTTGGAAGTGAGAAGGAATCCAGTTTCTTCCCGGCTAGCCCTCATAGTGCTGGAAAGTGAGAGTGGCTGGAGAATAACAGTTGCCAACTGATTGATCAAATACGAGATCCTGCCAGTTTACAAAATAAATAAGCTGTGCAAGAAGTATACATTATAGTGGCACACAGCCAATATAGGTAACCAACTGCTCAAAGATTGCACTTGAGACCCACTCCGTGGAAGTAAACCTATATCTGGCTCTGAGAATCAAGCCAGGTTCCCCAGAACAGGAAAATAATAGGCTCCAAAGAGAAACTGTACTGCTCTCTAATTAAGAAAAAATGAATATACACATCAATGTGCCTTTCTAATGACAAGGCTTATCCCCTTTTCTTCAAACTGTTCTCACTTTTGGTTGGAGAACCTGTTTGCAAATGAAGGAGAATACAGAGAACAAGGATACTTCAATACATCAGGAAGAGAAAGCCAACTATCTACCGGGAGATAGGTCACCTCTACTTCATCTGCCTGGGTCCAGAAGTCATTATAGGGAAAATGGTGACACCAATACTGCCCTCACAGCTAGCTTGAACACCAGTTCCAGGGAAGTGGTGACAGACACTGTGATCACTCAAACATCAAAAAATGGAGAGCCTGAGTCTACAGGGAAAGCAACATTAAATCAGATCTCTTTTGCCCACCAAGGCTCAGGGACTATCATGGAAGAGGGGGTAGAAAGATTGTAAGAGCCTCAGGGTGGGTGGGAATAGCCTGAGACAGCATGTTTCCCCATCCCTGCAGAAACTGACCGAGGCCTCTTGGTCCCCACTATGATTACCAATAACCCCACCAAAGACCCTAAGCAGAATTGGGGTGGAGGAAAAGGGGTCTACTTGTACAACATTTTATTTTAAAAATCAATAAATTAAAAAAGGGAGAAAGTTAAAAAAAAAAACTGGTGTTAGATGAGAGATATCCAACCTATAAAATATGTCATACCACACCCAAGGATAAACCCTTTCTGTACCTGGCTATAGAACTTTGTCTGTTATTTTCATCATTTTCACTCTGGCCTATAAACTGAATCCTCTAAGAACTGTTATCTAGCAGGATATATGGTGCATGTGTGGATGCAGAGAACATCTCATCTTAAGTTTTCTATTCATCCAGACAATGCCCATGCTTTCTCTCTCCACTCTGGAGTCCAGAACTATGCATCATCAGTGCAGGATCAGTGCAGTCCCCTTTGTGTTGTATTCATGGTGTTATACCAGCTGTTTTTTGTTGTGAATCTTCTACTGTTAATGGGTAGCTATGGTAGATCCTCTGCTCTAATTCCTGCTTGATCAGGGGAATAGCAAGGATTGTGTCTGCTGTCCTCAGTCTGGTACCAAGTGTGCAACCCCCAAACTTCCCTCCCCCCACTTTATTATACACCTTGGAGAGAATTTTGCTTTCCTAGACTGACTAGTCTCAGGAAGGGGCTACATTGAATATGTCACTGATGCAACCATTGAACAGTGTGTGTGTGCCCTCAGGGAAATGTGTTGGATTAATACTTCCCCTAGCTAGTCAGGTTCTGCTTTTTCATAGATAGGGGGTATAAATGCTATGTAAGCCACAAGAGACAGGGTCTATAATGTGAACCCAGAGATCAGTGACCTTAATGAGCAGATAGGCTCATCACTAGTGAGAACTCTTTGAAGAAGACTCTTTGTCTCTTTCCTGATGCTTTAGCCCTTCATCTTTGCCCTTCCTTGGGCCCTTCCTTTCAACTCCCAGTATTGTCTGGTCTTTGCCTTTCCAGGACATATGGAAGGAGATCCTTAATGCAATGATCATGTTGCACTGGACTCTTCTTCTTTTTCTTGTTCTTCTTGAAATCAGGCTTTAATAGATTTTTAATAAGTCTAATGTTCCTTTTTAGTGATACTGCTAAGAAGAATAACACTTCCATTCTAGACTTGGGTTATTATTATAGGCACCAAAAGTATAAGATATCTGTGAGCTGGGGCCCAGACAAACTGACTGACTGTGGTGTCGCTTGACTGGAACTCAGACATCTATCTCCCTGGCATTGAACACACTTTTGCCTTGTACAGATGTCAGTCATTTATATATGGAATTTTGTCATTCTTGGGAAAAATGTCATAGTATTATTACTCAAAATTATTAGGTAAGTTCTGTTCCTTTCTACTGAAATAAATTCATTAATTAAGCATATTTCATAGCAATAGAGAAAGGTAGAAGTATCATTGACCATTGTCTTAATTTTCAAAATCAATACAGCCCTCTCCATGTCCATTACCCCAACACAGTAAGCATTTGCTTGCTTAGCTATTTACTTTCTCCTTACTCATAGTATAATGCAAGCTAATGAGAGCAAGAGGTCTGCAAAATTTGTTTGGGTAGCACTCTGGGAACTGAAAACACAACCTGGCATGAGTAGGGATGGTAAATATTTGCTGCATCAGTTACCTCATCCATGGACAAGCTCTGTATACACAGGCCAGACTCAAGGTCTTTCCTGGGCAATCTATTGTAGTAGTTCAGGGTACTAGCTCTTATTCCAGATAAACTTCCTTGTATCACAGTTCTGCCATGTGCTTTCATATCATCCTAAGGAACATATATCAAATCAATAAAGGCTATATATGACAAGCCTACAAATAATATTATATTAAATAGGCAGGAGGAAAAGGGAGGAAGGGAATATATAGCTGTGGGTATTTATGTACATGTATATGTATATGTGTGTATCTATATGTGAGGGAGGGAAGGAGACAGAGACTAAAACAATGTCTGGCCTAAATAAGAACTGTGAGCTCTTGTCTTTTGTTTCTTATGCTTTCAGCTAGTTTCCATCATTCCTCCTCCTTTTTGGCTCATATGGGCCTCCCTGCTCCTCTATACTTTTACTCCCCTTCTCAGACTGTATATCCTCCCCTCATTTGCTTATTTCCTAAAAATCTTGACCTGAAAAAAATTAACATTTCCTTATAATTTAGTTCAGAAAATATTCCTACCATCAGCCTTTTATGAAATCAATAATAAATGATAATAAACACAAGATAAATATTAGCAAAAGGAAAACCACAAAGAAAATAAATTGTCCCTGATAGCCGGGAATGGTAGTACATGCCTTTAATCCCAGCACTCAGGAGGCAGAGATAGGAGGATTAGCATGAGTTCAAGGCCACCCTGAGACAACACAGTGAATTCCAGGTCAACCTGGACTAGAGTGAAACCCTACCTCAAAAGGAAACAAATAAACAAACAAACAAAAAAAAAAAAACCTAACTATCCTTGATAAAAATTCTATGGCTAGCAGTTTCATACCTTCATGAAATTCAGATCCTTATAATTCATGCAAGGGAGTTGGATAATAAAACTAATGACAATAAAAGAAATAATATAGAGCTAGAGAGATTCCTCAGTGGCCAAAGCACTTGTCTGCAAAGTCTAAAGACCCAGGTTTGATTCCTCAGTACCCACAGGAAGCCAGGTGCACAAGGTGGCACATGTGTCTTGAGTTTTTTGCAGTGACTAAAGATCCTGGTATGCTCACACTCACATTCTCTCTCTCTCTCTCTCTCATAAGTAAATAAAATATTTTCAGAAAGAAGCCATGTAGTCAAGTTCTTTGGACTTTAAATACCTACCTTTTAAAATTTTTGGCAAGCAAGCACTTTAATCACTGAGCTATCTCCCTATCCCTTAAATTTTTTTTAATTTTATATTCTATATTCTTATGTTTCATCATTACCTAGTGACTACTTGCAAGCATTATGCAATTCACATGACAAAGATTAGAGTTATAACTTCCTCAAATTTCCCTTTTAAATTTCCATACAATCATATGATGATAAACCCCCAAATTGCATTTGTGTTTCACAGTGACCCTACAATGAATGTTGAATATTCATTGTGCTAATAAAAATATGCCCTGTGCCACTCAGAATCAATTCTTCAGGCCCTAAAACCCTACACTGATGTGTTCATGGAAAGCTCATCCAATGGGTGAAAGGTAGTCTTCTGTTCTTCTGCTTTTCTTTTTCTTTTTTCTTTTTTTTAAACGAAGGGTCTCACTCTAGCCCAGGCTGACCTGGAACTCACTCTTTAGTCTAAGACTGGCCTTGAACTCACAGAACTCCTCCTACTTCTGCCTCCCAAGTGCTGGTATTAAAAGTGTGTGATGGGCTGGAGAGATGGCTTAGCAGTTAAGCGCTTGCCTATGAAGCCTAAGGACCCCGGTTCGAGGCTCGGTTCCCCAGGTCCCACGTTAGCCAGATGCACAAGGGGGCGCACGCGTCTGGAGTTCGTTTGCAGTGGCTGGAAGCCTTGGCGCACCCATCCTCTCTCTCTCCCTCTATCTGTCTTTCTCCCTGTGTCTGTCACTCTCAAATAAATAAATAAAAAATGAACAAAAAATATTTTAAAAAACAAAAACAAAGTGTGTGATACCCTACCTGGCTTCTTTCTGCTTTTCTGTCTCTCTAGAACATGCTCCAGAGAAATATGCAAATAACAACAATATGAATAATAGTCTAGCTGGACTTGATTGAGAACATATCATACCCCACATCCTACCTGACAACTCTAGTCAATGCTTATCCCAGTAAGTTGGTGAATTTAATAGTATTATTTCCATTTTTCAGCTAGATAAATGAAGAAAAGAGATGTTAACTGACTTGGTCATTTTACCTAGAAATAAGTAGTATAGCCACAGGTCAGAACTGTGTTCCATGTCTAGTTAGTCAAAGGAAAGATCCAAAGGCTATGGCAAAAAGTTTGGCATAAAATCGCACAGTCAATAAAAGTCTTATTTCTTCAGAAATTTTGTGGAGAGGGATACTTGAAAGGATTGGAATTTAGGTATTATTTGGAGATAATGATCTAAGAGCCTTTTGAATATAAAAGGTGGAATTTGTTCATCAGAAAATATACTAAATCTGTGTCACTTATACACCCTCACAATGAAGAAAGAAGCCTTGCTGGTGGGAAAATGAGACCATTACTCTGCTGTAGTAATTCACTGACAACTTTCCATGTATGTTGGAACCTATAAATTTACATTTTTGAATGAAGATTCCAAAATGAAGATTTCAAAAACAGTGCCTCTCAGAGTGGCTAAAATGGTGTCCTGGAATCTGTTGTTTTTAATGCCTCATTTAGGAAACATTTCAGGAATTTCAACAAATACTTTTGGTAGCAAGTGTCTCCAAGTTACTAAATCTAGGAGCACACATACAGTTTGGATGACGAAACCTCAAGCACAGAGGATGGCAGAACATAGTGTATAAATCAAAACAAGTGGTGGGCAGAACAGGCCTTTGTTCTTGAAGGTTCTACTTTAAATCTCTTATCTTCATGGAGAATGGATGCAAGTGGTAACCAAAAATAACCTTTTAGATCCACAAAGGGCATTTGTTTTCTCAGGGGCCACTTAATACATATAATATCAGATGATAAAATCATTTGTCCCAGCCCCCATCAGACCCTGTGCCCTTTCTCACCTAGGAAAAGGGCATCATGACCCACATTTACTACAGAACCATCCTGAGCATCAATGTTCTGTGGCAGTGGCTGGCCTCTGAAATGCAGCTTCACCTCATACCCCAGGTGTTTGTCCCTGTTCCACTTTCTAACCACAGAAAGCAAGAGAAAGGAGGAAATTCTCACAATCCTTCATCACAAATATGGTATCCTTCTCCACATTGCCATGTTATTTCCCCTGCACCAAATTCTGATACCAACTGCAGCATTCTTGCACCTTTCATGTGAATAAAAAGTTTGGGGACATGAAAAGTAAGACTCCATTGCTGAAGGAAAAAAAAAAAAAAACTATGGGTGCAGGACATAGGGAATCAAGTTGAAGCTGTGATTGAAGCTTCCTTCCTGATGACTAATTTTCATAGTGCCAGAAGGTGCTGCTGACCCCCTAGTGAGGAATTTGCATTCTACAATACTGACCCATCAGGCATGACATGCCTTCCAGTGCAATAGTGGCATGAAGGTCACCAACAGCTCTTGATTTGAGGCCTGCTGCACAGAAAAGAATCTGTGTCTGGTACTGAAAACCAGGTCAAAAGCCATGGCTGGGGGGCTGGAGAGATGGCTTAGCAGTTAAGTGCTTGCCTGTGAAGCCTAAGGACCCCGGTTCGAGGCTCGGTTCCCCAGGTCCTATGTTAGCCAGATGCACAAGGAGGCGCACACATCTGGAGTTCGTTTGCAGAGGCTGGAGGCCCTGGCACGCCCATTCTCTCTCTCTCCCTCTATCTGTCTTTCTCTCTGTGTCTGTCGCTCTCAAATAAATTAAAAAAAAAAAAGCCATGGCTGGGGAGAATGTAAACCCTAAGGAAGAACATACTAGTGCTGCATTGCTAAATGGATGTGTTGTCAAACTGCCTCCTAAATATTTATCTTTGTAAACAAAGATCAGTTCTGCTCCCAGCCCTTTGGTCAGAAAAGCTTTTTTGGCAGTGGGAAGCAGTTAATACAGAGAATCATAACTGGTCAAGTGCTAAAATAAGTGACTGATGAATGTTTGGCCCTAAATGAGACATATACATCATCCCCTCAAGGGTTCTGGGGACATCGCAGAAGATAGGACAGAAAGGATGTATGAATTGGAGGATGGGGAGGAACACTGTGAAACTCTTGTGACTGAGCATGACAAGGGCATTGCACTCATATACACACACTAGAGGGGCTTCAGAGATCATTCCCCTTCCTAGTCAGCTAACGACAGTTAAAGATTAATGGGGAAAGAGAGATACTCTTTTCTGTGGTATAACCACTGGGAATTGATGAGAAGGAGTGCAATGAGACTGAGGAGCATAAATCAGGGGCAATGTGGGGTACACATGATCAAAATGTAATATATATGTGGAAGTTTGAACAGATGTCCCCCAATAGATTCATGAGTTTTATTCAAGCTTATAACTTGGTGTCACAGTGGGTATATTCTAGGGTCCAGCCTTAAGGTGTGGGAGTGGATTTAGAATTCCAATTTAAAGATATCCTAGGAGGAAAAGATCATGATATCAAAATAAAAGAGAGACTGATAGAGATGGGGAGGGGATATGATGGAGAATGGAATTTCAAAGGGGAAAGTGGGGGGGAGTGAGGGTATTATCATGGGATACTTTTTATAATCATGGAAAATATTAATAAAAATTGAGAAAAAAATAAAATAAAATAAAGATATTCTAAGTGCTTGAGCCTTGCCAGAGTTCCGGAAATCTGTTTGCTTGCTTGTGCTGGTATTGGTGGCTTTTTTCTCTGGGCATAGACCTGTGAAAGTGAGCCATCTTTTTTTTCCTCATTACATATCTCCCCCCTTGATCTGTAAGCTTCAATAAAGCCCTTCCTGAGGAGGATACTTAATAGGTTGATATTGTATATATGTAATTACAATGATTGTAATGGGGAGGTAATATGATGGAGAATGGAATTTCAAATGGGAAAGTGTGGGGGTGGGGAGGGAGGGAATTACCATGGGATATATTTTATAACCATGGAAAATGTTAATAAAAATTAAAAAAATAAAAAAAATAAATCCCTTCCTCCTCCCATAAACTATGTTTTGTCCAGAGGTTCATCCCAGCAACATGAAGCTGTCTGCTACAATATACATATGAAAATGTCAAAAAATTAAAGTTGAGAAGAATGCAACTCACCTACCTGAACAATCTTTTCGAGGATAATCAGTGAATCTATGGGGGATAATTAGTAGGAGAGGTTCATAGTGTGATCTCTCATATACCAATGGACAAAACCAGTCGCACCTGTTGTTACTGTACTGATGTTATGTTTCCATGTCTCCCTCCCTCACCAAACTCTTAAGTTTCTTCCACAAAGGAACCATCTAGTACATTCCTGAGTTCTCAGAATAGAGAAGAGGGCCTGAAACAATAGCAGAAGGCCAGCCAACACTTGTAGAATGCTGAATGGTTGGATGATAAAACCCAGTTTCATGATGAGTACACACTACAGCTTGGAAAGCAGCATATGAAGTATTTCTTCAGGAACTAACTTGAGAACAGACATCATGAATACCCTTTTACTTGCCTTCCTCTCTCTCTAGGTGGTAGGTTTTATGGTTTTCTATTATGAGGAAAACATTATGGTCCATCCTATGGTCTAAAATTTAAATTCCTTTAGTTATTCCCAACTCTTCTCTATCCCTTTTATCTGGAAGGACTATATTTAGATAAACATTTTCATGAAAATCAATTTTAAAATAATTTTATTGGGAATATATGAACATACTATAAATTGGTAGTATTCCTACCAGGTTATGCTCTTTTGTCCCTCACTCCTACCCCAATGCCACTGAGGGTTCTCCTCAGTGGGGGTATTGGTAAAAACTGTGGGGTCATGAATACACCAGTTGGTTCCTGTTGGGAGGACAGTGACCTACAGTATGCCTTCCCACCCTGTGGCTCTTACATTCTTTCCATCCCTCTTCTGCAGTATTCTCTGAGCCTTGAGGAACCTATTAGAAATCTATTGTGTTGAGCTCTCAGTAGCCTCTGATTTTCTGCTTTGCTGATTTTTGAGTCCCTTCAGTGTCTACTGCCATCTCCCTAAAGGAAGGCTAGCCATGAGAACAGCATACATACATTTTTTTTAATTTTTTATTATTATTTATTTATTTGAGAGCGACAGACACAGAGAGAAAGACAGATAGAGGGAGAGAGAGAGAATGGGCGCGCCAGGGCTTCCAGCCTCTGCAAACGAACTCCAGACGCGTGCGCCCCCTTGTACATCTGGCTAACATGGGACCTGGGGAACCAAGCCTCGAACTGGGGTCCTTAGGCTTCACAGGCAAGTGCTTAACTGCTAAGCCATCTCTCCAGCCCCAGCATACATATTTAATCCACCACTTCCTCTGTAATGTTTCCTGGGACTTAGTAGGGATGACTTGTCTCATGATAGCAATGACTTGTCTCATGCAAAGCAGTTGGCTTTCTTTTCTCCTCATTTATCATCTGTAAAAAAGCAGGTTTTCTGACAAAGAATGAGAGCAGCATTGATCATAGGGGCTAAACATATACATTTAGAAGGCTTTTTGATGATGGATATAACCTCTTCATTTGGTCAAAGAACAGTGGAAGCTTTCCTTTAGAGTCTATGACCTTCCAAACCATAGGATTTTTACAATACCAGACATGAACTCATTCCTACTGAGTGGGCCTCACATCCAATCAAAAAGCAATTATTACCTCCAAAACTTATGTGACATTATTGTACTCATGGATATATCTTGTCTGGATGGTTGATTGATTTTGTAGCTTGCAGGATCCATTGCTTGTTCTGAAAACCCAGTTTTATAAAATTGAACTATAAATATAATTTAGGAACTGATTAGGATGAAATCTTCACTTAAAAATTAAATGGGAGCTGGAGAGATGACTCAGCAGTTAAGGCACTTGCCTGCAAAGCTTAAGGACCTGAGTTTGATTCCCCAGCACCAATGTAACACCACATTACAAGGTGGTGCATGCATCTAAAGTTTGTTTGCAGTGACTAGAGTCCCTGGTGTGCCCATTTTCTCTCTCCATCTCATAAATAAAATGTTTTAAAATTAATAGCCTCTCATTCTTTTGTGTCTAAAATTTATCCAATGAGCAAGCTGGAAGTGATCAATCTCTTTCTGGCAGCAACGCCATTGAACAGTCAAATTGCTTTATAATATACCCAGATGCAATTGCACAAAATGAAAAGTAATAAAGTGATTTTAACATCTCACCTCCATTTTTTTCATCACATTGAAAGTTTCTTCCAACCTCTAGCAGTAAACTTTGCACTTACAGAAGTGCCATTACAGCAAGTGAGGGAGATCCTGGCTAGAGTATAAGGAAGTTACCATCGCCACAGCAGCCAAACTAAAGATAAGGCCTCCATTTTCCCTCAGTTCTGTCTAAACTCCAGCTTGGGGAACTGATAAATGTGGCTTTTCCCCCACTTGAAGGAAGAAATAATTTTAAAAAGTTGGGCTGGAGAGATGGCTTAGCGGTTAAGCGCTTGCCTGTGAAGCCTAAGGACCCCGGTTCGAGGCCCGGTTCCCCAGGTCCCACGTTAGCCAGATGCACAAGGGGGCGCACATGTCTGGAGTTCGTTTGCAGGGGCTGGAAGCCCTGGCGCGCCCATTCAATCTCTCTGTGTCTGTCGCTCTCATATAAGTAAATAAATAAAAAGTTTTTTTTTAAAAAAAAAAAAGTTAACACTTTTGGTATATCCAAAGGTCACCTTTGAGAACATTTGGGTCTTTTCTCCTCGCATCTGAAGAGAGAACAAAAATCAAAGTCAACTAAGGAGACTCAAAACTCATCAAAGTACTGAGAAGTGACAGTCTAAAGCTCAGCATTAAATGAGACACCTCTGTCATACATACCATGACTCAGGGAACATTGCAGAAGAGGTGGCAGAAAGAATGTAAAAGCCAAGGGATGGGGAGGAGTGCTTTGGAATGCCTTGGAAGATTGACCATATCCTACATCATAAAATAAATCTTATAAATATGTTAGATCTTAAAATCTTATAAAATAGCTGAAATCTGCCAGGTGTGGTGGTGTATACTTTTAATCGCAGCACTTGAGAGGTAGAGATAGAAGGATCACTATGATTTCGAGGCCACTCTGAGACTACATAGTGAATTCCAGGTCAGCTTGAGCTAGAGACCATACCTCAAAAAACAAAACAACAACAACAACAAAAAATACTGCTTGAACTTGTACAAAGAATTCCTTGTAACAAAACTACACTAAACCATAAATGAGAAAAAAAAGTTAACAGGAAAATTCTCAACAGCATAGAAATTAAATCATATGCCAGGCATGGTGACACATAATTTTAATCCCAGCACTCAGGAGGCAGAGATATAAGGATTGCTGTGAGTTCAAGGCTAGCCTGAGACTACCTTGTGAATTATAGGTCAGCCTGGACTAGAGTAAAACCCTACTACGAAAAGAGGAAATTAAGTCATATGCTTCTGAATAATTCATGGCCAAAGGGAGAGTTTGAAAGAAAATTAGAAAGGATTTTGAGCACAGTGAAAATTAAAATACAATATAACAAAATTTGCAATATGTGTCTACAGCAGTGCTTAAAAGGTAAAGTTATACTGGGCATGGTGACACAGGTACTTAATCCCAGCACTTGGGAGGCGGAGGTAGGAGGATCACCATGAGTTCAAGGCCACCCTGGGACTATATAGTGAGTTCCAGGTCAGCCTGGGCTAGAGTGAATCCCTACCTCAAAAACAAAAGCAAATAAACAAAAAGGTAAGGTTACACCATTGATTGCTTGTGGCAGAAAAGAATAAAGAAGCCAAATCAATAATGAGAGCTTATACCTTAAGAAATTGGAAGTAAGTCAAAATAATACAAGCAGAATGAAGGAAATAAAACTTGAAATAGAATCAGAAAAAAAAAATGGAGCTAGCCAATGGTATCAAAAACTGATTCTGCCAGGTAAAGTGATGCACACCTTGGGATGCAGCACTTGGGAGTTTGAGGTAGAGGATCGCCATGAGTTCAAGGCTACCTTGAGACTACAGAGTAAATTCCATGTCAGCCTAGGCTTGAGCAAGACCCTACCTTAAAAAAAAAAAGATTCTATGACAGAGAGAGAAAAATACATAAACTATCTCAACTTAGAAAAAGAAATAAAATAAAGCTAGGAGGTAGAAGCAGGAAGATGACAAGTTTGGGACCCGCCTAGGCTACATAACAAGTTCAAGGCCAGCCTGAGCTACATAGTGAGATCTTGTCTCAAACAAGGACTGGTGATGCAGCTCACTACAAAAATGAAGATAAACAAAAACATCTTACCAATATCAGAAATACAATGGGTTACAGACCCTTAGAAATTAAAAATATACTACAAATATCTCTACACAATGGGAACAGTTGCTTAAAAGACACAAATTCCCAAATCTCATCCACATACTCTAAATATGCACATATCTATTTTAAAAGAAACTTGTTATTGAAAACTTTCAAAAGATATATCTCCAAGCCCAAATGGTTTTACTGGAAGGTCCTACCAAACATTTAAGATGAAATTAAAGCAATTCTACACAATCTCTTCAAAGAAATAGAAGAACAAGAACACCTTTCAATAATTTTACTAAATCAGTATTATCTTGATGCCAAAACCAGTCAAAAAACAGTTACAAGAAGAAAAGAAAAAGAGAAAAAAAATGTCCAAGTTTTATCACAAACACAGATGCAGAAAATCTTCAGCAAAATAAATATAAGTTAAATAAAAAAGTAGTAAACCATAACCAAGTGATATTTATTTCTGAAATGTAAAGCTGGTATGCTATTTTTTAAAAAATCCATGAACCTGAAACTCTCAGTACCAGTATGTGGTTAACACCCACAATGAGCTATTGATCAGAGAGACCTACAAGGTCTCCCAAAATAAGACAAACTTCAGTCAGTGCACTTGATTACTCACCAGGGATAAATGGTAAGACCCTACTGCTGAAGACACCATATGCTATTGGCACAGAGCACAGAGATACCTGGCTGAAATCAGGAAGAAAGCCAGTCCCCAGACAGCCCATTTGTGCTAGAAGACACTACATGAACTACTGGGGTAAAGTGGCCAACACCTGTCTGAGAAACTCGAGGTCAAAGATACTCAGCAGCAAACAACCTGACATGAGGCTCACAGAAGTACAACAGTGGCACAAGCCAGGGTGGGTAACCACCTACTCTTGGACTGGCTAAGGGCTCTGATAAGTGGAAAGGAAGCCATATTTGGAACTGGGGAACACATCAGAATCATATCTATATAATGACTTGCTTTACAATATCAAGCTCCCACTAATCTTAGGCTATAAGAGGGTCTATGTCCATTAAATTCTCTCAAAATTAATAATGGTTATCCAATTTAACCTGTGCTGACTTCACTCTCTATTAGAGAATCTGCTTCTGTTTTTCAGACAGGAGCAGGACCTGAGGAGATAAAGGATCCAGTGCACTCCACCCTGGCCCCAACTGAAACCACAGAGGAACTGAGGAAATGAGCAAGAATGCTGCTTTCTCAGTGAACCTGATATCAGTGTAATGGTGAAGGAGATAGATCCTGAGGACATTCAATACCTACCAAACCAGAGATCCAGTGGCCCCTAATGAGCCCATCACTGAAGTAGACTTAAAATGTATCCAACATGGCTCAGGGAATTTTACAGAAGAGGGGGTAGAAAGATTGTTAGAGCCACAAGTTGGGACATTATGCACAGAGACATTGCTTCTCCCCCATAACTGGCTGCTGCCCCCAGAATGCATGACCCACAATCCCAATGGAGTTGACCTGTATCCCCAACAAGGAGGACCCCTTCAGAAAAGAGGCAGGGAGGAGGGAGAGGATGATACTAACATGTGGTGTTTACATGCTAAGCATGTCTGTAACTAACAAAAATGCTTTTAAAACACTCAATGAAATCCACTATATTAGCATACTAAAACCCATGGAAGCTTAACAATTGATAAAGAAATAAACATTTGACAAATTCAATATCCATTCATGATTTGAAAAAGTAATCAGCGGGCTGGAGAGATTGCTTAGTGGTTAAGTGCTTGCCTGAGAAGCCTAAGGACCCCGGTTTGAGGCTCAATTCTTCAGGACCCATGTTAGCCAGATGCACAAGGGGGCGCACGTGTCTGGAGTTCATTTGCAGTGGCTGGAAGCCCTGGAATGCCCATATTCTCCCTCTCTCTCTCTCTCTCTCTCTCTCTCTCTCTCTCTCTCTCTCTCTCTCCCCCTCCCCCTCCCTCCCTCCCTCTTTCTGTCTCTGTCACTCTCAAATAAATAAATAAAAATGAAATTTTTTTAAAGTAATTAGCAAACCACAAGCAGAAGGAAGTTTCTTAACCTGATGTAGACCATCTACCAAAAAAACACATCTATGCTGGGGAGATGGCTCAGCAGTTAAAGGCACTTGATTACAAAGCCTGTTGACTGGGATCCAAATCCATAGTATGAATGAAAAGCCAGCTATACAAAGTGGTGCATGCATCCAGAGTTTGTTTGCAGCTGCAAGAAGCCCAGAATTCCCTTTATTGATACCCCCTCTCTCTCTCATAAATAAAACGCTTTTAAATACCTACATCTTATATCATACTTATTGAAGAACACTAAATGCCTTTTTTCTCCCTAAGATCAGAAAAAAGGCAAGGATATCCACTCATTCCTGCTATGCGATATTCATCTAAAAGTCTTATTCATTCCAATAAGGGAAGGAAATAGCATAAACAAATTACATATTGGGAAGGATGAAATAAAAGCATTCCAGGGTGGCTAGGGAATGGCTTGGCATGTAAAAACACCTGACTAGCAGAGTTTGACCCTCAGCATCCATGAACAAGCTGAGTATAACAACACACCTTTAACCCCAGTGGGGAGGAGGACAGAAGCTGAAGAATCTTTGAGGACCATTGAGGATCTCTGTGACTCACTAGCCAGCAAGTCTAATGGAAAAAAAAAAAACAACAAACATGAGCTCCAGCTTCATTAAGACACCTTAGATTAATAAAATAAGGCCAAAGAAGACACAAGAGGCACATACATCTGCATATATATATATATATATATATATATATATATATATATATGAAAGCAAGAGCATCACAATGTACACACACAACACATACTACACACATAAAAACTGGACTGGTGACTTCCGGTTAAGATGGCGGCATAGGTACCACGCCAAAGCAGCCTAAGGGGGAAAAAGACCAAAAAATCTCAGCAAAATACACACTTTTACTAAAAAGCGAGGTGTATAGGAAATTGAAATGGAAGCGGAGAAGTAGAAGAGATCTAGAGCATCCAGAGCCCACATAGGCCAGCAAAAGCGGCAGTGCACCAGAAAGCCACCAGGCTCAGCTTAAGCCACAGGAAAAGCCAAGTGAGGGGAGCTTCCACTCACACTGGAGCTCTGCAACTCAAGAAACGTGAAGGGAGAGCGGCAGTAAACAATGGAGGAGCAGATCACAAGGTAGAAGCACACATGGAACAGCGAGAGAATTAGGGCCGCATCGGCTCCATCCCCTCCCCCACAACCTGTGCCCAGCTCCAGCGAACAGAGCAGCAGTCCCGGGACCGGCCACGCCAACTTGAGCCGACAGTGGGACACAAGCAGGAGCAGAGTCCAGCAGCAGCAGCAGTGGTTCCAGCACCGGCAACATCAGAGGCAGCAGTGGCGGATCTAGCAGTGACAGCTACAGCAGCAGCAACAAAGGACCCAGCAGCAGCAGCTTCAGCAGCAGCAGTAGTGGTTCCAGCAGCAGGGGTGCTGATCTGCAGGGCCACAGTTGCCAGGCTCAGTTTTCCCCACAGGAAAAGCCAGTTCCCAGCTCCAGAAATCAGAACAGCAGCCCAACGACCCAACCAGCAGCTTGACTGAGACTAAAATCATCCAAAAAGGTAACTGAGATTGCACCAGAGAAGGGTCTCACTTGGTCACAAGCTGACTTGGATCCCTCAAAAGACCAGAAATCTTAACCTCTTTGTTGATAGAGGATCTGGTTGTTATAATACCTACTGTTACATAAATACTCAGTGCTGTTTTTCATTGAATGTGTACAGTGTTTAGTTAAATTTTAGAATCTACCTATATTTTATTCCACTCAGCCTACTTGAATACTCCCATAGCAGGCAAACTCAACCCCTAGGAACACCTTTGTAGGTACTCTGAGAGTCTTAAGAGCCACACCTAACACCTTAAGCTCCTACCCCGAAGATATATAACATCAAATCAAGTGATACAGCTAAGAATAGCCAGCTAGCTAGAAAATCCAACCATTAACTTAATCCAAGATGTAAAAATACATACATTATAACACAAGAAACAATAAAAAGCAAGACAATATAAATCCACCTAAAAGTATTAATGCATCAGACATGACCTCCAGTGAGAATGAGTTAGAGGAAATGCCTGAGAAAGATTTCAAAAGAATTATGTAAATATGTTCAAAGAACAAATCAAAGGAGTCAAAGAGGAAATCAAAGGAATCAAAGAAGATGCAGGATACCAATTTCATTAAATAAACAAGGCATACAAGACATAAATAAGGAAATAGAAATAATAAAGAAAAACCAGTCAGAATTACTAGCAATGAAGAACACAGTTAATGAAATTTTAAAAACCTCTGTAGAAAATCTCACCAGTAGAATGGATAAAGGAGAGGACAGAATATCTAAGCTAGAAGACCAGGTGGCAGATCTAATACAGTCCAACAAAGAGAAGGAATTTCAAGATATTCTGGACACTATGAAAAGATCAAATATAAGAATTCAGGGCATAGTAGAAGGAGAAGAATTCCACTTCAAAGGCATAGTAGGTGTCTTCAACAAAATCATAGAAGAAAACTTCCCCAAAGTTGGGAAAGAGTTCCCAATGCAGATACAGGAAGCCTTCAGAACCCCAGCCAGACAAAACCTGGAAAGAACCTCTCCTCGCCATATTATAATCAAACTACCAAACACACAAACCAAGGAAAAAATATTGAAAGCAGTTAGAGAGAAAAATCAAGTTACCTATAAAGGCAAGCCCATCAGGATTATAGCAGATTATTCAACACAAACTTTAAAAGCCAGAAGGGCATGGAGTGATGTATTCCAAGTTCTGAAAGATAGTTTATGGCAAAACCAGCTCTACAGAAAATACATGATAGAAACCTCCATGCTGAAGAAAAGGGAAAGCATACATATAAGGAGCCTGGAAAAAAAAAGCAATACTCAAATACTAGTTAACACAAGAGAGCAAAGGTAGAACCGGAACCACAAAAAAAATGGCAAACATAAATTCACACCTTTCAATAATATCTCTTAATATCAACAGCCTCAGTGCCCCAACCAAAAGACATAGGTTTGCAGACTGGGTTAAAAAGCAGGATCCTACAATTTGTTGTCTCCAAGAAACTCACCTTTCTACAAAGGATAGACATTATCTTAGGGTGAAAGGTTGGAAAATGGTGTTTCAAGCAAATGGGCCTAGAAAACAAGAAGGGGTTGCTATCCTAATATCTGACAAGGTTGACTTCAGTCCAAGGTTAGTCAAGAAAGATAAGGAAGGTCACTTTATATTGATTAAGGGCACACTCCAACAGGAGGACATTACAATCCCAAACATATATGCACCTAACATGGGGGCTCCCAAATTCATCAAACAAACACTATTAGAACTAAGGCCACAGATAACACCAAACACAGTGATGGTGGGTGACTTTAACACCACACTCTCATCAATTGACAGGTCATCTAGGAAAAAATAAACAGAGAGGCATCTGGTCTAAATGAGGTCATAGAAGGAATGGACCTAACAGATATATACAGGACATTTCATCCAAATGCTGCAGAATATGCATTCTTTTCAGCAACACATGGAACATCCTCTAAAATAGACCATATATTAGGACACAAAGCAAATCTTAACAAATTCAGGAAAATTGAAATAATTCCTTGCATTCTATCTGACCACAATGGAATTAAACTACAAATCAGTAGCAAGAAAGGCTATAGAGCATACACAAAATCATGGAAACTAAACAATACACTACTAAATGATGAATGGGTCAATGAAGAAATAAAGAAGGAAATCAAGAAATTTATAGAGTCAAATGATAATAAGAACCCAACATACCAAAATATCTAGGACACAATGAAGGCAGTCCTAAGAGGTAAATTTATAGCTTTCAGTGTCTATATTAAGAAATTAGAAAGTTCGCAAGTAAATGACCTAATGCTTCACCTTAAAGCCTTGAAAAAAGAAGAACAAGGCAAACCAAAAATCAGTAAACGGGAAGAAATAGTAAAGATTAGGGCAGAAATTAGTGAAATAGAAACAAAAAAAATAATAATGAAACAAAGAGTTGGTTCTTTGAAAGGATACACAAGATTGATAAGCCCTTAGCAATTCTGTCCAAACGAAACAGAGAAGAGACACAAATTTATAAAATTAGAGATGAAAAAGGAAACATCACAACAGATTCCAGAGAAATTATAAAAAAAATCATAGGGACATACTATAAAAGCATATACTCCACAAAGTATGAAAATCTGAAAGACATGGATGATTTCCTTGATTTATATGACCTACCTAAATTAAATCAAAATAAGGTTAATCACTTAAATAGACCTATAACAAACATGGAGATATGAAGAGTTATCAATAATCTCCCAACTAAAAGAAGCCCAGGCCCAGATGGATTCACTGCTGAATTTTACCAGACCTTCAAGGAAGAGCTAACACCATTGCTTCTTAAGCTTTTTCAGGAAATAGATAAAGAAGGAATTCTACCAAACTCCTTCTATGAAGCCAGCATCACCATGATACCAAACCAGGCAAAGATAGAACAAAAAAAGAAAATTATGGACCAATCTCCCTCATGAACATAGATGCAAAAATTCTCAACAAAATATTGGCAAACAGAATACAATAATATATCAGAAAGATCATTCACCCTGACCAAGTAGGCTTTATCCCACAGATGCAGGGATGGTTCAATATACACAAATCTATAAATGTAATACATTATATAAATGGGTGGAAGGACAAAAATCACATGATCATCTCATTAGACGCAGGGAAAGTGTTCAACAAAATCCAACATCTGTTCATGATAAAAGTCCTACAGAGACTGGGAATAGAAGGAACATCATCTCAATATAATAAAAGCTATTTATGACAAGCCTACAGCCAACATATTACTAAATGGGGAAAAACTGGAAGCTTTCCCACTAAAATCAGGAAGAAGACAAGGGTTTCCACTGTCCCCAATTTTACTTAATATAGTTCTGGAATTCTTAGCCATAGCAATAAGGCAAGAGTCACACATCAAAGGGATACAAATTGGAAAGGAAGAGATCAAGTTATCATTATTTTCAGATGACATGATTCTATACCTAAAGGACCCTAAAGACTCTACTAGCAAAGTGTTAGAGCTGATCAAAACCTACAGCCATGTAGCAGGATACAAAATAAATACACAGAAATCAGTACCCTTCATATATGATAACAACAAACACACAGAGAATGAAATCAGAGAATCACTCCCATTCACAATTGCATCAAAAAAATAAATAAATAAAGTACCTTGGAATTAACCTAACCAAGGAAGTAAAGCATCTCTACAATGAGAACTTTAAAACTCTCAAGCGAGAAATTGCAGAAGACACTAGAAGGTGGAAAAACAACCCTTGTTTCTGGATTGGAAGAATCAATATTGTGAAAATGGTAATCTTACCAAAAGCAATCTACACATTTAATGCAATCCCTATCAAAATCCCAAAGGCATTCTTCATGGAAATAGGAAAAAACAATCCAAAAATTCATTTGGAATCACAAAAAACCTCGAATATCTAAAATAATACTGAGCAACAAAAAAGGGGCTGGTGGTAACACCATACCTGATTTTAACCTATACTACAGAGCCATAGTAACAAAAACAGCATGGTACTGGCACAAAAACAGACATGTAGATCAGTGGAACAGAATAGAGGACCCAGATGTAAGTCCAGGTAGCTATAGCCACCTGATACTTGATAAAAATGCCAAAAATACTCATTGGAGAAAAGTCAGCCTCTTCAGCAAATGGTGTTGGGAAAACTGGATATATATCTGTAGAAGGATGAAAATAGATTTTTCTCTCACTCCATGCACAAGAATTAAATCCAAATGGATTAAAGACCTTAACATAATACCTGAAACTCTGAAACTGCTAGAGGAAAAAGTAGGGGAAACCCTTCAACATATTGGTCTCGGCAAAGACTTTCTGAATACAACCCCAATTGCTCAGGCAATAAAACCACAGATTAATTACTGAGACCTCATGAAATTACAAAGATTTTGCACTGCAAAGGACACAGTGAATAAAGCAAAGAGGCAACCTACAGAATGGGAAAAATCTTTGCCAGATATACATCTGATAGAGGATTAATATCTAGGATATACAAAGAACTCAAAAAGTCAAATAATAAGGAATCAAACAAGCCAATTAAAAAATGGGCTATGGAGCTAAATAGAGCATTCTCAAAGGAAGAAATACGAATGGCATATAAGCATCTAAAAAAAATGTTCTACGTCACTAGTCATCAGGGAAATGCAGATTAAAACTACATTGAGATACCATCTCACTCCTGTCAGATTGGCCACCATCATGAAAACCAATGATCATAAATGTTGGCAGAGATGTGGAAAAAGAAGAACCCTTCTACACTGCTGGGTGGGAATGCAATCTGGTCCAGCCATTGTGGAAAACAGTGTGGAGGTTCCTAAAACAGCTAAAGATTGATCTTCCATATGACCCAGCTATAGCACTCCTAGGCATATATCCTAAGGACTCATCTCACTTCCTTAGAAGTATGTGCTCAACCATGTTTATTGATGCTCAATTTATAATAGCTGGGAAATGGAACCAGCCTAGATGTCCCTCAACTGACGAGTGGATAATGAAGATATGACACATTTATACAATGGAGTTCTACTCAGCAGTAAAGAAAAATGAAGTTATGAAACTTGCATTAAAATGGATGGACCTGGAAAGGATTATACTAAGTGAGGTAACCCAGGCCCAGAAAGCCAAGCGCCACATGTTCTCCCTCATATGTGGATCCTAGGTACAGATGATTGGGCTTCTGCGTGAGAAGGAAAATACTTAGTAGCAGAGGCCAGTAAGTTAAAAAGGAGATATAAAGGGAAGAGAAAGGAAGGGAGGAGGGTATTTAATAGGTTGGTATTATATATATGTAAGTAGAATGATTCAGATGGGGAGTTAATATGATGGAGAATGGAATTTCAAAGAGGAAAGTGAAGGGGGGAGGGTATTACCATGGGATATTTTTTATAATCATGGAAAATGTTAATAAAAATTGTGAAAAGATAAAAAGTAAAATAAAATTAAAAAAAACGGACTGGTGTGTGCAGAGGGATATGGCACAGAAACAAAATCTTTGGTGAAACTTCTGCCAATTCAGCTGCAATTATATGAGAGATTATAACCTTTGACATTGGGGCAACAGAAAGATTGTAGACTGTTTTGAAGGGGCCTGAATTCTGAAGGAGTACCCTGTTATTCGAAGTCTGCTTTACTCCCCCTACCCTGTATTAACAAATTTGCACCCTACCTGGTATTGTAGAGTATAAAATATGCAGGAAAGGGAGGGTCATTGAATTTGCATCAAGGTCTTGTGTTTTGGAAATGGCCATGGGCAGTGTGAAGCAGGTTTGCTGGATGCCTGCATGGAGACCCCATGGGGCCATGAGGATGAACCATGGTTTGCAGTGGAGACCCAGTGGAGATGACCACGAGATAGCTGCTAAGGAGCTGCTGGCTCCAACGAAGTTTTCCAGGACTGTGAGTAGCCTAGCTGGAGGGGCGGAATTGGAACTACAGAGACTTGTTGCTGGTTAGAATTATCAGACGTGGAGACTTGTCACTGGCTACAGTTGTTGGACTTGGAGCTACAGAGTTTGGTGTTTGCCCCATTTAAATCTTGTGTTGCTTAAGTATTTCTTTGCTATGACAATGCCATCTTTTGCAGTGTGAATGTTTATTCTGTGCCATTATGGTTTTTTTTTTTAATTTTTTTGGTATTTTGGCTCAGTTAAAAGACCTTGGCTTATGGGGATGTTTGCACATCATTAGGATTGACTAAAACCTATGGGGACTTTAAAAGTTGGACAGAATGCATTGTATTTTATATCATGTATCAGTTTATGGGGGCCAGGGGCAGAATGTGGTGGTTTGATTCAGGTGTCCCCCATAAACTTATGTGTTCTGAATGCTAGATTCCCAGCTGATGGAGATTTGGGAATTAACACCTCCAGGAGGCAGTGTATTGTTGGGAGCCAGACTTATTGGGTATTATAGCCAGTTTCCCCTTGCCAGTGTTTGCATTCTCCTGTTACTGTTGTGATATCCACCCTCTGCTCATGCCATCATTTCCCCCTGTCATCATGGATCTTCCCCTCAGATGTAACCCAGAATAAACCTTTTTTTCCCAAAAGCTGCTCTTGGTCAGATGATTTCTGCCAGCAATGTGAACCTGACTGGAACACTGTGATCATGATATATATATATATATATCAAAAACTCTGTAGGTTTTTGGTAAGTACAGATTGATTTTCAAAATTATGTAGAAAGGCAAAGGTACTGTATTCCATCCAAATAATTTTGAAAAAGATCAAGATTAGAGAGTGAAATCCAGGCACAGTGGTACACGCCTTTAATCCCAGCACTCAGGAGGCACAGGTAGGAGGATCACTGTGAGCTCGGGGTCACCCTGAGACTACACAGTGAATTCCAGGTCAGCCTGAGCCAGAGTGGGACCCTACCTCGAAAAACCAAAAAAAAGATTAGAGAGTTAGAGAGTGAACACAAATATTAAGATTAACCATGAAGGGCTGGAGAAATGGCTTTTGTTAAGGCTCTTGCCTGCAAATCCAAAGGACCTAGGTTCAAATCCCTAGGACTCATGTAAGCCAGATGCACAAGGGGGCAGATGCATCTGTAATTCATTTGTAGTGGCTGGAGGTCCAGGCGTGCCCATTCTCTCTCAATCTCTCTCTTTCTCTTTCTCTCAAATAAATAAATAAAAATATTTTTAAAAATGATTGACCATGAAGCTACCATAATCAAAACAATGTGAGACTGGCAAAGGGGTAGAAATATCTTTGCTTAAAAAAAATAGGGTGCTGGAGAGATGGCTGAGCAGTTAAAGCTTTTTCCTGCAAAACCTAAGGACCCGGAGTTGATGCCCCAGTACCTATGTAAAGCCAGATGCACAAGCTGGCACGTGTGTCTAGAGTTTGTTTACAGTGGCTAGAGGCTGTGCCATGTCCATTCATTCTCTCTGTCTCTCCTCAAAATAAATATTTAAGAAGACTTAAAAAGTGGCCATATTTATGTGGAGAGAATAGTGGAATGTCCACAATTTGATGGAGAAAAAAAATAATTTTTCAACAAATGATGTTAGAACACTTATAGGGTATTTATCTAGAAAGAATGAAAACCAGTCACAGGTAAACTCCTACATAAATGTTTATGACAGCTGTATGGTGACATGAGTCACCCCAAACTGGAAAGAATTCAAATGTTCTTTAATGGATGAAGGATGAGCAGAACACAGCCTATCCTGCCTGTGATCCAAGCTTCTAGCCAATGAATTGTGGGAAAGGGCCTATAATGCAAATTTTAAATTAATAAAAGATGACTAACCTTGTCTTATGGCATCCTGTACACATGTGCACACACTTGCACATATGTGCACCCTCACACATGAGCACATGTATGCATTCACACACACAAATATAAGAACATCCCTCTAGCCAGCAAAATGATAGCTAAGAATGTGGTAAACAGAAATGATGGTAAGAAGAGTACAAAGGAAGACACAGAACAACACTCATTAAAACCTTGTCCCTTCAAGAAGGGGTAGAGCCCATAGGTTGCCTTCATCTGTCCACATACAGAGAATAAGGCTCAAATGAACACCCTGACCTGGGGCTCACACGATCCCCCCTACACACACCAGGAGTAATTGTTTAAAACTGTCCTCTCTGAGACATTACAGACTTGGAGACAAGACATCCCTGCTAGCAAAGGTGGGTATTATTATTTGTGGACATTCTGAGCCTGGTGGGTTATGGACATTTTGTGGACTGGTTCTCAGGAGCAGCTGGCTTAACTATCACAGTAAGATCATGATGATATTGAGGCCCCTTGATGCTAGAGGGCCATGCCAGCATTCTCTTGATGCAGCCTGAGCTCTCAGCCTACATAGAAGCATCTGACAGTGTTTTTCTTGTTGCAGCACATGCCCCAAACCTTTGGGAAAGCAGTAAGCATAGTACAGCCCTGCCATAGCCTATACTCTTAAGGTGTCAAACTGTTGAGTTTGTATGTGTTTTCAATTTTAATAGTTAAGGTTAATCACTATATATAGCTAAATCTTGAATGGAGTGAGAAGTTTACTCACATTTTCAAAGTGTGGGGGAGAGAGTCGTGTTCTTCAGTGGTATAACCGCTGGTAAATTGCCCATAGTCCATTAATTTAACTCAGCGGGTCACAAGAAACGTGAAAGTAAGAACAGGATTAGTTGGGAAGAATAAGAATTGCAAGGAGTAGAAGGAGCATAAGAGAAGGTAGTGGGAGTATTATAATCAAAATACATTATATACACGTATGAGATTGTCAAAAATAGGCAAAAGCAACATGAAAAAATGATAGCTGTGAAAACAACTAGAAATATTATGATGGGCTGGTCATGATGATACATGCCTGTTTCCCAGCACTCAGGAGGTTGAGGAAGGAGAAGGACAAGTTCTAACCCAACTTGAGCTCCATAGAAAGACCCTGTCTTTAAAAAGAGAGAGAGAGAGAGAGATCCAGGCGTGGTGGCAAAAGCCTTTAATCCCAGCACTTGGGAGGCAGAGGTAGGAGGATCGCTGAGAGTGCAAGGCCACCCTGAGACTACATAGTTGATTCCAGGTCAGCCTGGACCAAAGTGAGATCCTACCTCGAAAAAAATAAAAAAAGGAAAGAAGAGGATGCCCATGGCTTTCATATTACCTTTTATAAATTATTCTGTTTGGCTGCCATTCAGTGTGGATGGCAACCTTCCTCTAATTGTGAAGCTAAGCCTTGTGTGTTAATGTAATGTTTTAGGAAGTTCAGGTTTGAGCAAGGGAGGAAGCTCAGAGTATTGCTCTAAGCCTCAGCTCCTTCATCTGGTAACACAATTCCCTCAGATTATGGAAGAAACAAAGAAAAAGAAAACAAATGCTTTTTATTGAGTGCAGTATTACAAAACTCGGTATGTGATTTTCCCAGTATCACAGTAGTCTATCTACCAAGCAACTTCACTTCTAAGAGCTGCTAACTGTGCTATTTCTTCTGCTTGAAATGTTTTTACTATACATAACTGTATGGCCTATTTTCTTCATGTTTCTACTCAGTCAGCACCTTTTGAGGAAGGCCTTCTCTATGCACCCTGGTTTTTTTTTTAATTACCTTTCCTCCTAATCCCATCTGAACTTTCTACATAGCAATTAACATTCTGTGGTGTGGTATATATCTACTGACCAACACAATGAAATTAGGGACATTGCCAGTTTTGTATCCACAGAAGCACAGGGATCTGGGGGATCCATTTTAACATTCCTTCAAAGAATGCCTATTTCCTTTGGTCACAAACAAAAGCCTGGGAAACTTTTTTTTAAGTGCTTGGCATTCAGGCAAGATGGAAGTAATTAGAATAACCCCACATTTTCTGGCAGTTGTGCAGAGGTGGTGGGAAACCCAGAAACTGGGGACAGGGTCTGGGAAGCAGAAATCAGCCCGTGTGTGTGTGTGTGCATGTGTGTGTGTGTGTGTGTGTGTGTGTGTGTGTGTGTGTGTGTGTGTGATTTTACCCTCCCAGCCAGTGCTTTATTTTTTTCTCCTAGCCACAGTAGGTCAATGACTGATGATGTAAACCACAAGTGGCCCGTGGTTTTTTTTCTTGCTAAGCATCTTGGGGACTGGACACTGGCTGTGGACCAAGCACATCAGGGAACTCCTGATGCACACATGCATGTACACATGCACACACATACACATAATTTACAATGCAGACTGGCCATATTTAAGGGCATTCCTTAAGGTCATTTTATCTTTTTGAAATATGAACCTTACTGATATGTTCAGTGGTATATATCTTGAACATGTTCAGCAATATGCCTCCCCATGTGAATAGGTATAAGCCTTACAAACACATTCTAGGAAGCTGTATTCTCCTGATTACAATCAATATTAAAAAATCTTCCTCCATTCTTTGTGTGCTGCCTATGATTTCTGGCATTGCCCTCACTAAGACTTGAACACATTGTTTATGGTAACAATTTTGGTGACCCAAATAGGATTCTCCCATTAGTGGCTATTGTTCCCTGATTTCCAGCAAGAGAGGCAGTGACAAAAGAAGAGGGGGCTTACCGCAGTCCAGCCCCTGCACTGCCAAGACGAGATCCAAGCCTGTAATGACTCTTATTGGAAACTTGACTCACAGCCACTATGGTCTTTGGGAACAGTGGCCACTACGAATCTTTGGAAGCTTTCCCGGGCTGATGACTGCTGCTGAACCCCAAAGTGGGCAAATTAAGTTTGATATCAGAACAGAGGAGGACAGGTAAATCAGAGAAGTATGCAAAGGGCCAGAGATTACAGCTCAGCTTTGAAGATTGGGAGGTTGAGAAACACCACTATAGGGCTGATACATAAAGTGTCAACCCTGAAGATTAAGACACTAGGGATACCTCTCTTGGGCTGATAGGGGAGCTATGGGGGTCTCACTCTGCTTGAAGGCTAATCAGGGACACCTGGACATAAAGTGCTCTGTTTTGGCTTCCAGAAGATTAAGCTAAGCAATTGAGGATATGTTCATTTGTCCAAATATTCTGCATTAACTACCATAAATGGGATCCTCTCAGATAGAGAATGTAACATAACAGGGGTATTGGGAAGATGAACAACCAAGCAGTTTCTCAAGCTTGTGAAGTGGGTTCAAAAGTTCTACAATATGCATTTCTGTATGTTGCTGAGTACCCTATTCTACTCTTAAAGAGAGATTAATTAAACAAGCTGGAGTCAACTATTAATCTTCAACAAGATAGGATACATATCAGGCATGATATCACTTCCTGTAAAGTGGTTCTTACATCCAGTCAAGGAGAAGTTAGTTACTCCCATAATTTTCATGCCACTATTGCATTAATGTTCACACCTTGCCTTGCAGGTCAGTTGTGAAGTATACAGGGTCTAGAGCTGGGTGGGATTGTTAATGACTTTTCTCCCACAGCAGCTTGCATAACACCTTTTGGTACAAAGAAAGTAAGCCAGCAGGGATGCAGTTTCAGTCTCAGTCCCATCATGGTTTCTTTACCTCTTGCAACCAAAGCACATGGAGTCTTCAGCAACAGGAACTTACCATCTAGTTTTGGTGAGCAACCAAGAGCAATATCAATATTGCCAATATTCTTTTAGGGGCCTATGTAACCCCCCTAACCAACAACTACTTGAGAAGGATCTTTGCCCTGGCACAAAATTTTTCAGTTAACACCACAATCACTTCTGGAAGCAGATTTATTCACCCATTTGGCTTGCAGAACAGCAGACTCGCACATGGCAGCAGTGATATGGGACCTGAAGGGTGAAAGAAAGATACACAGGGCAGGAGGGTGCCTGTTGAGTGGCAGATTCACATACGGTGGTGTGGAACACCAGGGTTAGTGAGAGATGTGCACATAAATCTGGGAGTTGCCTACAGAGTGGCAGACTCATATACAGCAGCATGAGATGCCAGGGTAAGAGAAAGACATGTGCAACCGAGGTCTTTCTACAGAGCAGGGACTCATAGGAGGTAGCTGCAGTGTGGGGTGCTGGAAGAAGTGAGAGGATAGCATACAGAGTGGGGGTGCTCATAATGTGTCAGGCTCACAGGAAACAATGTGTGACACCAGGGACAGTGAGAAAAGTGTATGCAGAGCAGGAGGGCACCTGCAGAGAGGTAAACTCACATGCTGTAGTGTGGTATGCTGTGGTGAGTGAGAAAGGGATCTGTTTGTTAATATTCTTTGTGTTTTCCTAAAGGCTTGGGATCATATCTAGTTCAGTTTTAATAGTGATGTGACTTGCATAATGCAGTAAGCAGCATAAGATTGAACACGGTCCCTTTACCTCATTATTTTGACTGACCTCCTTGCTTAAATTGTGCGGTGGGAGATAATCTCCAAAAGTAATAGGCAGTTCTGTGTTCACTTGGAAATTGGTCAGTATGATTAACCTTTGCATCATGGTCTTCTCTACTGTACTATCTACATGTAATGATAATAATCAGAATCTCCTAGCAGACTAGGGCAGGAAGTCTAACAAAATATTGCACATGCCACCCCAAATCCTTGTCAACACATAATCATTCAGATCCCTTAGTTAACCAGTGACTAATTTCTCCACAGTTCCTAACTTTACTATGAGATATGATAAGCTAATCTCTAAGGTAACATACCAAGTACAACCTCATAATTCTGTCACTTGCTTTTTCTCGACATCCTCAATGAGTAGCTTAAATTTTATTACATTTCCTATGGTTGTAAACTATCCATACTAATGTTAATACAATTAACACACTTTTTGATATATCACTTCCTACCTAAAACAATTCAGCCACATTCTATATAAAGGAGAAGCATTATTATGAATTTCCTGTCTCCAGAAAATATTGAGATCAAGTATGTCAGGGGAAATAATCACATTTTACCCTTGTGCTTAGCTTATGAGAAACTTCATTTGGAATGCCCAGAGTCCACATTCCCTCAATTATGAATCTTTAAAAGTTTTTGAAGTAACTGTCAAGTCTTTAGAACACCAACCAAAAGTCCAGACTCCACCAATTACTGACCATTGCTTTGACCTAATTCAGAAAGCTTTGCCTAGAGATGCAGACCTCACTTGACATAATCTGTCAGGAGTCTTATGTGCTCCAGCAGTGTACTTGTTTCTTTGTGGGGGCTCTGGAAGAACCCCATGAGCCTGTAATTATCTGGACAGCTGGAAAACTGCAGGAACTTGTTTTCTGGAACACCTGGCAACACCTCTCCATATCTACCAGTCTCAAGAAAGTAATCAGACTAGTTCATGAAAACTGTATACAAGAGCTAAAAGAGAACTGTCAAAATACTTTTCCTGGGCATTATGAAGATAGCATCTAGCATATTTATGGAAGGACACTTCTGCCTTGGTCAATCATCCCAGAAAATAAAACAGTGGATGGAATGGAGTGGGGCATTTCAAGTAGTACTTGATAATTAAATCATTTTAGACTATCTTTTGCCTGGCCAAGGAGGAGTTTGTGCTATTGAGAAAACTTCTTGTGTTTCTATTAACACTTCTATTAAAGATGAATCTCAGCTTTAAAAAGTTTGAAGCTAGGCACCCCAGATGCAACAAATACCCTCAGAGGCACCAGGAGTAAGTGATTGCTTTATAGGAATGTTCTCCTGGGTTCCTCAGTGAATTAAGTCTGTTTTCTTAAAGTTCAGAATTTCAATATTATTGATATTATTCACGGTTTATGTCATGATTATATGTGCCTACAAATGTTGCAGAAAGACAACTACCAACAGACTGCCTTCAGAGATCCCAGGGCCTATTTCTGGTGTCAAGCATATTTCACTCCTCTAAGTAGGGAGGCACAATACCCCCTCTTGAGCTTTAAGAAGTTTCAGAAGAATGACCTCTGCCCATAAATCCCTTCAAGAATGAAGAGTGAAATATTTCAAGGGCAGGGGGATTTGTTAGTAGCCACAGAAACACAGGGCACTTGGGAGCAGTTCTATGTTAACAATCCTTCAAAAGTGCACTTTAACTGTAGTAAGAAATAAAAGCCTGACAACATTTTTAAGTGACTGGCATTCAGGCAAGCTGGAAGTAATTAGAATAGCCCTATAGTCTCTGACATTTGTGCTATGGCAACACTGGTCACTTGGAAACTGGAAAGCTGGGAGAAAGGTCTTAGAAGGAGAACTCATCCCAGAGGAGACTCCAAGTGGGGGAAAGTGTGCTTTAAATAATATATCCAGTCTAGAGAGATGCCTTACCAGTTAAGGTGCTTGCCTGCAAAGGCTAAGGACCCATGTTCTACTCTCCAGATCCCATGTATACACACACACATATATATCTATCCTCCTTGGAATGTCTGGTTGGCCTGTGCTTTGCTTTCTCTCCCAGCCACAGTAGGTTAACATAACACAGAAGAAACCAGTGTGTTCCTACTTTGCTAACTATCTTTGGGATAGAACATAAGATAACATGACTGAAGGAGCTCATACAAGAAATAAGTCTATCATACCACACATCCAGCACCAGATTCAGAATAAGAACAAGTGATTAGGGCAGACCTTGATGGGGTAGCATCAATCCCTCTAGGATAGTCAGTTGGTGAGCAGTCTAAGAATTCTATAATCTGAAATGCCACACACACACCTCACCCTGCTTCCTCTACTACTACTTTCCCTAAAAGACCCACAGTGGGAGGAAAAAGGAGGCCTGTCACTAAGGGATCCATCCAGAGCCACTCTACCCCAGAAATGCTTATGAGATAGCTGTCATGTGGACAACCACTGTGCAGGACAGTTTTTACACCATCCTCCATATCTCAGAGCGAATCACTTATCCCTTTGTAGGTCCAATTAAACTTGACTATATAGAAGTGAAGGAGTGAAGATAGAAAAGTGAAAATGATGGTTGGCCTAAGTGGGTCAGAACATAGTGATAAGAGTATGAGCAGACTCATGGACTGAGCAGCTACTGAGTTCTCAGACTCTCCAACCTGCAGACAGCAATTGTTGGACTGTCCAGTCCATATTACATAAGCCAATATAATAAAATCCCTATATAATAAATATATATATTTACAGGTTATGTTCCTCTACAGAACTCTGACTAATAACAGACTCTGGTACCAGAAGTGGTTCTAAAGAAACAGAATTGCAAGAATAAATTTATCTAGTAGACTTGGTGGTATCTGGAGCTATCTCTCCAACTTAACTAAGCCTACAGTTACTAAAAGACTCTCCTAGTGTCAAAGAGAGCATTGATAAAATAATGTGAGTGCCAGGCATGGTGGCGCACGCCTTTAATCCCAGCACTCAGGAGGCAGAGATAGGAGGATTGCCACGAGTTCGAGGCCACCCTGAGAATACATAGTGAATTCCAGGTCAGCCTGGGCTAGAGCGAGAACCTACCTCAAAAACCAAGGATAATAATAATAATGTGAACTATTTAAAGAACTATGCCACATAGATGTATTTGATCATCCTGATTTACCTTTTCTGAGAAACAGGAATTTAGTAACTACATATAAATTTTTAGAATATTCATTTGTGGAAAAGCAAAGAAGATGCTGCTGGGTGGTTGTTTCTAGCACCTCTGGGTAAAATAACAGGAAAAGAACCTTAAGAGATGAAATTTCCCAGCTCCAGATGCTTATCTAAAGTTTTCTAAGTGTGCCTTAGGATCGGGATCTTCTCTTTAGGAGCCATAGGGTTCAAGTTGCCAAAAACAAAACCCAGGCCCTCATCATATGATTGGCTAACTTACAATGCAAGTTCAAGTCCCAGCCTCAGATGTGCTAGCAGTTAAAGTGAAGGCATTGACTTGAGAAGAATGTGATCCTATAGTCTGGGCTGTGCATGAGAGGACACTGATGAAGATTGAGAGGACACTGATGAAGATTGAGAGCACTCAATTCTGGTTCTGATGGGTTTATTGTGCATAGGGAAGCAGTCTCCCCATAATTAGCAGTAGATAAATTCCCAACCCCACACTCTACAGTACTGCATTCTCCACCTTTGCCTGAGGAAAGTAATCCTGCATTGTCTATGGAACTTGAAATGACCTTCCCTGAAGGAAATGCCAAACAAGACAATGTTGATGCCCCCAGTGCCCACTTACCTTTGCCTCTAGAACTATAATCAGTCTCAAGGCTAAGCAGACCCTTAGAGGTGAGATAGAAAGTGTGATGCATAAGGAAGTATACTGCAATCCCAAAGAATGTCATGAGTTTAGTTAATAGAGGTAGAAGTCTGGGGAATTGTTGTAGAAATAGATTTTTAAGAGTGTGTGATGGTGAGGGAAGAAAAATAAAACTAGATTAGGCTGAGTTTATTGATATGGGAACATTGAACAGAGGTTCTAGGTTTAATATTGCAGCTCCCACAATGCAAAGGATGTCGAGTTTATTTGATTAGTTGGCTAAAGTATGGGTCAAAGGATGGCCTACTGTGAATGAAATGGAACTGCCTGATAGTCCTTGGTTTAATGTTGACAAAGGGACTCAAGGGCTCATGGAAATTGGGATGCTGGAGTCAGTTTGTCATGTAAAACCTAATCCTTCACAATGGGAGGATCCAGAAGATGTATACTTCACTAAAATCATCAGGGACAGCTTTAGGAGAAGAGCCCTGTCATTGGTCCTGTGTGTAATACAGACTTTACCATGCATGCTATGAGTACTGAATTAGATGACCTATACTCACTGTGTCTAACTGGATCCTGGAATAACAAGGACCAAGTGGAAGCACTGAATTTCCAAAGGCAAGTTGAGTGTGCTTACTGTAATGAACAGCATAGGAAAAACAATGTTCATAATGGTCATAATGGTCTGATTCTAGTAGACCTTCGGCACTTGCTGATTAATCATGATGTTCCCAGAAGTTAAATAGATATGAAGCCCACAGAGTTCTTGCTAAATATGTATGAGAAGAAAGATCCTAGAGCAATTGACTAAAACCTGTTTTGAATCATAGCAACAGAGAATCACAGAAATTTCCAGACTTGAGTTAGTTTACAGAGGCCAAAATCCCTTCAATAGAACCTGGCACCTTAACAGCTAAGCCATCCCTCCAGCCCTCAATAGAGTTTTAACCAAAACCCAATTCAAGGTAGGTTCAGTGGGTCTCCAAACTCATGCTTTTATTCCTTCAGTCCCAGAATATATAATTAGGATGGATATAATTTGATGTTGGCAGAATCCCCACACTGGGTCCCTGACTTAAGAGTTAGGGATATTATGGTTGTAAAGGCCAAATAGAAGCTATTTGATTATAACAGAGAAAATGGTAAACAAAAAACAATACCACATTTTTGTAGGGATTACAGAGGTTAATGTCACCATCAAGGACGTGAAAGATGCAGGGGTGGTGGATCCCACCACATCCCCTTTTAATGCTCCTATTTGGCCTGTGCAAAAGATAGACAGAAAAAAAAATTGAGCCAGGCATGGTGGTGCACACCTTCAATCCCAGCACTCGAGAGGCAGAAGTAGAACCATGAGTTCGAGTCCACCCTGAGACGACATAGTGAATTCCAGTTCAGCCTGAGCTAGAGTGAGACCCTACCTCGAAAAGCAAAACAAAACAAAAAGATGGACAAACCTTGGAGAATGACAGTTGATTATCAGAAACTTAATCAGCTGCTGTACCTGACATGGTTTCTCTACTTGAGCAGGTTACCATATCTCCTGATACCTGGTATGCATTTTGCAAATGCTTTCTTCTCTGGACTTGCCCATAAAGACTACCAGAAGCAATTTGCTTTCAGCTGAGAAAGACTGTTTGAACTCAAGGTTATACTAATTCTCTGCTGATGTGTCATAACTTACTTCACAGGAATCTTGGTTGCCTGGCCCTTCCACAAAGCATCCTGCTGATCCATGATATTCCTATCATGCTGATTGGGCCAAATAAATAGACTTGGTACAACATATGCAAATCAGAGGTTGGGAAATTAGTCCAGGCCAAATTCAAAGACCTTCTACCTCAGTAAATTTCTAGTAGTACAGTGGTGTGGGGCATGCAGAGATATTGCTACCAAGATGAAGGATAAGAAAGAAGCACACCACTTAGTGGGCCAATTTGGAGTTTTGAGGCAGCATTTCCTCACTTGGGTATGTTACTCTGGCCCACAAACCAAGTGGCCCAGAAAGATGCTAGCTTTGAGTGGGGCATAGAACAGGAAAAGGATTTCTTACAGATCTAAGCTGCTGTGTAGGCTGCTCTTCCACTTGGACCATAAAATTCAGCAGATCCATAGTACCTGAAGTGTCAGTGGCAGATACTGATGTTTAGGCCCCCAAGGGTGAATCATAGCAGAGGCCCTTTGGATTTAGGAACAAAGCCCTGCCCTCCTTTGCTGACAAATATTCTGTCTTTGAGACAACTCTTGGCTTGCTGTTGAGACTCAGTGGAAACCGAATACTTGTCTATGGAACAGCAAGCTGCAATGCGACCTGAGCTGAGTATTATCTGACCCAGCATACCATTAAATAGGACATGAATAGTAGCAGTCCATCACCAAATGGGAAATGGTACATAGGTGATCAGGCCTTAACAGTTCCTGAAGACATAAGTTCCCTGAAATGTTGACCAAATGTCTATGGCTCCCACTCCTGTTACAGTGCCTTCTGTCCCCAAGCATGCACATATGGCATCTTGGAGTGTGCCCTATGATCAATTGATTCAGGGGGAGAAGTCTAGGGCCTGGTATAGAGATGGGTCTGCATGATATGCAGGTGCCTCCTAGAAGTGGACAGCTGCAGCATTACTACCCTTTTCTGGGACAATCTTGAAGGAAAAAAGAAATCTTGATAATGGGAAGAACTTTGGGCAGTACATATAGTGCACTTTTCTTGGGAGGAAAAAAATGGCTGGATGTTCAATTATGTACTGATTCGGGGGCTGGAAATAGTGGTTTTATAGGTTAAGGGACTGGATAGATCTCTCCAATGGACAAAGAATGTGAAGGTACTTGTGTCCATGTAAATGTTCACCAAAATGTGACCTCAGTAATGAATGGCTTTAATAATCAAGTAGATAAGATTACCTATTCTTTAGATAGTAGTCAACCTCTTTCCCCAGCCATATCTGTCATTGCCCATAAACAAAGTGACCGTGGTGGTAGGGATGGAGGTTATAGAAGGGAATATGGACTTCCACTCACCAGGACTGACCTAATTATGGCTGCTGCCAAGTGCTAAATCTATCAGCATCAGAGACCAACAATGACCTTCTGCCCACTTGGGGAGAACAGTCCTGGAATTACAGAAACTGATTCTGGGATTTGCTTGCCTAAGAGTGAGCCAGCTACTTCTTAGAACAGAGTCTAAAAGAAGGAAAACTGACCCATGGAGTCACTTAAATCAAAGGTGAACCCATTGCTTCTGCTGTCATTGTTGCTCTGATGTTTCTGTGGCTGCAGCTTCTACTGACAGGAACTCATTGGTGTTTTAATTGAACAGCAAGAACAGTAATATGTGAAGAATTAGTATTACATGGGCAACGGGCAGGTAACATATGGGTAAGGGGCAAGGAACTTTTTATTCCAAATAATTCTTTAGACATTTGTTAAAGGAAGGGATTTAGGGGTATGACCTGTTGGACACACCTCAACTCCATTCACAAATGCAAACACACTAAGCCTAACTGTTGTTTTCAACTGTTCTGTGAGCATGCATTGTCTTCAATGCTGTCAGCATTTTTCAATCATGCTCACATTGTTCTGGGTCAGAAGTGCAACTATGTCACTGAGGAAGGAGGACAATGAGCATGGCTTAAGATCAGTTAGCATCTGGAAACATTTCTTGACAATTTTGGTCTCTGTGCTACTCAGGACAAAGGTAAACTAAGGCAGAGGAAATTTAGCAACCTTGCTTTAAGCAGGCTGATCACGTGGTTGTAAGATTAACTTCAGGACAAGTTAAAATACAGGAATTTAGCAGAAAAGGCATCTAACAGCAATATTCTCAGTAAAGTTATTTGTAACATCCATAAGAGGCATTTCAACAGTTCATTGCCATAATTCAGTCCCATATTTCATTCTTTTTTTTCAAAGTCTGATAATTTATTTGTCACCCTTCACAGTTCTTATTTTAAAAATATGGAGCACTTCATGAATTTGCATGTCATCCTTGTGCAGGGACCATGCTGATCTTCTATAGCATTCCAATTTTAGTATACATGCTGCCAAAACAAGCACCCATATTTCATTTTTATAGTTCATTGCCACATGCCTCTTATACAGCACCATACCCTGGTGTGACCAGCCAGTGACCTGGTGGCAAGTTGACTACATTTGGGTCACTTCCACCATAAAAGGCAGTACTTTGATCCTTTATTGGAATACTCATTCTTGATATGGATTTGCCTTTTCTATATGTAATATTTCTGCCAAAACTACTATCCATGGACTTACAGAATACATTATTTACTATTATAGTATTCCACACAGCATTGCTTCTGGCCAAAGAAGTGTGGAAATGGGATCACACTCATGGAATTCACTGGTCTTACCATGTTTCCCACTATTCTGAAGCAGGAGGCTTGTTACCATGCCAATTGTATAATAGCCTGCAGGTCTGGGGCAGGGTTCTTTCTCCAGAAGAGTATATGTGTTCTGAATGAGTGTTCCAATGTATGGTACTGTTTCTCCTATGTTTATAGGAGTCATGGGTCCAGGAATCAAGGTTGGAATTTAACATAGTATCTCTAATGATCACCCCAAGTGACCCACTAGCAAGATTTTTTGCTTCTTGTTCCCATGACCTTATGCTCTGCCGGCCTAGAGGTCTTGGTTCCTGATAGTGGAATGCTTCTGGCAGGAGGCACAACAAACATTCCATTGGACTGGAAGCTAAGACTTCTTTCTCTACTTGGATCTGTGAAAGAGGCCATCCTCTTTCGCCATTATGGAACTTCCCCTGGATCCATAAGCCTCAAATAAATCCCTTCCTCCCATAAACTATGTCTGATTTAGAGGTTCATCCCAGCAATGTGAAGCTGATTATGACAGCAATCTAATATATCCCCTTCATGATATATATCCAGTATATTGGTTCTGTTCCTCTAAAGAACCCTAACACATTCCACAAATACCCCAGAGACCTCTGTATCCCCCTCCCTCAGGGTTCCCTCAGGCTCATCATATCTCATTTATATCCTCTCGCTCTTGTTTACATCTCTTAGAGACTTCCCTCAGGACCTTTCTTGCTCCATACAAAGACCTGTCTTCTACCCCTACACAGGCTTCTGCAACAAAAGCAGATGAAACTCTAGACTGAGGCTGGAAGTCCAGGACAAATGCTCTAGGGCTTGGGGATATAATTTATAGGGGAGGAACTGCTTAACTGCAGCTTCACAAGATGGAATGGCACTGCAGAACTGGGCTTGTGAGGACAGAAAGAGGGGCCCTGGTAGGTATTAGGGCAGCATAAACTTTAGAAGCATCCCTTACTGTCATTTTCCTGGGTTTTGACTTCTGGTCTAGGCTCTATTGGATGACCTGAGCCAGGTACATTCCCTCTGAGTGCCTCAGTGTTCTCATCAGTTACAGGAATGACAGAGATTTTTTTTTCCCCCCCAAAGGTCCTAGTAAGGAGTAGATGGGATGAGAAGAGGAAATGCCACCTCTTCCAGCTCCCACCTTAGTTACATCACACAAGACCCCTCCCTCACAGTATGATATCCTTTCTCCTCTTCCAGGAAACCCTTAAAAACTGTCCTTTACTCTTACCATGGTTCAAGAGCTTCTTTCCTATTTGTACTGGGCTCAATAAACAGTTTGTCTCCAGTTCTCTATCTTGAACCCATAGCCTAACACCTAGAGGGATTTGACAAAATCATTGCCAGGTTCCATCTCCCAAAGTTTCTGATGTTGTGAGTCTGAAGTGTGGCCTCACAATTTGTTTTTGTTTCTTCTTAAAAAACATTTTATTTTTATTTATGTATTTGAGAGAGAGAGGAAGAGAGAATGGGTATACCAGAGCCTCTAACCATTGCAAACAAACTCTATATGCATACACCACCTTGTGCATCTGGCTTAGGTGGGTCCTGGGGAATCTAACCTGGGTCCAGGGGCTTTATAGGCAAGTGACTTAACTGCTAAGCCATCCTTCCATCCCTAATTTGCTTTTCTAACTAAGCCTATTTCCCTCCCATACAACTAAGTGGAGTTATTCCCACCCCACTCCGCTATATTACTAGTAACCCAAAACTTCCCTGTCTTTGTTGCAGATTTTTGTACTGTTTTGTGTCCTTTAGCTCATGATCACAAAACTTTAGGAACACATACAATCAAGAGAGAGTATAACAAAAGAGATTTATTGAGAAAAAAAGGTGAAAAGTCATCAAAATGTGAAGGCATGCATGCTTAGGATTCCTAGTGGCATACAAAGAAGAGATAGAAATAGAAGAAAAGGCCAGGCATGGTGGCACATGCTTTTTATCCCAGCAGTCGAGAGGCAGAGGTAGGAGGATCACTATGAGTTCATGGCACCCTGAGACTACATAGTGAATTCCAGGTCAGCCTGGGCCAGAGTGAGACCCTACCTTGAAAAACAAAAGACAGGGAGAAAGAGAGAGAGAAATAGAAGAAAAGAAACGGTTAACACTTCTTGAGTTAGAACTCAAAAAAGCAAGCAGGCTTAGTGGTGATAATCTGTCAGCAACTGCTCTGAAGAAGTGGCTTCTGGTGGGTATATGTACATTATATCATTAATGGGATAACTATTCTTTAGCATATCTTTAGGTGAAGGATAATAAAGGGTAGACTCTTGACCAGGTGATTGGTAGGCTCTGTTGGATTACCTGTAAATGGAAGTAACTAAGTCTCCACCTAGAACCCGGGGACTTTGTTCCTCTGATCAAGAGGAAGTAACTTTTCTCTTAATGAGTCTAAACAAAAGCTCTGATATCTCCACCTTCCTGAGGTGGAAGAGGTCTCACTGTAGGCGGATATTAGGGTCCGACCCTAAGGTGTCTCTGGGGGCAGATTTGAATTCCAGCCTAAGGTATGCAGAGTACTTGAGCTCTTCCTAGGGTTCCCAGAGTATGCTTGCTTTTGGTTGGGCTGGTGGTGGTTTCTTCTTGTTCTTTTTTTTAAAGTTTTATTTCTATTTTTATTTATTAAAGACAGAAAGAGGGAAAGTGAGAAAGAATGAGCATGCCAGGGCCTCTAGCCACCACAAATGAACTCCAGATGCAGGCACCACCATGTGCATCTGGCTTATGTGAGACCTGGAGAATCAAACCTGGGTCCTTAGGTTTCGCAGGCAAGCGCCTTAACTGCTAAGCCATAGCTCCCACTGTAAAGATATTGCTGTCTAGGGTCAGATTCATTTTCTCCACCAATTAAAGAATTAAGAGGGGCTGAAGAGATGGCTTAGTGGTTAAGGCACTTGCCTGAAAAGCCAAAGGACCCAGCTTCAATTCCTCAGGACCCATGTAAAGCCAGATGCACAAGGTGGCACAAGCATCTGGAGTTCATTTGCAGTGGCTAGAGGCCCTGGTGTGCCCATTTTCTCTTTGTGTCTGCCTCTTTCTATGTCTCTCTCTCAAATAAATAAATATTGTTTTTAATTTTTTTTATTTATTTGCAAGCAGAGAGAGAAGATTGACAAACAGAGAGAATGAGCTTACCAAGGCCTCCAGGCACTGAAAATGAACTCCAGATACATGCAGCACTTTATGTATCTGGCTTTATATGGGTACAGGGAAATAAAACCTGGGTCCTCAGGCTTTGCAGGCAAGCATCTTACCTCTAGCCCATGGTTGAGTTCTTGTGCAGCAACCTGAAACTGACTGCAACAGTCCCTTAAATAATAAGAAATAGTTTCTTCTGGATCCAAATATTAATGACCCTGGCCAAGAACACAGGTTCAGGACACCCCGAATTCTATTTTCTAGGAATAGACAGCCTATGTCACATTATCAGGGAGGGAGTAGAGAGACAACAGCATGTAGGGCCAAGATAAAAATATCAAGGCCTGCTTCCAGTGACACACTTCCTCCAGAAAGATTCTATCTCCTAAAAGTTCTATAGCCTTACAGTACCACTAGCTGGGAATTAAATATTCAAACACATGAGTCTATGGGGCACATTATACATTCAAATACCACATTCTGCTGCTGGGAACAATAGAATTATGACCATCTCATAAAGAAAAATGTATTCAGTCCAAAGTCCCCATAGTTTTTACCAATCCCAACACTGTCCAAAATTCAAAGTCTTGGGCTGGAGGGATGGCTTAGCATTTAAGGTATTTGCCTGTAAAGCCAAAGGACCTAGGTTTGATTCCTCAGGATCCACGTAAGCCATATGCACAAGGTGGCACATGTATCTGGAGTTTGTTTTCAGTGGATAGAAGCCCTAGCATGCCCATTCTCTCTCTCCACCTCTCTCTCTCTCTTTCTCTCTCAAATAAATAATAATTTTTTTTTTTTACAAAAGAACTTGATAGCATTGAGCAGTGAATCTGTTTTATCCTGGTCTTCTTTATGGAGATACTTTTATTAAATATTTCATTGTTTATTATTGGTCTCTTTAAATTGTTTATATCATCTGGAGTGAATTTTGGTAAGTCGTATTAGTTTAGAAATATATTTATTCCTACTAGGCTTTCCAGCTTCCTAGAATATAAACTTTCATAGTGTTCCCCAATGTTCCTATGGATTCCAGAGTCTATTACAATAACTCCTTTTTCATCTATAATTCCATTAATTTGGGTCTTTCTTTTCTTTCTGTTCATTTGATCAGGTTTTTGTTACTTATTTATTTGTTTTTTGAGATAGAGTCTTGTCCTATTCCAGGCTGACCTGGGATTCACTATGTAGTCTCAGGGTGGCCTTGAACTCATGGCGATCCTCCTACATCTGCCTCCTGAATACTGACAGTAAAGGTGTGTGCCATCACACCTGACTGGGTTTGCCAATTTTGTTAACCTTTTCAATCAATAAACTTTTTGTTTTACTGATTCTATGTATAGTTCTTTTATTATCTATTTAATTAATTTCTATTCTTATCATAATTGTTTCTAATAGTCTACTGCTTTAGGCTACAGCATACTGTTTGGGGGGAAATTATCCCTCATAAGAGAAGGAGAAAAAACACTTTCCGTGATAAAAAAAAATAAGCTAAATAAATTTATGAGCACTAAGCCAGCCAGAGAATTCTGGATGGAATATTTTACATCAAAGAGAAGGATAAACACAGTCAAGAAGAGACAGGAAGGAAAAACAATAATCAACGTTATAATAGTTGTTTAGCAAATGAAGACTTAAAAAAACCCACAAAATCATCAACATGAAAGGAATTAACTCACACATTTCACTAATAACTCTGAATACTAATGGTCTCAATTCCTCTATCAAAAGACACAGACTAGTAGACTGGATCAGAAAACAAGACTCATCCTTTTGATGTCTTCAAGAAACTCACCATCAAAGACAGACACTTTTTTACAGTAAAATGACAGAAAACAATATTTCAAATAAGTAGAACCAAGAAATAAGCAGGTGTGGCTATTCTAACATCTGACAAAATAGACTTCAAACCAAAACTAATCAAAAGTGTTAAAGGTCACTTTATACTGTTGAAAGGAGAAACCAACTTAGGGGACATTATAATTCTACACATATACACACCAAATACAAGGGCAACTAATTTTATAAAACTAACTATATTAGATATAAAAACCAGATAAGGGGCTGGAGAAATGGCTCAGCACTTAAGGCACTTGCCTGCAAAGCCTAACAACCCTGGTTCATTTACCCAGTACACACATAAAACCAAATGCACATAGTGGCACATGCATCTGGAGTTCATTTGCAGTGGCTAGAGGATTTTGTACTCCCATTCTCATTTTCCCTCTCCTTGCAAACAAATAAATAAAAATATTTTTAAATCATATAAATCAACCAGGCGTGATGGCACATGCCTTTAATCCCAGCACTCAGGAGGTAGAGGATCACCATGAGTTTGAGGCTACCCTGAGACTGACTACATAGTGAATTCCAGGTCAGCCTGGGCTAGAGTGAAACCTTACCTCGAAAAACTAAAAAAAAAAAAGAATAAATAAATAAAAATCATATAAATCAAAACACAATAATAATGTGTGACTTCAACACCACACTCTCACTAATAGGTCATCTGGAGAAAAATATAAGCAGAGAAACATTGGAATTAAATGACACCATAGAGAAAATGAATCTAACTGACATTTACAGAACATTTTATCCAAACACTGCAGAAAACATTCTTCTCAGCAATCCATGGAACTGTTTCTAAAATAGATTACATATTAGGACACAAAACAAGTCTCAAGACATTTAAGATAATTGAAATAAATTCCTGTGTTTTATCTGACTATAATGCAATAAAACTAGAAATTAGCAACAAGAAAAACCACTTAAAATACACAAACTCTTGGAGATTAAACAACACACCATTAAATCATTGATGGCTCTTTGAAGAAATCAAGAAGGAAACGAAAGGTTCCTTGAACCAAATAAAAATGAAAATACAAGGCCGGGCATGGTGGTGCACGCCTTTAATCCCAGCACTCGGGAGGCTGAGAGGTAGGAGGATTGCTGAGAGTTCGAGGCCACCCTGAGACTACATAGTGAATTCCAGGTCAGCCTGAGCCAGAGTGAGACCCTACCATGAAAAAAAAAAAAAAAAAAAAAAACAAGACAAATCCTATGGAACACAGTAAAGGCATTTGTTAAACTCAAAGATATAAAACTTTGAAGCTAGAATCCACATATTATAGAAAACATGTAGTTTTTGTTTTTGTTTTTGTTTTTGTTTTTGTTTTTTTTCTGGGCCAGGGTTACTTCACTCAATGTAATAAATTACATTTCCATCTATTTTCCTACAACTTTAATAGTTCCTTTTTTTTTTTTTTTTTTGGTTTTTCGAGGTAGGGTCTCACTCTGGTCCAGGCTGACCTGGAATTAACTCTGTAGTCTCAGGGTGGCCTTGAACTCATGGCGATCCTCCTACCTCTGCCTCCCGAGTGCTGGGATTAAAGGCGTGCACCACCACGCCCAGCTACATTGCAAAAGAGGAGGTGAAAAGATTGTAAGGGCCACAGAGTAGGTAGGAGTATCCTGAGGCACCTTGTATGCCACTACCCCACAGGCAATGACTAAGGCATTCATAACCCCACTGAGGAGGACCCCCAGAGTAACAGAGCCAAAGTAATGGTATAAATGAGTATACAGCCTGTTATACCAAAATTAAAATTTGACTCCCTGAGACTACATAGTGAATCAGCTTGGGCTAGAGCGAGACCCTATCTTGAAAAACCAAATAATAATAATATAATAGTGATAAATTTAAAAAAATAAAAATAAAATAGTTTTTTTTATGAGCTTGAAGAGGGGTCAAAGATGGATAAAAGGATACATATGACATGGAAACAGAAACCAGGAAGACACAGGTAGAAGGGGAACTGGGGGGAAGGGCTGGAGAGGAGTAAGAGAGGAGATAAAAATCAACAAAAACAAATTACATTTGAAAATGCCAAAATTAAAAAAAAAAAAACTCAGACCATTCAAATGTGGCAGATGCACGATACTGCTAAATGAAACCAATTAGACCAAACTAACCTGTTTATTTAGCCCATGATGATACAGTCCAGAGGGTGCACAGTAATGGTGAAGATCAGATAAGTAAGAGAACAAATGAACCCAAGTGAGTGATCACAGGGTTTGAGGGACTTAAGTAAACTTGTGGTCTCTGCACACCTCCACCACCTTTGCCTCTGCCTTGCCATCTTATTTGTCCACACGAGAGGAGGAACATGACATCTATCTGCTCCTATTCTTGGTTCTGTATTTCAAGGGGTCTCACTCTAGCCTCAGGCTGGCCTCAAACTCACAGTGATTCTCCTAGAGTACTGGGATTAAAGGCATGCGCCACCACGCCCGGCTACTAGTTCCATTTTTTGTAGCTGAAAATTTTTCATTATATATATGTACCACATTTTCATTATCCATTAATCTAACCTGATTCCATATTCTAGTTATTGTGAATAGAGCAGCAATGAACATGGTTATGCAGATTTCTCTATCCCAGGATAATGAACCTTTTGGATATATACCCAAGACTCATATTGCTGGGTCCTATGGTAGATCTATGAATAGATCACCAAGAAATCTTCACACTGAATTTCATAGTGGCTGCACTAGATTACACTACCACCAACAGTGAATAAAGACTCTATTTTCTTTTCCCACATCCTTGTCAGCCCTTCTTATTGGAGTGAAATGGAATTTCAAAGATTTTAATATATATTTCCCTGATGGCTAAGGATGTTAGCACTTTTAAAATTTGTATTGGCCATTTGTAAGTCTTTTTTAAAGAACTCTATTTAGTTCTTTTGCCCATTTTAATTGAGCTATATTTTTTATTATTATTTTTTTTTGAGGTAGAGTCTCACTCTAGCCCAGGCTGACCTGGAATTCACTATGGAGCCTCAGGGTGGCCTCGAACTCACAGAAATCCTCCTACCTCTGCCTCCCAAATGCTGGGATTAAAGGCATGTACCACCATGTCCAGATTACTTAAACTACTTTTTTTTAATATTTTTTTGTTCATTTTTTATTTATTTATTTGAGAGCGACAGACACAGATAGAAAGACAGATAGAGGGAGAGAGAGAGAATGGGCACGCCAGGGCTTCCAGCCTCTGCAAACGAACTCCAGACGCGTGCGCCCCCTTGTGCATCTGGCTAACATGGGACCTGGGGAACCGAGCCTTGAACCGGGGTCCATAGGCTTCACAGGCAAGCGCTTAACCGCTAAGCCATCTCTCCAGCCCAATTAAACTACTTTTTTTTAATGTTGTTTAGGTTTTCAGTTAGTTGTATATCTCATGTTGTGGTAGTTTGAATAGATGGCCCCCAATATATTCAGTTATTTATTGTTTGTAGTTTGCATCTGCAACCACCTGGCTGGAGGCAGTGTCACTGGGTGGATCTTAAGGTGTGGTGGTGGGTTTCAGATTTCAATCTAAAGATATGAAAAGTGTGCCTAGCTGGAGCTCCTGAAGTGTGCTATGGCTTTTGACCTTTAGGCTTGTGCTTCTCTCTCTCTCTGCTTGGTCCTGTGAAGGCAGACCAGTTTCTTCAGCCATTTATGGAACTTCTCCTGGATCTGTAAGCTTCAATAAATATCTCTTCCTCCATATCTGTGTCTGGTCTGAAAGTTCATCTCAGTGAACCTGAAGCTATCTGCTATAGAATTGGTACTGAGGAATGGACTGAGATGAACCTGACCATATGGCTGTTGAACTTTTGGAACCTTTGTTTTGGAGAAATGGGCATGGATTTTGTGCTTGCCTTCTGGAGTGGTAAGCCAAGTTTTTTGGACTATTATGATGACAGTTTGAGAATTCTAAGTGTAGACATTATGAACTTCAAGGCTTGGCTTATGAGATTTCTAAGGGGAAGGAAAGACTGCAGAGGACTTTGTTAGAACTGGGCTACTGCCATATGGGCTGGCTGCATCCTGCTACCAAGGCCCAGAGAGTTTCATCAAGGTTAAATTTGTAATGGACTGATGTGCTTGGCTAGAGATATTGGACTGAGAGATTTAAGATTTTAAGCTGGAAAACCTCAGGCAAGTTGAAATTACAGGCACTGAGACTGGTTTTAGGTTACTGAATCTGCTATTGTCAAACACATTAGCAATCTTAAAGGTAGATGGTCCAATTGCTTTACCATGGAAAGGATGCCTGAGGAAAGACTATCATAGAAATGCAAACACCTTTGGAAAGAGTTGACTGGAGAAGGAACCTGCTTTTCAAGGTTATGATTTATTTTATCTGTGAATTAAGAATATGGGGGGCTGGAGAGATGGCTTAGCAGTTAAGCGCTTGCCTGTGAAGCCTAAGGACCCCGGTTCAAGGCTCGGTTCCCTAGGTCCCACGTTTGCCAGATGCACAAGGGGGCTCACACGTCTGGAGTTCGTTTGCAGAGGCTGGAAGCCCTGGCGTGCCCATTCTCTCTCTCTCCCTTTATCTGTCTTTCTCACTGTGTCTGTCGCTCTCAAATAAATGAATAAAAAATTTAAAAAAAAAAAGAATATGGCTGTGTCCTGCACACCTGGTATTGGTTTCAGAAGTATGAAAATGCGAGTAGTGTTCGTGAATTGCACATGGTTCTAGGATCTGCTGCTGAGATGTGGCATGAGGTAGGGCCTGATGCCCTGAAAGGCTGAAAGAGCCTTTGGAAGATGGACCATGGTTTGCATGAAGACCTCAAAATGTTTTGTATATACCAGAACAATACAAGGGCTACCTTAGAGTGCACTGACGGCCTAAAATGGAAGTGTTCCCCGGCTACTCTGCCCAACTGGAGGGGCAGAATTGGAAAATCTGGAGACTGTCAGATCCTGGTTGTATTGAACTTGAACTGCAGAAGTTTGAAGTTTGTGTGATGGTGGTTGGGTTTGCATTGTTGTAGTCTCTCCTTGATATGCCTCATACCAGTTGAAAATGTTTACTCTGTGCCTTTATATTTTAGAAGTGTTTAACTTGTTTGATTTTACAGGTCTTAATATCTTAAGTTGGTCAAGACTGTGGGGTCCTTTGAAATGGAACTGAGTACAATTTACAATGTGTGATGGTTATAAATCTATTGGGGGCCAGGGATGAAATGTGGTAGTTTGAATAGATGGCCCCCAATATATTCAGTTCTTTATTGTTTGTAGTTTGCATTTGTAGCCACCTGGCTGGAGGCAGTGTCACAGGGCAGATCTTAAGGTATGGATCTTAAGGTGGGTTTCAGATTTCAACATAAAATATGCAAAGTGTGCCTAGCTGGAGTTCCTAAAGTGTACTGTGGCTTTTGACCTTTAGGCTTGTACTTCTCTCTCTCTGCTTGGTCCTGTGAAGGCAGGCCAGTTTCTTCTGCTGTAATGGAACTTCCCCTGAATCTGTAAGCTTCGATAAATATCCCTTCCTCCATATCTGTGTCTGGTCTAAAAGTTCATCTCAGTGAACCTGAAGCTGTCTGCTACACATATATTAATCCTCTGCCAGCTGTATAGCTGAGAAAAGATTTTCTACCATCCTATAAGGCTGTCTCTCTACTTAGTTAACCATTTCTTTTGCTGTACAGAAGCTTATTCATCTCACAAGGCAACATTTGTCAATGGTTGTTCTTATTTTCTGAGCAAACTGAGTCCTATTTGCAAAGTCATTACATAAGCCTATATTTTATTGGGTACTCCCTAATTTTTGTTCTAGTCATTTCAGTTTTGGGTCTAACATTGAAAATGACACAAAAGCAATATCTAAACAACTTAGCCAGATATGGTGAAGTATACCTTTAGTCCTAGCACTCAGGAGGCTGAAGTAGGAGGATCACTGTGTTCAAGAACAGCCTGGTGCTACTGAATGAGTTCCAGGTGAGCCTGGTCTAGAGCGAGACCCTTTTTCAAGAAAAAAAAAAAAACTTCCCTAGGACAGAAGTTACAACTTAGTGGTAAAAGTCTTGTGTAGCATGCATGAGTGCAGGAGGCATGAGCTCCAAGCCCCGTATCACAAAACAAAATATAAAATAATAATTCCCAAATAAATAATGGGTATAGCTGTTTATAACCCATTAAATGAGAATCCACAAATCCATATAATTAAATTGGCAAAATAAAGAATGGTATGGTGATGCACACCTGCAATCCCAGCACTTGAGAAGCTTAAGGCAAGAGAATTTCAAGTTCTAGGTCAACATGAGTTAACATAATAAGACCTTGTCTCAAAACAACAACAGGTGTGAGGTGTGAGCACCCTGAGGGGCCTTGCAGCAGTGGGCACACTCAAAGAGCTTCTTGCCAGCATGGATGCGCCATGCCCGATCAGCACCGAGCTCCAGATGAAGGTCTCGCAGGCTTCTCCCCGTGTGCAGTTGCTGATGGCGCACCGGGTTGGGGCTCTGGCTGAAGGCCTGGCCACTCTCTCCACTTGCAGGGCTTCTCACCATCATGGGTCCGCAGGTGCTGGGTGAAGTATGAGCTGATGCTGAAGGCGCGGCAGCAATAGCCACACTCTCAGGGCTCCTTCCCCGTGTGGATGCAGTGGCGCCACGTGAAGCCTGTCTGGCTGTGACACCAAATATAACCATTTTAAGTTAAAAAAAAAAAAAAGGCCCAGGCCTGACTTAGATAGAGAACTAGCTGGTCAATGTGCTGACCTTTTGCTTCTGTAAACTTTGCTTGCTTAATTGCTGCCTTTCCCCCTAACGTTTCTAAGGAATCTCCACTTCAAGGACAATGGAGATGACTTCATCTGCCTGGAGAGCCCGTAGCTCCTGCCCCCAACTTTGCCTGCTGAAACCCCAAGCCAATCAGAACTGTTTAAATCAACCAATCATGTATCTATCCTCTACTTCTTTCTTCGAATTCCCATATGAACCCCTTCCCCCAAAAGAAAGGGGCTCTCTCCCTCACTACCGCTGTGCCAAACTGTGGGGACGGAGCCCAGGCCTAGGCTTGCAATAAAGAAACCTGTTGCTTTTGCAAAAAAAAAAAAAAAAAACCAGGACTTACAGTCAAAATGGCAGACTCATAACCAAGCTAGAGCTCTGGGAATGAAATCAGAAAGCAGTGAGAACCAAGGACAATCAATACAAAAAAAAAAAAAAACCCCTAGAAAACTATAAAGTTTGGGGTGAAAAAGATACAAAGTGCTATCTTGTATCAAAAATGCACAGGAACAAACCTGAAGGAGCTTCCACTGGCCAATTATGAGACAATATGAACAATGAACAAAATGATTGTGATAGATTGAAACACACCAAATATATTTGCAAACATTAGTTCACAGTAACATGAAAATCAAGTGGCACCAGAACAAAAACACCATCCTCATTCTGAATCATTAGAAACAATTCAGGTATCAAACACTCCTGAATATTGGCATTTACAATGGCATCACTCTCATTGGCAACAAAGAAACACAGCCCACTACAGTTGCCAACAGCCTGAGGCATTCTCTCACCCTTATGGATCTCTACTCAAGTAAAGTCAGATCCTTGATTATTCCATAGGAAAGAATTTCAGGATGAACCAGAGTGAAGCAAGGTTTGTGAATTTATTAGACATGCAGGAAAAAGACAGCATATCCTCCTCCCCAAATATGACAACTATGAGCTCCTGGAGAGTATCTTTACATCAGATAGATAAATGATGACAGATAGCTAGCTAGCTAGCTAGCTAGCTAGCTAGCTAGCTAGATAGATAGATAGATAGATAGATAGATGATAGATAGGTGATAGATAGATAGATGATAGATAGATGATAGATAGATAGATAGATAGATAGATAGATAGATAGATAGATAATAGATGGCGTATGTTTGTGTGTCCTATTCTAAGTTACATTTCTCAAAGCATGTAATTTATAACAAGGTTTGAAGATTAAACAAAGTTTGAAATTTAAGTAGTTCAAAAGTTAAAGTAAAATATGAGCTGGTTTACTTATTTTTTAATCTTAAGAATTTTCTTTTATAAAAGAAATTATAAGATGGTTTTAAATGAGGTAGATTATTATAAATTTAGGTATGAGAGAAGTATGCTAATCTGGTAAAACTCAAGCTACAACATTCTGACCCTAAGTAATCATACTTAATTTGTTGTTTTAACACCTTTGTTTGAGATATCTTTAGGAAAACACACATTATCTCTGTTGACAATTCTGGGCTTTAACAGTTACTTGTGCTGAAGTTTCTTAATTCTCAGACAACAAGAAAAGCAAATTAGATTTATTTCTAATATCCCCTTAATTTCCTCTAGTTTTCAATCCTGTATCAAAGATTTAACATTGATTTTGTCTTTCTTTTGTAAGCCATATTTGGGGGTATAGAGGAATCTAGTAGCCCAAGTTGATGGAGAGCTATAGTTATTTATAAAGTCATTTTATATGAGTTAATAAAAGCCTAGTTAATATTAGAAGTATAGCCAGGTTTGGCAGTACATACCTGTAATCTCAACACTTGGGAGGCTCAGACAGGAGGATCACTGTGAGTTCATGGCCAATTTGAACTACATAATGAATTCTAGGCCAGGCTGGGCTATAGAATAAGACATTATCTCAAAAGAAGGGAATGAAGAAAGAAGGGAGGGAGGAAGAAAAGAGAGAGAATGGTCCTACCTTGTAAGTTCTAATAAAGTAATTGGTTCAGGTAACTATCATCAATAAGTAAAACCGTGAGATAACAAATTGACGGGAAATCTACCATGGAGGGGTCAGGCTATTTCCACCGTGACCTACTAATGAGTCTTAACATCATTAAAAGAAAGGCTATTAAATATGTGTGCCACCTGCTATGACAAATTAGGAATCTCACAGTACCATCTGAGTGTTCTTGCAAAATAAGGAGGAGGAAGAAAAGGAAGAGGAGGAGGAGGAAAGCAAACACAAATGTAATAGAATCCTGAGTGAACTTCCATCTCCAAGAAAACTGCAGAGTAAAGAACATGTTAAATACCACCACCAAAGAGCAAGACTGCAATTCTTCTACAGGACATCTGAGTGGCATGAAACAAAAAAAGTAGGAAGGGGGCTGGAGAGATTGCTTAGTGGTTAAGCGCTTGCCTGTGAAGCCTAAGGACCCCGGTTCGAGGCTCGGTTCCCCAGGTCCCACGTTGGCCAGATGCACAAGGGGACGCACATGTCTGGAGTTCGTTTGCAGAGGCTGGAAGCCCTGGCGCGCCCATTCTCTCTCTCTCCCTCTATCTGTCTTTCTATCTGTGTCTGTCGCTCTCAAATAAATAAATAAATAATTTTTTTAAAAAAGTAGGAAGGGAAGACCTTCTCTAGAGTAAGAGACCTATTGAACAATTCAGTGTGTAACAGTTAGAATAAACTCACTGCAATAACACATTTGATAGCCTGATGTGGTGGCATGCTTCTGAATCCCAACAGTCTGGAGGCTGAGGCAGGAGGATCACCACAAGTTCCAGGCCAATTTGGACTATATAGTGAGTTCCAAACCTGCCTAAGCTACAGAGTGAAAGCTTGTCTCAAACAAACAAGTAGACATTTTAGGATCTGGGAAGATGGCTCAGGGGTAAAGGGCTTGTCATGGAAGCATGCAGATCTGAGTTTGAATCTCTAGCACCCATGTAAAATGTTGGGCATAACATACATGTGAACACACATGCATACACACCACACAGACATACATGTACCAATTTTTTTTCTAATTCCTGAAATTCCCCTCTGTAATTGTGCTCCATGCTCTAGTGTACATAACATACTATATTAATTTTATATCATGAAGACTGATTATTTAAGAAATTGTGCCAATGTCTTTCTAATGAAAATGAAAAAAAAAACAGAAGAAAGGAAAGTATAGAATGAGTCTGAAAGGAAAGAATCATAGAGGACAGCACAGGAAAGAAAGTTTATGATTTATAACTCTGATATTTGCTAAAACAAAAAATTAAATTCCAGTGTTCCCTTCTGAGAAAGACAGGGATTGTCTATATATCTTTTAAAATATTTTATTTATTTATTTGAGAGAGAGGGAGAGGGAAAGAGAGAGAGGAAGAGACAGGGGGGGAGAGAGAGAGAAAGAGAAAGAGAAAGAGAGAGAGAGGGAGGGAGGGAGGGTGGGTGGGAGGGAATGGGTGTGTCAGGGCCTTTGGCCACTGCAAATGGATTCTAGACACATGGTCCACAGTGTGCATCTGGCTTATGTGGGTACTGGAAAATTGACCCTGCGTCCTTAGGCTTTACAGGCAAGCACCTTAACTGCTAAGCCATCTTTCCAGCCCCAGATTCTCACTCTCTTGTGTATTTGAAAGACTGATTAATCAGAGCAGTAGCTCAATCACCATGTTTAACTTGTAAATTTAACATTTGTTAGAAGAAATAAACAGGTTTTACTCCAAAAAATAAAAAATGTTGGGCATAGTGACATATGCCTTTAATCCCAGGGCAGGGAGGTAGAGACTAGGAATATTTGAGGCTTAGTGGATAACTATTCTAGCTGATTTGGTGAATTCTAGGTTGAGTGAGAGACCCTATATTAAGGAATAAATTGGAGAGTGACTGAGGAACATACCTGATGTCAACCTCTGGCCTCCACACACAGGAACATACAGATGCACCCATACATACACATGTGCTCTTATAACCCATGCAATCATGAATACACACCACACACACACACACACACACATGAAAAAAATCACCTCATTATAAAGGAAATAGGACAATTGTGGACTTACTATTATTAGACATTACCAAAGAATTGTTGCTATGTTTGAATATAATAGTAGGATTAAAATATTACTTTCAGGGACTGGGATATGGCTCAGTGATCAAAGCATTTGCTGCACAAGCATGACAATTTGAGAGGGCCTGATTTTCCCTGAGTTCAATTCCCTGGCACCCATGTAAACAGGCTGGTGTGGCCACACACACACCTCAGTCCTGTAGGGAGTGGAGATTTGAGAATTGCTGGAGCTCATTGGCCAGTCAGTCTGACTGAAAATGGAAGTTCTGGGTTTAGTAAGAGACCTTGTCTCAAGGAAACACTTGGAAGAATGATAGATGACATCCCTCGTTCTCCTCTGGCCTTCACATATGTGCACACACACATACTACACATGCTCAAAAATATGGTCTTTTATAACTATATGCTAAAGTATACAGGGATATAATTTAATGTCTGAGATTTGTTTTGAAATAATTCAGCAAAAGAAAACTTGCAATCAATGACAAATATAAAATTGCATTGATTGTCTAAACTGGGCAGAGTGTGTATGTGTGTAGAGTCATGGTATACTTTCTGTATGTTTGAAATGTCCATAGTTTTAAATTGTAAAGTTTTTTTAAAAGAATGAATAGGGACCCTTTCTCTAAGGAAATTTTAAGAGTAAATTTGAGAGAATTTTTATCCAAGCCTGAAGTGAAAAAGCTCTGTTTAGATTCAGTAACTAGGACAGTTAAAATGGGTAAGAAATGTAGCAAATCATTCTCAGCTGTTTATATGCTAAGTATAAATTTATGATAGGAATATATTTCTTTCTTTTAAAACAAAAGAATCATTAATGCTACAGATTCCAGTACTATTAGTATTCTATTTCTTGAGCTAAGCACTGGTTCAGTGAATGTTCATTTTATATATTAATCTGTATCTATAAGTCTTTTTAAAATGTTTTTAAAATTCTTTGAGAGAGAGAGACCCTGTGTGTGTGTGTGTGTGTGTGTGTGTGTGTGCATGCCAGGGCCTCCTGCCACTGCAAACATGAACTACAGATATATGCACCACTTTGTGCATCTGGCCTTACTTGGATACTGGGGAATCAAATCCAGGCCATCAAGCTTTGTTAAGCAAGTACTTTTAACCACTGAGAAATCTCCCCAGTCCCTGTATCTATAAGTTTTAACATTTCCATCTATAATTCTACTTCATAATTTAAAATTTTAAATTTTTAAAAATAGAATTGAAGCCAGTGTAATGACTCATACCTGTAATAACGGCACTTAGAGAGTGAGGTAGGCAGATTGCCATGAGTTCAAGGCCAACTTGGTCTACATAGTAGATTCAGGACAACCTGGGCTATAGAGGGAGACCCTGTCTCAAAATGAAAAAAAAAAAAAAGTAGAATTGAATATAAATTATCACACGCTCAATTTGGGTAACCACAATTGGTCAAAACAGACCACAGCAGCCTCACAAAACTTCTCTGCCATACTGATGGTAGACTACCATCATTTCAGAGAAAAGCATGGGAAGGAATGAGAACCTTCTTAAATCTTGAAAGCATGTTTATCTCTCTGCCTGCTCAGAGTGATAAAAAGAGGAGCACAGGCAGAAGGAAAATAAAGCTCTTGAATTTCTAGAACACTCATATGGGTTCAAAATGTGAGACTGGGGCTACAAGCATATGGTTCAGTCTCCCCTCTTCTCCCAGTACAACTTGCATGCCGATTTCTGTGTTCTCATTTCAGAGACAGGCCTTTAGTTGAACCTTTCAACCCCACTACCATGGAAAGATTCTGTTTCTGGGACATGGATGAGTGGGAAGTTTATGCCCAGTGAGTCTTTTCTGCCTTCTGTGAAAGCCATTTCTTCCATCCCTCTTCTTCACTCTCACCCACAACCTCACCAGACAACCCTATCTCTTGAGAGCCTATAAGGTTACAGGAGGAGGCTGAGGGCAAACTGAGATAGCAGAAGCTCAGGTCACATTTATGTGAGAATTGCAACTCCATCACTTTTAGAAGATTATCCATTGCTAAAATTCACTAATATAGGGCTGGAGAGATGGCTCAGCAGTTATAGCATTTGCTTACAAAGCTTGCTAGCCTGGGTTTTGTTCTCCACAACCCACATATTGCCAGATGAATATTAAGTGGTACATGCATCTGGAGTTTGTTTGCAGTGGCAGGAGGCCCTGGTATGTGCCGATTCTTTCTCTCTCCTTGCTAATAAAGCAAAAAGTTAAAAATTCACAAATAGGGCTGGAGGCATGGCTTAGCAGTTAAGGCATTTGCCTGCAAAGCCAAAGGACCCTGGTTCAATTCCCCCAGGACCCACATTAGCCAGATGCACAAGGAGGCACATGCATCTGAAGTTCGTTTGCAGTGGCTGGAGACCCTGGCATGCCCATTCTCTGTATCTCTCTCCCTCCCTCCATCCCTCTCTTTTCAAATAAATAAGTAAATAATTCACGAACACAGAGGAAGCTCACCTCTCCCCACTGGTCTTGGTGAACTCAATTCCCACATGCCATGGTTCTGTCTCTTCCCACTGGTGCTAGTGAGCTCAACATCCCCACTAGGCTCCACCTCCACTCAGTTAGTCAATCCTGGGGATTAAGTGCACACAGGTGCAGCTCTGGCACTCTCTCCCCAGACTATTGAAGAATAAAAAGTAAAAAAGAATCAGAGTCCAGAGTATGGTCATGACTTTTTTGGTTGTTATTGATGTGTTTGATGGATGGTTGATTGGTATGAGTATTTGTGTGTTTTCATTATTTCTTTCTTTTGTTTGTTTATGTATGCATCTGCTTTGCCTTTATTTCTAACATTTTAGTACTTTAATTTCTCTTGAAAATTGTTTTTTTTTAACTATTTAAATTGTGTGTGTGTGTGATCATACCCCTGCCATGGCACATGTGTGGAAGCTATTTGTCCTCTTTTGAGACAGGTTCTCCCTTTTTGCTGCTGAATAAACCATATAGCTAGCCTTCAGGCTTCCAGATTCTTCTGGCTCAACCTCCCTCCCATTGCTGTAGGTGTGTTGAGATTACAGACACATGTGCCAATTTGCTTCCAGCTTTACTTGGGTGCTGGGTAATTGAACTCAGGTTCACAAGCTTTCAAAGTAATCACCTTTATCCACCGATTAATATCATCACCCTTTCTTTTCCTTGTTCCTTCTTTATTTCACTACTTAAATGTGGGGAAATGTTGCTCTAAAAGCTCTATGAATCATACCCTCTCCAACCAGTAGCTGAATGTTACTGTATCTGAAACAGAAGGGTCAGAAGTAAAAGGGTCTCCTACAACTAGGCAAAAACCCAGAATTGTCACAGTAGGGAGCATCACTGTAAATCCTCCCTAAATATGTACAAGAAAAACAATTCCTAGTGAAGAGACTTTTAGGGCTCACAGAAAAGAACACAACCAGTTGGAAAAGGAGGAAGTTAAGTCTGGAAGACACATCAATTCTAGCAAATGCACAAAAGATAGTAAAGTAAAACAAAGAATATGAGACAATGATCCACTAAGACCCATTCTAAACCTTCTAACTCCCCTTTAATGTAAGCCAAAACCACTAAGATAGATGAGATTTCAGAAAAAAACAATTAGACGTTTACTTTTTAAAAGGATCAATAACATAGAGTTAAAGAAGCAGATGAATGAACTAATGAAAGTTATCCAAGGCCTTCATAAGATAGTTTTCCAAGTGAAAGCAATAGTTAGCAAATTGGAGGAGAGTTCAAAACATGGAGAATGAATTCAGCAAGGAAACTGAACCACTGAAAAAGAACCAAACAGGAATTCTGGAAATGAAAGAACCAATCAATCAAATAAGAAACACATTAGAGAATCACCAACAAAAGAATTTTGGGGATGGAGAAGAAAGTTGAGGCAATAATACATACAGACATATATAAAGAAAAAGAAATCAAGGAACATGGTCAGTACTTCCAAAAAGTCAACAGAAACAATCAGAGAAGAAGCACTTCAGGATATGTCATAGTCAAAATGTCAAAAATGCAACGTAAAGAAACAGCACTAAAATCTATAAGGGAAAATCACCAACTCACATACAAAAACATGAATATTAGAATAACTTCAGATCTATTATTAGTATCCCTAAATGCCAGAAAAGTTAAGAACAATATATTTCAAGCTCTGAAAGTAAATAATTCAAATAAGAGAGCTATATCCACCAAAATTATATTTCAAAATTGATGGAAAAAAGGACATTTCAAGACAAGCAAAAATAAAGCAATTCTTATTTTACAGATGGCAGAGAAAATGGAAGACAACAAAGATCCATCATTAAGACAAGAAGTTACCCAACTGCACACCATGAGATGTGCCACCTCTACCACATCTGCCACGGCCCAGGAGAAATTGCAGGGGAAGTGATGCCATGAACATTGCTCTTACTACTAGCCTGATAATCAGCCCCATGTTGATGGTGACAAACAAGGTGATCAGTCAAAACCTACCAAAATAGAAATCCATGGCTAGAGAGGTGACCTAACAGTTAAGGTACTTGCCTGAAGAACCCAGGTTCAATTTCCCAGGACCCATGTAAGCCAGATGCATAAGGAGATGCAGACATCTGGAGTCAGTTTACAGTGGCTGAAGGCCCTGGCATGCCCATTCTCTCTATCTGCCCCTCTCTCTCTCTCTCTCCCTCCCTCCCTCCCTCTCTCTCTCTCTCTCTCTCTCTCAGAGTCAGTTTACAGTGGCTGAAGGCCCTGGCATGCCCATTCTCTCTATCTGCCTGCCTGCCTCTCTCTCTCTCTCTCAAAGAAATAAATAAAAATAAACTTAAAAATAGAAATTCAGAGGCTACAGAGAACTCAACACCAAATCAGACTGCCAACAGGCCTGCCATGGCTCAGGAAACATTGCAGAAGAGAGGGTGGAAAGGTTGCAAGAGCCACAGAGTGGGTAGGTAGGAATATCCTGAAGCATGGTTGCCCACTACCCCACAAGAACTGACTGAGGCCTTTATGACCCCATAGTGATTACCATAACCCCACTAAGGAGGTCTCCAGGATATTAGGAGCTGGAGAAAGGGGATAAAAGAGAATAACTTGTTATAATTAATGTAAAATAAAACTCAATATAAAAAATAAAGCAATTCATGACAACCTAACCACTACTGCAGAAAATTCTTAAAGAAATATTATACAGGGAGGAAGAGAATGAGAATATGTGGGGGAAAAAAAAAACCCTAGAAAAGTAGCAGACAAAAAAGAGCCAGAAAATAATAAGTCATGTCCAACACAGCAATCTTGGAAACTCTCAAAACTATAAGAGGATGAAAAGAAATACCAATAACCAGTGAACCAAAACATCACCTAACAAAATAATGGGAAAATCCCTTCCACCAATAACCTTAGATGTAAATGACCTCAACTCACCAATCAAAAGACACAGAATGAGGCTAGAGAGATTGCTCAGTGGTTAGGAGGGCTTCTGGTACAAAAATGAGGTCTTAAAAAATAAATTGAAATTTAAATTTAAAAAAATGAGGTCTTGAGGAGGCCTCAGAGACCACTCAAGACTGATAGCCAGAATCCACATAAACAGCTGGACATGGCCTCACGTGTCTGTAATCCCAGACCTATAGAAGAGCAGAGAAACGAGGATCACTGAAGCTCATGAAAACTGGATCAAGCTCGAGGATCAGTAAGACATTCGCTCAAATAAGAATGGTCAGAAAAGTGATGGAGCAGGACACCTGACACTTCATTCTGGCCAGTCTAGGTGAACACACCCCACTGCTTGCAAGTGCATGGACATGTGTATATGTGCCTACACCCCCCCATACACACAAACACACAAGCTGACTGAATTATAAGACAAGAAACAACTATGTGTTATCTCTAAGAAACATACCTAGTTAGCAAAGCTGTTGAATAAAAATGAGTGTAAAGATAAAAGTCAACTACCAAGGAAAACAAAACTAGAAACAAGCAAGCATAGCTATTCTTACATCTGATTAAGTAGACTTCAAATCAAAACTAACCAGAAGAGACAGAGGGGCACTATGTATTAATAAGGGGAAAAAGTCATCAAGAAGGCATTACAATTATAAAATTTACATCTCAGGGGCTGGAGGGATTGCTTAGTGGTTAAGGCATTTGCCTGCAAAGCCAAAGGACTCAGGTTCAATTCCCCAGGTCCCATATGAGCCAGATGCACAAGGGGGTGCACGTGTCTGGAGTTTATCTGTAGTGGCTGGAGGCCCTGGTACACCCATTCTCTCTCTCTCTCTCTCCCTCTTTCTCTGTCAAAAAAAATTACATCTCAGATAAGGAGGCTCCCAATTTTATAGAACACTAAAAGGTATAAAAGGTCACCCCACTCATATATTTAGATAGGACCTCAAAACTAAAATTCAGCAAAAGCACTTCCAAGCTAAATTACATCAGAGACCAACTGGATTGAACAGATATTTATAGAATATTCCAACCAAGAGATAGGGAATACACATTCTTGTCAGCGGTAAAAGCTTCTCCAAAACTGAACACATCATAGGCTACAAATTGAGTCCTTATCAAATACAAAAATATATCAATATAATTCCTTGTATCCTATCAGATTATAGTAATATAAAATTAGAAGTCAGCATGATAACCTTCAGAAACTACACAAATACTTGGAGACTAAACAATAAACTTTTTCTTTCCCAGTTTTTTGAGGAAGAGTCTCACTGTAGCCCAGACTAACCTAGAATTAACTATGTAGTCCAGGCTAGCCTCAAATTCACAGTGATCCTCATTACCTCAACCTCTGGTGTTCTGAGATTAAAGGTGTGAGCCACCACGCCTGACAAGAGCAATACATTTTGAATGAAAAAATCATGGAGGAAAATTTAAAATTTCTAGAAACAAATGAAAATGATAACACAATTTAACAGATCCTCTGGTATATAGTTAAGGCAGTTTTAAAGAGGAAAGTTTAGAGCTAACAATTCAGAGAGATCTCCAATAAACAATCTGCTTATGCAACTTAAGGCTCATGAAAAACAAGTAGCCAATCCCAAGCCTAGTATATAACAAAAAACTATAAAGGGGCTGAAGAGATGGCTCAGCAGCTAAGGCGCTTGCATGCAAAGCCTAGCAGCCCAGGTTTTATTCCCCAATACCCACATAAAGCCAGATGCACAAAATGGCACATACATTTGGAGTTCATTAGTAGTTGCTAGAGGCCCTGGTGCATTCATTCTCTCTACCCCCTTCTGGTTAAAATAAATAAATTAAAATTTAAAAGGTAGCTGGAGAGATGGCTCAGAGGTTAATTCACTTGTCTGCAAAGCCTAATGACCCCAGTTCAATTCCCTATCACCCACGTAAAGCCAAATGCACAGGGTGGTAAATGCATCTAGAGCTCATTTGCTGGTGCGCCCATCCTGTCTGTCTGTATATATGTTGCTCTGCTTGAAAATAAATAAATTTTAAAAAAAATATTTGCCAGGCGTGGTGGTGCATGCTTTTAATCCCAGCACTTGGAAGCCTGAGGTAGAAGAATCGCTCTAAGTTTGAGGCCACCCTGAGACTACATAATGAATTCCAGACCTTGACAAGATGATCTACAATGTAAACAAAACTACTATCAATTTGGAGGAGAAAGTTCTAAGCATGGAGGATAAATTCAGAAAAGAAATCACAACCCTGAAAATGAGGGAGACTCTACCTTGAAAAAACAAAAATAAAGTAAATAATAAAAAAGGAGAAGGCAAACAACCAATCATGTCCAACACAGCAAACTCCCAAAACTAACAAGGAAGAAGGGAAAGAAATACTAGTAGCATAGCCTGGAAGACAATCAACTAACAAAGTCATAGGAAAGACTCTTTCACCAATAACTTTAAATGTAAACAGCCTTGGGCTAGAGAGATGGCCTAGCAGTTAAGGCACTTGCCTGTGAAGACTGAGAACCCAAGTTTGATTCCCCAGTACCTACATAAGTCAGATGCACAGGTGTTGCATGACTCTGGAGTTCATTTGCAGCTGCTGGAGGCCCTGGTGTGCTCATTCTCTCTCTCTCTCTCTCCCTCCCTCTCTCTCCCTCTCTCTCTCTCTCTCTCTCTCACACACACACACACACACACACACACACACACACACACACACACACCTCTTTTTATTTCACAAATAAATAAATAAAAGAGAAATGTAAACAACATCAATTCACCAACAAAAAGACACAGACTGAATGAATGGAATAAAAAATAGGATCCAGGGCTATAGAGATGGATCAGCAGTTAAGACACTTGCCTGCGAAACCTGAGGACCCAGGGTTGATTCCCCAGTAACCACATAAAGGCAAATGAACAGTGTGGCACATGCATTTGGAGTTTGCAGTGGCTAGAGGCTCTGGTGTACCTATTCTCTCTCTTTTTCTTTTCCTCTTTCTTCCTCTTTCTCTCACACGCTCTAAAGTAAATAATGAATAAATAAAAATATTTTAAAAAATAGGATCCAGGGTGCCTACAGAAATAGCTTAATGGTTAAGGCCCTTGCCTGCGAAGCCTAAGGACCCAGGTTTGATTCCCCACGATCCAAATAAGCCAAATACACAAAGTGACACATGCATTTGGAGTTCGTTTGCAGTGGCAGGAGGCCCTGATGCACCCATTCTCTCTCTCTCCCTCACTCTTTCTGTCTCCAAAATAAATAAATAAATGATATATTTTTAAAATAGGATCTGCCGATTCCAAGAAACATACCCTGCTGTCAAAGATGCACAAAAACTGAGGGTCAAAGGATAGACAATAACAAAAAAGCAAAGGGAAGCAGTAAATAAGCAAGTATAGCTATTCTTACATCTGATAAAGTAATCTTCAAAGTAAATCAAGAGATGAAGAAAGCCACTACTAAAGGGAGCAATTAATCAAGAAGGCATAACTTGTAAATATTTATGCAACAAATATTAGAGCTCCCAGTTCCATAAAACAAGTACTACACAGCATAATAGGTCACATACAGCAATAGTGGGTGATTTGATGCCCCAGTCATATATTTAGGTAGGCCTACTAAACAAAAATATCAGCAGGGCTGGAGAGATGGCTCAGCAGTTAAAGGTACTTGCTTTCAAGGTGTGATAGCCCATGTTTAATTCCCAAGTACCCACTTAAAGCCTGATGCTGGGAAGATGACTTAGCAGTTAAGGAACTTGCCTGTGAAGCCTAAGAGCCCAGGTTTGATTCCTCAGTACCCACATAAGCCAGATTCACGAGGTGGTGCATATATCTGGAGTTCATTTACAGTGGCTAGAGGCCCTGACACACCCATTCTCTCTCTGTCTATTTGCCTCTGTCAAATAAATAGATAAAATAAGTTTTTAAAATGTCAACAAATACTTGCAAACTAAATTGAAGAACTCATTAAGGGGTTGAGGAATGGCTTAACAGTTAAGACACTTACCTGTGAAGCCTAAGGACTCAGGTTCAATCTCCCTCCAGATCCCATGTAAACCAGATGCACAAAGGTAAGGCAAGTGCAAGGTCACACATGCCCACTAGATGGTACAAGCATCTGGAGTTTGAATGCAGTGACTGAGGCCCTGGTGCTCCTCCCTCCCCCTCTCTCTCTCTCTAACAAAACATAAATAAATAAGGGCTGGAGACATGGCTTAGCAGTTAAGCACTTGCCTGTGAAGTCTAAGGACCCCAATTGGAGGCCTGATTCACCAGGACCCACATTAGCCAGATGCACAAGGGGGTGCATGAATCTGGAGTTCATTTGCAGTGGCTAGAGGCCTTGGAGCACCCATTTTCTCTCTCTCTCTCTCTCTCTTTCTCTCTCTCTCTCTGTCTCTCTCTCTCTCTCTCTTTCATAAATACATAAAAATAAACAAAAATTGAAATAAATAAAAAGAACACATTAAAAAGATTATACACCATGAACAAGTTAGTTTCATCCCAAGAATGTTGCTTGACATATATAAATAATCAATGTAATTCACTATATAAATAAACTTAAGAACAAAAATCACATCATCATCTCAATAGATGCAGAAAAGGCATTTGACAAAGTTCAGCATGGCTTCATGAAGAAAGTCCCAGAGAACTTAGGAATAGACAAAACATAACTCAAAATAATAAAAGCCATATATGACAAACCTATAGTCAACATCATGCTACATGGGGGGAAACTGAAAAGATTTCCTCTTAAATCTGGAAAGAGTAAATGGTGCCCACTATCTCCATTTTTATGCCACACAGTGCTCAAAGACTGACCTATACTGACAAGAGAAAGATGCAAAAGGGTTAATTATAGGAAGGGAAGAAATTAAACTATCCTTATTTGCAGATTATGTGATTCTGTACCTAATATACTCTACCAAAAAAATTTATATTTAATGAAATAACTTTAGCAAAGTTGCAAAATTGAAAACCAACATACAAAACCCAATAGCTTTCATATATTACAACAAACGAGCTTGTAAACAAAGAAATTAGGAAAAATATCCCATTCACCATAGCTCTTTAAAAAATAAAGTAGCACTGGGTATGGTGGAGCATGCTTTTAATCCCAGAACTTGAGAGGCAGAGTTAGGAGGATTGCAGAGAGTTCAAGGCCACCCTGAGACTTCAGAGAGAATTCCAGGTCAGACTGGGCTATAGGAAGACCCACTTTGAAAAAACAAAATAAATAAATAAAGTAGGGACAGTCTGGGGTGGTGAGGGACATAGCATGTTTGGGGCCAGTGCACTCCAAGTGGGTGAGTGGCACCAGCACCTTTGGGATCTATGCAGTCTGGGCTGGTGAGGGGCACCAGTGTATTTGGGGCCTGTGAGCCCCAGGTGGGTGAAGTACTTGGTGTGTTTTGTGCCTGCATGTTTAGGGCCTGTGAGCTCCAGAAGGGTGAGGGGTGTGGAGTGTGTAGGGGGCCTGTGCTTTTGAGTAGTCAGTGTATTTGGGGCCTATGTGCTCCAGGCTGGTGAGGGCTTCAATGTATTTGGGGACTGTGCACCCAATCTGTGCCACTAGTGCCCTAGTGGGTCCCCCTCCTCACCCTGTGCCTCTTGCATCAGCAGATCTTTTGGGCCTCAGCCATCTCCACTGATCCTGCAAAGCTGTGCTGCTGGCTGCATCCTCTCACCAATTCCCCTACACCAGCTAAATCCTCAAACCAAGCTCCAACCTGGTCTGTGGAGCCTGGTACCCCACACTCCACTCCCTGCCCTACCTATCTCCCACTGCTGGTATCCACCTACCTGTGCCCCCTTGGGCACAAATAACAAGGCTAATTAGTACAAGGAAGCACCAATACTGACTCAGTGGTGATTAAGAATCAAGTGCTCACTCTACTTTGTACTTAGTCCACTGTGCTGGATGCTAAATGTGAGCACACAAAACAACAATTTTGAAGTCTTTCCATTGCTGATTAACAATTCTGACATTAGGTGTGTCACTTATGCTCTCTGTACCTCAACTGCATCATCTGTAAAAGAGAAATGATGATTTCTTTGCAAAGTTCCTGTCCCAGACAGGGAGCACATGAATATCTGTCAACCACCCACCAGAGGGTACCACTGAGTCCTCCACAACCTGCTCAGCTGGATACAGTAAGGAAGCAGGGCAAAGTGCTACAGCCCCTGGGCCCAACAGGCAAGGCACAGCTGTGATCATAGGCTATAGAGATTCCAGACCTCCAACCACAGCTCTCAGATAGCCACCAGCCCAGAGTTGCAGGCACACTTGCAACCTACACAACCCGTGCAGATGTAGATAAAATGACATCCCTCTCTAATATGGTTCAAACCCATAGAACACTCATTGAAGATCCTAGAAGGGCAAAAAGTTTCTTCCTTCTTGATAAAACAGATTGTTACCCCAAGATAGGCATGCCCCAACACAAGAAAAACAACACAAAACAAAAAAACTAAGAGATCCTCACCAAGGTTACCTAGTCCCACAATGGAATTCTCCAATGAAAACATAGAGGAGAAAACAGAAATTGAATGCCAAAATAAAAGCACAATAAGCTTATTTACCCTGACCAAAAAAATCACTGAACTGGAAGCAAGTCATCAAAAAACCAACAAGCGTATAAATGAAATTGAGCAAAATCATCTCTTAGAGCACACAGCTTTCATCACTAGGCTTAACTTAATGGACAAAATCCAGAGAGACCTCAAAAGACAGATAAATGAATTGAAGGGGAATCAACAAATAGAGAATCTCATTAACCAGCTGATTAAGTTTAATGAAGACATGATTAAATGGAAGAATGAATTCCAAGATGCATCAAGAAGATCAAACCATGATCTGAAATTGAAACTCAATAAAGGGATGGATACAATGCAGAAAAATTCAAAAGAAAACAAAATTCAATAGAATGCTGGGCATGGTGGCACACGCCTTGAATCCTAGCACTGGGAAAACAGAGGTAGGAGGATTGCCATGAGTTCGAGGCCACTCTAAGACTACTTAGTGAATTCCAGGTCAGTCTGGGCAAGAGTGAAATCGTACCTTGAAAAAAAAAATCAAATAAAGCTTATAAAAACTTCCCTAGAAACCCTCACTAACAGAGTAATTCATGGGAAGACTGAACCTCAATTCTGGAAGACAAAGTAGAAGAAATGGTTCAGTAGTCCAAAAACTTTGATAAGTTCAAAAAAAAAGTCATGCAAACAAAATATGAGGGAATTGTGGGATACCCTAAGACAACCATATATCTAGATCATGGGTATACCAAAAGTGGGGAAAATCCAGGCCAGAGGCATAGAGAACATATTCAACACAATTATTGAAGAAAAGTTTCCCACATTCTCAGAAGAAAGACCCATCCAGATACAAGAAGCTCCCAGAACACAAACACACTAGACCAAAGAAGAAACTCTCCAAGACACATCATAATGAAAACTCTAAATAATGAAAACAAAGAGAGAATGCTAAAACCAGCAAGAGAGAACAAAATTCATAGCATACAAAGCCAATCCCATCAGAATTACCTCAGATTTTCCAATGGAAACTCTGAAAGCCAGAAGGGCTTTTAATAGAGCACTTTAAAATCTAAAATTTAAAAAAAAAAACTAGGGCTTCCAATCAAAACTACAGTATGCAGTGAAAGTATCATTCATAATAGATGGTGAAAGGAAACCCTTCAAGATAAAAGCCAGTTGTCTGTTTATATGGACACAAAGCCAACTCTACAAAGAATGCTTCATAATCCTCACAGAAGAGTTGAACAACCAACCTCAAGAGCCTACAAGAGGAAAACACAATAATCAAAAGTAGAGCAGGCACAAAAACATTCAATGTCCAAGAAAGCACCAAATTCCGTAAATCCTCCAACATGGCAGAGGTTAAATTGAACCTCACATTTATGACATTAGATATTAATGATATTAATTCATCCATAAAGAGACACAAGTTTACAGGGTGGATGAGAAAAAATGGACCCTTCCATCTACTATCTTCAAGAAACCCCTCACCACTAAGGATAGACACCTTCTCAGGACAAAAGGATGCAAAATGATTTTCCAAGCAAATGGAAATAAGTGTGGGCTCTATTTATATGATAATGTGGACTTCAAACCAAAACTAATCAAAAAGGACAAAGATGGAAATTTTTTTTATTCAACAAGGGGATGTTCTAACATGCAGACATCACACTGAGAACACAACATACCAAAACCTTTGGGACAAAATGAAGGCAGTCCTAAGAAAGAAATTTATAGCTTTAAGTGCCTGTATTAATAAATTAGAAAGGTCACAAGGAAACAACTTAATGCTTTCCCTTAAGGCCTTAGAAAAAGATGAACAATGGGGCTGGAGAGACGGCTTAAGCAGTTAAGGCGCTTACCTGGAAAGCCTAAGGACCCAGGTTCAATTCCCCAGCACCCACATAAGCCAGATGCACAAGGTGGCATATGAATCTGGAATTCATTTGCAGTACCTGGAGGCTCTGGTGCACCCATTCTCTCTCTCTCTCTCTCTGCCTCTTCCTCTCTCAAATAAATGAATAAAATATTTAAAAAAAAATTAAAAAAAATAAAGAAAAAGATGAACAAGGCAAACCAAAAATCAGTATATGGGAATAAATAATAAAGATTAGAGCAGAAATTAATGAAATAGAAACAAAAAAAATCAATAAAACAAAGAGTTGGTTCTTTGAAAGGATAAACAAGATTGATAAAACCTTAGCAAATCTGACCCGAAAAGAGAGTAGAGACACAAATTAATAAAGTTAGAAATGAAAAAGGCACCATTATAACAGATAGCAAAGAAATTCAGAGAATCATAAGGACATACTTTAAGAAAATACATTCCACTAAGTTTGAAAATCTGAAAGAAATGGATGATTTCCTTGATTTATATGACCTACCAAAACTAAATCAAGATAAGATAAACCATTTAAACAGACTATAACAAGCACAGAGATTAAAACAGTCATAAAAAAAAAATCTCCCAACTGCAAAAAGTCCAGACCTAGATGGATTCACAAGTGAATTTTACCAGACTTTCATGGAAAAACTGCATCAATGCTTCTCAAACTTTTCCATTAAATAGAAAGGAAAGGAATACTACCAAACTCCTTCTACAAAGCCAGCATTACCCTGACACCAAATCCAGACAAAGACAGAACAAAAATAAATTACAGGCCAATCTCTCTCATGAACATACATGCAAAAAGTTCTCAACAAGCCGGGTGTGGTGGCACATGCCTTTAATCCCAGCACTCGAAAGGCAGAAGTAGGAGGATTGCCGAGAGTTTGAGGCCACCCTGAGACTACAGAGTGAATTCCAGGTCAGCCTGAGCTAGACTGAGACACTACCTCAGAAAACCAAAAAAAAAAAAAAAAAAAAAAAAAAAACTCAACAAAATACTGGCAAACAGAATACAAGACTATATCAAAAATATCATTCATGGGGAGGTAATATGATGGAGAATGGAATTTCAAATGGGAAAGTGTGGGGGTGGGGAGAGAGGGAATTACCATGGGATATATTTTAATATCATGGAAAATGTTAATAAAAATTAAATAAATAAAAAAATAAAAATAAATAAATATATATATATATATCATTCATGGGGAGGTAATATGATGGAGAATGGAATTTCAAAGGGGAAAGTGCGGGGGGTGAGGGAGGGTATTACCATGGGATATTTTTTATAATCATGGAAAATGTTAATAAAAATTGTGAAAAGAAAAAATATATATATCATTCACTCTGAAAAAGTAGGTTTTATCTCAGGGATGAAGGGATGATTCAACATACACGAATTGATAAATGTAATATACCATATAAATGAACTGAAAGTCAAAAATCACATGATCATCTCAGTAGATGAAGAAAAGGCATTTGACAAACCCCAGCATGCATCGGTTCATGGTAAAAGTCCCAAAGAATCTGAGAATAGAAGGAACATATCTCAACATAATAAAGGCTATTTATGACAAACCTACAGCCAACATAATACTAAATGGGGAAAAATTTGAAGCCTTTCCACTAAAATCAGCAAAAAGATAAGAGTGTCCACTGTGCCCACTATTATTTAATATAGTGCCTGAAGTCTTAGCTATAGCAATAAGGCAAGAGAGACATACAATAGTGATATGAATTGGACAGAAGGAGATCAAATTATCATTATTTTCAGATGATATGATTCTATACATAAAAGGACCCTAAAGATTCTACCAGAAAACTGTTAGAGCTGATGTGGTGGTTTGATTCAAGTGAACCCCATAAATGTAGCCATTCTGAATGCTAGGTTCCCAGCTGATGGATATTTGGGAATTAATGCCTCCTGGAAGGAGTGTATTGTTGGGGGCGGGCTTATGGGTATTATAGCCAGTTTCCCCATGCCAGTATTTGGCACACTCTCCTGTTGCTATGGTCCAGCTTACGTGGGCCAGGAGGTGATGTCCACACTCTGCTCATGCCATCATTTTCCCTGCCGTCATGGAGCTCCCCCTCAAGCCTGTAAGCCAAAATAAACCTCTTTTTCCCAGAAGCTGCTCTTGGTTAGGTGATTTCTACCAGCAAGATGAACCAGACTGCAACAGTAAAATGGTACCGAGGAGTGGGGTTGCTGCTAGACACCTGACTGTTTGGCTTTGGCCTTTTGGAGCCGATTTTCAAAAGGAATGTGGGAGGATTTGAGACCTTGGCCTAAGAGATGCCTTGCAGTGCTGTAAGTACAGCTTGATGGACTATTCTGGTCTGAGTTGCAAGACCTGAATGCAGTAAGAACTATGGACTGTGAGGATTGGCTTATGAGGGTGAGAAAGAGCTTTGCTTGGACAGGGCTAGCAGTTTGTGAGAAGCTTGCTCTTATGCTCATGTCCTGAGAAGTTGTGCAGGGTTGCTTTGCATAGAAATGAACTGGTGTGAGCAGAGGGATATGGCACAGAAAGAAAAATCTTTGGGTGAACTGTTGCGCGTTCAGCTGCAACTGAGAGATTACAGCCTTTGAGACTGGGCTAGCTGCCCTGCACTGGGGCAACAGGAAGAATGTCGGTTCTTTTGAAGGGGCCTGAGTGCTCAAGGAGTGTCTTGTTCTTCAAAGTCTGCTTTATTCCCCCCTGGATTAACAAATTGGAACCCTACCTGGTATTGTGGAGTATAAGAAATGCAGGAGCCGGGCGTGGTGGCGCACACCTTTAATCCCAGCACTCGGGAGGCAGAGGTAGGAGGATCGCTGAGAGTTCAAACCCACCCTGAAACTACAGAGTGAATTTCAGGTCAGCCTGAGCCAGAGTGAGACCCTACCTTGAAAACCAAAAAAAAAAAAAAAAAAAAAAATGCAGGAAAGACAGGGTCATTAAGTTTGCAACATGGTCTTGTGTTTTGGAAATGGCCATGGGCAGTATGAAGCAGGTTTGCCGGATGCCTGCATGGAGACCCCATGGGGCCATGAGAATGAACCATGGCTTGCAGAGGAGACCCAGTGGAGATGCCAGGACCACAAGATGGCTGCTAAGGAGAGCTATTGGCCCCGATTCAGTTTTCCAGGACTGTGAGTAGCCTAGCTGGAGGGGCAGAATTGGAATGCCAGAGACTTGTTGCTGGTTAGACTTATCGGACTTGGAGATTTGTCACTGGCTATAGTTGTTGGACTTGAAGCTACAGAGTTTGATGTTTGCCCTGGTTGTTTTAAATTTTGTATTGGTTGAATGTTTCTTTGCTATGTCCAATGCCATCTTTTGCAGTGTGAATATTTATTCCGTGCCATTATGGGTTTTCTGAGGTTTTTTTTTTTTTTTTTTTTTTTTTTTGGTATTTTGGCTCAGTTAAAAGATCTTGGACTATGTGGTTATATGAACATCATTGGAATTGATAAAAACTATGGGACTTTTAAAGTTAGATGAATGCATTGCATTTTACATCATGTATGGTTATCAGTTTATGGGGGCCAGGGGCAGAATGTGGTGGTTTGATTCAGGTATCACCCATAAACTTAGGTGTTCTGAATGCTAGGTTCCCAGTTGATGGATATTTGGGAATTAGTGCCTCCTGGAAGGAGTGTATTGTTGGGGGCAGGTTTATGGGTGTTATAGCCAGTTTTCCCATGCCAGTGTTTGGCACACTCTCCTGTCGCTATGGTCCACTTTATGTTGGCCAGGAGGTGATGTCCACCCTCTGCTCATGCCATCATTTTCCTGCCATTGTGGAGCTTCCCCTCAAGCCTGTAAGCCAAAATAAATCTCTTTTTCCCAGAAGCTGCTCTTGGTTGGGTGATTTCTACCAGCAATGTGAACCAGATTGCAACAGCTGATAAACACTTTTAGCAACATAGCAGGATACAAAACAAACACACAAAAATCAGTAGCCTTCCTAAATACCTAACAACAAACATGCTGAGGATGAAATCAGAGAATCACTCCCATTCACAATTTCCTCAAAAAAAAGTGCCTGGAAATAAACATAGGCAAAGAAGTGAAGGATCTCTACAATAAAAACTTTAAAACACTGAAGAGAGAAATTGCAGAAGACACTAGAAAGTGGAAAGCCATTCCATGTTCTTGGATTGAAATAATCAATATTGTGAAAATGTCAATCTTACTAAAAGCAATATATACATTTAATGCAATCTCCATCAAAATTTCAATGGCATTCTTCACTGAAATCCTAAAATCCATTTGGAAGCACTAAAACACCTCAAAGAGCCAAAACAATTTTGAGTAACAAAAATAAGTTCTCAGGTATCATCATATGTAACTTTAAGCTACATTATAACACCATAGTAACAAAAACAGTAGGTACTGACCCAAAAACAGACTAGAACAATGGAACAGAACAGAGGACCCAGATATAAGTCTGGACAGCTCTAGTCATCTGATTTTCAACAAAAATGTCAAAAAGACTCATTGGAGTTCCTGGTCCAGTTTCCTGCCCCAGAGAGTATGTTGGGGGGGGGGGTTATGGTAGCATGGAGTGAGTATACCAGATCCCTGTTTCTTGGCTCCTCCCTGTTTTCTGGTCTGGGTTTCCTGTGACAGAGGGTGTTGCAGGGTAGGAACAGCAGCAAGGAGTGAGTAGGCCAGTTCCCTGGTCTGGGTTCCCTGCAACAGAGGGTGTGCAGGTAGGCATTGTGGCATGAAGTGAGTGGGCTGGATCTCTGCTTCCTTCTTAGCTCCTCCCAGTCCCCTATAGGTCTGGTCCTTGTGTGGGATGTGGAATCTGTCCTTTTGCTTTGGTATCCTTACTGGTCAGTGGGTACCAACATCCCTGTATACCTGAGTCAGAGGGTACATGGGCCAAAGGACAAAAACTTGTTTCCTTAATAAAATAAATACTCTCTCTAAAATGGGTAGACCACAACACAAAAAAAAGCCAACAAAAGTCAGAAAACTGAGAGATCTCCACCAAGGATGCCTAGTTCTACAATGGAAACCTCCAATGAAATCATAGAGAAAACAACAGAAATTCAATCCCAATATGAAAATACAACAACCAATGAGACCCTGATCAAAAGAATCACTGAACTGGAAGCAAACCATCAAAGAACCAACAATTTTATTAATGAAATTGAACAGAATCATCTCTTAGAACATTCAAATTTTGAGAATAGGCTTAACTTGATTGAAGAAAATGTTAGAATCCTCAAAAGGGATATGGATGAATTGAAGATGAGTCAAGAAATGGAAGATCTCAACAGCTGACTGATTAAGCTTAATGAAGACTTGATCAAATGTAAGAATGAATTCCAGGAAGCATCAAGAAAGTCAGAAAGTAAACTGATATCATACCTCAAAACAGACATGAACATGATGCAAAATAACACAACAGAAAACAAAAATCAAATAGAATTTATAGAAACCTCTCTATAACCCCTCACTAACAGAGTTGCTCATGTGGAAGACAGAACCTCTGACCTGGAAGACAAGACAGAAGAAATTGATTGGGAGGCCAAAAACTTCACTAAGTTCAAAGAATCAAGTGAACATAATATGAAGGAACTGTGAGATACACTAAAACGACCAAACATATAGATCATGGGTATACCAGAAGGAGAGGAAATCCAGGCCAGAGGCATAGAGAACATACTAAAAAAAAAAATTATCGAAGAAAATTTCCCCAACCTCTCAAAAGAGAGGCCCATCCAGATAAAAGAATTCCACAGAACACCAAGCAAACAGTACCAAAGGAGAAACTCTCCAAGACACATCATAGTTAAAACTCTTAACAACGGAAACAAAGAGAAAGTGTTAAAAGGAGAGAAAAACAACTCACAATATACAAAGGCAATCCCATCAGGATTATGTCAGATCTTTCAATGGAAACCCTGAAAGCCAGAAGGGTAGGGAATGGAACACTTTAAAGTCTCAAAAACTATGGCTTCCAACCCAAGCTACTTTACCCAGAAAAAGTATCCCTCATAATAGATGGTGAAAGAAAACCATTCCATGAAAAAGTCATTTCTGTAATTATATAAACACAAAGCCAAACCCACAAAGAATACTTCAGGGAATATTCCACAAAGAACACTCAAAAAACCAATCTCAAGAGCCAACAAGAAGATCACAATAATGAAAAATAGACTAGGCTCTACCTAGTACAAAACACAAGAAAACACCAAACCTCATAAAACACCTTGTGGTGGTTTGATTCAGGTGTCCCCCATAAATTTAGGTGTTGTGAATGCTAGGTTCCAAGATGATGGAGATTCAGGAATTAATGCCTACTGGAGGGAATGTATTGTTGGGGGCGGGCTGATGGGCTTTATAGCCAGTTTCCCCATGCCAGTGTTTGGCACACTCTCATGTTTCTGCTGTTCAACTTATGTTGGCCAGGGCTATTGTGGAGTATAAGAAATGCAGGAAAGAGAGGGTCATTGATTTTGCAACACAGTCTTGTGTTTTGGAAATGGCCATGGGCAGTGTGAAGCAGGTCTGCTGGTTGTCTGCATGGAGACCCATTGGGGCCATGAGGATGAACTGTGGCTTGCAGTGGAGACCCAGTAGAGATGCTGGGACCACAAGATGGAGAGCCAAGGAGAGCTGCCAGCCCCAATGAAGTTTTCCAGGACTGTGAGTAGCCTAGCTGGAGGGGCAGAATTGGAATGCCAGAGACTGCTGGTTAGACTTATCGGACTTGGATATTTGTTACTGGCTATATTTGTTGGACTTGAAGCTGTAGAGTTTGATGTTTCCCCTGGTTGTTTTAAATCTTGTATTGGTTTAATGTTTCTTTGCTATGGCCCAATGCCATCTTTTGCAGTGTGAACATTTATTCTGTGCCATTATGGGTTTTTTGAGGTTATTTTTTGGTATTATGGCTCACTTTATGGGGGCCAGGGGCAGATTGTGATGGTTTGATTTAAGTGTCCCCCATAAACTTAGGTGTTCTGAATGCTAGGTTCCTGGATGATGGAGATCAGGAATTAATGCCTCCTGGAGGGAGTGTATTGTTGGGGGCGGGTTTATGGGTGTTCATAGTCAGTTTCCCCATGCCAGTGTGTGGCACACTCTCCTGTTGCTATGGTCCACTTTATGTTGGCCAGGGGGTGATGTCCACCCTCTGCTCATGCCATCGTTTCCCCCTGCCATCATAGAGCTTCCCTTGAGCATATAAGCCAAAATAAATCTCTTTTTCCCAGAAGCTGTTCTTGGTTTGGTGATTTCTACCAGCAATGTGAACCAGACTGCAACACACCTCATAACTGCAGGGATTAATTCAAGCCTCATAATAATAAATATTAATTATTATTAATATTAAATATTAATGGTCTTAACTCACCCATCAAAAGACAAAATTTATCACGGTGGATCAAAAAAGTGGACCCTTCTATCTACTGTCTCCATGAAACCCACCTCACCACTCAAGATAAACCCCACCTCAGGGTAAAAGGATGGAAAATGATATTCCAAGGAAATGGAAATCAAAAAACAAATAGATGTTGCTATATTTAAACTAGACTTCAAACCAAAAGTAATCAAAAAAGACAAAGAAGGCCACTTCTTACTCAAGGGAATGATCTAACATGAGCACATCACAAATATATATGCACCAAACACAGGTACACCACAGTTTATAAAACAAAATCTACTTGACGAAAAGAAAAGAAAAGAAAAGAAAAGAAAAGAAAAGAAAAGAAAAGAAAAGAAAAGAAAAGAAAAGAAAAGAAAAGAAATAGGCCAGACGTGGTGGCACACACCTTTAATCCCAGCACTCAGGAGGCAGAGATAGGAGGATTGCCATGAGTTTGAGGCCACCCTGAGACTCCATAATGAATTCCAGGTCAGCCTGGGCTAGAGTGAGACCCTACCTCAAAAAAAAACAAAAAAAAAAAAAAAAGAAAAGAAAAGAAAAAGAAACCAATACCATCATAGTCAGAGACTTAAATTTTACTCCACTATCATCAATAGACAGATCATCCAAGCAGAAAATCAACAGGGAAATAATAGAACTCAATAAAATCATAGATCAACTAGGCCTAAAGGATATCTACAGAACTTCATACCCCAACTCTACAGAATACACATTCTTCTCAGCAGCCCACAGAACCTTCTCCAAAATTGACCATAGGTTATTAGGCCATAAAGCATGCCTATATAAAGTCAGGAAAACTGAAGTAACTTTCTGCACCATGGCAGATCACAATGCTTTAAACTAGAAATTAGCAACAAGAGACACATCAAGAACTCCATCAACTCCTGGAGACTAAACAACACACTTTTAAACAATGAATGGGTTGTGAAAGAAATCAAACAGGAAATTGTAAAATTTCAAGAATTTAATGATGAAGAAAACACAACCTACCAAAACTTATGGGACACAAAGAAGGCAGTCCTAAGGGGAAATTTCATAGTGCTAATGCCTTCATTACAAAGAAAGAGAGAACCCAAATTAATAACCTAACTGTCCAACTAAAGGCACTGCAAAAACAAGAAGACTCTAACATGAAGAGCTCCAGATGGAAAGAAATAATCAAGATTAGTAAAGAAATTAATGAATTGGAAACTAAGAAAACAATTTAAAAACTTGATGGTATGAAGAGCTGGTTCTTTGAAAAAATAAACAAGATTGACAAACCACTGGTCTATTTAATCAAGCAAAAAGAGAGAGAAAGAGAAAAAGAAACTCAAATTAACAAAATCAGAAATGAAGAAGGAGAGATCTCAATAGACATCAATGAAATTGGAAGACTCATAGGGCATACTTCCAAAACCTCTACTCCACAAATCTGAATAATCAGGAATAACTGGATAAATTCCTAGACACATACTACCTACAAAAACTAAACTTAAAGCATATTAATCTCCTAAACAAACCTATCACATTCATGGAGATTGAAAAGTTAATCAACAACCCCCCCCAATATAAAAGTCCAGGACCATATGGCTTCTCAGCTGATTCTATCGAACTTTCATTGAAGAACTGAAGCTAATTTTTTTTCAAACTGTTCTGCATAATCAGAAACCAGGGAATCCTCCCCAACTCCTTTTATGAAATGAGCATAACCCTAATACCAAAACCAGACAGAGATGCAACAAGAAAACTATAGGCCTATATCCCTCGTGATCTCAGATGCAAAGATCCTGAACAAAATCTTTGCAAACAGAATTCAACAACACACTAAAAGCATTATACACCTCGATCAAGTAGCCTTCATCCCAGGGATGCAGGGATGGTTCAACATATGGAAATTGGTCAATGTAATATACCACATAAATAAACTTAATCATAAGAACTACACGATCATCTCAATTGATGCAGAGAAGGCCTTTGACAAAATACAACACCACTTCATTATCAAAACAATGGAGAGAACAGCCATGGAGGGTTTATATCTCAACACAACAAAACAAATATATAATGCAACTAAAGCCCAAATAATACTTAATGGGGAAAGACTCAAGGAGTTCCCATTGAGATCGGGAACAACACAAGTGTGCCCACTCTCACCACTGCTCTTCAACATAGTACTATAAGTCCTAGCCCAAGAAATAAGACAGGAGAAAGAAATAAAAGCCATTCAAATTGGAAAGGAAGAAGTCAAGTTAGCCTATTTGCAGATGACATGATCCTGTACAAAAGTACAACTGGAGGTATCACCATACCTGATCTAAAGCTATATTACAAAGCCATAGTAACACAAAAAAAACAGCATAGTACTGACATAAAAACAGAAACATAGACCAATGGAACAGAATTGAAGACCCAAACCTTAGGTCAAGTAACTACAGCTATTTGATCTTTGACAAAGTTGCCACTAATGTAGACTAGAAAAAGGACAGCACCTTCAACAAATGGTGTTGGACAAATTGGATGACCATATGTATAAAAATAAAACTAGGCCCACTCATTTTGCCATACACAAAGATCAAGTCCAAATGGATTAAAGATCTCAGTATGGGGACCTGAAATTCTTCAACAACTGGAAGAAAAAAAAAATAGGAGGCACACTCCACAATATAGGACTGGGAAAAGACTTCTTGAACAAAACTCCAGTAGTCAGGAAATTAAACAACTTCTCAACCAATGGGATTTCATGAAACTAAAAAGCTTTTGCACAGACAAACATACCAGAAGCAAAACCAAAAGTTTATCTACTGAGTGGAGGAAAATCTTCGCCAGCTGTACCAGTGACAGAAGCCTGATATCTAGAATCTACAAAGAAGTAAAAAAAATTAAACAATAAAAGATCAAACAAGCCATTCCAAAAGTGGGGCAGAGAACTGAATAGGGAGTTCTCAAAGCAAGAATTACAAATGGCTCACACACACTTAAGAAAATGTTCAACATCCCTAACCATTAGGAAAATTAAAATTAAAACAACTATGAGATTCCACCTCCCCCTAGTAAGGATAGCAAACATTAAAAAATCTAATGAAAACAAAGGTTGGCAAGGATGTGGAGAAATACGAACACGCACTCACTGTTGGTGGAAATGTAAGGTGGTACAACCACTATGGAAATCAATATGGAGGTTCCTGAAAAGGATGAATATAGAGTTACTAACTGACCCTGTTATTCCCTTACTGGGAATTTACCCTAAAAGCTCCACACTTCAGTTCAAAGATATTTGCTCAACCATGTTTATAGCTGCTCAATTTATAATAGCTAAGAACTAGAATCAACCCAGATGTCCATCATTGGATGAATGGATAACCCAGATGTGGTATATCTACACAATGAAATTCTACTCAGCAGTAAGAAAAAAATGACACAATGAAATTTGTTTTAAAAAAATGGTCAAACTTGGAACAGATCATACTAAGCGAATTCACACAATCACAGAATGACAATTATCTCATGATCTCACTCATCTGCAGTTCCTAACATGGATCAGCCCGTGTTGCTGACATACCTGAATAGCATCTTGAGGCTTGGACAATAGGGAGGATAGGACTTGAAGGAAGGGGAAGAGTGGGGGGGCACACAAAACTGAACCCAAATTGAACCAGCACCATAGAAACCTATATCCTGGAAGTTAGATTAAAAGGTTGAACCCTCAACAGGGCCTTAGGGGAAGCACCTGAATCAAAGGGCCCTGGAGAGGGTGAGATGAAGCCTAACCTCAAATTTCTCTTGTTTCTCTTTCTTCTCTGTCGTTTTCGTTTTTCTTTTCCTTTGGCACTGGCCTGTAATTCCCTGTTCTGGGACATGGTTAACATCCACAATGAGCTATTAATCAGAGAGACCTACAAGGTCTCCCAAAACAAACAAGACAGACTTCTGTCAGAGCACTTGATTACCCACTGAGGTTAATGTTAAGACCCTACTCTTGAAGACACCATACACTGTTGGTATGGACCATGGAGAGACCTTGTTGGAATCCAGAAAAAAGCCAGTCCCCAGACAGCCCATTTAGTGCTGGAAGGTGCTAAATTAGTTACCGGGGAAACGTGGCCAACATTTGTCTGAGCAACTCAATATCTAAGCGACTCAGAAGCAAACAACCTGATTTGATGCTCACACAATAGTGGTTTCCCTCTAGCCCAGGCTGACCTGCAACTCACTATGTATTCTCAGGGTGGCCTCAAACTCATAGTAATCCTCCTACCTCTGCTTCCCAAGTGCTGGGATTAAAGGCATGCACCACCACACCTGGCCCTCTAATAGTTTTAAATACATTTTCATTTTCTATACACATATCATCTATAAATATTATTAGATATGTCATATAATCTGTTAATATTTTCATGCATACTTTTCTTTTCTAATCCATATATACATACATACATATATATATATATATATATATATATATATATATATATATATATATATATATATATATTTTAATGTGCTGGCCAGGGCTTTTGGTACAATTTGAGCAAAACTGATTACAATGGACAACTGTGTTTCATATGTAACTATTTACTTTCATTAAATAGTTATAAACTTCTTAGAAAGCATTCAACATTTCCACAATAAATTTGATATTTGTGGGCTGGTGAGATGGCTTAGCGGTTAAGTGCTTGCCTGTGAAGCCTAAGGACCTTGGTTCGAGGCTCAGTTCCCCAGGTCCCACGTTAGCCAGATGCACAAGGGGGCGCACGTGTCTGGAGTTCGTTTGCAGAGGCTGGAAGCCCTGGCGTGCCCATTCTCTCTCTCTCCCTCTGTCTTTCTCTCTGTGTCTGTCGCTCTCAAATAAATAAATAAAATTTTTTTTAAATTAAAAAATTTTTGATATTTGCTATGACATTCCAAGAAGCTTCTTTAAATTATTGGCAAACTTAAGTTTACTAAGATTTTTATGATGCTTTTTTGTACCTGTTGAAATGATCATATAAGTTTTTCCTTAAATTCCCTGAAAAACTTGTGCAAAATTAGACATTAGTGGAGTTTTTCTTCAAATGTTTTGTAGAATTCACTATTGCCAATCTCCAGGCCTTGAAGTTTCTTTGCAAAAATCTTTTTCTTTTTTCATTTATTTATTTGTAAAGAGAGAAAGAGAATGGGAGTGCCAAGGCCTCCAGCCTGAACTCCAGATGCATGCACCACCTTTGCACATCTAACTTTATTTAGGGAATTGAACTCAAGTTGTTAGTCTTTGCAGGCAAGTGCCTTAACCACTGAACAATCTCCCCAGCCCCAAAATTCTTTCTTATTCTTTTTCTTTTTTTTTTTTTTTTTTGAGGTATTGTTTTACTCTAGCCCAGGCTGACCTGGAATTCCCTATGTAGACTAAGGTGGCCTCGAACTCATGGCAATCCTCCTGCCTCTGCCTCCCGAGAGCTGGGATGGTGTGCACCATCATGCCTAGCAAATTCAGGCTGAAGAGATGACTCAGCCATGAAGGTGCTTGCCCATAAAGCATAAAAACCCAAATTGGATTCCCCAGTACCCATATAAAGCCAAATGATCAAAGTGGCACATGCATCTAGAATTTGTTTGCAGTGGCTAGACCCTAGTGCACCCATTCTCATTCTCTCTTTATTTCTCTTTCTCCCTCTGCCTGGGCATGGTGGTACACACTTTTAATTCCAGCACTCAGGAGGCAGAGGTAGGAGGATCACTGTGAGTTTGAGACCAGCCTGAGAAATAGTGAATACCAGGTTAGCCTGGGGTAGAGCAAGAACCTACCTTAAAAAAAAATTATAAATTGGGCTGGAGAGAGGGCGTAGCGGTCAAGCACTTGCCTGTGAAGCCTAAGGACCCCGGTTCGAGGCTCGGTTCCCCAGGTCCCACATTAGCCAGATGCACAAGGGGCGCACGCGTCTGGAGTTCGTTTGCAGAGGCTGGAAGTCCTGGCGCGCCCATTCTCTCTCTCCCCCTCTATCTGTCTTTCTCTCTGTGTCTGTCGCTCTCAAATAAATAAATAAATAAATAAATAAATAAATAAATAAATAATTTTTTAAAAATTATAAATTCAGTTTATTTAAGTTATAAACTTGCTAAGATGTTGTATATTTTTCTAAGAATTTCAGTAAATTTTATTTCCAGTAATTTTTCTAATTTGTCAGTATAAAATTCTTTCTAGTGCCCTCTTGTTATAATTTAATGTCTATAACAATAAGTGCTGACAAGTGTACAAGCAGAAAGGAACCCTCATCCACAATTGGTGGGAGTGCAATCTAGTGCAACCACTATGGAAATCAGTATGGAGGTTCCTCAAAACGTTAGAAATAGATGCCCCATAGGATCCAGTCATATCACTCCTAACTATATACCCTAAGGACAACACACCCTACAGCACAGATACTTGCACATCCATATTTATTGCAGCTTTATTTCCAATACCTACGAATTGGAAATGGCCTAGATAGCCAGTGACAGATGAAAGGATATGTAAATATGGTAGATACACGCAATGGAATTCTACTCAGCAGTATGGAAAAGTGAAATGATGAAATTTGCAGGAAATGGATGGATCTGGAAAGAATCATAAGTGAAGTGGCCCAAACTCATAAACACCATGTCCCCTCTAATATACAAGTCTTATATTGTCTTATATATACATGTATATAGGAGGAAAAATGTGGATGAGACCTGTAAACATAGAACTGTAACCAAAAATGAATATAAAAAGATGACCTAGAAGAAGGAGAGAGACCAAAGAAAGGATACTTGTGACATGTGAACAGAAGGGAGAAAAATATGAGGGGAAGAGAATAGGGGAAATAGGGGTAAGGGTGGGAGGAGGGACAGGAAACCACAAAAGCAAATTTTATTTGAAAACATCAGAATTTTTAAAAAATGTTTAAAATCTTGTGACTGGGGAGATGGCTAAGTGGTTAAAGGCGCTGAAAGAATGGTTCGGTGGTTAAAGGCACTTGCTTGCAAAGTCCAGGATTGGATTCCCCAGTACACACATAAAGCCAGATGCACAAAGTGGCACATGCATCTAGAGGTTTTTGCAGTAGCAGGAGGCCTTTGTGCGTCCATACACACACACACACACACACACTCACTCTCTCTCTCTCTCTCTCTCTCTCTCTCTCTCTCTCTCTGTTTTTCTGTTTCTCTCTCTCAAATAAATAAGATAAACACGATCCAAAAGAAGAAAGGAAATACAATACAATTTTATATGAAAAGAATTGGAATTGTTGAATGCTATAAAAGTAAAGAAACTTCAACATCATTTGGTCCCAATTTAACACAATTCTCCTTGTCTTCATTTCTCTGCCCACGAGACATTTTTCTCACCTGTTCCATTATGCTGTTCTGGAACATGGCCCCGAATAAGAGTTCATGTCTGTCTCCTGGTCCAGAAAAAAGTAGGGGTAGCATGGGATATCTTGACAGGGCTGTTCAAGCTGTACACCCGTTACTCCCTCACCCCACCTGCAGCCCCATCGCCTAGCCTTGCCCATAAAACTCCATTGTAAACAAGGTTATCTATCTTACTTTCAAAGGCATAAGCATCCTTCCCATCCCAAAGCATTTGAGAAACTTCCATCCACCCTTCGTCCCAAACAAGACCCCAGGCCTCCCTAAACGCTGCCCCCTCTGCACTAGTAGCTTAAGCAAGTTGCTTTATAGGCAGCCCCTCAGTTCTCTCTCCCCGTGTCCACGCAGGCCTCTCTGGACCATCCCAGAAAAGCCCGTGCCTGACTTTGCCAGCCAGCTATTGTTCTGTCAGCCCAGCCGGCACCCCAGCACCCTCACCAGTCAAGCCAGCCTGCCAGCTGCTCCCAGCCTCGCCAGTTTTCCACCCCACCCTCTACCCCGCCCCGCCCCGCCTCAGGGAGGACCTAACTGGTGGCTGAGAGTCTCCCTGCCTGCTCAGCCTCTCTCCTTTCCTCCCTCTCTCTCCCGGCCTCCCTCCCTCCGCCGCCCGCCCCTCAGGCAGGAACCGTGCAAATCGAGGAGAGGGGGGACTAACAGGCTGGATAGGGTCCAGTTGAGGGTCTGGGAGTCCTCACTGAGAGCCTACTTAGCATGAGCGCCCCGGCATCTTAGGACCTGGATTTGTGTGGACTACAGTAACTGCCAGACCTAGGAAGGTCCTTCCAGCTGGTCCATGGTGCCCTCGTCCTGCATCAGAACCCCCGCAACTCGGATGCTCTGAACCACCCTTCTCAACCCGGATCTAAAACCTGGGACACAGCTATCAGGCCAGCCTCTCTCGCCACCCCACCCCCTCTTTCTGGCTTCCATCCCCTCCCCAACACCACCTCTGCTGCTGCCTCTGGCTGTGGACCTTCACCTCTTCCCACCCCTCGCCAGGCCTGGGGTGTGGGGTGAGCATGGATAAGAGATCTCTCAACCTGGGGTCCTCCCATGCCATGGCCCGTGTGCTCCCAGGGAGGAGCCCCAGCCCCTGAGCATCTGCTAGAAGCTTGGCAGAGGCCCCGTGGGGACTGTGTCTTCTGAGGACAAAAGGCTGCGGCCAGCAGGCACATGGGGTGGAGTGGGGGTGAACCCGCAGCCAGACAGGCAGACCGGTAGAAGGAGCCAGCACTGCCCCCCTTTAGCAGCTTAGCGGTGACATGAAAATGGGGATAGGAGTGGGTAGTGGGGGAAGCACCTACCCGGGCTCCCACCTGCCAGCTACTTGGGAACCCCAAGGCTGTGTGCTGCCCACCTGGTGTTCCCCAACATTTTCAGCCCTGCCAAGTGCACCCCTCTGGTGCCTGCTTCCCCTGGTGCCAGCAATTTAGACCAGCCCGGCTGTATCCACGGCAACAGAAGCAAGAGTGGCACTGGCTGCCAGAACACTGAGGGTCCCACAATGTGGCCTGAGCTGTGATTACCCTGGGTGGGACAGCTTGAGTCCCCTTCCAGAATTCCAAGACAGCCCTGCTTGGAGAACCCAGGTAAGAAATCAGCATTCTTCCACCAAGGAGGGTGTGGGGGCTGGGACTTCTCTTGTTTCCCCGCACATTTCAGAGTCTCCATCACTGCCATGCTGTCTTTCCCAGTCTCTCTGCTTCATCTTTCCACTTCACCACATGAGCTATGAGGGCACTAAAGCCCTGAAACTACTTATCTCCCCCCTATCTTCCCCACATCCAAATGTCCCATGAGAAAGGGAACCACCACCTGTTTCCCCTGCACAGGATCTGTGTTAATCTTTATGATCACATTTGGACACAAGGTTGTTAATATTTCTTTGTGTGCTAGCCGTGGAAGGGGTGCTCAAGAGCACGCTGTACTCCTCACATTGCCTGCAAGTGCTTCCTCTCCCTTTTCCTTCACCCTCTACAGGTTCCTTGGCCTGTTTGTAGGATTGTGTGTGTGTGTGTGTGTGTGTGTGTGTGTGTGTGTGTGTGTGTCAGAGAGAGAGAACACCAGGATAGTAAGCAGGTGGGTTGATATGACAGGAAAGCTGCTGCTAGCCCAGACCACCCCTTCCTTCTTTCATTCCTTTCCCAGTCTCTCTCCATAGGTAACACAGACATTTGCTCACTCACCATGGGAGATGCATTGTGAATCCCAGCTATGGGGAGGAAGCTTCTGTAGTGTTAAAGGAAAGTAGAGTTTGGGGTGAGGAGCACTTCCAGGTCTTAGGCTGCCTAATAGCATAGAGGGGGCATGGGCCAAGCCACATGACAACCTGCAAGAGCCAGGAACAACGTGGTGGTCCTCACAGTGTGGGCCCAAGCCTCTATCACTTGGCTCTCTGTTTCTGTTTCAGATGCCCATGTTGTGTCTGGGACCTTCAGATGTATGGCACAGTAGCCAGAGGTCCCTGTATCTGGAGGGTCAGAAAAACCTGGTATATGGACAACATGGATTCTACCAGGGACATGGCCCCTAACTACTAGCTCTGCAGCTTTAGTGGAAGCCTGCCACTTATTGAACCGCAGTTTTATCATTTGTCAAAGAGACTGGTAATTCTTCCTTCATGGGTGTGTGCAGGGATTAAATAAGTTGTTGCATGTAAATAAAAGATGTGCATAGAGGTGGCACCGAGTAATGTCAGCAAAGCATAGGACCCAGTATTGCTGATTATTCATGATTAAAATTGCTATTGATTATTGTAGAGAGGGACTCTAGTACCTCTTCTCCAGGGTTTCAGCAGAGATCTGGGGAAGGCAGCATGTAGGTAGATGGGATGGGAAGTGGGGGAAAGCAGAAATAGCTTTTTGTTGTTACTTATTTGTAGGAAATAGTTGTAGTTGGGGACAGAGCCCCCATCCCCACCCATTGACAGACTTCCTTGCACTTTCCCTTGTTTGTGTCCCTCTGTGTGTGACACACACACACACACACACACACACACACACACACACACACAAGCATGAGCCAGCAGAAGCCTGGTTTGAAGCCTGCAACATGCCTGGCTCTAGTATATGCCCCTCTGTTGAGGGGAAACTTGGCAAGAGTTTGGTTTGTGGGCAGTGGTTGTCAGGGCGTGGAGATAAGCCTGAAGCTTCTGAGATCCATACAGCTTTGGATAGAGCTGGGGTGTGTCTCATGCAACAGCCAGATCTGTGAGGGATAGGTCTTAGGGAATTTGAACACCTAGTCTCTGGGTTAAGGGAAGAGTGGGGGTCTCCTGGCTTGTTTCTTTGAATAGATATATGGTGGAATACAGAAAGGTTGGAGATGAGGAGAGGAACTGGATAAAGGGAGAAGTGGAGATCAAGAAGACTCTCTCTGTGTGGGTAGGAAAATCTAGGCTTTTAAACATGACTAGACTTTTCTGAAGAAGCATTTGGTATGGCAGGGAAGGGACCAGCCTATTGCCCAGGGGAATCTGGACCTGAGCAACTGAAAACATGTGTCTGTGTGTCCATGTCTGACTGTGGGCACTGTGAGTATGCTTGAGTCTGTGTGTGAAGAGGCCATGTGACAGTATATAAGAGAGTGGGTGTCTGGGTAGGTTTATGTATATACAGGGTGGGTGGGTGTATTAGTTACCATTTTTGTACCATGACCAGATACCTAACCAGAACAACTTAAGGAAGGAAGGGTGTATTGCAGCTTACAGTAGAGGTTATCATGGCAGGGAAAACAGGAGCTCCCCTGGTCACATTCAGTCCACAGTGAGGAAGCAGAGAGTGATGAATACTTTTACTCAGCTTACTTATTTTTCCCCTTATTATTCAGTGAGACCCTGGTTTATTATATGTACCACCTACAATTAGGGTGGGTCCTCCCATCTCAGTTAACCTAATATAGGAAATCCCTCACAGATGTTCCCACAGATTTGTTTCCATGGTGATTTGAAATCCTATAAAGTTGATAACTAGAGATTAACCATAACAAGTATATCCCTTGTCAATTTGACACTCAAATATAAAATTCTTAAGTCAAACCTTCAGTCCTTTGTCCCCATAGGCTTATGGCCATCAAAGTGCATCTGTACAACTTAAAAAGTTCTTATAATCTTGCAATTTCAACACTGTTCAGAAGTGTAAGTGGATAGTCTCTTCAGCAATTCAGGCAATATCTTAACCATCGGCCATGTAAAATCAAAACACTAGTTACATATTTCCAACATGCTGTGGCACAGATTAAACATTACTATTCCAAAAGGAGGAATGAGGGCACTGAAATGAGAGACCAGATTAAAGCAAGGCTGAAACAGCACAGAAAACTCCAAATTTTGTAGCTCCATGTCTGGCATCTGAGGCTCATGATGAAATCATCTAGATGCCAAAGGCTTAGCTAGTCCTCCCCTCCAGCTTTGCTGCCTATAGCACTCACACCCTGCTCTCTCAGGCTGTCTCCACTCTGAACCTGCAGCTTTCCTTGGCAGACATCCTATGGTTCTGGCATTTCCAACATACTGAGGACCCCATTGCAACTTGGGCATAACCTTATCAGCTTCACACAAGGGCCTCATTACAGGGACTCTAACCCTGCCACACATTGCCTGGCCTCACTGGCCCTCTGGGACCATTGTTAATGCTCCATGGTCCTCTCAATCTTCCATCTTTCATGATCCCAAAACTGTTACCATGTAGACAATCCTGCCAAGTTCTGCTGCCAGCTTGGGATGAAGCCCAGCCCCCATGGACCACAGCTATACAGGCTGACTCTGGTGAAACATTTCTGTAAGCAATTGTGTTTGAGTTGGGAACACTCTCATTTTAGACTTTATTCTTTTAAATGAATTTGGATTTTCCCATGATGGTTTAATGCAGTGTTTTACCCTTATACCTTTTCTATTGTCCCAGTGCAGTACAGAAGGTTTCTATTCAATGGTGCTGGTCTCTAACAATTTCAGCTGCTTTTTCAGTACCAGCCTAAATGTTAATCTGTCTTGATATTTCCTCCACCAAATTAATCCATTTCTTTTAATTTTTTTCATTTATTTAAGAGAGAGAGAGAGAGAGAGAGAGTGGCCATACCAGAGCCTCTAGCCACTGTAAATGAACTACAGATGTATGTGCTACCTTGTGCATCTGGCTTTATATGGGTATTGGGGAATTGAACCTGAGTCCTTTGGCTTTGCCGGCAAACACCTTAACCACTAAGTCATCTATCCATCCTTAGTCCATTATTTTTTAATTCAGTTTCATTTAAGTTCTCAGGACATTGGCAGAAAGCAGCCCGTTTCTTTGATATCATATAATATGAACTGCTTCTAACTCAGTGCCTGATAGAGTTCTTGTTCTCCTCCAAAACCTCACATGAGCCAAACCTTCACTGTCCACATGTCTCTCAGCATCCTTGTGTTCCAAGCTCTCACCAGAATGACCCCATTAAACTCTGCCTACAGTATTCAAGGACTTTTCTAGCCCAAAGGTCCAAGCTCTTCCATGTTCCTCCTGCATGCCAATTCCAAAGGTTTACAAACCACATGGTCAGGTTTATCACAGTAATGGCCCCACTTCTTGGTACCAATTTCTTGTATTAGTTACTTTTTCATTGCTGTGATGAGCTATTTGACCAGAAACAACTTAGGGAAGGAAGGGTTATTTCATCTTACAGTTCTAGGTTACAGTCCATCATGGTGAGGAAGGCATGGCAACAGGAGCCAATCTGGTCACATTCTGGCCACAGTGAGGAAGTAGAAAATAATGAATGTTTCTGCTCAGCTTCCTTTCTACTTTTTATTCAGTCTGGGACCCCAGCCCATGGAATGGTGCCACCCACAGTTAGGGTGGGTATTCCCATCTAAATTAACCTAATCTAGAAAATCTTCTACAGACATACCCAGATATTTGTTTCCATGATTCTAAAACCTGTCATGTTGATAACAGAGATTAATCATCATACTAGGTATGACTTTGCATGTCTGTCTGGGTGAGCAAATGAGCATGTTTGATTCTGACCAAAGTATAAGTGTGTTTCTCTAAGCCTATACATTTGTTGAATGTCTGGATGTGTGTGTTGGTGTGTGTATCATCAATTTGTTTATGAGCATACATGTCTTGTTAAATGTATATGAGTATGTGAGTTTCAGAATGCCTTGGTATATATGTCCAACTAAGTGAATGCCTAGCTGTATCATATGGTATATATTCTTCTATGCCTGCATATGCCTTTAGTGTAGGCTCATCTAAATGGTGTGTTTGTGAGTATAAAGACATATATATGTGTGCCTATGCCTATAGGAAGATATGTGTGTGAACATGTTTGTGTGTTGTGTGGGGTATCTGCCATATATTCATGTGAATAGACTTATGTGACAATGTCTGTGTGGATTCTCTAGCATTTTTCATTATGTCTATGTCTGTGTGTGTATGTTTGAGTGTCCACTATCTGTAGATAAGCCTATGTGTCTATATCCATCTAGAGAAATCTAAGTATAAATGGGCATACTATGATAAGGAGAGCTAATTGAGTGGGTAATGCAGATTATATAAAGTAAAATGCATATTCTATATGTTCACATTGGACTATGTATATGAGTATGGCTATGGGGAAAGGGCATAGACTGGTATGTATCATATATACACACACAAGGCTGTATGCATAGGGAAATGGGTGCATTTATATATATCTAATTGTGTGTGAGTGTATATTTGGTTGTGGTATGCATGAATAACCATATTTCATACTAGATGGCTGCCCATAATTACTATATTTTTATTTGAATTTCTGTATATGAGTGTGAGTATGTGCTTGGATATGCCTAAGAGTAATTGTGCACATATATGTGGCTATATATGGTAGTATGTGTGAATATTTGACTGTGTGCATATGTTGAGTGAACAAATATGTATATATGCCTGTGTATTCACATGCATTTAAGTATATATCTCTGAATATGCCTGTATATGCCTGTCCAAATGTACAAATATGTAAAGTACCAGTTTGCACAGTTCTGATTATTTGCATTTCTGCATTTGTATTTCTTTGTTTGGTCTGAAGCATATATTATAGGACAATGTAAATAAATCTATGTGCATGCTATTCTTGTCTTCTAAGTATGTTTGAGTGTGTGCGCGCGTGTGTGTGTGTGTGTGTGTGTGTGTGTGTGTGCATTTATTTGAGGGTATCTTCACATGTGTGTGATAAGGGGATCAAATCTTCTAGTGCAGATGAATATATAGATGTGTAAGAATATGTGGGTATATTTCCATGTGTGTATATGTTTGAACATGCCCTTGTGTCTGATCTGTCTGTGCAAATATAGGTATAAATGAATGTTCTTTCATTTGTGTGGCTTCTCATTATAGATGAATGTGTTTGAGTGTATATAGTGTGCGTATTTGTGGTAATGTGAATGCTTCACAAGCATATTTATATTTTCATATCTGTGTGCATATGGGAATGACTTCATGTACAAATCTATATACATGTGAATATGCTTATATGTGTACATGCTCAGTTATGCATATAAGTCTATGTATTAGAATAATCTCATTTATATATGCATATGTATGCATATATTTATGTATGCAATCACACATCCACAGATAAGTATATGTGCATGAATATATTTGTGTGGTTCTACTTGAGGATGTATGTATATACTTTTCTGTGTATATGTATCTTCATCATCTCCTTACATTGATAGAGTTGGCTCATCTGTATACTTGTACAAGTATGCCTGTGACTACCCTTGTATTTGTGAATGAATGTATGTCATTTATGAGTATATTAGGTGAATTTATATCTTACATATATGCCTACATTAATGAGTAAATGGAAGTATACATGCATGAAAAAGCATGGTATGAATATGCCTATGTATGAATAAGTAAAGCTATTTGTGTATTTACTCGAAGATGATGTAAGAGAGAGACCTGAACTTAGTCTTTGACCTTGGTATTCTGTGATAGTCTTTATCCCTGACAGAGTAATAAGAGAGATAACTTTGGAGTTTGAGTGACTTGTGTACCACACAGCATGTGTTTATATGGATGCCTGAGATTCCATGGTACCTTGATAGACCATATCTGTCTACAATTGTGTAGATGTCCTACATATTGGCAAACTTTGGGCACATGAGCAGTCCATGACCTACTGAGATCTTTCTGCCTTTGACCAGATACTGGGCTTTTGTGGACATCACAGGATAATTTTTAAAAATATTTTATTTTTGTTTATTTAATTATTAGAGAGACAGAGAGAGAGAGAAAGAGAGCCTTTAGCCACTGCAAACCAACTCCAGATGTATGTGCCACTATGTGCTTCTGGCTGACATGGGTACTGGGGAATCAAACCTGGGTCCTTAGGCTTCACAGGCAAGCACTTTAACTGCTAAACCATCTCTCCAGCCACCTCATGATATTTTTTTGTAATCATTCACACCCAAAAAGTTGGAACCACTTGTGGCTGATATTCTACTGGATGATGTTTAAAAAGGATTCTTTGAAACATAAATGTCTCCCTTCCCATCCCACCATCATTAAAGGTATAGGAACGAATAACATTGTTACAGTAAATAGTTTTCAGAGAGGGAACCCAAATTTAGGAAAGTGTGAGTGTGTATGTAGTGTGGTATATTTGGAAAGAGAAGGCATAGTGAGGGCTTAAAGGTGTGTGAGATGATACATATGTGTAAGATGTGAATGTATCTTGCTGAAGTGTTAGAGAAAATGTGTAGAAACATTTTAGCTGTATAAAACAGTGTATGTGTGTATTTGGGTTTGAATGTGGGTGTGAGCAGGATGTTGAACAGGGCAGAGTGTGAGTATATTTAGGTGACTGAGTGTATATATGCAAATAGTGTGCTGTAAGATCTTTGGTTGTATATCTGGATGGGAACAGAGAGAAGGAGAGAGAAAGAAAGAGCAAGCTGGATGGAGTATATGAAAAGCCTGGGGCACATCTAGGTGAGAAATATACTATGGCATGTGAATGCCTTTGAATAGTGTGGAAGGGATGACAGAATGGGTTTATACGGGTAGTGAAAGCATGCAGAGATCCATTCAGATTGCATGCATGACATATTTGTGAAGGGAATGTGTATCAGTTGATGTATCTAGATGGTGTGTGTATATTTGCATGGACCTTGGTAGCATATATAGAATGAATCTGGATGGTGATGCATGTATCTGAATGGTGCTATGCTCATATATATGAGAGAGATAGAGAATGTGAGAAAGTTTGAGTATACATTTGGATAAGATTCATTTATGAATATGGTTTCTCTGAATTATGTGTAGGTAGAGATCTGTGGGGAGTGTGTGTATGTGCGTATGTACATGCACACACACACGCATGAGCAAATATATTTGGTTTGAGAATTCATAAATATATCTAAGTGAGGTGTATTGGAGTGTAGGACTTTTGGAGGGTATATGGGTCTTGATGCTATGTTTGAGAGAAATTCTAGGTGTATCTAAGGCAGGTATAAGAACTCTAAGTTGGCCAGAGGTGGGAGGATAAGTTTGAGTGTATCTAAAGGTTATATGGGAGAATATGGGTGTTTTCAGTTGGAAATTGTATAAGTGTGACTATCTGGATGGAGTGACTATAAGGGCAAACATATGAGGTGCATACATAGGCGAATGGGTGTACTTAGATGGTATGTATGTGAAAAACAGGCAGGTGCATGGTGTTTAGTATGTGTGAAAGTGGTTGTATTTGAGTGGTGTGTGCATGTGTGAGGAGACTATGTGAATATCTGGATCCGAGCTTACTAGAGTATGGGTATATCTAACTAGGATATGTTCAATTCTCTGGGGAGAGAGAGAGCATAAGTGGTATATGTGAATGAAAATATACACACAAGTCTGTGTGAAATGCGAGTTAATCTGGCATGTATACATGTGGGTTTATCTGGATAGTGTGTATGTGGTGGGAAATATATCTAAAATGGACCTGCAAGGTCTCTGTTGGAAGCCTCTTGGTTTGAGTACTAGTTCTGCAATTTATTGGCTGTGTGGCTTTGGGTATGTCACCTAACCTCAACAAAGCCCCAGTATCTTGTCTGTAAAGTAGTGGGGGTGGGGTAATACTACTTGTCTCACAGTGTAAGAATCAGAGGAGTTAACCCATAAAATGTGCTTGGAACACTGCCTAGCACATAATGAACCCTCTCCTGAGGAGTTATCTATTACAGAAAACAACAGTTTATTACCTGACTCTATCATGTTTATATACCTGTTATAATTATTACCTGCCCCAGTTGGTTAGTGTATGTCCATCTGCAAGTGCAAACGGGGTTTCCATGTCTATATTTTCCCTATTATATTTGCCCATGAGTGTGAGAAAGAAACTGAACTTACTTTCTTGATATATGAGTGTGTTCGCACATGAAAATAGATTTATACTTATAACTTATTTCAGTTTTCATATAAAAATGCAGGCATGTGAGAAAAGAACTTTCTAAGGGGGACTGGAGGGGGCTGGGCCCTTTGTGTATATTTACTAGTGCACGTTCTTGAATGCACAGACTCATATTTATGGTAGTGTCTTCGGGAGTGCAGGAGTTCTGCAATGCTGGTATGTTTGCATATATGAGCACACTTCTCGATCTATGTACATACACGTCAGTGTATTTTTATCTGACCATGGAAACAGGTTTATAGTTTTTTTTTCTTTTTTTAAAATTCCCATTTATTTTTATTATTATTATTATTTATTTATTTATTTGAGAGCGACAGACACAGAGAGAAAGACAGATAGAGGGAGAGAGAGAGAATGGGCACGCCAGGGCTTCCAGCCTCTGCAAACGAACTCCAGACACGTGCGCCCCCTTGTGCATCTGGCTAACGTGGGACCTGGGGAACCGAGCCTCGAACCGGGGTCCTTAGGCTTCACAGGCAAGCGCTTAACCGCTAAGCCATCTCTCCAGCCCTATAGTTTTTTATATGTAAACATGTACACATGGGTTTCTGTTCGTTCTTAAAATGTCAAAAGGTTGGCATTGAGGTTCATATGTGACGATGCAAATGGAGGCATTTGTATGTGATGTGTTTATGTCTATATGGCCGTGTATTAGGATGAGTGTGTTTCTGTTATTCATTCAGTATGGATTGCATATGTGTGAATGAATGTGTGCATCTGAAGGCTTGTGTCTCTATAATCTTTTTTTTTAAGATTTTATTTTTATTCATTTATTAGAGACAGAGAGAGGAAGAGAGATAGAGACAGAGAGAGAGAATGGGCACGCCAGGGCCTCTAGCCACTGCAAACGAACTCCAGACGCATGCACCACCATGTGCATCTGGCTTATGTGGGACCTGGAGAATTGAACCTGGGTTCGTAGGCTTCACAGGCATGCACCTTAACCGCTAAGCCATCTCTTCAATCCTGTTTCTCTATAATCTTTGATGACTACTGTATACATGAGTCTACATTGCTCTACATGTCTGCTTGCCTCTGTGTAGAATTAAGCCCAAGTTATGTGCCTATGAGCATACCTGTACTGTGTGTATGTTTGTGTATCAGGGAAGATTTGTGAGAGTGGGTCTGTATAAAATAGTGGGTCTCAATCTCTTAGTGTGGGTGTCAGTCTAAGGTGGAGTGTGTGAGTGGGGTGCTGAATCGTAAGATGTGAACAAGACTTCACCTATGACTGAATGTCAGTTCTTGTCTGCACATGTATTACTGTGTCTGAATGTAAATCTATGTAGTTAGGTTTGTTTGTATGTATGTCTACATGAAAGTTCCCTTTGAATAGTGAATGTGTCTCTGTCTATGCCTGTACTTTTAAAATATATATATATATTTTATTTTTATTTACCTATTTCAAAGAGAGAGAGATAATGGGTGTGCCAGTGCCTCTAGCCACTGCAAATAAACTCTATATGCAAGCACCATCATGTGCATCTGGATTACCTGGGTCCTGGGGAATCGAACCCAGGTCCTTAGATTTCACAGTCAAGTGCCTTAACTGTAAAGCCATCTCTCCAGCCTCCTATACCTGTACTTTTACTGCAAGGCAGTTATGTCTTTGTGATATATATCCTTCATTGATTTGCTGGTGAATGGGTGAGTGGTGAGACACATACCTATTTCTTTGTGAAAGAATGTGTGTGTGTGTGTGTGTGTGTGTGTGTGTGTGTGTGTGTGTGTGTGTACCTGCTTGTTTATCACCTAATATAATTCTAAATGTAGTTCAATTTGGGGGGGAGTTCAAAATAGGGTCTTATTCTTGCCTAGGTTATCCTGGGATTAGTCTCAGGCTGGCTGCGAACTCACAGCAATACTCCAACCTCAGCCTCATAAATGCTAAGATTAAAACTTTGTGCCTTTCAGGACAGAGAGATGACTTAGTTGTTAAGGTACTCACCTGCAAAGCCAAAGGACACAGAGTCTATTCCCCATGACCCACATAAGCCAGATGCACAAGGTAGAGCATGTGTATGGAGTTCGCTTGTAGCAGCTGGAGGCTCTGGTGTGCCCATTCTATCTGTGCCTCCCTCTCTCTCTCAAATAAATAATAAATAAATAAATAAATAAATGAATGAATAAATAAATTATTTGAATATCCATGTACATTACATATATGCTCATGTACATATATTTGTGTATGTTAGGGTTTCTATGTAATGTACTTAAAGGTGAATATTTTAGGGCATTCATAACTCAGCACTCAGAGACAGCAAAATTTGTAGGTCACACTGGAGTAAACTGAAGAGGATTAGGGGTACTGGAAGGTGGCTATTATATAATGGTATGCAACTTTCAAAGAAAATATTTTGCCAGGCATTGCAGCACATGCCTTTAATCCCAGCAATTGGGAGGCAGAGATCAGTAGCTCACACTGAGTTCAAGGCCAGTCTGGGACTACAGAATGAGTGCCAGGTCAGTCTGGGCTAGAGTGAGACCCTATCTTAAAACAAAACAGAACCATATATATTAGGATTTTTCATGATGCGGTGTTTTGAATAGATGGCTCCCAATATATTCAGTTTTTTTATTGTTTGTAGTTTGCATCTGCAACCACCTGGCTGGAGGCAGTATCACTGGGTGGATCTTAAGGTATGGTGGTGGGTTTCAGATTTCAATCTAAAGATATGCAAAGTGTGCCTAGCTGGAGTTCCTGAAGTGTGTTGTGGCTTTTGGCTTTTGGCTTGTGCTTCTCTCTCTCTGCTTGGTCCTGTGAAGGCAGGCCAGTTTCTCCTGCCATTATGGAACTTCCCCTGGATCTGTAGGCTTCAATAAATATCCCTTCCTCCATATCTGTGTCTGATTTGAAAGTTCATCTCAGTGAACCTGAAGATGTCTGCTACAAAACTTGGTACCAAGGAATGGACTGAGATGAACCTGACCATATGGATGTTGAACTTTTGGAACCTTTGTTTTGGAGAAATGGGCATGGTTTGGGTGCTTGCAAATGAAGATGCCTTCTGGAGTGGTAAGCCAAGTTTTATGGATTATTATGATGAGAGTTTGAGAATTCTAAGTGTAGACAATATTGAAATTTGAGGCTTGGCTTATGAGCTTTCTAAGGGGAAGGAAAGACTTCAGAGGACTTTGTTGGAACTGGGCTACTGGCATAAGGGCTGGCTGCATCCTGCAGCCCAGGCCCAGAGAGTTTGATCAAGGTTAAATTTGTAATGGACTGTTGTGCTTGGCTAGAGATATTGGACTGAGAGATTTAAGATTTTAAGCTGGAAAACCTCAGGCAAGTTAAAATTACAGGCACAGAGACTGGTTTTAGGTTACTCAAGCTGCTATTTTCAAACACATTAGCAATCTTAAGGAAGATGGTCCAATTGCTTTACCATGGAAAGGACACCTGAGGAAAGACTATCATAGAAATGCAAACTCTTTTGAAAAAAGAGTTGATTGGAGAAGGAACCTGCTTTTCAAGGTTAGTATTTATTTTGTCCCTGAATTAATAATATGGCTGTGTCCTGTACACCTGGTATTGGATTCAGAAGCATGGAAAATGTGAGGATTGATTATGAATTGCACATGCTTCCAGGAGCGGCTGCTGAGATGCGGCATGAGGCAGGGCATGATGCCCTGATAGGCTGAAAGAGCCTTTGGAAGATGGACCATGGTTTGCATGAAGACCTCAAAATGTCTTGGATATACCAGGACTATGCAAGCGCTACCATAGAGCATACTGTTGGCCTAAGATGGAAGTGTTCCCTGGCTACTGTGCCTAGCTGGAGGGGTGGAATTGGAAAATCTGGAGACTGTCAGTCTCTGGTTGTATTGGACTTGAACTGCAGAAGTTTGATATTTGATGGTGGTTGAGTTTGCATTGTTTTAGTCTCTCTTTGCTATGCCTTATACCAGTTGAAAATGTTTACTCTGTGCCTTTATATGTTAGAATTGTTTAACTTGTTTGATTTTACAGGTCTTAATATCTTAAATTGGTCAATACTGTGGGGTCCTTTGAAATGGAATTGAGTACAATTTACAATGTGTGATGGTTATAAATCTATTGGGGGCCAGGGGTGAAATGTGGTAGTTTGAATAGATGGCCCCCAATATATTCAGTTTTTTGTTGTTTGGAGTTTGCATCTGAAGCCACCTGGCTAGAAGCAGTGTCACTGGGTGGATCTTAAAGTGTGGTGGTAGGTTTCAGCTTTCAGTCTAAAGATATGCAAAGTGTGCCTAGAGGGGATCCTGAAGTGTGCTGTGGCTTTTGACCTTTAGGCTTGTGCTTATCTCTCTGCTTGGTCCTGTGAAGGCAGGACAGTTTCTTCTGCTATAATGGAACTTCTCCTGGATCTGTAAGCTTCAATAAATACCCCTTCCTCCATATCTGTGTCTGGTCTGAAAGTTCATCTCAGTGAACCTGAAGCTGTCTGCTACACGTGACATAACTTTTTTTGAGACAAGTTCTTACTATGTATCCCTGGCTGGCCAAGAACTCACTGTGTAGTCTAGGCTGGTCTCAAACTTGTAGCAATCCTCCTGCCCCTGCCTTGCAAGTGCTGGGATTATAGACATGTACCACTATGCCAAGCTCAGAATATAACAGTTTTTATTCGTTCATGGAAATCTGTAATGGTCAACATTTGTGGCCACTCCTCTGAGTCGTTAGTCATGACTGCAGTGGTTTATTTTATTGTTACTTCGCTCCTTTATCATTATCTTAATTTGGATTTGGTAAATCAATTGGTACTGAGTGTGTTGATGCTTCATCAAGTAATTATACTTCTTGGTGAAGACCCAAATAAGTAACAGTTGTTTGGACACATAAACTTCTGTCATGGCATGTCACTTGATCTTGGAAGCCATGTGTAAGGTAAGCTCACTCCACGGACATTATTCAAGCACAATTTGCCTTAAGTCCTCCATAATTCACTTGAATATGTGAAACATGGCTAGATGATTATGCCGATCAGCAACCCTTACATTAAAAAAAATGAGCTTCCTAGTCATGGGATACCACTGTGACTTCTCTGGAGCATCAGGTAGTTTCTAGCGTTCAGTATGGCTGGTGAGTTCACACCATAACACCTTATACTGAGAAATGTGCCATCCTTTTTCACCTCCCCTTTATAACTCACTTGTTCTTACCATAGTCAGGCAGAAATCCTGGATTTATGCTCAAAATAGCTACATATCTTCCATTTCTTGGCAGTTACAGTCAACAGAAAACTACTTACAAAAGGAAGCAGCAACAAATGGTCAAAGTGTAACTGTGAACTGTGCCTCAGTGTGCTGATTAAAACTCCAATGACCTGGGTTGAAGAGATGGCTTAGTAGTTCAGGCATTTGCCTTTGAAGCCTAAGAATCCAGATTCAATTCCCCAGTACCCATGTAAGCCAGACGTACAAGGTGATGCATGCATCTGGAGTTTGTTTGCAGTGGCTGGAGGCCCTGGTGCTCCCATTCTCCCTCCCTCTCTCTCTCTCTTCATGCCTCTTTCTCTCTCAAATACATAAAATAAAATAAACTTCAATAATCTGGCCAGAAAGATGGTTCAATGGTTAAAGGTACTTGCTGGCAAAACCTGATGGCCCAGGTTTGATTCACCACTCCCCAAATAACTCCAGATGCACAAAGTGATGCATTGTCAGGAGTTCGCTTGCAGCATTGAAGCCCTAGTGTGCCCATTTTCATTCTGCCATTCTTTCTCTCTTTCTCCCCCCACCTCAAAATGAATAAATAAATTAATTAATTTTAAACCTCCAATAATCTCACCAATAATCAGAATCTGCATAATTTAGCATTTGAATTTTGTGTCCAAGAGGGGGGATTCTGCTTCATAACTACTATCTCTTTCTTTTCATCCAGTCAAATGTGGTGTCAAAAATTCCTATAACAAGTACTCATGAATTTTGAATGAAAATGATAATTTTAACTTTTAGTCTCTCAAAATGGTGACAAAACCTTTCCTCTAAGTAGACACAGGCTTTGCTCTATACATACTAATAAGTGTTCTTTCATATTCAGATTATAATACTAAGGACTCATCAAGCAGGAAACCATGCTTAACCTCACTTCTTCTAAATTGGAATTCTACTTTGAATTTATAAGCTATGTCAGTGCTGCATAATCCAATATGTAGTATTTAAGTGTCTTTAATTTTTTTCAATGTAATTCCATTTTCATATGTTCAAAGAGCCATTTGTTGAAGCCAGTAAGCATCAAATCTGCAAAGTGAGAAGCCTTCTCAAAGAAATACTTAAATGTCTCTTTAGATCATTTCTCTAAAACAAAATCCCTACACTTTTAGGTTTAAAACATCAGAAAAGGGTATATTATCCCAATTCTGCACAGAAAGCTAAAAGATATTTGGGGAGAGTCTTGGTCTTAGTTAAATTCAACTAGCATTATTTACTGTTGGAATTAAACTTACAAAGTGAGTGACCCCTAGCCTATTTCCTTTACTTCATCCATCCCAAAAACAGTGTGGACAGTTTCCCTGCAGGGAACTAATATGTAAGATTTTACTTAGGCTTCTTTTTTTTTAATTTATTTATTTATTTATTTATTTGAGAGCGACAGACACAGAGAGAAAGACAGATAGAGGGAGAGAGAGGGAATGGGCGCGCCAGGGCTTCCAGCCTCTGCAAACGAACTCCAGATGCGTGCGCCCTCTTGTGCATCTGGCTAACGTGGGACCTGGGGAACCGAGCCTCGAACCGGGGTCCTTAAGCTTCACAGGCAAGCGCTTAACCACTAAGCCATCTCTCCAGCCCTTTACTTAGGTTTCTTAACCATTAAACCCTGTCACTACCTGATTGAGCTCTATGTAAGAATGCTCTGGGGCTGGAGCAATGTCTTAGCAGGACCCATATTTGACTCTCCAGATCTCATAAGCCAGACACACAAAGGTGAGGCAATCTCAAGGTCGCACATGCCCTCTAGGTGGCACAAGCATCTGGCCTTCGTTGAGGCCCTGGCAAGCCAATTCTCTCCCTCCCTCCCTCCCTCCCTCCCTCTCTCTCTCTCTCTCTCTCTCTCTCTCTCTGGTGTGTGTGTGTGTGTGTCTCAAAAATTTAAAAAGGGGGGCTGGAGAGATGGCTTAGTGGTTAAGGTGCTTGTCTGCAAAGCCAAAGGACACAGGTTTGATTCCCCAGGACCCATGTAAGCCAGATGCACAAGGGGGCACACACATCTGGAGTTCCTTTGCAGTGGCTAGAGACCCTGGTGTGCCCACTCTCCCCTCCCTCTCTCTCTCTCTCTCTCTCTCTCTCTCTCTCTCTCTCTCTCTCTCTTTCTCTCAGCCCTGCCTACTTCCATATTTCTCTCTCTCTCAAATAAATAAATAAATAAAAACTACAATATATTCTTTAAAAAGACTGGGCGTGGTGGCACACTCCTTTAATCCCAGCACTAGGGAGGCACAGGTAGAAGGATCGCTGTGAGTTCAAGGCCACCATGAGAGTACAGATGGATTCCAGATCAGCCTTAGCTAGAGTGAGACCCTACCTCAAAAAAAAGTTAAAAAGAATGTTCTGGCTGGGTGTGTTGGTACACGTCTTTAATTCCAGCACTTGGGAGGCCAAGGTAGGAGGATTGCTGTTGCAGAGTGAATTCTGGAGTTTGTTGGCAGTGGCTGGAGGCCCTGGTCTGCCCATTGTCTCTCTCTCTCTCTCCTTCTCTCTGTCTCTAATAAATAAAAATAAAATCATTTTTAAAAATTTTTTATTTATTTATTTGAGAGCGACAGACACAGAGAGAAAGACAGATAGAGGGAGAGAGAGAGAATGGGCACGCCAGGGCTTCCAGCCATTGCAAACAAACTCCAGACGCGTGCGCCCCCTTGTGCATCTGGCTAACGTGGGACCTGGGGAACCAAGCCTCGAACCGGGGTCCTTAGGCTTCACAGGCAAGCGCTTAACCGCTAAGCCATCTCTCCAGCCCATAAAATCTTTTTTAAAAAGTCTGTGTCTACAGCTAGAGACAGCAACCAAATATATATGTATGTATGTATGTATGTGTATATATATACATATACACACACATATATATATTTATAATAGACACTTTAGAATACTAGAAATGAGGGACTAGATGAATTGTAAGCAAAGAAGACTGGTTTCTGAGTTTATAATTGGTGAATCTGGGCATTGGGTACACCAAGGTTCATCACAGTGATTTCTCTTACGTTTTTATGTTTGAATGTTCTACAATGAAAAGTTCCTTATAAAATGACAACCAAAGAAATTAATTGCATTTGCTTTAGGAACATGTAATATTCAGATTGAGCATTTCTAACCAAAACTCTGAAATGTTCCATGGTCCAATTTTCTTTTTTTTTAGTGTTAACAAAATGATGCAAGTGGCATATTTCACACCTGACATCTTGCGATAGGTCACAGTCAAAATTTTGGCACATATTTGTATAAAATTACCTTCAGGGTATATGTGTAAGGTGTATACAAAACACAAATGAATTTATTTTATTTTTTTAATTTTTTTTTTTTTTGGCTTTTCGAGATAGGGTCTCACTCTAGCCCAGGCCGACCTGGGATTCACTATGGAGTCTCAGGGTGGCCTTGAACTCACGGCAAACCTCCTACCTCTGCCTCCCAAGTGCTGGGATTAAAGGCGTGTGCCACCATGTCCGGCACAAATGAATTTTACATTTAGACTTGGGTCTTATCCCAAAGATATTACATTTATACAGATACTTAAAAATCCAAAAAGTTCAGAATCTGATATACTTCTGGTCCCAAGTATTTGAGATAAGAAATACTCAACCTAACCAACATGTGTTTGTTTGCATACTAAATATGTCCATATCTAATGAAAAAGGAAGGAAGGAAGGGAGGAAGGGAGGAAAGAAGGAAGGAAAGAAGCTTTCATGTAACAACACTGCCTGCTGTACCAACGTTCCTTAACATTTTCTCCACTATAGGTACTTATTACTGCTCAGAGAAGCAGTCACATCAATATGAAATTACACTAAAATAAACAAGATTCTATACAGAAATGAAAGAAATACTCAACCTAACACGTGTGCTTGCGTCCATACGCACACCCATACTGTGTGTGTGTGTGTGTGTGTGTGTGTGTGTGTGTGTGTGTGTGTGTACATATACAACCCTCCTCTTCCCTCAGAATAGGACCTTGTGCATGCTAAGGCAAGCACACTACCACGGAGACACATCCCCATCCCCAACTTTTCTATTTTGGTAGGGGGGAAGGGGTGTGAAAAATTATGAACAAAATTAACTCAAAAGATAAACAAGGCCTGGGGCGATGGCTCAGTGGATCAAGTGCTTGCTGCACAAGTTCAGATCCCCAGCTCCCATATAAATGCTAGGTGGATATGGCAGCCTGCCTACAAGCACAACAGAGGCAGAGGATTTCCATGGCAAGCTAGATGCATAGCTAGACTAGCCAAATCAGTGAGATCTGAGTTTATGGAGAGACCCTACCTCAGTAAAGAAAGTGAAAAGCAATCAAGGAAGATAGTTAATCTCTGGCCCACACGCACACATGTGCACACACATACGCATACACATGCACATACGAGCACGCAAACTCACACAAATATGACCACAAGCATATAGACATACACACATGCATACACACTACAACCACATTCACATGTAAAAAATAAAAAATATAAACACCATATAAATACAAGTATGGCCAAATCAAAAATTTCACTTATTGGCAGGGCATGGAGGCACAAGCCTTTAATCTCAGCACTTGGGAGGCAGAGTTAGGAGGATTGCCATGAGTTCAAGGCCACCCTGAGACTACATAGTTAATTCCAGGTCAGCCTGGGCCAGAGTGAGACCCTACCTCAGAGAAAAAAAAAATTCACTGATTATATGCAAATGCAAAGTAATAATCTAACTATCTGGGATATTTCAATAAGATGCAATAAACATACAGTGTAGGACTGGGAAGATGGCTCAGCAGTTAAAGGCACTTGTTTACAAAGCGTACTCATTCAGGTTCGATTCCTCATTACCCACGTAAAGCCAGAGGAACAAAGTGGTGCATGTGTCTCAAGTTCATTTGCAGTGGCAAGAAGTCCTGGCATGCCCATTTCTCTCTCTCTCTCCTCAAAATATAAACTATTTTTAAAAACAGAGTCTAAGCCGGGCATGGTGGCACTTAGGAGGCAGAGGTGGGAGGGTCGTCGTGAGTTTGAGGCCAACCTGAGACTACATAGTGAATTCTAGGTCAGCCTGGACTAGAGCAATACCCTACCTTAAACAAACAAACAAACAAAATCCTACCTTTCCCACAGCCTCCTATTATGGCAAGTGCCCACCAGCTGGGAAGTTCAACATATCCTTTCATCCTTTCAGGCATTAGCTGATCTGTGTAAAAGAGCAGATTTATTACTAGAAATATTCCTGTGGTAGTATGTGTGTATCAGTAAATTTTTGTGTGAGACTAAGTTGGTATATTCACAAACATTTGTCCATGTGCAAGTGTCTGTATACGAGTGTATCTACACATATAAGTAAATTATATAAATAAGTATATTGCTAATGTATGTGTGAGAAGGAATGGACCTCTGTTCTCTCTGTGTGTTGGAGCTGTTGCACTGCTGTACATTGGTAAGAGTTCATATGTGAGTGATGAAGTGCCAGGATGCACGTATCTGTATTGGTGAGTATGCCCAAACTATGTGAGAAGGTTTAAATTGATTTCCTTGTTATAGAGTGTAGAATAGATATGAGACTATTTTTATTTGCCTGTTTTTTTTAATTCTGTATAAATATATCTGTAAGTATCTTGGGGGGATTCTATCTGTGTATACATACCTGGGAGGCAGATTTCAGGTGTATGATTTTTAATCTTAGTATTTGTAACAGCGTTTGTATTTGAGACAATGTAGATATGCTGTTATAAAAGTCTGAATGTGGGGGAGGATTTACATAATAAGTTATATCAGCTCAGTGATTTACATATGAGTCTATGTTTAAGTGACATTTGGTTTGCTTGTTAGTGTTTGAGAAAGAGAGAAAGTGTGTGTGTTTGTGTTAGAAAAGCTCTAAGTGGGGTTTTGTGGGCCAGTACATATGTTTGAGAGACTGTGAATCTGAGTGTGTCTGTGTTGATAACCAATTCTCAGCTCTCATATACCTAATGTGCTCCTTTCTGTACCATGTTTAGTACACCAAATGTGTCCTTTACTATCTGGAAATGGAGTTTGTAGATAATATAAACTCTGCATATGTACTTTCAAAAGAAAATCCATACAGTACTTTAGATAATATCCATGCTGTGTTATATATAATACCAGAAAGAAATAAAGGGAAGTGATTTATAATAAAATAATTTGTATCTCAGTATGTAAATGCTTGAGTGTGGCACTCTCTAGAAAATTCAAGAAAATAATTAGGCTCACATGACTTATAATTAATAAATATGAATTTAGAAGAAGGGGGAAAGTCAGATTTACACAATGCAGGAAATGACAGGCAGAGACTTACAAAATTTTTGATTCCTCCATGCAAAATACACTGCAAAGCAAAGTACTGATACTGTTGACTCACATGATAGTCACATTTCTGGATAATTCAGGGTATATCAAAACCAGGAGGAAAAAACATATTTATTGATGAAACAGAGCTAGATTATAGGATCAGCTAATTCTAAGATCAGAGTTCTGGGAGTTTCAGGACATGTTGGTGATGTGAGACTCTTCCACCTATCACAGGATGATCAGTACCTTTTCCTCTGATCCTTAAATATGATGGCATCTTGTACCCATTGTAGCAAACAATTCTCATGCAGATTTCTGAAATGTCCTCTAGGGGGCAGTAATGCCTTTGTTAAGGACAACACTGTGGTGCTTAAAGCAAGGGTACTGTGTACCTGTGGGGCTGGGGGTGTAGCTCACTTTGGTAGAAGCTCTGGGTTCATTCCCCAGCATCACACGAAACTGGCTGTGGTGGCACATTCCTGTAAGTTCAGCACTGGAGAAGTGGAGGCGGATCACAAGTTCAAGGTCTTCCTCACATAGTGAGTTTGAGGCCAACCTTGGATAGAGAGGCCTCAAAAGTTTTTGTAGAGAAGAAAAGAAAATGCAAGAGTACACGATATACCTCCATGTGTGTGTGTCGTGTGTGTGGGCGGGTGGGTGGGTATATGTAGAGAGATTGAGAGAGCTGGTTGTTGCCTATGGGTCTCCACATCAGTAGACTGTGTTTGAGAAGTCTGTGAGTGTCCAGCACCAGCAGGTTTTTATAGTGCATGCATGCTCATCTTTGGCTTCAGCTGGAGCTCAGCCATGGCTGCCAGTCTGCTCAGGAGCACCTCCCTCATTTATACAATCTCCCTTGCTTTCCCAGCAACATTAGGGCTTTGTTTGTTTGCTGTGTTGGGTTTTTTTGCGGGGGGTGGGGAGATGAGGTTGTTTTGTTTGTTTTAGAATTTGTTTCCACTGAAACTCTGGGCTACACATTATTTATCTTCTCAGTCTTAAGTGTGTCTCCCTCTCTCTTTCCATCTTTATGTCTATTGCTTGGACTCTGTCTCTGTCTCCAGATACTCTCTCTGTATCTCCCTGCTTTCCTTCATCTCTCCTAGTTTTCCAAATCAGGACTTCTTAAACTTTTTCCACTCACAACCTCTTTTCACTTGAGAATTGTCTCATTTAAAATTTTTATTGATTTATTTGAGAGAGACAGCAAGAAAGAGACAGACAGAGAGAAACAGTAAGGATGGGTGAGCCAGGGTCTCTTGCTGCTGCAAACTTCAGATGCATGGGCTGCTTGGTTCATCTGGCTTCAAATGTGTACTGGGGAATCAAACCCAGGCTGTCAGGTTTTGCAGGCAAGCACCTTTAACTGCTGAGCCATCTCTCTAGCTCCCACTAGAGAGATTTTTATGCAGTCCTAAGCATATAGGTATATTAAATAGGTATACATAATTTTACCATTAAAGACCAAAACAAATCAATCAATGGAATTGAGTTGAACTGTTATACATAGAGCATTGTAAGTGTTTTTAAGAGTGGATATTTTGATTTTTATAACTGTCAATGCTAAAAACACCACTTCACCTAAATACATAATACATAATGGCAGAAGTATGTCTAGGACCATTTTGTAAATTTTTGGAAATTGGGCCCTGACATCAAGCAAAATTCATCTAGTAGGGTTTTTACATTTTTATTTTTTGAAATTCAAGTCATCAAATCAAACATTGCTTGAATTTAAACAGTTAAACATTAAACAGTGTTTAAAATCAAACATTCTGGGGCTTGCAAGATGGCTCAGCAGCTAAAGGTGCTTGCTTACAAAGCCTGTTGCCCTGGGTTCAATTCCCCAGCCACCAATATAAAGCCAGACAGGCATTCATTAGCAAAGGCATTCAAGAGCAGCCACACACACGCTCACTCACTCACTCACTCACTCACAGATGCAAATAAGTAAATAATTATTTTAAAACATTCTAGGGCTGGAGGGATGGCTTAGCGGTTAAGGCGTTTGCCTGCAAAGCCAAAGGATTCAGGTTCAATTCCCCAGCATAGCACCCACGTAAGCCAGATGCACAAGGGGGCGCACGCATCTGGACTTCATTTGCAGTGGCTGGAGGCCCTGGCGCACCCAGTCTCTCTCTCCCTCCCTCCCTCTTGCTCTGTCAAATAAGTAAAATAAAATAAAAAACATTCTAGCCAGGAGTGGTGGCACACGCCTTTAATCCCAGCACTTTGGAGGCAGAAGTAGGGGGATCACTGTGAGTTCGTGGTCACCCTGAGATTCTGTAGTGAATTCCAGGTCACGTTGGGCTAGAGTGAAACCCTACCTTGGAAAACCAAATAATAAATAAATAAGTAAAAACATTCTAAAACAATACAATTCAAAGAAAGACTAATTTGATACTTACATGCCGAGGAATGATAGGAAAATACTAAAAAAAAAAAAAAAAAAAAGTTTTCTACAATGAAGATACATGGTTTTAAGATGTTTATATAGGAGCAGTAAACTTTGTATGAACAGTAAAATACTTCAATTTGTAACATACATTAGTCTTCAATCTGAGCCAAGGTGTTTCCAGCAGCATATGATGGCACTGTGTGGGGTGACGAGCATGCACAATACAAAATTGTGTGTTGTATGTTCAGAACCAAGGCTTCAGGAAAGTCATGTGTGGCAACATGGACAAGCGCTGCCAGAAACACTTTATGCATTTGATTTTGAATTAATTTCTGGTTATTGTGTGTTAAGAAGCTTGTCAAAATTTTTACAACCCCCACATTCAATTGTGTGACCCCCGTATGGGGTTGCAACCCACAGTTGAAGAAGTTATGTTCTAGGGGCTGGAGAGATGGCTTATCAGTTAAGCCTGTGAAGCCTAAGGATGCCGGTTTGAAACTTGATTCCCCAGGACCCATGTAAGCCAGATGCACAAGGTGGTGCATGTGTCTGGAGTTCGTTTGCAGTGGCTGGAGACCCTGATGCACCCATTCTCTCTCTGTCTCTGTCTCTCTCTCTCTCTCTGTCTGTCACTCTCAAATAAATAAATATTTTTTTAAAAAGGAAGTTATGTTCTAGGGCTGGAGAGATTGCTCAATGGTCAAAGTTGCTTGCTTGCAAAGCCTAACAGCCTGGGTTTAATTCCCCAGTGCCCATGTGAAGCCAGATAAACAAAGTGTGGAGCATATGTCTGTAGTTCATATGCAGTTTCAGGAGGCCCTCATATGCCCATTCTTTCTCTCATTCTCTCTCTCTGCTTGCAAATAAATAAATAAAAATATTAAAAAAGAAATTATGCTCTAGGTTCTCTTTCCTGTGTTATCCCTCCCTCCGTCTTTTCTCTCTCATTTCTTTCTGAGTCAAGCTGTTTCTCTATATATCTGTGTGTCTTTTTCTCAGTCTTCCTTCCCTTTCTGTCTGTCTCTATTTCTATCTTCTCTCCCCGTTGTTTCTTCACTGTATCTCATCTGTCCCTCTCACATGTCTCTTTCTATGTAACTCTCGGTGTATCTGATTATCTCTTACTTTCAGTCTGTCTCTGTCTTTTTCCTTTTACCCTTGCTGCTCTCTCAAGAGAGAGTGTGTTTGTGTGTGTGTGTGTGTGTGTGTGTGTGTGTGTGTGCCCCCAGTTCTAAGGGGGGGAATTAGGCATTGAGGGGCTGAAAGAGAGCTTACCAACCCTACTTCTCCCCAGCCCCTGCCCTAGCTCCTTCTTACCAGTAAGCTGCTGGCTCTGAGACTTACTGGTGCCATCAAGAAAAGCCTGGTTTGCTAAGAATGTAGCTCAGAGGTAGAGACCTTTTCCAGTGGTATGAGGCTCTGAGTTCAATCCCAAGTACTGGCCAAAAAAAAAAAAAAAACTAAACTTACAGGGCTGGAGAGATGGCTTAGCAGTTAAGCACTTGCCTGTGAAGCCTAAGGACCCTGGTTCGAGGCTCGATCCCCCAGGACCCACGTTAGCCAGATGCACAAGGGGGAGTGAACGCATTTGGAGTTCGTTTACAGCGGCTGGAGGCCCTGCCACGCCCATTCTCTCTCTCTCTCTCTCTCTGCCTCTTTCTCTGTCTGTCACTCTCAAATAAATAAAAATTAAAATAAACAAAAAAATTACAAAACATACTGGTTCCAGGCCAGGTTGTGTTGGGCAGCAAAGCAATGAAGAGGGGATGCTTTTATGGGCTACAGTAGAGAGGAAGACATACACTTTAAACCTCATATCTCTTCAGTCCAGCCTCAGACCTAGCCCCAATAGTTATCCTGAACTTTTTCAGTTTCTGCCTGAGTAGCCCAGTCGAGCTACCCTGTCTCTGTGATCTGTCATGTCACCTAGGCACAGCCCCACACTCCCTGCCTGTCGCTCCTGTTTTCTCCAGGCTTTGCTGTGCCACTCTTGATGCCAGTCACGCTCCCCGGGCTGCTCTTTCAGAGAATCCTGTCTGGATGTATCCGGGCAGCCCTCTGCACCCACCAGTCTATTTAGTCTGTCAAGAAATTCATTCACTTGCCTGTTTCCACCAAGAGCCTATCAGGTGCACCTTACTGCTCTTTCAGTCCATAAATGCTGCCTTCATGTAGGGTTTGTTCTAAAAGGATGAGGCAGGCCATAGCCTAGATTTTAAAAGCAAATGATCTAATGTCATAGAAGAGAGAAATTGTAGGAAGAAAAATAAGAGATGAAAAGGAATATGGGATATTATGATCTTTCACCTGAAGTACTACGGCAGAAGCTTCCTCAGCAGTCTCCTTATTTCCACCTATGCCCCACATGATATGTTCTCACAGCAATATGTAGAAATTTATTCAATCCTGAGTCCTAATCACATCTCACCTCTGCTCAAAACCCTCCCAGCTCACTCTGCATCAAAGTTTTCACCACAGCCTCCATGATCTGTACTTGCCACGTCTGTGATCTTACCTTCTAGCACTGGCCTCTTGCTTGCCGTGGCTTCCTTGCTCTTTCATTTCTTTTTTTTATTAATTTTTATTTATTTGAGAGCAACAGACACAGAAATACAGAGAGAGGGAGAGAGAGAATGGGCGCATCAGGGCTTCCAGCCTCTGCAAACGAACTCCAGACGCGTGCGCCCCCTTGTGCATCTGGCTAACGTGGGACCAGGGGAACCGAGCCTCGAACCAGGGTCCTTAGGCTTCACAGGCAAGCACTTAACCGCTAAGCCATCTCTCCAGCCCTCCTTGCTCTTTCTTAAATGTACCATTTAACTCAGGGCCTCTGCTCTGGCTAGTCTCCCTGTCTGAAATTCTCTTCCAAATAGCTACAAGACTCAGCTCCTTGCTTAGATGTTTCCTCCTCTGCAAGGCCTGTCCTCATCAAAAACTGCTTCACCACCCCTAGCACTTCTGATCCTTTTTCTCCCCTTTATGTTTATTCTTAGGAACTTGCCATCATCTGCTATACTAACTGCACCTAGGTCTCTTCTTATCTAGAATGTCAGTGTCACAGGGGAAATGATCTTCATCCGTCTGATTCTTGGCTACATCCTCAGTATCTAAAACAGCAAATGGCACAAAGTAGATGCTCAATAATTTTTTTTTTCAGTGAGCTAACACAAGCATGGAATATATTCACACATACTCCTCACTTCAGCCAAAATAAATACCAAAGGGCCGCTCACAATCTTACACAATTTGCCCCTGGACCTTTATGACTTCAATTCCTATCCCTGCCTCCCTCCATTGCGCCACTGTTCCTTGAGCATGCTAAACACATTCCTGAACATGCAAAAAGAAATCTGTTTTGGTGGTACAGACCTGTAATCCTAGCACTTGGGAGGCTGAGGCAAGAGGATCCCAACTCTAAGGTCTACTTGAGCTGTAGAACAAATTCAAAGCCAGTTTGGGCAACTTAGCAAGACCCTGTCACAAAATTAAAAGTATTTTCAAAAAGAACTTGAGGCCAGGCATGGTGGCACACACCTTTAATCCCAGCATTTGGGAGGCAAAGGTAGGAGGATTGTAGTGAGTTCGAGGCCACCCTGAGACTACATAGTGAATTTCAGTTTAGCCTGGGCTAGAGAGAGACCCTACCTCAAACCTCCCCCATAAAAATAGCTTGTATAAGCCGGGCGTGGTGGCACACACCTTTCATCCCAGCACTCAGGAGGCAGAGGTTGGAGGATTTCCATGAGTTTGAGGCCACCCTGACTACATAGTGAGTTCCAGGTCAACCTGGGCTAGAGTGAGACCCTGCCTCAAAAAAACAAACAAACAAACAAACAAACAAACAAACAAAAAAAGAGCTTGAGTATATAGCTCATTAGTAGAGTTCATGCCTACCATGCCCAAGACCCTAGTTTCAATCTCCAAACAGAGGAGAGAGAGAGAAAAGAAGGAAGGAGGAGGTGGAGAAATCTAATGAGTGCCTGCAGCATTTTGGATTTTTAAATATGAAATACAATAGTAATGAATGAGTCACATTACACTTAGGGCCAGTACCATTTTATAAAACCTTTAGGTGAGCCATGTCTGTATATGTGCATATGAGTAACGGGGTTGTAATGTAATACATCCCTTTGTTTTAGTATGTGGGAGCAGTAAAAAAAAAAAAAAAAAGTCTGACCACAACCTTAGGGCTGTGTAAAGAGGGAAAAGAGCTGCAACAATATCATAACCCTACTGACCCACCAATAGAGGAAACAGGTAACTGAGGATATCAAATGACATGAAAGACCCACATCTAGCAAGGAGGGGATAAGCGCAGGACTGGGCTTGGGCACAGGGCCTGACCCTATCTGGGGAGTCAGTGGGAAGGGCTTGTAGACACACTAACCCTGCCCTTTCTGTTTCTTTCTTGCCTTTCCTTTCCTTTCCATATATTTCTTGTTGTCTTGTTTCTTTCTCGCATCATATTCTCATTCTCTCCATCTCTGTGTTGTTTTCTATCCATTTATATCTTTGGCTCTACTTTTCAATCTCTCATTACTTCCCACTCTGACTCTGCGTGCATTTTTTCTGTCTTCTACCCGCATCTCTCTGTCTTTCTGTGTCTGTGTCTGTGTCTGTGTCTCCCTCCATTGTCCCTATTTGCAGGTGTAGCCCAGAAGGACAACTGATGGGGTCCCTCAGGGCCCATCAAGTACTGGACTGGCTGACCCCATAGGGTTGGGAGTAGTCCTTGCCCCTCAGTATGGCCAACACCACCGGAGAGCCCGAGGAGGTGAGCGGCGCACTGCCTCTGCCATCAGCATCGGCTTATGTGAAGCTGGTGCTGCTGGGATTGATCATGTGTGTGAGCCTGGCAGGCAATGCCATTTTGTCCCTGCTGGTGCTCAAGGAGCGTGCCCTGCACAAGGCTCCTTACTACTTCCTGCTGGACCTGTGCCTAGCTGATGGCATACGCTCTGCCGTCTGCTTCCCCTTTGTACTGGCTTCTGTGCGCCATGGCTCCTCATGGACCTTCAGTGCTCTCAGCTGTAAGATCGTGGCCTTTATGGCTGTGCTCTTTTGCTTCCATGCGGCCTTCATGCTGTTCTGCATCAGCATCACTCGCTACATGGCCATCGCCCACCACCGCTTCTATGCCAAGCGCATGACACTTTGGACATGCGCAGCTGTCATCTGCATGGCCTGGACCCTGTCTGTGGCCATGGCCTTCCCACCTGTCTTTGACGTGGGCACCTACAAGTTTATACGTGAGGAGGACCAATGCATCTTTGAGCATCGTTACTTCAAGGCCAATGACACATTGGGCTTCATGCTTATGTTGGCTGTGCTCATAGCAGCCACACATGCTGTCTATGGCAAGCTGCTCCTCTTCGAGTATCGTCACCGCAAGATGAAGCCAGTGCAGATGGTGCCAGCCATCAGCCAGAACTGGACATTCCATGGCCCTGGGGCCACTGGCCAGGCTGCTGCCAACTGGATCGCCGGCTTTGGCCGTGGGCCCATGCCACCAACCCTGCTGGGTATCCGGCAGAATGGGCACGCAGCTAGCCGGCGGCTGCTAGGCATGGACGAGGTCAAGGGTGAGAAACAGCTGGGCCGAATGTTCTACGCCATCACACTGCTCTTCTTGCTCCTCTGGTCACCCTACATTGTGGCCTGCTACTGGCGAGTGTTTGTGAAAGCCTGCGCTGTGCCCCACCGCTACCTGGCCACCGCTGTTTGGATGAGCTTCGCACAGGCTGCTGTGAACCCTATCGTCTGCTTCCTGCTTAATAAGGACCTCAAGAAGTGCCTGAGGACTCATGCCCCCTGCTGGGGCACAGGAGGTGCCCCAGCTCCTAGAGAACCCTACTGTGTCATGTAAAGCAGGTGGATAGGCAACAGGCAGGGAAAAGGTCATGGGCACCATGATGGGGAGCAAGGGAAGGGTGAGGCCCCATACAGAAGCCTTCTTTTTGAGCCCCAGCCCCAGCCCCTCTAACCACCCATAATTAAGGCACCTTTGCCAACACCTCCCTAGGGTGGAGAACTGAGTGAGGAACTGGGAAAGAGGCATTTCTAGTTTTGTGGGACCTATCTCCACAGCCTCCTTCTCCACTTCTACAATCTCATATTTTCCTTCCCTCTCTCCTTCCCTCTTCCCTGTTCCCTCCACTTCTCTCCTCTTTTTCAAGTGACAATTCAGAAAAAGAAAACAAAACTGAAAAATGCAGGGTTTTCTACTAACAACTGAGGAAACAGGCTTTCTTGCTTAAATGTCCCTCCTTCTGACATTGTCCAAAATGAGGGAATCCGTTCTGTAAAATAGATTCTAGAGATCTTATTGAGCCCGGTGCTCCCATTCACTCTCTCCTTCCAAGTCTTATAGCCAAGCCTAGATAGGAGAAATTGATCCAAGGCTGCTGACAAGAGGGACCAAAGGGAGCACTGGGTTCCTGGGGGGAGGATGTCTAATTGCTATGTGGTGTGCAATGTTGTCTTTGGCTAACCCTGGTCCCAAACCCAGTCTCCTCTCCCTCCCCACAAATGTCCAGATTTCCCAAGTATTTCTTGGGGCTCTTTTGTGAAGCCAAGAGGGTGGGGAGAAAGGCCTCCAAGATGGGCCCAGGCTAGGTGAAGAGCAAGATGGGAGATGAACTCCTCAACCTGAAGAGACTAAGCTTGACTACCTTCTCTCAAGTTTCCTTCTGGATCCTAAGCTCCCAACTTTTCTTCCTAGTGATATACATCCACTCCAGTCCCACTAAGGATGATGTGGATTCATGAAAGCAAGGGCAGCCCCCAGGGAAGCATAGGGAGCAAGATGAACTCCCTAGAGTCTGGGGTCAGCTAAATTCAACCCCAGAATTGTCTTCTTGGTGCATATAACTCTTCTGAAGATAAAAATTCTTTTGGGGTCTTGGTAACTAATAATGGTATAAACTCCAGGGCACTATGGACTTGACCTCTTTTTGTCCTTCTTAAGCCTCAAACCTCTCCTTAGTTGCCCTTGACCTTCTGGTCCCAAAATGCCCTTCCTTCCAACAGTCCTCTTCCTTCCTCTCTCCACCCTTACCTATACCCAAAGTGGAGCAGACTGCACCCAGATTCCCCAGATGGAAGGTCCAAAGTCTCCCTTCCAGTGACAGAGCCCACTCTGGGTTTATTTCAAGGCCAGTTCTGTGGACTGGTGAGCCACACTGGCTTTCCTTTGCCTGAGCTGGCCCATGTTATCTGTTTCCCACTCATTTCCTGCAGAGACAGGGATCTATCTGTATTTATCCAGCCCCTTCTCTTCCTTATATAAGCCCCTGTCTTAATCTCCCTCCCTACCCCAAGACAGTTCCTGAGCTGGGCAATTCTTGACCCAAAAGGAATACGGAGGGCACTCTAGACAAAAGAGATATTAATGAACCTGGCTATTGAGTGGCCCTGGAAAGGAAGGCCAGAGTGGCTGAAAGGTTGGGAGTGTGTATGGGGGGCAACCTAACCTATTTTCTCAGTGATAGTGATGGGGGTGCCTTTCTGAGGGGTGGGGTGGAAAGACCAAGGGGGTTGGGGAACAAGTAGGGTATGCTTAGGAGGGTTTTCCTCCATTTCTTTTTTCTAACTGCCTGGATTCATCGTTGGATTTTGTAAATGGAAAAACTGAAAAGAAAAATGTTATATTGGTCGTTTTCTTTTTATGTGTGTGTCTGTGTCTTGTCTGTATGAACACGTGGGATGGTATGCTTGAGTGAGACAGTGTGAGACTGTGTTGCTTTGTGTGGAGAGGAACCCTGAGGGAAACTTGCCTGATACACAAATGTGAGCAAACACCTGTGTGTGGAGAAATGTAATCACACACACACACACACACACACACACACACACACACACACACACACACATAGCAGTTGAGAGGAGATAAAACCTAGTATGTGCCTGCAGCAAGAAATAGAGTGTTTGGAAGATGAAAATTCTATGTATGTGTGTGTAAGAGGGCCAAGTTCCACCTCATAAGATTGTCTTCATCCAGTGAGAAGGGAGGGATAGGGAAGAATACTTAAGAACCCCACCTCTTCCCAATATCTGGAGATTCAATCTCCTCCCCAAAACTCAAACAAGATGTTTTCGAAATCGGACCACCATTGGGACTGGAGGGATGGCTTAGCCATTAAGGCATTTGTCTACAAAGCCAAAGGACCTAGGTTCAACTCCCCCGAACCTCATGTAAGCCAGATGCACAAAGGGGCGCATGCGTCTGGAGTTCATTTGCAGTGGCTGGAGGCCCTGAGCACCCATTCTCTATCTGCCTCTTTCTCTCCTTTCTCTCTCTCTCAAATAAAAGTAAAAATATTTTTTAAAAAAGAAAATAAATTGGACCACCATGAAGAATGAAAATTGGGGATCAAACATAAAAGTAACTGATGAGGTTAGAAAATGGTTCCAGCCAAGTAGTGAATTCTGGAGGAACTGCCCAATCTGACCTGGGAGCCCTTCTTAGGACTTTAGTCAGCTTTGACTAAATTCAGTGGAAGGTATGGCATGGGGAAAAAAATCTAGGTCTGCAGGGTTCTACCCAGCTAGCCTACTTCTTGGGCGCTCATTATTATTTATTTAATCTCTTGGGTGCACAGAATGGGGCTGACCACACTACTCAGTTGGCACATTGTCATCATTGGTCCATGCAAAGTCCTTTTATGGTTTTGTTTTGTCCCTGTCATCACTTATCCCTGATCCCATTCTCTTCCACCCCACAAAGGCACTCACTCTTGTGTATTTAATGTATGTCTTTCCAATCCACCGTTCATATGTTTATTTACGTATATGTATCTGTGGAAAATATATGGTATTGATGTGTGTTTTTATTTACATAAACAGTATTGTACTAGAAATCTTGTTGTTTCTTTTTTTTCCACTCAACATTCTGTTTTTGAGAGATCCAGCCATGTTGCTTGCTATACATAGATCAAATTCATTTTAACATATATTACATTTTCTTATCCATGCCTCTTGTGGTGGATCCCTAGGTTCCCTCCAATTTTCTGGTACCACTACCCTGCAACAATTACTTCCTGTCTTTAGGGATGCCTAATTTAGAGGAAACAAACCGTGATTTGGTTAGGGTCACAGTGGAAGGGACACACCTGTGATGTAAATTTTAGAACCAAAGCCAAAACTTCACTATCGTGCCTCACCAAAGACCATACGTGTCTGGTCATAAAACGGTAATAAAAAATTAAGATAGCAGCACACGCTTAGGAAAGGTTAGGAGGATAATCAGTAAACAAAGAAATAAAAGTTCTAGAAAAATCTAGCAGACGAGTTGAATGATAATCATTTGATGACGCAGAGGAAGTTACTTTTGTTGCGACTGTGATTATTTCTGGAGCCATTTTGCACAAATGAAAAAGAGCAAGTCAAACCCTAACCTCCAAAGACCTTGGGTGCCTAAATGACTAGCGCAGCAAGGTAGCCAGTGCCCAGAGGGGCAGCAGCGCTCACCCGCGGCGAAAGCTGGTGGGGGAAGGAGCTGCAGGTTTAAGAAATGCGTAGTTGCTGGAGAGAAGAGAGCAACGACGGTGAGGCTCACCGATTTCATGAGCGCACATCTTGCTCAGTGCTTGCGTGTCTTGTCCCCTCCCCCCATCCTGCCACCGCCATTTTCTTTATTTTTTATTATTATTATTTTGTGTCCACTGATAAGTTTTCCTATTGGATAAAACGTCCCAAGAGTAAGGAAGAGGGGCTTCTTACCCTAGCTTTCCTCACAGCCAATCATCCTGCCGTTTTCCCTACTGCGCTGGGTGGGGGGGAGGCAAATCAGCCCCATGATTGGTGGATACGAAGGGAACCAACTGGAAAGTGATGATGTGTAGTGTTGGCAAGCGGATTGTGTGAGAGCTGATAGGGGTCGAGGGAACGCAAGCGCCTCCAGCGAGGCAGGCAGCCAATGACGAGACCCAGCAGCCCCTTGTCAGGGAGTGGGCGGCGCTTCGGCCTTTGGCGCGGTGGGAGTAGGGCAGGCGCTATGTGAGGGAACGTCACAGCGAGGCGGCGAGCCGAGTTGGTCGCGTGAGGTGTGGCAGCTCCACTTCAAGTGTGGCTGGTGGCGACGGCCTGGCGGAGAGCCGAAGCCGTGTACTTACCTGAGCTTTGAGCGCGGTCACCATGGACCGCCCGGATGAGGGGCCTCCAGCCAAGACCCGCAGGCTGTGGAGCTCCGAGTCCTCTCGGCGCGACCCGCCGCCCCCGCCGCTTCTGCGACTGACCCTGCCTCCACCCCAACAGCGCCTGAGGCTCCGGGAAGAAACCGAGGCTGCACAGGTGCTGGCTGATATGAGGGGGGTGGGCCCCACGCTGCCCCCACCACCGCCCTATGTCATTCTGGAGGAGGGGGGAATTCGTGCGTATTTCACCCTGGGTACTGAGGGTCCAGGTTGGGATCCTGCTATCGAGTCAGGGTTCGGGGAGCCCCCTCCCACGGGGACCCTGGAAACATCCCTCTCTTCCGAAACCTCTGGGGAAAGCCTGGAAATTGACTTTCAGGTTGCGGAGCCCAGCAGCCTCGCAGTAGAGAAAGCCCTAGAAACCTGTAGCTCAGGGGGGTGGGGGCCTCAGATGTTAATCTGTCCTAAGAGGAAGGAGGAGGCTGTCATCCTAGTGGAAGATGAGTATGAGGGTGAAAAGGAAAGTGTGAGGAGGAAGCATCGGCGTTGGAGGAAGAGAAAGCAGAGGAAGGTGAAGAAGGAAAGCAAAGAGAGGAATGCCCAGAGGATGGAAAGCATACTGCAGGCACTAGAGAGCATTCAAATGGACCTGGAGGCAGTGAACATCAAGGCGGGTAAGGCTTTCTTACGTCTCAAACGCAAGTTCATCCAGATGCGAAGACCCTTTTTGGAGCGCAGAGACCTCATCATCCAGCACATTCCAGGCTTCTGGGTCAAAGCAGTATCCTTCTCATCAATACTCATGGCCAGCAGCCCATGACAGAAAAGGGGTGGGGGTGGGGGGAAGGACAGACAGAGGGGATGCAAAGATGGGGGTGAGCCCATGGGAAGACTCAATAGCTTGAGTCGAAGAGGGATGAATGGAGGAGGGCAAAACAGCAGAGAATCTGTATTGGGGTTGAAAATGAACAGGGACACACAAATGGGAAACAGGAACAGCATAGCATTAAAAAAAATGGATCACAAACAGTGAAAGGGGGAGGGTAACAGAGAGCGTACAGCAGAAAGACTGGACGGAGATAGTAAAAGGAGGGAGGATACAGATGGGCACATAGTAAAGAAACTGCCCAGAAAAGATGCTTAAACCACACAGCCTGGGTCTCTGCTTAGATACCTGGAGACCTTTACCCTGGCTACAGAGCTATGCATTATAGGGGCAGAGATATAGCTTGGCTGGAGTCCCTGAAGGACCCAGGGAAAGAATACCCGGATGTGAAGACCAAGGGGTTAAATAAAGGAAAGAGAATAAGAAAAATCCAATTCACTATTAGTAAATGTTAAGCTCATCCCTAGGGAATATATATGAAAAAAAAAAAATATATATATATATATATATATATATGACATATTTAAAGCTCATGAGTTTAACATCTTAATAGAATTTACATGGGTACAGATCCTTTGCCCATAACACAAAGTATCACATGATTATAGGCCTTCAGCACACAGGCATAGGTTTTCGTGTAGACATATGACTTCCACACTCAGGCACAGTGTTATGTGGCTACAAGCATACAGCATACAGACCCTCAGAGCCATTCACACATCATGTGGATGCAGGCTTTCAACACCCACACATGCACTATCACGTGAAAACAGCAAATATATTATCAATTGGCCATAAGCCTTTAGCCCTCAGACATAGTATTTTGTGAACACAAGCTCTCAGCACCCAGAGACAAGGATCACATGGACATAGACCCTTAGCACATAGGCACAGCACATATGAACCATAGCAATACCACCTAACAATAAGACTTAGTATTGCATGAACACTAACATTTTCATGGGAATAAAGTAAGGTTATGTCATATGACATTCCACATACATCACATGCACATGGAAGGAATCCTACTTCAACCTCTGTTGTGCTCTTTCCTGTCTGGCCTTCATCCCCTCCCTCTCATTGAACAGTTAATCCTTGACCTAAACTGCTCCACTCATCAGTTCCTCAACCACCCCAGAATTTCAATCTTGATCAACCAACGTGATGAAGACATTTTCCGCTACCTGACCAATCTTCAGGTCAGGCCACGGAGATGACCAAGGATCTGGTCCTCAGAGGTGAGGGGGGGGGTGGGAGGGGTCATGGACAGGACAGATACCACCATTATCTCCCCCAACCCCTGAGCAGGTACAGGATCTCAGACATATCTCCATGGGCTACAAAATGAAGCTGTACTTCCAGACAAATCCCTACTTTACAAATATGGTGATTGTCAAAGAGTTCCAACGTAACCGCTCAGGTAAGTAGCAATCCCAGATTAAATCTAAATCCCCCCCCCCCCATCTTGTCCTTTCCCACTTCTTCTAGATGTTCTTCTTCCCCAGGTCGGCTAGTGTCTCACTCCACCCCAATTCGCTGGCACCGGGGCCAGGAGCCCCAGGCCCACAATCACAGGAACCAGGACACCAGCCACAGCTTCTTCAGCTGGTTCTCAAACCACAGCCTCCCAGAGGCTGACAGAATTGCTGAGGTGAGGCTCCCTGACATTGTCAGAGAAGACCTTGCTAGGCTTTTCCCTGGGTGCCTGGGAAATTGGGAGTAGAGTCAGAGGCTCATACTTATCACTTTTCTCTCTCTCCTCATCTTATTTCAACAGATTATCAAGAACGACCTGTGGGTTAACCCTCTACGCTACTACATGAGAGAAAGGGGATATAGGACAAACAGAAAGAAGCAAGAAAAGGAAAGGTGATGGGACAATTAGTGCCTACTGAGTTGGGTTTTGTTATTATTTGGAGATAGGGCAAAGACTAGGCTAGTGTCACACAGGGTTTATAGAGGGACAAGGGACCTTTGCAGGCAAGCACCTTAACCACTGAGTCATCTCTTCAGACCAACAGGGGACCTTTGAGATAATAAAATGCAGTGCTTACAGGTGAGGCCAAGAAGTGGCCTGATGTTACAGGGTCAGGGGCAACAATAAGACTTTTCCCATCCCTAGAAGCCCTTGTACCCTACTGTCTCCCTAGTTACTTACCACATTTTGATGTCTGTCCTGGGGATAATCCTCTCCATTAACCTCCTAATCAGTCCCCAACTTTCCAACAGTAAAGCCAATGATGAATATGAAATGGTGATCATGGAGGACACTCATGATCTTTACACAATGGAAGAAGTTCTCAGTGAGATCTCAGACACTGATGAAACTACCGACAATGAGATCACTCATGACATCAAGATCTCTGACTTCATGGAGACCACTGACTACTTTGAGACCACTGACAATGAGATAACTGACATTAATGAGAGCTTGTGTGAGAATGAGGGTCCAAACAATGATAGTGCTGATGATAGCGAGACCTCTGACAACAGTGAGCCTATTGTCATTGAGGAGAGTCCTGATGGCAACAATGAAAACCTGGAAGACAAGAACACCTATGACAATGAGTATCCCAAGAATGAGAATGCTGAAGGTGAGAAGAACCTGAAGAGTGACAACCAGCAGAGTAATGGAAACAACGTATTCAGCAGTGATAGTGACAATGGAGATGAGGGCAGTGATGATGAAGATAATGATGGTAATGAAGGTGACAATGAGGGTAGCGATGACGATGGAAATGAGGGCGACAATGAAGGAAGTGATGATGATGACAGAGTCATTGACTATTACAAGAATGACATTGAAGTGTTCAACAAGGATCTGTATAATAGCACAAACCAGGATGACTATGAGGTAGAGATCATCTCTGACGAATCAGAGGAGGAAGATGTTAGTGAAGGTGAGCCTCTTCCTTTCTCTTCTGGGAAATTCCAATCACCGTTGGGTAAGATGGTGTGCTCTGTGGGCCCAGAAAATGGAGGAGATACTTGCACCTCAAGTAGTGGGGAAGGAGGACAGAGAACTGGAGAAAGGAGGTAACATTTGAATTGAAAGCTGTATTCCTTCTGAAGAGCATTGTGGAACCTCCATGGGATGGATAATGTGATCAGTGGTCTTGAAGGTCTTAATGCATAATATTTTTGGCAAGGTTTCCAAAATTGTCTAAGCTATCTTCCCAGCCCTGAAATGAGGTTTTTAAAGACAGGATTCTAACAACCTCTAAAAGGCCAATATTGTATATATTATTTGCCTAATACATTTGCCCACCAAACCCTTCTGTAAGAAACAGCTTTCAGAACTGGCTGGGGAGATAGCTCAGTCGGTAAAGTGCTTACCTTGTAAGCATGAAGACCCGAGTTTTATCCCAGTACCCACATAAATGCTTGCATGATGCCATGCACCTGTAATTCAAACCTTAGGGAGGCAGAGACAGGTAGATCCCTGGTGGACGGAGTACCTAAGATGCTCATGCATACACACCTATACATGAGCATCCACACACATGTGAACATGCACACATACTACACACAACACATTTAAAAAAAATCACTGTAAAATTCTGCATTTCCTAAATTTCTTGACCACGGAAGCCATGGTCTTTGTTGACCAAAAAGAATGCATTTAGCAAAATGCTTGGGAAGGGTTGCGCATGGAAATTTGAGGGAGAAAGACATTTATGGTGACTCCCAAGTTTTGTTCAGGCCTGGAACCTGACTATAGTCAAATGGGAGGTGGGACCCTGTGGGAGGTGGAAGGGCCAGAAAAACCAACCATTCCTGAGGATTTGACCATGAGGTTCCTGGCAAACTTTCACTGAAGAAAGGGGCAGGGCACAAAGAATGAAGACATTCCATGAGCGAGTACCAAACTTGATACATATTATTAAACATGGTAGGGGAATTGTCAGTTTTCTCCCTCTCCCACCTGATGGTATCTCTTCACTCCCAACAACGAACAAGAGCACAGAGCCATCAAACCTAGCCCTGGGGTGAGAGCTGAAGTGGGAAACTGGGCTGAAGAAGACAGACTAGAGCCTGTTTGGAGCACACTAGGGGAGGGAGCAGAAAAGGCTACTTTCAGAGATGTATACATTTTAACAGGAGAGGCAAGGTGGGCTTGAGTATATTTATAGTGTGTCTGTCTCTGTCCATTTTTCCCTTTCTCTTCCTCTCCTGTTCCAGAGGCACTTGGCAAGTGGTCCCAGGCCAGCAAAAGCCCCAGCTATGTGTTCTGTTCCTTTTCAAGAGACACCTTCCTTCCCACCTAACCGCTCCTCTCCATGCCCCCCTCTCCTTAGCAGACAGCATGCAAGGTGAAGACAGCTATGAAGAGGAACAAATCTTTGAGGAAGGAGGAAGTGAAGTCGACTCAGAAGATTCTGACATCCAGGAGTTGCTGCAGGTCCCAAACACCTGGGCCAGCCCAGGGAAGAAGGGGAAAACTGGCTAAACACCTGAGTCTTTGGGGCTCTCTCAGTATCGCCCCTCCCCTGCCCCATTTGACCTCCTCATCAGCTAGGGCTTGGCAGTCCCCAGATTGCACTTATTGGGGGAGGGCTGCTGACTTCTTACACGGGTTTAAAGGCTATTTTTATGGTTTAGTAATTGCAGAACTCGTATTTGGGAGGATTACCCCTTTTTGGCTCACCTCTCCCTGCAGGCTTGTGTGTGCTGCTAAACATATTTATTGTGATGCCTTGGTTTAGGGCCCCTCCTAGCCCACTTCTCCTCAATAGCATTGGCCTCAGTCCCTCCCCCGTGCTGTGTGGACACCCTGATCCCCAAGTTGGGAGGGCCGCTGTGGCCTTTGCCGCGGCAGCACAGTGGTCTCAAGGCTCTGGCTGCTACCCTCTTCTCCCAAGTGTCCCCTTCCAGCCCTCTTCTTCCCTCCTTGCTGTGCCGCTAGTCTGCCTCGGTGTCTATGCAAGGCCATTTCGTCACTGCGGTATTCCACCCAGCCCCTCCCACCAAGGCCTCCTCTTTCTCTGTGAACCCAGATGATCCTAATAAAACTGAGCATATTCAAAGTTCTACTTTGAGTCTTTTGTCCGTCGCAGTACGTCGTCCTTAGCCGTCAGTCTGTCCACGGGTTAGTACGTACAGAACTGGCCTACGCAGTTGCCAATAAGAAGGGAGCCATGAAAGCTTCCGCAGGTGGGCGTAGGGTTCAACAAGACCGCAAAGGCGTTGCATCAGGCCAATGCGGGCCGTCCTGGCCAATGACAGGGCCAAATCGGGTAGCCCCTCCCATTCCTGACGGATGCAACAGACCCTGCAAGATAGCAAAAAGCTTCCCACGCCTTTCCCTGTGGCGCACGCGCAGAGATGCCCTGCACCCTAGAACATCAATTTATTTGGTGATTCATCTATTCATTTAGAGTGCGTCAAACCTTTCTTCAGGCCTAGTTTAAGCTGGCATGGAGGAGCCAGAGGAATCAATTTTTGTCGTCTGCACGCAGTTTAAAAATAAAAGTCACGATTCCGATCTAGACAGCAAGACCGAACCACACAGGAATGTTCTTTTATCTTATGGAGGGGATTCAGGATCACCGGAGCTGGGCCTGATGGGGAAGGCAGGACAAAAGATGGCTGCGACACAGGAGTTCACATAAAGATAAAAGGAGAACAAAAGGAAATTACTCCGTAGCGGTGGGATGGAGTGGAGAGGTCCGGAGCTGGGCATCTAAAAGGCAGGCTTTATCTGGGAGACCTTGGGAATAAAGGCTGACTTGTATTAAATTTGGATACAGTAACTTTATTTCAGAGGACACCATAAATATTTGCTTTAGAGCATAACAATGAGTTTTAAATAAACATCCTGACTGGTCTTTTACAATGTATCTTTTGAACTTTCTATCCAAAGCCTTCATTTTGCAGGAAGACTTTGGATATTGTCAGATTTGTGTTTTGTTTTGTTTTGTCTTTGTTTTGTTTTGTTTTTCGAGGTGGGGTCTCACTCTAGCCCAGGCTGACCTGGAATTCACTATGGAGTCTCAGGGCGGCCTCGAACTCACGGCAATCCTCCTACCTCTGCCTCCCGAGTGCTGGAATTAAAGGCGTGCGCCACCACGCCCTGCAGATTTGTGTTTTAAAGAGTGCTTTCTGCTGACTGCCCCGGGAATAGATGGAAGGAAGGATGGCAATGGGGAAAGAGTTTCTTAACATTATCGCAGGTGAGAGTGACATGATATAGATGAATTTGGGTGTCTTTGAAACTATTTTTTTTCTTTTCTTTATTTATTTAAGAGATAGAGAGAGAGGGAGAAAAAGGGAGAGAGAACGGTCATGCCAGGGCCTGTAGCCATTGCAAATGATGTGACATATTGTGCATCTGGTTTACATGGGTAGTGAGAATTGAAACTGGGTCCTTAGGCTTTGCAAGCAAACCCCTTAAACACTAAGCTATCTCTCCAGCACCCCCTTTTTATTTCCAAGGTATAGTCTCAGTCTAGCCTGAGCTGACCTGAAAATCACTCTGTAGTCCCAGGCTGGCCTTGAATTCACAGCAGTCCTCTTACTTCTGCCTACCAAGTGCTGGGATGAAAGGCTTACACAACCACACCTAGCAGAAGACAATTTTTTTTTGGGGGGGGGTTCAAAGTAAGGTCTTGATCTAGCCCAGGCTGACCTGGAATCCACTATGTAGTCTCAGGGTGGCCTTGAACTCTCAGAGATCCTTCTGCCTTCTGTCTCCCAAGTGCTGGGATTAAAGGCATGGACCACCATACCTGGTTTAGAAGACATTTTTTTTAATGTTTCAGAGAAGTTTAGATATAAAAATATTAGGAAATAATACTGAGAAATCAGGCTAATTTCCCTTATTAATATTTCACATTAGACACAATTATGGAAGCAATATCAGCATATTATGATTATCCAAATATCCATATTTTATTCAGGTTGCCTTAGTTTTAATCCATGGTCCTTTTTCTGTTCCAGGTTTTCGTCCAGAATGCCATACTCCATTTAGTCATTATGTCTCTTTAGGCTCCTATTAGTTGTGCCACTTCCTCGGACTTTCCGTGTTTGTGATGAGCTGGTATACTCAGCGTTGGAGTGGGAAGATATGCTCCTCTTCCATGAGAGGAAAGTACCTACATAAGATTATTGGACTTTTTCTGCACAAAAAAAGCTGTCTGTTCCATACAAGGTTTTAAGATACTGGGGTTTTCAGATTTGTTTTCTATATGGCAATGGAGATTAAAAGAGCAGGGGTGACTGCCAGGTTGCTCTGGGACTCTTCTTTAAGATGGTTTGAATACCAGATCTAATTAACACAACTCGAGGTGTTTCTGATGATGAATTGGTAAGAGGATAGAGATTTATCATGCCTGGTTCTGACCTTGACTCACCTTGTTAGAGATAGGTAAACAGAATTGAGACTTGGAAAAAAGGAGGACCTAGCCAGGTGTGGTGGCGCACGCCTTTAATCCCAGCACTAGCGGAGGCAGAGGTAGGAGGATTGTCATGAGTTCGAAGCCACCCTGAGTTTACAGAGTGAATTCCAGGTCAGCCTGGGCCAGAGCAAGACCCTACCTTAAAGAACCAAAAAAAAAAAAAAGAAAGAAAGAAAGAAAGAAAAAAGGAGGACTTAGCCAGGTATAGTGCTTAGTGCTGCTCACCTGTAATCCCAGTTATTCAGGAGACTGAGGCTGTGAAATTGCTTGAGCCCAGGAATTCAAGCTTGGGCAACATAGCAAGACTCCATCTCAAAAGGCAAAATAGCTATAAGAAAGAAATGGAAATGGCTTGCCCAAAGCAATGCAATATCTCAAAGCTAGAGCTTACATAATAAGTACAGGCTTGTGCATCATAAGGCAACATATTCTTGAACTATGAACATATAGCATGTATGTGTGAAGAGGAAAGGCCACAGGGGCAAAAAGCCCTGGAATGGGCCAGAAGAAGGACAGGCTGACAGGCTGGGATACTCTTGGCAGGCTGACCTTCTGGCAAGAGTATCCCAGTCTGTCTGAGAAGTAGCCAGCCTGGATGCTCTTTTGTTGCTGTTGTTTTTTCAAGGCAGGGTCACACTCTAACCCGGACTGACCTGGATCTCACTCTGTAGTCCCAGGCTGGCCTTGAACTCATAGTTATCTTCCTACTCACCCTCCTGAGTGCTGGGATTAAAGGTGTGAACCACTACACCTGGCCAGCTTGGTTACTCATGCTTCATCCTATCTTTGCTCATGGAGCTCCCTCATTTTATCTAGAGGACCTCAGTTTTCCCATCTACAGTTGTAGCCCAATCATTCTGGGGGATCAGCCCAGAAGAAACAACCAGCATGTGATCCCTGGATTCCTAAATGGAATCTAGCCTTGAAGCCAGTCTCTGAAGTCTAATCTTCATCATGGTTTTCCCTGATTCCTTTAGGTACTCCCAGTCATCTCTAGCTCATTAGCCTAGCATTTGAAGCTCCTAGCTCCTGGGTGTGAGGTTTCCAAAATCTCCTATTACCAGGCCTTTAAAGTGCCACCCACTTCGATGGAAAGAATTAGATTGGCAGAGACAAACTGGATTCAGGGGCTGGGGAGAGGGCTCAGCTCTTGATGCTTACAAAGCCTGATAGCTCAGGTTCAGTTCCCTAATACCCACATAGAGCCAGATGCACAAAGTGGCACATACTTTTAGGGTTTGTTTGCAGTGGCAAGAGGCCCTGATATGCCCATTCTCTCCTTCTCTAATAAATAAATAAAAATATTGCCAGGCGTGGTAGTGCACACCTTTAATCTCAGCACTTGGGAGGCAGAGGTAGAAGGATCAATGTGAGCTCAAGGCCACCCTGAGACTACATAGTGAATTCCAGGTCAGCCTGGGCTAGAGCAAGACCCTACCTAGAAAAACCAAAAAAAAATTTATATGCATTAATATGCCTTCTCTGTTCCATAGTATATGCCCACATGAAGCCAGATGCACAAAGCAGTATATGTATCTGGAGTTTGTTTGCAGTGGCAAGAGGTCCTGGAGCTCACCCACTTGTTCTCTCTGTGTCTCTCTCTGCTTGTAAATGAATAGATAAGTAAAAACATTTAAAAAATAGATTCAGGAATGTCCTTAAGATGGTCCTTTCAATTGAAAGTGTGGAGCATGAGCAGGGAAGAATTCATATTCATTCAGTAAATACTCTTTGAATATTTGTGTGCCTTATACTAGATTAGGTAATAGCAATACAGCAAGGAAATGAGAGGCCAAATCTCTGTCCTCTTGGAGCTCAGCGTTCTTTGTGTGTGTGTGTGTGTGTGTGTGTGTGTGTGTGTGTGTGTGTGTCATGGACTTCTTTAGTGATCTAGTGAGGCCAGGGGAACTTTTCTCCAAAAATTCTTTTATTTTCATTCATTTATTTATTTACTTTTATTTTTCAAGGTAGGGTTTCACTCTAGCCCAGACTGACCTGCAAATTCACTATGGAGTCTCAGAGTGGCTTCCAAACTCACAGTGATCCTCCTATCCCTGCCTCCCAAGTGCTGGGATTAAAGGTGTGCGCCACCACACCCGGCTCAAAAATTCTTTAAATACATAAAATAACATACCTAGAATTAGAAAAGAAACAGATAATACTGAAATAGTAAAATGCAGACAAAGGAAATATATGCTAAAGTAATATATTTGCTCTTCATAAATGTATTAAATCATAAGATTTTATAGAAGTTGTAATGACTATATGACTTTAAAACAATGACTACATATTTCAGAGATTATATATTTCAAAGGATCTGCACTTCTTTTTTAAAATATTTTATTTAGCTGGGCATGGTGGTGCACGCCTTTAATCCCAGCACTTGGGATGTGAGGTAGGAGGATCGCTGTGAGTTCGAGGCCACCCTGAGGCTACACAGTGAATTTCAGGTCAGCCTGGGATAGAGTGAGATCCTACCTCAAAAACCAAAACAAAAAAAAATTATTTATTTATTACAGAGAAGGAGAAAGAGGCAGATAGAGAGACTGGGCCCATTAGGACCTCCAGTCACTGCAAACGAACTCCAGATTCATGCACCACCTTGTGCAGCTGGCTTACGTGGGTCCTGGGGAATTGAACCTGCATTCATAGGCTTCACAGGTAAGCACCTTAGCCACTAAGCCATCTCTCCAGCCTGAGATCTGAAACTTTGGTAATATGAAATGAAAAATCTCTGACTTCTGCTGGTGACAGTACTACTATTACTATTATGGTTAGTTGCATTCTTTTTCTTTTTTAAGCGCTAAATTTTACTGCATGGAAAGGAAAAACAAAAACGTAAATTTGTTCTCATCCAAGTCATGACTCCCTAAACCTGGTCCCAAAACCCTGCAGAAGGTTTTTCATGGAATTCAAATGTAAAAACAAATGAATAGAAAACAAATAATAAAATACATTTAAAGGGGCTGGAGAGAGAGCTCAGCAGTTAAGACATAGACATTTGCTTGCAAAGACTAGACCTGGGTTTACATCCTCAGTATCCACGTAAAGCCAGATGCACAAAGTGGCACATGTGTCTGGAGTTTGTTTGCCGTGGCTAGAGTCCCTGGTGTGCCCATTCTATCTGCCTCTTTCTCTCTTAAATAAATAAGTCAAGTATTTAAATTACATTTAAAAATAGGAGGTTTCTTCCTGTCTTTCCTTCTTAAACAGTTCTCTTTTAGGGCTAGTAAACTGGGTTTTACTTGGGAAATTGTTGTGATTCCAAGATAAAAAATTTGCTTCCCTTCTTCCTTCTACTTGAGCACTGGAAAAGGCAAGAGTTTGAAAGGTGAGAACTTAATTTTCTTTTCTATTTTATTTTTTGACTTTTGCTGTTTTTGAGATGAGTTTTCACTCTATAGCTCCTGCTGGCCTAGTGACTCACTATGTAGCTCAGGCTGGTCTCACTCATTGTGATCCTCCTGGCTCAGCCTCCCAAGTGCTGAGATTATAGGCATGTGCCACTACACCTGGATAAAACCTTAATCATTTTTGCCATAGGCAATTCATTTATGTTATTTCATTTCATCTTTACAAAATTGGGAGAAAAAAATTAAGTATTTTCCCATTTCACAGATGGCTCCTAGTGGGGTTGTCACTTGACTAATGGATAAGTAGTTGGGTGTGGTGAGTAGCGGGCCATATGCTCATCCTTACCTTATTCTCCATGGATGGAATTGTGAACAATGTTCACTTAGAGAAACCTGGCTCAGAAATCCCTGCAGGCGAGTGTGGAAACTGGGAGCATAGCCACGGTGTCTCTGAGCAGAGCTGGTAGGGACAATGTATCTTTATGGAAAGTAAGACATCAAGATGGTGGGAACTCTGTTCACTGACTCACACTTAGCCTGGCTTAGGGCTTCGCGCCTGCGTGCTCAGAACTAACTCCCGGAAACCCCGTCGAATAGACCAGCAAAAAGGAATGACTAGTGCTCCTCTCCTGGCCAATCGTATTAACCGATGAGCTTGGCTTACAAACCAATCGAAGACCCTGAGGGGGTCGAGTTTTCTTCTCCTTGGATCTGGGTGGGTGGGCGGCAGATGAAAAGTGTCCCCATCTCCAGCCAATCCCAGGGAAGACCAGAGGGCACTCATCCAATGGGAGCCGAGAAGCCGACCGTAGCGGTGGAGGCCCGGGAGCTTACCAGCGCTCCAGCTAGCAGCTAGGGGCAGCGTCCCGAGTGTTCTCGAGATTCTGCTGCAGACTTTCCGTGTTGTTTCGTGTGCAGGCTCAGCCGAGCTGCGGGAGGCCGGAGATATCCCTATCGAAGCGGTAAAGATGGGGTTAGTGGGAAGAGTGGCCCAGAGAGCGTGAGGGCTGGGCCTGGCGCGCTTTTACCTGGAGGCCTCTCTACCCTAGGTCCGTGGGTGGCGGAGTATCATTTGCGTAGCAAAGGGAAGGCGAGCGCTCCGGAAGCCCCCACACGGGCCACCAGGTGAGTACCCTGCTGAGCCCACGACAGACCTGAGCCCGACCTCCTCATTGTCTTGAGCAAGAATTCTGTGCAGATCTGTCATTCACTTAATTGTGTTCTGGTCTGACTCCATATCACCTCCCTCCTACTGTCTGTGTTTCTCTCACTGAGACATATTCCAAAACAACCCAGACGTAGGAAGGCTGAACCTGAGATCAAACTGGCTATGGAACTTTGAGCTATTAGCTTAATCCATCTGGGCCTCAATTTCATCGTCTGTCATATGGGGAATCTAGTAATTTCTACCTAAGACGATGCATGTGCCTGATCCCCAGTAATTTCTTTCAATAAATAATGAAGATCGTGATTGGAAAGGATATTGTTTCTCTTGTTCTACCTTTGTCCCCCCTCCCCCCTCCCTGGTCTAGCTCCCTCCCACCTTGGATCTTCTTTCTGAATGCTTCTGTCTCCTCTGCTGTGTTTTCACTCTAAACCTGTCTCTTTCCCTTTTGCAGCCCCAAAGAAATTAGAGGTGCACTGTTCATAACAATGAGATTGGCCTAAGAGAAAGGTGCAAAAATGGAGCCTGTTTAGACTGTTGCTAGTCTCATTGTGGAGAGAACCTCTCTGCTCCCCAGCCTTTTCTGTTAGGTTAGAGACACTCTGAAAGGGGAACAAATTAGATTAAAAAATAAAACACTTTTTACCTAGCTGTGGTGGTTCATACCTGGGATTACATCATTCAGGGGCTGAGACAGAAGGATTGCCACGAGTTCAAGGCTATCCTAGGCTACATAGTGAGTTCCAAGCCAAACTGGGCTACAGTATAAGACCCAGTCTCCAAAATAAAACAAACAACCCCCCCACATTTTACTAGCCCTTCGTCCTGTGTAATGTTACTCACCAGAAGAATCCCAAGGACCTTTTAGTTACATCCCCGCTATGCAACCCTGGTCAGAAAAAAACCCTGGTTTTTTGTCCTTATCCTGAAATCCTTCCACCATACCTCCTGAAATTTCCCATCAGGTAGCCAGCCACAAACCTCAACCTCATTTCATCCTGGCTATTAAATATTATCTTCATTTTTCCTGTCATACCTTGGTCATTCTGACACCTGTTGGGCACAGCACTCATTTTTTTTTTTTCAAGGAGGGTCTCGCTCTAGCCCAGGCTGACTGGGAATTCTCTATGTAGTCGCAGGTTGGCCTCAAAATCACAGTGATCTTCCTACCTCAGTCTCCCCAGTGCTGGATTAAAGGCGTGCGCCACCATGCCAGGCTCAGCACTCTTGTTGTTTGGTTTTTTTTTTTTTTTTTTCATTTTATTTTATTTTGTTTATTTGACAGAGAAAGAGGGAGAGAGAGAGTATGGGTGTGTCAGGGCCTCCAAACCACTGCAAACAAACTCCACATGCGTGCGCCCCCTTGTGCATCTGGCTAACGTGGGTCCTGGGGAATCGTCCTTTGGCTTTGCAGGCAAATGCCTTAATTGCTAAGCCATTCCTCCAGCCCACTTTATTTTATTTTATGCGTATATTATAACAGGTTATATTCTTTTATTGCCTCACCCTAGCTGCCATTATCTTAGGGGCCCTCCCCAGTGGGGTTATGATATTCACTGTGGGGTCATGCAAGTCTCAGTCAGTCCCTGTAGGGTAGCAGGGGAGGGAACTGTAGCTCGCTCGCTTGCTCTCTCTCTATATCTATCTATCTATCTATCTATCTATCTATCTATCTATCTATATATATATATATATATATATATGTTTTTTTTTTTCTTTTTGAGGTAGGGTCTTGCTTTAGTCCAGGCTGACCTGGAATTCACAGTGTTGTCTCAGGGTGGCCTTGAACTCACAGCAAACCTTCTACCTCTGCCTCCCGAGTGCTGGGATTAAGGGCGTGTGCCACCATGCCCAGCTAATTAATATATATATATATATATTAATATAATAATATCATAATATAAATATAAATATAAATATATATATATATATATATATTAAGGTAGGGACTGACTTTAGCCCAGGCTGACCTGAAATTTACTTTGTGGTTGCAGGCTGCCCTCAAACTCACAGTGATCCTCCTACCTCTGCCTCCTGAGTGCTGGGATTAAAGGTGTGCACTACCAATATAATAGCCCAGTTGGAATATAAAGGAGAAATGAATGAAGAAAAATTAATGATGAAGTAATATGTACTTCAACAGATAAAGGCTGGGATGTGATTCAGTCTTCCATATAATACTACTTGCACCTATACATGTAACAGCTACAGGTGTGTTGAGTGATTACTCAGAAATTACAGATAGGATACAATGGAAAAGTCTTCATAAAGTTCTAAACACATTGTTTTTTGTTTGTTTGTTTGTTTTGGTTTGGTTTTTTTTGGTTTTTCAAGGTAGGGTCTCGTAGCCCAGGCTGACCTGGGAGTCACTGTGGAGTCTCAGGGTGGCCTCAAACTCACGGGCAATCCTCCTACCGCTGCCTCACAAGTGCTGGGATTAAAGGTGTGCGCCACCACACATGGCTAAAACACATTGTTTTAATGTGTAAAATCTGTCAATTTACATGGGTGTGGAATTTATGGAAAAGTCAGTATAAATTAATATCCTTGATCTGTCCCCTTTACCCCTATCTCCTACCTTTACCGATTCCATTCCACCCACAGTTGCCTCCTTAATTGTTACTTGAACTCAGCAGGCACACTTCTGCCTAGGAGGTTTTGTGGTTTGCCCTGTCCCTATAATGCTTGTCCTCAAATCCACAGAGCTCATGCTGTCTCTTCTTCAGGCCTCTACTTAAGTGCCTCTTTCTTGATCAGGTCTACCTTAACCATCCCGTTGAAAATTCCAGCCTCCTAGCACTAGCCCTGATGTATTTTTCCCATTGTATTCTTCACTTTCTTACATAATATAGTCCTGTGCTGCTGAACAATGGGGATATTTTTTGAGAAAAGTATCATTAGGCAATTTTGTCATTTTCCAAAATATCATAACGCACTTACTCAAACTAAGACCTTTATGACATTGGTAGACAATATAATCTTATGGGACTGCTATCATATATGCAAGCCATTGTTGACTGAAATGTCATTTTGACATTATGACATGACTATATCATTTACCTCTGTTGTTTGTTGTTTATTGGCTGATTCTCCTGTAGAAAAAGGCACATGTTTTTGTCTTTTTTGCTTCCTGATAGATCTTTTTCACCTAAAACAGTGTTTAGAGGTCCTCAGTAAATATTGGTTAAATGAATAAGTAATGCTACATGAATAAGCAGATTTTTCACTGACCCGATGGTCTGGTGGGGAAGTATAACGTTGTATGGGATGTGGTACAAATTTTTGTCCTGTGAAGCTGTCTTGTACACAGCAGGATGCTGAGTGTCTCTGGACCATGCCTACTAAATGTTCATAAGGCTCTTCAATTACTATGACAGTCAAAAGTATCCCCCCACAACACTCAGTGACTGTTCACTCCGAGAACCACTGCTTGATTAGTGCTTTCTCCTGAATATGCGCTCTCCAGAGCAGCCTTCTAATACCCATTTAACTAAAATGCTGGGAGGTGGGATTAGGTAGTCCTTTCTGTGTTTCTAATTGTCCTTTTGATACATTTAATCTCCCTCCTCTAATCCTTTTTTTCCGTTTTTTTGTTTTCAGAGTATTTTTTTATTTTTTTCACTGCTGGAGTCAGCTTCTTTCACATGCTAGGCAGCCCTTTTAGCTTTTTTTTTTTAGTTTCTAGAGGTAGAGTCTCACTCTAGCCCAGGATTCACTATGTAGTCTCAGGCTGGCCTCAAACTCACAGCAATCCTCATACCTTGGCCTCCTGAGTGCTGGGATTAAGCATGCACCACTACACCCTGCAAGTTTACTCTAACTACTTTATTTATTTATTTATGAGAGAGAGAGAGAGATAGGCAGGCACCCCAGATTTGTTTTCAGAGCTTTTAAACTTTCAAATTTTAAATAATTTCAGGAGAGTTCCAATATACCCTTCAAATGCCCCAAATGTTGAGAAAGTATAACTACACTTTATTGAATATTAGAAACTATTGCTCAGTACTACTAATCCAAGCATAGTTTACATTTGATCCATTTTTTTCTAGGATCCATTTCAAGATACCATGTTGCATTTAGTCATCATGTCTCCTTATCTAGAAGGTTCTTTAGTCTTTCATATCTTCCATACTTATGTTGTTGTTGTTGTTTTGACATAGGGTCTTGGCTCTAGCCCATACTGACCTGGAATTCACTATATAGTCTCAGGATAGCTTCGAACTCATAGCAGTCCTCCTACCTCTGCCTCCTGAGCGCTGGGATTAAAGGCATGGGCCACCATGCCCACCTCCTTGAAAAATTTGTGTTTATTTTATTTTATTTGCAAGCAGAGAGTCAGAGAGACCGGGGTGGAGGGGAGCTAATGGGCACAACCAGAGCCTCTAGCCATTGCAAACAAACTCCAGACACATGCCATGTGCCACTTTGTGTGACTGGCTTTACATGGGCAGAGGTTTGGACCCAGGTTGTTAGGCTTTGCAGGTTAGCGCCTTACTCGCTGAGGCATCTCTCCAGCCTGTGTTCCATACTTTGATACTTGGGAAGTGTCCTCACCACTTACTTTAAACAATTTAAGTTGTGAGGTTTCATTATGATTTTTTTAAAGTTATGTAATTTGGGCAAAAATGCCACAGAAGAGATGTTAGATCTTCAGTATGATGTCTTTTGCTTTCCTTCCATAAGATGATATCTGCCAGATTTTTCCACTATAGATACAGTCATGTGCCACATGACAATGTTTTGGTCAACATTGCATGGTCAATATGACACTGGTTCCATAAAATTATATCACCTAGTGATATCATAGCCATCTTAGTTTGTGTAAGTACAGGCATGATGCTGGTACAACCATAAAATCACCTAACAATAAATGTCTTGGAACATATCCCTGTTGTTAAGCAGTGCATAGCTGTACTCAAGTGTGTGTGTGTGTGTGTGTGTGTGTGTGTGTGTGTGTGTGTGTGTGTGTTGTGTGCTTGCACATGTGCTGTGGATGGAACCCAGGCTCCTGTGCATGCTGGGCAAATGTACCACTGACCTATACACCCTAGCCCTCAATTCTTTTCTTCTCTGTAATAAGTGATTTATAGTGTTACACCTTGAGATTGTATAAACATTAACAACCCTGTTTCAAATCACAAATCATCCACTGTCTCTGTGTGAATATACTTAATACATAGCTGTTGCTAGAAAAATTTAGTTACAACATACTCTCCCTCTCCTCGTACCCATCCTGGGGATCTAATCCAGAGTCTTGCACATACTACCCAGGAGCTTTGCTGGAATGCCAGCCACTGTCACCCTCTTTTGTGTATGTATGTGTGGTGTGTGTGTGTGTATGCTCATGTGTATGTGGGCACATATGTGTATAGGTGCACACATATGTATACGACACATTTGTGCACGTGTGTAAAGAGCAGAGGTCAATGTAAGGTGCCTTCCTCAGTTGCTCTTCACCTTATTTATTTATTTATTTATTTATTTATTTATTTATTTATTTATTTATTTATTTTGAGACAGAAACCTACAGAATTCACTGATTCGGCTAGACTAGCTAGCCAGCAAGCCCCAAGGATTCTCCTCCTCCACTTCCCCAGCACTGGGATTACAATTTTGTGACACCACTCCTGGCTTAATGGGTGCTAGGAATCTGAACTCAGGTCCTCATACTTATGCAGTAACACTTTACCCACTAAACCATCTGCCAGCCCCTAATGTCACTCCTTACCCTGCTCCAGTCTGAGTTTAGTTTTGTGTGTATCTCCCCAGCTCATTACCCTACCACTCCCCTTCCTCAAAACCCTCCATCCCTGTTATCTTTCCCTTAAGTTGCTTGTCAGATATGCCTGCAACTCAAGCTGTTCCAGGTTAGGAGCCACATGTGAGGAAGAATCACTACTTGTTTTGTGTGTATCTCTTGTTCCATTCATTTGTTCTTTTGTTTTGTTCCCCAAGTCCTCTCTTCTTCTGTGTTAAATACACACCATGTATTGTAACCTTTAAATTCCCTTATTAACTATATTGTTGAGTTAAGGTCTTAGTGATTTCCTTGAGAATTATAATGAAAATTCCACCTTAAAGCAATCTACTTTGGATGAGTAATAATCTAATTTCAAAATAATATGCAAACAACTGGAGAGATGGCTCAGCAGTTAAGGTGCTTGCCTGCTAAGCCTAAGGACCCAGGTTTGATTCCCCAGTACCCACATAAGCCAGATGCACATGGTGGCTCATGCATCTGTAGTTGTTTACAGTGGCTGGAGGCCCTGGTGCACCAATTATATATATAATAAGCAAATATATATATATAATAAGCAAAAAATTAAAAATCTTTAAAAGAACTAATAATATGCAACAACTGCTCTAGTGCTGAGACACAAAAAGATCACCAAATTCAAATCCAGTCAGGGAAGGGAGGGAGGCATTTTTTTTCCAGTGTTAGTCTGATCCTTCCAATGTCTGTTTTAGTAATGCCATAAAAATTACCTCTTTTGACATTATAAGCCTTTCAATAGTTTATTCACTTTTGCAGTTACATTGAAAACATGAAGGAGAATGAAAGAATTTTCTTTCAGAAAACCTTATCTTCAAGTTAACATTTAGTCTAATTTCAATTTGAAATTAGTGTTTTCTTGTAGGACAGGTCTGGCAGCAGTAAGTTTTCTAGTTTGTGTTTTTTAAATTTATTTGACAGAAAGAGGGAGAAGGAACATGACAGAGAGAGAGAGAAAGAATATGAATAAGCACCTCTACCCACTGCAAACCAACTCCAGATGCATGCACTGTTTTGTGAATCTGGCTTATGTGGGTATTGGGGGGATCAAACCTGGCTTTACAGGCAAGTGCCCTAACCGCTAAACCATCCTTCCAGTCCTGTGTGTTTTCTTTTATTCTTTCTTTTTTTAAATTTTCATTTATTTATTAGAGAGAGGGAGGGAGAAAGAAAAAGAAACAGAGAGAGAATGGGCACACCAGGGCCTCTAGCCACTGCAAATGAACTCCAGATGCATGTGCCATCATGTGCATCTGGCTGATGTGGGACCTGGAGAATCGAACCTGGGTCCTTAGGCTTCCCAGGCATGCGCCTTAACCACTAAGATATCTCTCTAGCCCCTTCCTTCCTTCCTTCCTTCCTTCCTTCCTTCCTTCCTTCCTTCCTTCCTTCCTTCCTTCCTTTCTTCCTCCCTCCCTTCTTCCTTTCCTCCCTCCCGCCTTTCTTTTTGGTTTTTTGAGGTAGTATTTTGCGTTTTACTCTAGCCCAGGCTAACCAGGAATTCATTATGTAATCTCAGGGTGGCCTTGAATTCATGGAGATCCTCCTACCTCTCTGCCTCCCACATGCTGACATTAAAGACATGTGCCACAACACCCAACATGTGCTTATTATTATTATTATTATTATTTGGTTATTCGAGGTAGGGTTTCAGTCTAGCTCAGGCTGACCTGGAATTCACTATGTAGTCTCAGGGTGGCCTCGAACTCACGGCGACCCTCCTACCTCTGCCTTCCGAGTGCTGGGATTAAAGGCATGCGCCACCACGCCCGGCTATGTGCTTGTTTTTGATATGTATATGCACACTCATGCGTGAGTACAGGCATGCATGTAGAGGTCAGAGGACAACTTTGAAACTGGTTTTTGGGAGGAATGTGGAACTTTGGAATATAAAAACCTTATAATGCTATAAGCAAAGTGAAATGAACCATTCTGGGGGATGTTTGGAAGACCAGAAGGCAAAGAGAAATGCTGACCCATAGAGTCCTAGCTCATGAGGTTTTAGAAGGTCAAAAGAACTCTCTTGGGAACTGGACTAGAGTCAGTTCATGTGATATTCAGGCAAAGAATATGTCTGCATTCTGCCTGTCACCTGAGACCTTGAGCAAAATTGAATTTAAAGTAATGACTGGGTCTGGAGAGATGGCTCAGCAGTTAAGGCATTTGCTTGCAAAGCATAACAGCCTGGGTTTGATTCCCCAGTACTCATGTAAAGTGAGATGCACAAAAGGCATATATATCTGGAGTTTGTTTATAACAGCAAGAGTACCTGGTGTGCTCTCTCTCTCTCTCTCTCTCTCTCTCTCTCTCTCTCTCTCTCTCTCTCCTTGCAAATAAATAAATAAAAATATTTAAAAGTAATGGACGAATATGTTTGGCAGAGGAAATTTCAAGGCAGAAAGCATTGAATGGATGACATCTTTTCTCTTTGCTTCCCTGGTTCAGATCTACAATCAAAGAGAACAAAATACAGAGCATAAATATATATATAAAAAGTTTGGCACATAAGAAATGTAAACAAATTGAATATCCCCAGGCACAGAGACTGCAGCTGCTTTGGCTGCACATTTTAAACATGTGACCCCCATTGAAGATAAGCCACACCAGCTATGGTGGCTCATGCCTTTAATCCTAGCACTTGGGAGGCCGAGGTAGGAGGTGTGCCAAAGTGGAGGCCAGGCTGAGCTATAGGGTGAATTCCAGGCTAGCCCAAGCTAAAGTGAGACCCTGCCTCAAAACCAAACAAAGAAAAAGAGAAGAGTAAAGATAAGCCAATTGCTTTGCACTGTGACAATAGGAGAGGTGACCTGAGGGCAAGACTCAACCAATTGAAAGTTCCCAATGGCTGGAACACTAATTCTTTTGAAAGGAAAAATACCTGAAGGGAGAAGTCTCTGCAAGAAGGCCCTGTGAGGCCGCTGTGTGAAGCTGTGAAGGTGAACCCAAAGTTGCAGTGAAGGCCCTAGAATGTTAGAGATGCCAAAGCTGTAGGATGATCACCAAGAAAAGCTTCAGGCTTGGGGTGAATTCTGCCCAAGAAAGAAGCTACAGGCATCACAGTGATGCAGGATTTGGGGGTTCAGGAAGGGTCCCCCCAATTCACGAACCCCAAGCTTGGATTCTGTTCTAACTTTAACAAAGAATCGATCAAGATGAACTCAACAAGGATAAAGTATGAATTTTATTTATTTATTTATTTATTAGTTTATTTAGGGAGAAATCACAAATTGTGGGGTTTATTTAAGATTGGGATCTAGGAAGGAAGGCTAAAGCAGAGTCATAAACGTGGGAAGTAGGAAACATGCTCTCATGTGGAAAACATTGTGCCGTTTATAGAGTTCATTTAAGAGAAATTGAGATTTTTAGGGAAATAATTGAGTATAGCCACAAGCACATGGAGGGATGTTAAACTGAGACTTTCGAGAAAAGACTGAGGTAGGGCCACAAGCACGTGGAGGGTAGTTCGTAAAGCTCAGTAAGAGAATGTGAAGCTTTCAGCCAGAGATTGGGGTATAGCCAGAAGCATGTGGAAGGTAGAATGTAGATGTAGGGAGACTTAGAAGGAACATACATGGCATCTGTTAAGAGGGCAAATGGTGAGGCTCAAGGAAGAATAAGAGGGAAAATATCAAAACAGAGACCAAGAAATTCAGAGGAGAAATGAGTAATGAAGAGAGTTACACTTCATGGCTACCCCAAGTTTAAAGAAATTACACAGGGCTGGGTATGGTGATGCATGTCTTTAATCCTAGCACTCAGGAGCCCAAAGTAGGGAGATTGTTGTGAGTTCCGGGCCAGCCTGGGACTCCATAGTGAATTCCAGGTCAACCTGGGCTAGAGCAAGACCCTACCTCAAAAAAAAAAAAAAAAAGAATTTAAACAGGTAGCAGGCCTGGACTTAGTGAGACCACCCACATGGTAAATCAAGAGTGTAAGGGTAATACACATGTGGTAGATTCAGAGACCAGAGGAAGGTCGTGCATGTAATCAAAGTGAGAAGTTACCCCATACTATAAAGCAGAGGCAAGCAGAAGAGTCCTCCAGACCAAGAAATAGTGTTATACTCTCCTCCTCCCCCCCCCCAGCCAGGCTAGGTGGGGTCAGAGGCCAGACTCACATGTATTACTATGGCCTGAGCTAGGAGAGGCAAGCAGAGCGCGCGCGCATGAGAGAGAGAGAGAGAGAGAGAGAGACAGAGAGAGAGGGAGGGAGGGAGAGAGGGAGAGTGTTATTCAGACGAAGGAGCAATGTTATGCTTCCCCCTCACCCAGGGGGGGAGGCCAGATTCACTGTATCCAAGCAGCATAGGATAGGTCCAGAAGAATCCCATAGAGAGGGTTGGGGTGGGGAAGCAAGGCAGAAAGAAGATGAGAGCCTTTATATGTAAGGTGAAGACCTGACCATTAAGTAGATTTGGAAGGTGAACCCCAGGGCCAACCCACCTGGGCCGTCTATCTAGGTAGTTTGCTAGACTATGAACAGCAGGGGGCACTGTAGATCCATCTTGATCAGACACTAGTTCCATTTCTACCAAGTTTCATTTTCATGCCAGGGCGAGGTGGCATGTGGGGTGGCATCTTCTGGTTTTCTCTGGGCCTCAGTTCCTAACTGAAACTGCCCAAAATAAACTAGCCTTTTCCTATTTTCCTTCAACAGCTGAAAGGGCAGAATTGCCTAAGCCTTTTAGAGCCCAGATGATTTCACCATTAGTCCTGGATACTAGACAAGAGCTGAAGGATTTGGTGTTTTCCCTGCTGGCTTTCAGTCTTGCTTTGAGCCAATCTTTCTTTACTATGCCTTCATCCCTCCCTTTTATAATGGGGATATTTATTCTGTGCCATTATATGTTGGAAGAATATAACTTGTTTTGATTTTACAGGACTCGCAATTAAGAGACTGCTTTGACACTTTGGACTTTTAAACGAGGTTGAGACTATTCAAAACTATCAGGGGCTGGGAATGTAGCTTAGTGGTTTAGCACCTACCTAGGATACACAAGGCTATGAGTTCAATCCCTAGCAGTACACAAACTATCAGGATCTTTAAAGTTGGGCTGAATACATTTTGCATTATGAGATTTCTAGACATCTATTTGGCCAGAGGCAGAATGTGGTGATTTCATAGTAATATATTCCCATAGACTCATGAATTGCATGCCTACTCCCCAGTTGGCGGTGCTGTTCAAGAAGTTTGGGGAAGGTTCAGGATGTGGAGCCTTGCTGGAGAAAGTGTGTCATTGGGAGTGGGCCTTGAAGTGTCTCCCTCTACTTCTTGTCTCTGCCTCCCCTTCCTCATTGCTGATGTGTTGAGGTGGCTCTGGCCATGCTTTCTTCTCTAAACTGTAAGCAGAGAATAAAACACTTTATTTCCTTAAGGTGAGTCAGGTATTCTGTCCCAGCATTGAGAAAGTAACTGCTATAGGGAAATAAACTATAAAAGTAATCTAGCTCTAGACAGGTACATTCTTACTTTGGGTGCTTCCTTTGAGAGACTGAGTTCCAGGTGTGGTCTGGTCAGTAGATGGTGATTCAGAGTTAGAGTGTCAAATGCTGGTCATACTTCAGGGCCGTCCCTCCAGCAGCCAGTTGGTACTCCTGGCCCTGCCCTTGTGCAAGTAGCCTGTTTTATGATAGTCTGCTTGGAACTGGCATTTAATTTCCCCTGCAGACTCTGGCTCAAATTCAGTTTCCAACTTACTGATTGCACACTCAAAGACTTAGTCTCTAACAGTCTAGCAGAATTCTGTTGGTCCGTATTCAGGATTCAGTGTGTAGTTACATGTCACTTTCTCTGTTTCCTGAGAATACAGTTCACAGAGGGCCACAATCTGCTAGCCAGTCAGCTCCGCAGGAGTCTTTGAAATGGTGTCTGGCAGCTATTCTGAGCCGAGTCTGCTTCTTCTACGGAGATGGCTGCACAGCACTGCACAGCCCTGCTTTGAGGTGTTTGGTTCACTGTACCACTCCCCTCCTGATGCCCTATGCTACAGGGTCTCTGTGCCACCACCTTAGCAAGGCCTTCTTGAAATGGAGTTCCACAGCTGTTCTAGCTGACTGAAAACTCAGTCTTCTGCTATCCTCCACCCTCCCTTTGTCTGGATTTTTTTTTTCTTTCTATCTGCTTTTAAAAATGCCCATTACTGGGCTGGAGAGATGGCTTAGCGGTTAAGCGCTTGCCTGTGAAGCCTAAGGACCCCGGTTCGAGGCTCGGTTCCCCAGGTCCCACGTTAGCCAGATGCACAAGGGGGCGCACGCGTCTGGAGTTCGTTTGCAGAGGCTGGAAGCCCTGGCGCGCCCATTCTCTCTCTCTCCCTCTATCTGTCTTTCTCTCTGTGTCTGTCGCTCTCAAATAAATTAATTAATTAATTAAAAAGAAAAAAGAAAAATGCCCATTACTGAAGGTACCATGCAGACATCCTGAGCCTGTGTTTGTTGAGCTGAGGAAACCCGGGTGGCCCCCAGATCTCTGTGAAGTTGGCGATCCCCAAATCAAGCCAATCCCTCAGAGATGAACTTGCAATTTCTTTTTTTTAAAATTAATTAATTTATTTATTTGAAAGAGAGGCAGATATAGAGAGACTGGGCACACCAGGGCCTCTAACCACTGCAAACGAACTCCAGATGCATGCACCACCTTGTGCATCTGGCTTACATGGGTACTGGGGAATCGAACCTCTGTCCTTAGGCTTTGCAAGCAAGCACCTTAACTGCTAAGCCATCTCTCCAGCCCTTGGATTTTTTTTTTCTGGTTTTTAAATTTATCTGTTTTATTTTACTATTAAAGCTAGAAACAGCCAGGCATCACTGGCCTCTTCTAATAGCTTTTAATCTTTCCCTAGATTATTCCCTAGAGACTCTGGCAGACCATACCCGGGTGTTGTCTGCCATCTTCTCTGTCCACTCTGTGACTATTGATTGGCGATTAATTCACTGAAATTCAAGGTAATTATTGATAATAGGTAAGCTATCACTACTGCCGTTTTGTTAATTGTATCTACTGTAGGTTTTTGCTTTGTGGTTGGTACAAGAATTACATCAAGCATAATTATAAGAAGCTAGTTTAAACTGACAGGAAATTTGATTGCATTAAATAACTATACTTTTACTTCATTCCCACCACTGTTTTTGATGTCACAATTTTTTTTTATATTATCTGTCCCTTAGCAAATTATTGTTTTAATACTTTTTTTAACCTTCATATTGGGTATATGCGGTTCATACAGCTCCATTATATAATTGTAAATATTTGTACTTACTGTTTTTGGTTTTTTTCAAGGTAGGGTCTCACTCTAGCCCAGGCTAACCTGGAATTTACTATGTTGTCTCAGACTGTCTTCAAACTCATGGCAATCCTCCTAGCTTTGCCTCCTGAGTGCTGGGATTAAAGGCATGCGTCATTACACCCAGCTTGTGTATTTACTTTTACAAGTGAATTTTATACTAATGTGGGGTTTTTTTGTTGCTTTTTTTTTTTTTCAAAGTAGGGTCTCACTCTAGCCCAAGCTGACCTGGAACTCACTTTGTAATCCCAGGCTGGTCTTTAACTCACAGCGATTCTCCTAGAGTGCTGGGATCAAAGGCATGTGCCACCACACCCAGTTCATACTTATGCATTTATGGTACTAATTTGCATCCTTTTCTTTCAGCTTGAAAAACTCCCTTTAACATTTCTTAAAAGGTAGATCTATTGATGAAGAATTTCCTTAGCTTTTGTTTATCTGGGATTGTTTTGTGTCTCATTTATGAAGAATAGCTTTTCCAAGTACAGTATATTCTTGATTATCAGGGCTTTCCCCACAGAAGATTATTTTACTCTTTCCTGACCTGTAAGATTCTGCTGAGGTGTCTCATACTAACCTTCTTACAAATCTGTTATGTGCTACTTGCCTCTTTTTGATGCATTCAGGATACACTCCTTGTTCTTGATTTTTGGTAATTTGATTGTAATATGTCTTTTTTGTAATATTGTTTGTGTTGGATCTAACTGGATATCTTTGACCTTCCTACACTTTAAAAGTTACATCTTTTAAGCCAGATGTGGTGGTGCACCCCTTTTACCTCAGTATTTGGGAGGCAGAAGTAGGAGGATCGCTGTAAGTTCGAGGCCCCCCCTGAGACTACATAGTGAATTCCAGGTCACCCTGGACTAGAGCGAGACCCTACCTCGAAAAAATACCCCCCAAACAAATGTGTGCCTTTTGTAAAAATCAGCAAGTTTTCTGTGATTATTTTTCTCTTTATTGACATTTTTCATATATGTATATGATTTTTACTTTATTTATTTATTTGTGTGTGTGTGCATGCATGGGCACCAGGGCCTCTTGCCTCTGCAAACAAATGTCAGATGCTTGCTCTAGATTTTGTGTCTGGTTTATGTGGCAGCTTGAAAATTGAACCTGGACTGGCATGGCAGACTTTGTCTCTAGCTAACCCCTTCTGTCTTCCTAACCCCATAGATTTTTTTTTTTTTGACCAAACTCCCATAGCATTACCTTGTCATTCCTATTGACTATCCCCTTCCACTGAACTTGTTCTTTCCAACTACTCCCTCTTCTACTTTGATGTCTTTTATTTTTCCCTTCTCCACCATCCATCTTACTCTTTCCTGACCTGTAAGATTCTGCTGAGGCATCTCATACTAACCTTCTTGCAAATCTGTTATGTGCTACTTGCCTCTTTTAGCTGCATTCAGGGTACACTCCTTGTTCTTGATTTTTGGCAGTTTGATTATCATATGTCAATTTTGTAATATTGTTTGTGTTGCATCTAACTGGATATCTTTGACCTAACTACACTTTAAAAGTTATATCTGTTAAGCTTTTAAACATTCCACAACATGGAATGTTGATGGACTCAATATGGTGCAGATCTTGTTCAGGTAAGGACAATTGCTGTGATGTCAAGAATGCAGCAGCTGTTTCATATGCATAAGACAGAATTCCAAAGCACTCATCCCCATCCTCTGGCCCTTACTTTCCTTCTGTCTCCTCTTCTGCAGTGTTCCTTGAGCCTTGGAAGGGGTGGTACAAATACCTTATTTCACACTGAGGACTAAACAGTAACTAATTCTCAGAACTTAGAGGAGTTTTCAGTCACCACAGTAGTCAATGCCAACTGTAAAAAGAAGCTTCTCTGACCAAAAGTAGTTAACACTGTTGATGACAATCTTTTCCTAGAGACCTACATGGCAATTTCTAGCACTATGATTGCTAGTCATCAGGGAAGAGTCTTCCATCTCAGTTCCCATTTGATTTCTCAATATCCTGTAACTTCATGTGGTGTCTTCAGCAACAGAGTCTTGCCATTTTCTTTATTCAAGCAGATAACTAAGAACATTGGCAATATCTAGTGTTTTGGGAGTCTCAAGGGTCTCCGTGACCAAGAACACACCAGGAGGTATCCCGCTCCTGGCACTGGCATTTTCTTGTAACAACCTGTAGCTTCTGGAAGTAGCATTATCTACACATGTAGGGTACTTCTGCTCAAACTCTATTTATTTATTTGCAAGGCGAGAAAGAGAGAGAATAAGTATGGGCATGCCAGGGCCTCTTGCCACTGCAAATGAACTCCAGAAGCATATGCCATTTTGTGCATCTTGCTTTACAGAGGTACTGGGGACTCAGACCCAGGCCATCAAGCATTGCAAGCAAGCACTTTAACTGTTGAGCCCTCTCTCCAGTCCCTCAGACACTCCTTTTAACTTACATTTTTATATTTGTTATTAATGAAATAAGTTTCCGTACAACTTTTTCATACATCTTTAGTTTTGTTTATCCCTCCCCATTCCCCCTCCTCCTACGCTTACCCCGACATAAAACTTTACAGGAGAGATGGCTCAGTGGTTAAGTCGCTTGCCTACAAAGCTCAACAACCCAGGCTCAATTCCTCAATACCCATGTAAAGCACAGAGTGGTACATGTGTCTGGAGTTCATTTGCAGTGGCTAGAGGCCCTGGCACACCCATCCCCCCACCTTGAAAATAAATAAATAAAATATTAAAAACCCTTTCAACTCCCAATCTACTATTCCCCCTTCTTAATCCCCCCCCCATTTCTCTTTCTAGTTTACTGGCCTCTATTGACTTAACCCAATGTACAGACAAATCTAAGAATTCAAAGCTCCTTTTTTTTTCTCTCTCTCATTGCAAGCCAATAAAATATTTTTAAAGGTTTTTTTTTTTTTTTTTTTAACTGGAGTGGAGAGATGGCTTAGTGGTTAAGGCATTTGCCTGCAAAGCCAAAGGATCCTGGTTCAATTTTCCAGGACTCATGTAAGCCGGAAGCACAAGGGGGGGGGGGGGCGCATGTACCTGGAGTTTGTTTGCAGTGGCTGGAGGCCCTGGTGTGCCCATTCCACCCCAACTCTCTCTCTCTTTCTCTCTCTCTCTCTCTGCCTTGTTCTCTCTCTCAAATAAATAAAATATTTTTTAAAGTTTTTTTTATTTGTGACCTCTCTAATTTTTTAATGTATGTACCTAAGGCTATATATTTCCCTTTTAGGACTGCCCTCACTGTGTCCCATAAGCTATGGTAATGTAGTATTTTCATTGCCATTTTATTTTAGAAATCTTTTTATTTCCTTCTTGATTTCTTCAGTGACCCATTCATTGTTCAATAGTATATTGCTTTAATTTCTATGAGTTTGTGTATATTCTACAGTTCTTCTTGCTGTTGATTAGTAGCTTTGTCCCATTGTGACCAGATATAATACAAGGAATTATTTCAGTGTTTGATATTTGTTAAGATTTTCTTGTGTCGTAATATATGATCTATTTTAGAGAAAGTTTCATGTGCTATAGATCTGTCTAAATTATTGACCTCATCTTCATTTAATTTTGGTAGATTTTATACTTCTAAAAGTCCATCCATTTCTTTTGGTGTATCCAAAGGATGAAATCCTTATTTCATTATTTCCTTATAATGTTTTTTAAAATTTCTATTTCATTAATTTCTGCCCTAATCTCAATTATTTCTTCATAGCTACTGTTTTTGGAGTTGGTTTGTTCTTGTTTTGGCAAGACCTATAACTGTTGAGCTTAATCTGTGACTTCATGTCTAGCAGTGTTTGTTTTATGAAGTTGGGTTCTCCTGTGTTTGGTCATACATATTTAGGATTGCAATGTTTTCTTGGTGATTTGTCCCCATGATCAGTATCAAGTATCCTTCTTTAGCATTTCTAACTATTTTTGGTCTGGAGTCTATTTTGTCAGATATTAGAATTGCAAGCGCTGCTTTTTTCTTGGATCCATTAGCTTGGAATACTTTTTCAATCCTTTCACCATAAGGGAATGTCTGTCTTTGAGAGTGAATTTCTTGAAGATATTTAAAGGACCCAGACTTTAGGTTATATCTTACAGATCTAGGAGCCAAGCTCCATACCACATGGATTCAGGTTCTAGGTCTTGGTGTCAAACCAGCTCTCATTGACTCAGGATCCAAGCCCAATATACCTAGAACTGTATTTTACTAGAGTGGGCCCAGTTTTGGTGTCCTAAACAAAGTCTGCTTCTCAGTTTCCTCTTCATTGATAGGTGTTTCTCACCATGATGAGTTGCCTAGATTGGGGGAGCGGTGGATAAGTAAGGTATAACTGTCCTTTCTTCCCTCTTCTGTGTGTCTTTTCTTATTTATATGCTCTCCAGGTGATGTTATCTCTCCTTTGGCTTTCCTTTGCTCTACGAAGGCATTTTCATGTGTGCATAGTTCAAATTGTTTCTATGAGAGCAGATGAGCATTGGAAAACCCTGTTTCACCATCTTGCTCACCTCCAGACTCTCAAAGTTTATTAGTCTGGTTTTGTTTTATTTTGCTTTTGTTGTTGATATTGTAGTTATGATCATTTTTATTGTTGATATGTGTGTGTGTGTGTGTGTGTGTGTGTGTATGTATGTTTATTGATTTTGGGGGGGACTAATTCTACTGATTCTATGATTATTCTTCTATTCTGTTATTTTATGGTCCCTGAGTTTTCTGCAACTTTTTAAAGTTTTTCTTTACATTTTTATGTCTGTATCCCTAAAGATCATAGTCAGTAAAGTAAATAAGCCAATGGTTTTTCTCTTTAAATACTTTACTTTGGCAATGTGTCTTCCACACTTTGCTATGGCATGTTCTATGAGAAAATACTTTCAAATTTCAGCTAGTTTAAGAGGCCACCTGAGCTTTCACTTTCTTTTTCTGTTTTTATGTGTGTATGCTGTGTGAGTGTGCAGGAGGGCACATTTATGACACAGCATGCATTTGAAAGTCACACGACAACTTAAGGTGTTGGTCCTTATGTTCCACCTTGTTTGAGGCAGGATCTCTCATTGTTCAAAGCTTCATTAATCAGGCACTCTGACCTTCTAGCTTCTGGTGAGTTTTCCTCTCTCTACCTTCCCTCTTGCTGTAGGCATGCTGGGATTACTGATGCTCATGCTGCAGCATCTGGCTTTATATGGGTTCTAGAGATTTGAACTCAAGTATTCATGCTTGCATGTTAATTGCTTTACCCACTGAGCCATGAATCCAGACTCCATTACTTTCTGTTTGCACAGGGCTTCAGTCAGCCAGAGCTTTTCCTAGGCATACACATGGCCTTGGGTATGTGTACTCCCCAATTTTAGAGCCCTAAAGTGTATCAAAACTTATAAAGTTCTGGTTATATCATTCTCTGAAGTTTCTTTTTAAATTCCTAAAGTAGTAACATCTCTTTGTTGTCTGAAATTTGTTCATTTGTTGGCTAATACATCACTGATATGGAGGCGGAGGGTACAGAAAGGGACTCATCATAATTAAAATGCCACAAGCCCTACTGTGTTATCAAGATTCAGTAGTTTGTCTTGTGTATATGACTTTGGTTAACTGCTATAGTTCTGAAATGATTGGCTTGGGTTGATTTGTTCATATTTATAGTTTTATAGGGAAAGTGAGTACACCAGTCCTTACTCTGCCATTCCTTTGTTCTCTTATTACTCATATCTTTAAAAATACAGGCTTTGGTTTTGTGGTGGTTGTGAGTTTTGCTATTAATGAAGCTAGGGCTTATACATGATAGGCAAGTGCTCTGCTACAGAGCCACACCCCTAGCACTCTTATTTCTTCAAAACATATTTATTTATTTAGGGGAGAGAGAGAAAGTCTAAGTATGGGCATGGCAGGGCTTCCTGCCACTGCAAATGGATTCTAGATGCATGCACTACTTTGTGCATCTGCCTCTACATGGGCACTGGAGAATCAAACTCAAGCCATCAGGCTTTGCAGTCAAGTACCTTTAACTACTGATCCATCTCTCCAGCCCTGTTTAAAATTTTTTTTATTTTTATTTATTTGAGAGAGAAAAACGCAGAGGGAAGAGAGAAAATGGGTACACCAGGGCCTCCAGCCTCTACAAACAAATTCCATACACATGTGCCACTGTGTGCATCTTCTAGCCCTATATAAAAATATTTTATTAGCTTATTTGAGAGAAACAAAGAGGTAGACAGAAAGATAGTGGGTATAGGTGAACCAGGGCTTCTGCCACTGCAAACAAACTCCAGATGCATGCATCACTTTGAACAAATTAGTCTTATTTTTTGAGACATAAATCTTGATATGTAATCCAGAATGACCCTTCTGATCTCTTACCCCAGCCTTCTAAACAATGGGATTACAGGCTTGTACCACCATGCCCAGTTCAAAAACCAGCTTTTAAACATTCTATGTCCCATATCCCCTTCCAATTAAGGCTTTAGTCCTAACAGCAAGACTCCCCAATAGTTTTCCTCCTTACTTTCTCTTTTCTTCTTCCATTCTACTTGATCACATAAAATATATTTCATATATGATTATATACATGAGTTGTAAAGATAATTTATTGAAACTCCAAGAACTCACTATCCCATCAAATAATAGCATTCATAGTAACATCTACACATGTGTCATTTTTGTTCCATGACCCTACACACCCTCAGAAAACATATCTTTTTGTTTCAAAAAGTAGTTTTGCATATGAATTTTTATTTTATTTTTATTTTTAATAATTTTTGTTTATTCTTATTTGAGAGCAACAGAGAGATAAAGAGGCAGAGAGAGAGAATGGACGCACCAGGGCTTCCAGCCACTGCAAACAAACTCCAGGTGCATGCGCCCCCTTGTGCATCTGGCTAACGTGGGTCCTGGGTAATCGAGCCTTGAACCAGGGTCCTTGGGCTTCACAGGCAAGTGCTTAACCACTAAACCATCTCTCCATCCCTGTTAGAGTTATTTTATTAAATAGGTCTACAAAGGTAACAAAACTGAAGGACAACATGCAGCCTTCCAAGAAGCACAACACTTAGAGTTAGTGCAAAATGTACAATTTACAGCTTCTGAGAAAACACCAAATCTCATTTCCTTAGGGTCCTCTTCAATTGGCTAATGATATTCACCTTGGGGTCATAAGGCCTCAGTAAGTTCCTTTGGAGGTAGTGGGGGGGGGCTGGGCTTGAGTTCAAGTTTTTTTTTTACAGTATCCATTGTTAAATAATATAAGGAAAACATTTATACCTCAGAAACCTCTTTTAATATGGAAAACAGATACTCAAAGTGTACTATTAGCATAAAAATAATTTAAACAGTTCATTAGCAGTAGCTTGTTTCCCTAGGCTTCAGTTATTTCATCCACGGGAAGGGAAAAACCAACAATAAATCTTTGTGAATGGATGAAAAGACCTCAAAACTACTAAACCCAAATAACAAAACAGCAATGTGCATGCTACATTTGGCAGCCACTTCTTCTGGTAGAAAGTATTTATTCCATTCACCCTAAGTCCATTTCTCATTTACTCTACACCTCCTCTGTTCTATCCAAATACTTACTCTCTAATCCAAAGAATAAATGAGTCAACATTTTGGTAGCAGGGCCTGAAACTTCTTTTATTGTTGTTTTATTTATTTGAGAGAGGGAGGGAGAGAGGGAGAGAAAGAGAGAGATTGAGAGAGAGGGAGAGAGAATGGGTGCGCCAGGGCTTCCAGACACTGAAAATGGACTCCAGATGCATGCGCCACCTTGTGCATCTGGCATACGTGGGTATTGGGGAATCAAACCAAGGTCCTTTGGCTTTGCAGGCAAGTGCCTTAACTGCTAAGCCATCTCTCCAGCCCTGAAACTTCTTTTTTAATTTTATTTATTTTATTATTGACAACTTCCATAATTATAGACAATAAACCATGATAATTCCCTCACTTTCCCCTTCACAACTCCATTCTCCATCATATCCCCTCCCCCTCTCAATCAGTCTCTCTTTTATTTTGATGTCATCATCTTTTCCTTCTATTCTGATGGTCTTGTGTAGGTAGTGCCAGGCACTGCGAGGTCATGGATATCCAGGCCATTTTGTGGCTGAAAAAGTGTACTGTAAGGAGTCCTACCCTTCCTTTGGCTCTTGCATTCTTTCTGCCACCTCTTCTGCAATGGACCCTGAGCCTTGGATGGTGTGATAGAGATGTTTCAGTGCTGAGCACTCTTATCACTTCTTCTCAGCACCATTGTGCCTTCTGAGTCATTGCAAGGTCACTGCCATCTGAAAAGCGAAGGTTCTCTAACCAAAAGTGAGATTAGCATTAATGTATGGGTATGAACATTAAGAGAAGTGCTTACTGGGCAGTTTTAAGAGCATAGTATATACATTTTGCCAGACAGCAGCAGACGTTACACCCCCAGGGCTCATGACTACCCCATCATAGGATTTCAGTATCAGGCATATATTCCCTCCCATGTAGTGGGCCTCCAGTGCAATTAGAGAGCAGTTGGTTTCCCCCATAACAGACGTGCTACTATTGCACCCATTGGCTCATTTGTTCTGGCTGACCAAACTCAGGATTTTCAGTGTCCACTGTTGTTTATTTCCACTGATGCCTTCTTTCTCTCTCATGGAGCTACATGCAGCACAGCTTTTTCCAGCTTTCTGTCAGCTGGTCTACATGGAGGAGGTTTTTACCTCAGCTCCAGCAAGATTTCTCATGACCTTGCAGCCCAAGCATGTGGAGTTTCTAGCAATAGGGTCTTACCATCTATGTCTTATCATCTATTCCTGGTGGGAAACCAAGAACCTCAACAGTGGCCTATAATGTTTTGGGAACAACAGGGAGTTCCTTAGCCAACAACTCACTGGAAGGTTTCCCATCCCTGGCACTAAAAACTTTCTAGTAACAATCTATGTCTTCGGGGTGCATCATTGTCCAAAAAAGTAAGTTTCCATATTACTTATTCATACCCTCTTAGATTTTGATTAACCCTCCCCCCATCCTTCCTTTACTCAATCTCTTCTCACTTAGGCCTTTCCACCCCCAGTTCTTCTGTTCTTCTACTTACATATATACAATACCATCCCCTTAAATCCTCCCCTCTTCTCCCTCCCTGATAGCCCCTTTCTAGCTTACTGGCCTCTGCTACTGGGTTTTATTCCAACTCATATACAAGTCCAAACACTTGTAGCTAAGATCCACATATGAGAGAGAACATGGGGCATTTGGTTTTCTGGGCCTGGGTTGCCTCACTTTGGTAGTAGGGCCTGAAACATCTGTTCTTTATACTTCTAGATCCCTAATACCTCCAGCTCTTATTTGTATTTTTGGGTCTTATGCAACTAAAAGAAAACAGGGTCCTTGAGTGAATAGGATTCAGATAGCCAGACTCTTTCTATCATGGTGACTGCTGGGGTGTGCTGTTGAGGTGGGCAAAAGGTTGGAAATAGGTCAACTTCCCAACTAAGTCAAGAAAAGAAGCATATAAGAAATTAAGTGTTCTAGTTTCTCCATCCTTTAAAAATCTTTATTTATGTGCAAGCAGAATCAGAGGGGAGAGGAGAAAGAGAACAGATGTGCCAGGGCCTTACAACCACTAAAAACAAAGTCCAGATGCATGTGCCACTTTATGTATCTGGCTTACATGGGCATTGGGGAATTAAACCCAGTTCCTTAGGCTTTACAGGCAAGTGCATTAATAGTTGAGCATCTTTCAAACTCATTCTCCATCTTTTAAGAATAGTCAGATCTTAAACAAAGCCAATTAGGTCAGTATTTCCAGAAAGCTCCAAAAGCTACGAGAACTGCCCATAGCACTAGATAATACTGATTGGTTGCAGTTATAATTTAAGGGACAAACTTACCATTTGTAAGTTTTATATTTAACATTACCTTGATTTTTGGATATGTGGATTTTTTTTTTCATATGTCTGGGGATGCTTAACTAATACATTGCTTATTTGGCTTTGTTGTAAACTTTCAAAAAGTAGTAGACATTTTTGACTTTTCTTTATAAAGGGATGCATAAACACCTATTCACCCCAAATATGCCACTGACAGCAGACCAAAGAAATCATGTGTTGTAGTTACTTTCTAGTTGTTGGGACAAAACACATGACCAAAAGCAGCTGATGGGAAGAAAAGGTTTATTGGCTTACAGTTTCAAGAGGAAGCTTCTTAGGAGAAGGGGAAAACATGGCACGAGCAGAGGCTGGACATCATAATTTTGCCACAGCAGGTGGAAAACAGCAGCAAGAGAGTGAGCTGAGCTCTGGCAAAGGGGGACTGATTATAACACCCCTAAGCCTGCCTCATGCAATGAGACTCCATTTCCCAACTTGCCATGAGCTAGGGACTAAGGATTCAAACCACATGAGTTTATGAGGGACATCTGTTTCAAACACCACACTAATCCACTCAAGTCAGACTTGGCAAACCAATGTATTTATCAGGGTTCCTTACAGGAACATGGGTGGCTGAATGGCAGTTGCATCACTGGATGCATCACCTAGAATGCATGAAGACTCAAGAAAACTACGAACCTGGAGCTCCTTGCCCAATCTATAAACTCCCATTGAAGGGGCTCCTTTCCCCCAGGAGTTGCTTACTTCCTTTATAATCTTGTAGTATTGTGAATCTTGTAACCTTCTGAGCTTATTGAGCCTTGTAAGTATCATGAGCTTCCTGAACCTTGTAAGATTCATTGAGCTTCCCCCCTCCCTCCAGGAGTGAATGTTAAATTCAGAGGAATAGCCATACAATAATACTGTTTGCTATATCTTCAAACTTTCTTTTTCATTCAATATTATATTTCTGAGATTCATATCTGTTGTTATATTGGCTTATTATTAATAATATATGTTTTTTTCAGTTATTTGCATGTGTGCGTGTGCATGAGTGCAAATGCACCAGAGTGTCTTGCTGCAAATGAATGCCTGTCCTGCTTTAATAGGCTGGCTGCAGAATTGAACCCAGGCCATCGGGCTTTACAAGCAAGCACCTGTAACTGCTGAACCATCTCCCTAGCTGATATATTTCTTTAGATAATCATAAAAGAAATTTTTCTGGGCTGGAGAGATGGCTTAGCGATTAAGCGCTTGCCTGTGAAGCCTAAGGACCCCGGTTCGAGGCTCGGTTCCCCAGGTCCCACGTTAGCCAGATGCACAAGGGGGCGCACGCGTCTGGAGTTCGTTTGCAGAGGCTGGAAGCCCTGGCACGCCCATTCTCTCTCTCTCCCTCTATCTCTCTCTCTGTGTTTGTCGCTCTCAAATAAATAAATTAAAAAAAAAATTTAAAAGAAATTTTTCTTTTTTTCTATTTTTCTGTTGATGGATATTTTCTTATCCTTTCCAGCTTATTACTCTTATGAATACTCCTGCCATGAGCAGTTTTGTACATGTCTACTGAACATACATACCCATTGTTCTGTTATTTACGTGGGAATGAAGTTACCAGCTACTAAGATATATAAAACTTCATTTGTCAGGATTATGCCAATCTATGTTCTAAAATATGATAATAATTTGCCTTCCTTTTAGAACATATAAGAGACACTGAATGTAAAATGATAGTTTACTATGGACCTAATTTTTTCCAATAAATGCAGGTGATCAACTTTTCATGGTTATTGGCCATGTTTCCTCTTTTTTTTTTTTTTTTTTTTTTTTTTGACTTTTTGAAGTAGGGTCTCTTTATAGCTCAGGCTGACCTGGAATTTACTATGTAGCCTCAGAGTGGCCTCAAATTCACAGTGATCCTCCTACCTCTGCCTCCCAAGTTCTGGGATTAAAGGACTGCGCCACCATGCCCAGGCCATGTTTCCTCTTCTGTTAAAGGACTATTAATCTCTTTTTACATTAAAACAGTTAAAACGTTTTTTTTTTTTTTGTTTTTCGAGGTAGGGTCTCATTGTAGCCCAGGCTGACCTGGGATTCACCATGGAGTCTCAGGGTGGCCTCAAACTCATGGAGACCCTCCTACCTCTGCCTCCCAAGTGCTGGGATTAAAGGTGTGCACCACCACGTCTGGCAAACATTTTTGAGGGCTGGCAAGCTGGCTCAACAGTTAACGTGCTTGCCTGCAAAGACTAATAACCCAAATTTGATTCTCCAGTACCCACGAAAAGCCAGATGCACAAGGTGGCACATGCATCTGGAGTTTGTTTGTAGTGGCTTTCCATCTCTTCTGTCTGTTTCTCTGCTCACAAATAACTAAACTAAAATAAAGAAATGGCTTTCTTGCCTGCCAATGAAGCATAGCCCCATATTAGACTGTAATATGACTTTCATAGCAGCCAGCAAGTCTCTGTAATATTTATCTTTTCAGTTTTTCTCTCCTTTTCCCTTCCTTCTTTATATCCCATCTCTCTTTCTCTTGGTGTAGCTATAGTAAATTGCAGTAGCAGTTTGGACTAAATCATCCAGTACCTTAACTGGTTTCACTGCTATCCCCTGAAGCTTCATATGAATAGCAGAGGCTGGTTGAGTCAAGAATTTATCTTTTAGAGCTGGGTGTGGTGGCACACACCTTTAATCCCAGCACTCAGAGGAGGCAGAGGTCGGAGGATTGCTGTGAGTTTGAGGCCATGCTGAGACTACATAGTGAATTCCAGATCAGCCTGGACTAGAGAGAGATACTCCCTCAAAAAACTAAAATTAAAAAAAATATATATCTTTTAGGAGAATCTCCTCCTTTGGTGACCCTGATTCTATATCTTTCTTACAGTATTCCAGACCCTTTGGAGAAAAGCAACAACAGTCTTATTTCCTCCCTTGGGTTATAGTAGATAACTTGGAGTAGTTAAGGAGCTTTAATTGGGCCCTCTTTGATCCCTGAATTATACAAAGTATAAAATATTGTTGTTCCCATTTAGGGCCTTCATGGAAAAACCTTGGATAAAGATGATGTGATGGTTTGATTCAGATGTCCCCATAAACTTAGGTGTCCTAAATGCTAGGTTCCCAGCTGATGGAGATTTGGGAATTAATGCCTCCTAGAGGCATTGTATTGTTGGGGGTGGGCTTATGGGTACTATAGACAATTTCCCTTGCCAGTGTTTGGCACACTCTTCTGATGTTGGTCAGGAAGTGATGTCCACCCTCTGCTCATGCCATCATTTTCCCCAACATCATGGAGCTTCTCTTTGAGTCTGTAAGCCAAAATAAACCCATCACCCCCAAACTGCTGTTGGTTGGGTGATTCCTGCAACAATGCAAACCTGACTACAATAGTAAAGTTGGTACCAAGAGTGGTGTCATTGCTGCTTGAAACATGACTGTGTGGCTTTGGCCTTTTGTAGCTGATTTTCAAGAGGAATATGGAAGAATTTGAAACCTTTCCCTAAGAAACACCTTGCAGTGCTGTAAGTACAGCTTGATGGACTATTCTAGTCAGAGTTGAAAAACCTGAATGCAGTAAGAACTATGGACTGTGAGGTTTGGCTTATGAGGGTGAGAAAGAGCTTTGCCTGGACTGGCCTAGAAGCAGTTTGTATGAGAGGCTTCCTGTTACGCCCATGTCCTGAGAACTTGTGCAGGGTTGCTTTGTGTTGAAACGGATTGTTGTGAGCAGAGGGATATGGGACTGTTTCAGTGAAGTTCACATTGCTGGCAAAAATCACCCAATCAAGAGCAGCTTGTGGGAAAAAGGTTTATTTTGGCTTACAGGTGTGGGGGGAAGCTCCACGATGGCAGGGGAACACAATGGCATGAGCAGAGGGTGGACATCACCCCTGGCCAACATCTGGTGGATAACAGCAACAGGAGAGTGTGTCAAACACTGACAAGGGGAAACGGGCTATAATATTCATAAGCCCACTCCCAACAATGTACTGCTTCCAGGAGGCGTTAATATCCAAATCTCCATCAGCTAGGAACCTAGCATTCAGAACACCTAAGTTTATGGGGAACACCTGAATCAAACCACTACATTCCGCTTCTGGCCCCCCATAAACAGATAACAATCCATGATGTAAAATACAATGCATTTATCCCAACTTTAAAAGTCCCCATAGGTTTTTTTTTTTTAAATCAATCCTAATTATGTTCAAACATTCCCATAGTCCAAGGTCTTTTAACTGGGCTGTAATACCAAAAAAAAAACCCATAATTTCACAAAATGAACATTCACACTGCAAAAGATGGCATTGGGCATAGAAAAGAAGTACTCAAACAATACAAGATTTACACAGGGCAAACATCAAACTCTATCCAACAACTTTAGTCAGTGACAAATCTCCAAGTCTGATAATTCTACAGCAACAAGTCTCTGGAGTTCCAGTTCTGCCTCTCTGGCTAGGTTACTCACAGTCTTGGAAAACTTCATCTGGGGCCAGTAGCTCTTTTTAGCAGCCATCCCATGGTTCCAGCATCTCCACTGTGTCTCCACTGCAACCCAAGGTCCTTCTTCACAGCTACATTGGGTCTCCATGCAGGCAATCCTGCATCACACTGCCCATGGCCATTTCCAAAACACAAGACCCTGTTGCAAATTCAATGACCCTCTTTCCTGCCTTTCTTATACTCTATAATATCAGGTGTGGTGCCAATTTGTTAATACAGGTGAATCAAAGCAGAATTTGAGGGCTGGAGAGATGGCTTAGTGGTTAAGGCATTTGCCTGCAAAGCCAAAGAACCCAGGTTTGATTCTCCAAGAACCACATTAGCCAGATGCACAAGGGAGTGCATGTGTCTGGAGTTCGTTTGCAATGGCTGGAAGCCCTGGTGTGCCCACACTCTCTCTTTCTCTCCCTGTGTCTTTCTCAAAATAAATAAATAGCCAGGCATGGGGGCACATGCCTTTAATTCCAACACTTGGGAGGTAGAGGTGGGAGGGTCACTAGGAGTTCGAGACCACCCTGAGAATACACAGCTAGAGTGAGACCCTACCTTGAAAATAAATAAATAATATAAGTTAAAAAGAAAGCAGACTTTGAAGAGCAAAACATTCCTTGAGCACTCAGGCCCCTTCAAAAGAGTCTCCATTCTTTCTGTTGCCCCTGTGCAGGTCAGCTGGCCCAATCTCAAAGGTTGTAATGTCTCATATAATTATAGCTGAATGGGCAGAAGTTTCAGCCCAAAGATTTTATTTTTCTGTGCCACATCTCTCTGCTCACATCAGTCTGTTTCTATGCAAAGCAGCCCTGCACAATTCTCAGGACACGGGCATAACAGCAAGCCTCTCACACAAACTGCTTCTAGCCCAGTCCAGGCAAAGCTTTTTCTCATAAGCCAGACCTCACAGTCCATAGTTCTTACTGCATTCAGGTCTTTCAACTCTGACCAGAATAGTCCATCAAGCTGTACTTACAGCACTGCAAGGCATCTCTTAGGCCAAGGTTTCAAATCCTTCCACATTCCTCTTGAAAATCAACTCCAAAATCAAAAGCCACACAGTCAGGTATCTAGCAGCAATTCCATTCCTCTGGTACCAACTTTACTGTTGCAGTCAAGTTTGCATTACTGGCAGAAATCACTGACCAAGAGCAACTTGTGGGGGGAAAAAAAGGTTTATTTTGGCATACAGGCTTGAGGGGAAGCTCATGATGGCAGGGGAAAACAATGCCATGAACAGAGGTTGGGCATCACCTCCTGATCAACATCAGATAGACAACATCAGCAGGAGAGTGTGCTAAACACTGGCAAGGGGAAACTGGCTATAATACCCATAACACTGCCTCCAGGAGGCATTAATTCCGAAATCTCCATCAGCTGGAAACCTAGCATTTTTTTTTTTTTTCTGAGGTAGAGTCTCACTGTAGCTCAGGCTGACCTGGAATTCACTATGGAGTCTCAGGGTGGCCTCGAACTCACAGCGATCCTCCTACCTCTGCCTCCCGAGTGCTGGGATTAAAGGCGTGCACCACCACGCCCGGCTTGAAACCTAGCATTTAGAACACCCAAGTTTATGGGGGACTCTTGAATCAAACCACCATAGGCATAGAAATGAAATCTTTGGGCAGAAATTTCTGCCTGTTCAGCTGCAATTATATGAGCAATTACAACCTTCGCAATTGGGGCAACAGGAAGAATGTGGACTCTTTTGAAAGGGGTGTGAATACTCAAGGAGTATCATGTTCTTCAGAGTCCATTTCATTCCCTTCCGCCCACCCCACATTAACAAATTGTCACTCTATCTGCTATTGTGAAGAATAATAAATGCAGGAAAGAGAGGGTCTTTGAATTTGCAACATAGTCTTGTGCTTTGGAAACAGCCTTGGGCAGTGTGAAGCAGGTCTGCTAAGGATTGCCTGCATGGAGTCCTAATGGAGCCATGAAAATGAACCATGGGTTGCAATGGAGACCCAGTGGAGATACCAGGACCATGAGACTGCTGGTAAGAAAAGCTGCTGGTCCCTGATTGAAGTTTTCCAGGACTGTGAGTAACCTAGCCAGAGGGACAGAATTGGAACTCCAGAGGCTTTTGTTGCTGGTTAGAATTATCGAACTTGGAGACTTGTTACTGGCTAGAGTTCTTGAACTTGGAGCTACAGAGCTTGATGTTTGTCCTGTTTAAATCTTGTATTGGTTGAATATTTCTTTGCTATGCCCCGTGCCATCTTTTGCAGTGTGAATGTTTATTCTGTGCCATTATGGTTTTCTTTATTTTGTGTTATGTCAGTTTAAATACGTTGGACTGGGCTGGAAAGATGGCTTAGCAGTTAAGCCTATGAAGCCTAAGGACCCCGGTTCGAGGTTTGATTCTCCAGGACCCACGTTAGCTAAATGCACAAGGGGGCACACGCGTCTGGAGTTCATTTTCAGTGGCCGGAGGCCCTGGTGTGCCTATTCTGTCTCTCTATCTGCCTCTTTCTCTTTCTGTCCTTCGCTTTCAAATAAATAAAAATAAATAAAAAATTTTAAATACCTTGGACTATGAGGATCTTTGAACATCATTGGGATTGATAAAAACCATGGGGACTTCTAAAGTTGGACTGAATGCTTTACATTTTACATCATAGATGGTTATCAGTTTATGGGGGTCAGCTGCAGAATGTGGTTTGATTCAGTTATCTCCCATAAACTTAGGTGTCGTGACTGCTAAGTTCTCAGATGATGGAGGTTTGGGACTTAACGCCTCCTGGAGGCATTGTATTGTTGGGGGACCAGCTTATAAGTATTGTAGCCAGTTTCCCCTTGCCAGTGTTTGGCACACTCTCTCCTGTTGCTGTTGTCCACTTGATGTTGGCCAGGAGGTGATGGCCACCCTCTGCTCTTGCTATTGTTTTCCCCCTGCCATCAAGGAGCTTCCCCTCTAGCCTGTAAGCCAAAATAAACCTTTTTTTTTTTTCCCCACAAGCTGCTCTTGGTCAGGTGATTCCTGCCAGCAATGTGAACCTGACTGCAACAGAACACAAGAGTCAGTTCAAGCGTGACCATAGAAGTGGACCTCTTGTGGGGAGGAGGGTCGAGCCTTCTAAATTAGTATACAGGCTTGGAGGAGTCATAGGAGGAACAGATAGAAGTTGTGATCCACTAATATCTTTTTGTTCCCCCCTATTCTAATTGGTTTTCAGAAAGTTCTGAGGCTCTTGATCAGACCAGTGCCAAAATACTTACAGTTGCTATAAATGTCTAATTCCCATAAGACCCAGTCAATCAAGGGAATCAAGATTGGGCCCAGAGCCAACAGACTGTGGAGAGGAGCTTCTTTTCCCTGGAGGATGTGCATGCATCCTAACCCTGTCAGCAAGATGACTATTAATAACACCAAATGCTTAAAGGATGGGATCCTTCTTTACCAGCCTAGTTCTGTCATATATCTACCTAGGTTTTCAAATGGGGGGGGGGGAATCAGGGTAATGCCCTGTCTCATGGAGGAGGGAGTGAGTTTCCAATGGCATCTCAAAAGATGGCTGTCTAACATTATGGCATTTGATTCATGGTAATTTATGTAATCCATAGGTCTGTTCTTAGAGGGGTATAAAGAAGGGACATGATGTCCCAAGTGAACTTGTGTATGGAATGAATGACAGTGGCTTTTGTCATTATAAAGTAGGCCTTCTTTAGTTCATTTTTACCTTTCCATTTGTAACTATTATTTTGAAAGATAGAAATCACTTACATTATTGACACTTAAGAATATCTACCATTGCAGCAAGCATGAATAGGTGTCTTCTGTTTTAGAGTTTAAAACATAGAAACATGTTTCTAGTAATTTGACATTAAAGCCTGTCACAGAAAGAACATAGTTATCTTTCTTTAAAAAATACTTTATTTTATTTTTTTTTGAGGTAGGGTCTCACTCTAGCCCAGACAGACCAGGGATTCACTATGGGGTCTCAGGGTGGCCTCGAACTCATGGCAATCCTCCTACCTCTGCCTCCCAAATGCTGGGATTAAAGGCATGTGCCACCACGCCCAGCTAAAAAATACTTTATTTTTATTTATTTATTTATTTATTTATTTATTTATTTGAGAGAGAGAGGCAGAAAGAGGGAGAGAGAGAATAGGCACGTCTGTGCCTCCAGCCACTGCAAATGAACTCCAGATGCATGTGTCTTCTTGTGCATCTGGCTTATCTGGGTCCTGGAGAATCTAACCGGAATCCTTTGGCATTGCAGGCAAATGCCTTAACCGCTAAGCCATCTCTCCAGCCCCATAGTTATCTTTTTATTTATTTATTTATTTATTTGAGAGCGACAGACACAGAGAGAAAGACAGATAGAGGAAGAGAGAGAGAATGGGCGCGCCAGGGCTTCCAGCCTCTGCAAACGAACTCCAGACGTATGTGCCCCCTTGTGCATCTGGCTAACGTGGGACCTGGGGAACCGAGACTCGAACCGGGGTCCTTAGGCTTCACAGGCAAGCGCTTAACTGCTAAGCCATCTCTCCAGCCCCATAGTTATCTTTTTAAAAAGCATTTTATTTCGGCTGGAAAAGTGTCTCAGTGGTTAAAGGGACTTGCTTACAAAGTCTACCATTATGGGTTCAATTTCCCAGTACCTGTGTAAAGCCAGATGAACCAAATTTGTGTACAGTGTCCAGAGGCCCTGGTGTGCCCATTCTCTCTCTCTTTCTCTCTCTTCCCCTCCCTCCTCCTCTCTTTGTCTCTCATTTGAGAGAGACAGGCATAGAGAAAGAGTGGATGTGCCACTGCAAACAAACTCCAGATGTATATGCCACTTTATGCATCTGGCTTTACATAAGTACTGGAGAATCAAACCTGAGCAATCTTTGCAAGCAAGTGCCCTTAATTGCTGAGCCATCTGTTTAGCCCAGAAGCTTAGCTGTCTTGATGAAGCATTTTAAAGCTAGTTTTTATAACTTAATATAAACATATCAATATCAATGGATTGATTTTTAAACTTGACATTAACTTACTAAAAAATGTGAGCCTGAGTAACATTCATGACATGTAACAAATTAAGGTTACCTGTTCACATGTTACTAAATCATAAAATTTTAGCTTTTTTATATATTTTATTTTATTTTATTGTTTATTAGGGAGAGAAAGAGGCACAAAGAGAGAGAGGAAGAGAGGGAGAATGGGCATGCCAGGGCCTCCAGCTACTGCAAGTGAACTCCAGATGCATGTGCCCCCTTGTGCATTTGGCTTACATGGGTCCTAGAGAATGGAACTGGGATCCTTTGGCTTTGCAGGCAAATGCCTTAACTGCTAAGCCATCTCTCCAGGCCAAAATTTTAGCATTTTGTAAGCCTAAATTAAATCTGGCTGCTGCTTTCGTTTTATGTTCTTTTTTCCTGTCTCACAAAAATGTGAGAACTGCATTCTAACAAAACTTTAGTGATCTTAGATAAGAGAGAACAAGACTATATGCTGTTTGTCATTGTCCTTTTCTTTTGGAGTTTGTGTATAGTGGCAAGAGGCCCTGGTGTGCCCAGGCAAGTGACACATTGTTTAAACCTGCTTGGGGGTGTCAGAGATTGGGGGGCACTTCTTCCCAGATTCCAGCTTTTCATGAATTTAACCAGCATATGACAATTTACTAATATGATTTACATTGCAGTGAAGTAGAGAAAACTGGAGAAACAAAAAGTCAAAAGTCTCAATGTGTTGATCCTGATTTAAAGTTTCAGTAGCCATATATGACACTTTTATCTAGTTAGAAAAGCAGATCCCTGTGGGTCTCAGGATCATGCCCCCAGCCAGAGGTCAGCACATGGCAGCCAAGAGGGATGAGGTGGCATAGCCATGTGTGGCACTTAGAGCAAATAGAACCTGCACATAAGGCACTTAAAACTGTGGAGTAGGGCTCGAGAGGTTGTTTAGTGGCTAAGGCACTTGCCTGTGAAGCCTAAAAACCTGGGTTCAATTCCTTATTACCCACATAAAGCCAGATGCCAAAAGTTCATCATGTGTCTGGAGTTCATTTGCAGTGGCTTGGAGGCCCTGGCATGCCCATTCTCTCTGTCTCTCTTCTCTCTATCTCTCTATCTCTTTATGCTTACAAATAACTGTGGAGTAGATACAATGTGAACACAATAGCACTTAGGATAAATTCTCCCATTTAAATCTATTGGGAGTCCGATGTGGTGGTGCATGCCTTTAATCCCAGCACTCGGGAGGCATAGGTAGAAGGATCGCCATGAGTTCAAGGCCACCCTGAGAATACAGAGTGAATTCCAGGTCAGCCTGGGCTAGAGTGAGACTCTACCTCAAAAAGCCAATATATATTTTGTTCAATATATATTTTGTATTTATAGTTTGTTCATTGAGTCTTCACCCAGCTATTATCCCTCTCCTGCCATGTGCCAGACCATGAGCATGTTGCAGCCATGCTGTTCTTGTCTGTGGTGTCTGACTGTCTCTTTGATGCCCCCCTGTCACTGCTTGCCACTTAGTATGACTTGCAATCTTGCAGGTCTGGGCACCCCTTGGGGTATTCCTGCCATGTGGCATGAATGCGTCCCCAAATACTCTTTCTGCACAAACCTAGCACAGCAATACTATGTGGAATCTGCACTCACCTCCTGCAGATTAGCATTGGCCATTAACATTTGAAGCTCAGTCAGTGTTCCACAGAGCAAACATAAAGTGTATCTTGACAAGCTCAATGGTCTACACATAGCATTTACATTTTGTTATTGGCTTTACGAGTAGGTAGCGAAAAATTAGTTTTAGAACATGTCTACCACAAAAAATTCCAAATCTACCATTTACCAAGTTTTAAATGTGCCTGTTTTCCAAGCAGAATAGAGTTACAGAGAAGATGATGGAGAACTAGGAATAGAACACACCATGCTTCCTGCCATGAGGGAAGCAGGAAGCAGAACACCCTCTGATTTCCAGGCCAAACACACCAATATAATACAGGAATTGGGATTCCCTGTAAATTCACCAAAGTGATATGGGAATTTGGGGGTATCTTTTGAGAGTAACGTAGTCTTTCTTGGCTCCTGATTATACTGTAACCCATGAGTTAGGGTGACAAAAAGATGGAATGGGTCATGTAAAACTTCTACTGAGTCAATGACTTTTACATTCTTGTCTTATGAATTCAAAGAATTGACATCTATAGACCAGAGGGTAAAGTTTACAGTTTTTATTAGGTTATAAAGGGAACTTAAGGAAGGAAGACAGAGCTTATGCTCAGGAGGGGTCATGAGCACCAGGTTTTCCAGAAATGGGGAAGCCGATAAAGAGAAGGAAGAAATGCAGAAGCTTCTCCCCATTCCCCAGCAGCATTTTTTTCTAAGTCCAGTCTTTCTATAATATTTTCCATATCAATTTTTCCTGTGAATTTCATTTTTCTTTTCTTTTTTAATTTTTATTTATTTTTTGAGAGACAGAGAGAGAAAGAAGCAGAAAGACACGCCAGGGCCTCCAGCCCCTGCAAACAAACGCCAGATGCATGTGCCACCTTGTGCATCTGGCTTTATGTGGGTACTAGGGAATTGAACCAGGGTCATTAAGCTTTGCAGGCAAGTGCCCTAACTGCTGAACCATCTCTCCAGCCCCTCATTTTTATTTACATCTGAATAAAACTCCATTCTATATATGTACCACACCTTCATAATCCATTCATCAGTTGGTAGGCATCTAGGCCAATTCTATTTCCTAGCTATTATGAATTGAGAAGCAATAAATTCAGATGAGAAATTATCTCTATAGTAATGTGTAGAGTCCTTGGGATATATGCCCAAGAGTGGCATAGTTGAGTCATATGGTAGATCTATTTTGAGCTTTTTGAGATCTATGCATTGATTTCCATAATGATTGCACTAGTTTACACTTTCATGGAGTGAATAAGGGCTCCTCTTTCCCCACACCCTCACCATCATTTGTTGTCACTTGATATTTTTTGATGATAACCATTCTGACTGAAGTTAAATGGAACTTCAAAGTAGTTTTAATTTGCATTTCCCTGATGACTAAAGATATTGAACATTTAAAAATATATTTTTGCAATTGTGATCTAGACAGGTTTGAGACTGATATGAATTCTCTCTCCTGTGCCTGGCATGTACACACCCCACCCACCATTGTGATCCTTGACAGGTTTGGTACTGGGTAGGATCCTCTCCATACCATTTGATACGCAATCATACTTTCCTACACTGTGATCTTGACCAGATTGGGACCAACGTGAATCCTCTTCTCTTCACATTTGTGGGCTCATACATTACATTGTTATTGGGTCCAGCATTCAAGTTTAGCACTTGGAATTTTCTTAGGTATCCTCCTAACTCCATGTGGGTGCAGATGACTCAAAACTGGGGCTAGAATTTGTGCTCATGGTCAGTACCTAGATTCCATTTAGCAGTCCTCTTTCCACACTGCAGGGACACTGATGAGCTCTCATGTGGGTGAGGACTGAAGCATGTTTGACACAGCTGCAGTTGAATTTAGACCAGCACCAAATGCTTCAAAGACTAAACTCCAAGCACTACAAAGCACAGCAAAAACAGTGAATAGAAAGAAACATCAATTAACATGCTAAGTACTCACATAACATAGGTTTGACAAAAAGACCTGACCAATGCACTATCTCCAGATAGGTAAATCTCAACATAACACCAAGCCAATATGTCTCCCTGAAGAAATACCAATATGATAACAGAGGACCCCCATGAGAGCTACCTAGAGAAAACTCTAGACAAACAGTTCATATGTACACAGAACTCAAAGAAGACACAAATTAAAAAGACACAAATAAATACAGAGTACACAACCAGTTAGATGAAAGGAAATCTAACCAGGATATGAAAATGGAACACAATAAAGAGATTGAAACCCTGAATAAAAACTAAACTGAAATAAGATGGAAATGAAAAATACAAAAGAAATTGAGCAAAAAGCTCCATAGAAAGCCATGCCAAAAAAATGGATCATGGAGAAGACAGAATATTATGCCTTAGAGACAAATGAAAGGTATTGGATCCATTAGTCAAACCAGTGACATGTTCAAACAAATAGAAAAAAAAAAAACATGAGAGCAATGTCCAACACCTTGAAAAGGATGAATGTTCAAATTATCAGCACACAAGAAGAATTTAGGTCAATTGCATAGAAAATATTTAAATAAAATCATAGAAGAAAATTTCCCAAATATAGGAAGAGAGATGCATGCTGGAGAGATGGTTTAGCAGCTAAGGTGTTTGCCTGCAAAGCCGAATGACTCATGTTCAACTTTCCAGGTCCCACATAAGCCAGATGCATAAAGTGACACAAGCACACAAGGTCTCACATGTGCACAAGGGGGACACATGTCTGGAGTTTGATTGTAGTGGCTGGAGGCCCTAGTGCCAATTTTCTCTCTCTGTCTCTGTCTCTCTCTCTCTCTCTCTCTGTGTCACTTTTGCTCTCTTGCATAAAAAGGCCAGTCTGTTGAGCTTGCCTCAAAGAAAAGAAAGATGTCCATCCAGGTACAAGAGGCAAACAGAACAGCAAATAGGACTGAAAAGAAATCCTGGGCTAGAGAGATTGCTCGGTGGTTAAGATGCTCACTTGCAAAGCCTGGGTTCAGTTTCCCAGTACCACAGAAAGCTAGATACACAAAGTGCCACATGCATCTTGAGTTTGTTTGCAGTGGCAAAAGGCCCTGCCTGGAGTGCCCATTCTCTCTCTCTCTCTCTCTCTCTCTCTCTCTCTCTCTCTTTCTCATCTCCTTGCAAATAAATAAAAGAATAAAAGAAAGAAATCCTCTGTGTCATATTATAGTCAAAATACTAAACACATAGAACAAAAACAGGGTACTAAAGGATGCAAGAGAGAAACATCTCATCACATATAAAGGCAAGCCCATCAGATTATAGATGATTATCAGTGGAAATACTGAAAGCCAGAAGTTCTTGGAATGATATATTTTAAGGGTTTTTTTTTTTGTTGTTTGTTTTTTTTTTTAAGGCAGGGTCATGCTCTAGCCCAAGCTGACCTGGAATTCACTATGTAGTCTCAGGGTGGCCTCAAACTCATGGTGATCCTCCTACCTCTGCCTTCCAAGTGCTGGCATGTGTCACCATGCCCAGCTTCAAGGGTTTTTTTAAAAGAATTATTTATTTATTTATTTATTTGAGAAAGAGGCAGATAGATAGATAGAGAGTGAATGGGCACTCCAGGGCCTTTAGCCACTGCAAACAATCTCAAGATGCATGTGCAACCTTGTGCATCTGCTTATGTGGGTACTGAGGAGCCAAACCTGGGTCCTTAGGTTTTGCAGGCAAGCACCTTAGCCACTAATCATCTCTCCAGCCCTATTTTTGAGGTTAGAATATATATATATAATTTATTTGTGTGTGAGAGAGAAAGAGGCAGTTAGATAGATGGAGAGAGAGAATGGGTGCACCAGAGATCCTGCCACTGCAAGCAAGCTCCAGATGCATGTGCCACTTTGTGTATCTGGCTGTTTGTGGGTACTGAGAAATCAACCCCTGGGTTGTTTGACTTTTCATACAGTCTTAAGTGCCGAAGCATCTCTCCAGCCCGCACTTCAAGTTTTGAAAGATCACAGCTGGTATACCAAACTACTAAACCAGCAAAACTGTATGTCATTATGGGAGTGGAAGGAGAAACATTCCATGATAAAAATAAACTGAAGGAATTTATGAGCACTAAAATAGTCATGCAGGAGATAAGGAATGTTCAAGAATCTACAGGAGGAAAAAATAACAACCAATGCTAGAATACTTGTTGAACAAATGAAGACCAAAACAATGCAAGCTCTACAAAAACATCAATATGACAGTGATTAACATACACTTTTAATAATAACTGAATATTGGGGCCTTGATACCCTAATCAAATGACATAGACACAAGCTTCAGAGATGGCTTAGTGGTTAAGACACTTGCCTGCAAAGCCAAAGGACCAGTTCAGTTCCCCAGTATCCACATAAAGCCAGATGCACAAGGTGGCACATGATTCTGGAGTTCAATTGCAGTAGGTAGAGGCTCTGGCATGACAATTCTCTCTCTCTCTCTCTCTCTCTCTCTCTCTCTCTCTCTCTCTCTCTCTCTGTCTGTCTCTTTCTGTGTGTGTGTGTGTGTGTGTGTGTGTGTGTGTATCCACCTCTTTCTCTCTCAAATAAATAAAATAATAACAAAAAGAAATAGACTAATAGGCTGTATCAGAAAATGGGATCCAACCTCTTCCTATCTTCAAAAAAACCACCTCACTGTCAAAGACAGAAAATGTTTGGGGTTAAAGTATGGAAAGAGATATTCTAAGCAAATGAATCTGGAAAACAACTAGATATAGTATTCTAATATTTGACTGCCTGCAAATTAAAATCAGAGTAAATGATGAAGGTCACTTCAAATAGGTCAAGGAAACAAATCATCAGGATGTCATCACAATATAAACATACACTATTTTCTTTATGTTAAACAAAATCTACTATATATAAATTTAGAGAAAAATCCCAACACAATACTAGTGAATGACTGTAATCAAACACTTTTACCAATGGACAGTTCATCTAGACAAAAATCAAACCAAGAAACAATGGATTATTTTCTTGATACCATATATCAAATGGACCTAAGAGTCATTTATAAAAATTCAATCCACACACTACAGAATACATCTTCTTCATCAAAGCCCATAGAACTTTCTCTAAAATAGATCACATATAGAACAAATCAAGTCTCATCAAACTCATGGATATCACTGGAGAGGTAGGAGGATTACTGTGAGTTCAAGGCCATCCTGAGACTAAATAGTGAATGCCAGGTCAGCCTGAGCTAGAGTGAGACCCTCCCTTGAAAAAAAAAAAAAACCTTCATGGATATCAAAATAAGTTATTTATCTAGCTTGATGCAATAAAGCTAGAACAACAGCAGGAGAAACTACAAAAAAATGCACTGACTCCTGAAGATTGAATAGTACACTATTGAACAATGAATGGATCATTGAAGCAATAAAAACAATCCTAGTTTAATAAAAATGAAAACACAACATAACAAAATCTAATGGATAAAATAAAGGCAGTCATAAGAGGGAAGTTAATGCCTACATTACAAGAACAAAGAGATCTCAAGTATATAACTTAATGAGATACCTAAAGGCCTGGGAAAAGCAAGAACAAACCAAATCCAAAAGAACCAGATGGAAATAAATAATGAAGATCAGAGCAGCAATCAGTGAAACAACAAAAAAAAGGATTAAAAAAAATCAATGAAAGAAAAAGTTGATTCTTTGAAAATGTAAATAAGATTGACAGACTTAAGACAAGTTAACCAAAATAACCATAGCTAGAATGATGGTTAAAGGCCCTGTTTGCAAAGCCTAAAGGCCTGACTTTAATTCTCCAGTACCGACATAAAGCCAAATGCATAAAATGGTACATGTGTCTGGAGTCCATTTACATTAGCAGGAGATCACAGTGTGCCCATTCACTCTTTCTTTCTTTCTCTCTCAAATAAATAAAATATTGTTTCAACTGAGAGAAGACTTTTTAAATAGAATTACAGATGAAAAAGAAAACAGAACTGGTCATGGTGGCACACACCTTTAATCCCAGCACTCGGGAGGCAGAGGTAGGGGGATCACCATGAGTTCAAGGCCACCCTGAGAATACTTAGTGAATGCCAAGCCAGCCTGAGCTAGAGGGAGACCCTACCTCAAAAAATAAAAATAAAAAAGAAGGAAGGAAAAAAGAAGACAGAACAAATACAAATAAAATTGAGAAGCTCATAGGGCCATACTTCAAAAACTTACATTCTACCAAATTAAAAAGTTTAAAAGAAATGGATAAATTTCTTAATGCATATGACCTACAAAGTTAAGGTGAGTGTGGGGGTTTGATTTAGGTGTCCCCCATAAACTTCAGTGTTCTGAATGCTAGGCCCCCAGCTGATGGCAATTTGGATAAAGCCGCCTGGAGACAGTGTATTGTTGGGGGCAGACTTACAGGTATTACAGTCAGCTTCCTCTGGCCAGTGTTTATCACACTCTCCTGTTGCTGTTGTCCGTCTAATATTGGCCAGGAGGTCCACCCTCTGCCCATGCCATCATTTTCCCCTGCCATCATGGAGTTTCCCCATGAGTCTATAAGCCAAAATAAACCCATTTTTCCCACTTGCTGTTCTTGGTTGGGTGTTTCCTGCCAGCAATGCGAACCTGACTGCAATAATGAGGTAAAAATTTAGGGCTGGAGAGATGACTTAGTGGTTAAGGCACTTGCCTGCAAAGCCTAAGGACCCAGGTTCAATTCCCCAATACCCACATAAGCCAGCTGCACAAGGTGGTACAGTCATCTGCAGTTCATTTACAGTGGCAGGAGGCCCTAATGGGCCCGTATCTCTCTCTACCTGCCTCTTCCTGTCTCTCAAATAAATAAATAAAACAGTGAAAAATGTTTATAAATAGATCTACAAGAAGCAATGCAATAGAAATTAAAATCTCCTAATCTCCTAGACCAGGTCCAGATGGGATCACTGCAGAATTCTATCAGATTTTAAAGAAGAATTGAAATCATTGCTTCTCAAATTACCTCACAAAATATAAAAGGGGGGAGTATTTCCTAACTCCATCTATGAGGCCAACAATACACTAATACCAAAACCAAAATAGCAACACAACAAACAAAACTATAAACAAAATCCCTGCTAAACATAGACACAAAAGTTCCCAACAAAGTACTTGTAAAACCAAATTCAATAACATATCAAAATGATCATTTTCCTCAATCAAGTCAGCTTTATTTCAGTTGCAAGGATGGTTCAATATGCACATATCAATAAACAAGACATCACCTGAATAGACTCACAGACAGAAACAAATGATCATTTCAATAAATACAGAAAAAGCCCTTAAAAATTCAATATCATGAGTCATGATAAAACAGTACAGAGACTAGGAATATAGATTACATGTATCAAAATTAAAGGCTGGGCTGGAGAGATGGCTTAGTAGGTAAGAACTTGCCTGTGAAGCCTAAGGACCCCAGTTCGAGGCTCATTTCTCAGTACCCACATAAACCAGATGCACAAGGTGGTTCATGCATCTGGAGTTCATTTGTAGTGGCTGGAGGCACTGGTGTGCCCATTCTCTGTGTCTCTCTCTCAAATAAATAAAAATAAACCAAAAAAATAAAGGCTATATATAACAAACTTACAGCCAATATCATATTAAATAGCAAGACTTGAAGCATTTCCACTAAAATATGAACAAGAGTAGAGGTCCATTCTCCCCACTACTATTTAACATAGTACTTGAAATCTTAGCTACAGCAAAACAAGAGAAAGAAAGAAAAGGGACACTAATTGGAAAGAACCAAGCCAAACTCTCCTTATTTGCTGATAACATGTTTTCTTTTTATTTATTGTTTTGGTTTCTCAAGGTAGGGTCTTACTCTAGCCCAGGCTGACATGGAATTCACTCTGTAGTCTCACAGTGACTTGAACTCACAGCGATCCTCCTACCCCTACCTGCCGAGTGCTGGAATTAAAGGCGTGTGCCACCATGCCCGGCTTTGATGACATGTGTTTAAATGTAAGATACCCTAAAGACTCCACCAGAAACTCCCAGCACTGATAAGCACTTTCATCAAAGTGGCAGGATATAAAATTAACACAAATAACAGTAGCCGTATATACCAATGATAAACATATTGACAAAAAAATCAGGGGTGTCTAGTGGTGTGCTTGTTTGGGGCAGATGGTGGAGAATACTGGGGAGAACCAAGTTACATCATAACATCAAGGATAGAGTGGCCCGGCGTGGTGGTACACACCTTTAATCCTAGCACTCAGGAGACAGAGGTCGGAGGATCGCTGAGTTCAATAGAGAGCTGTCTACCATGAGATGGGTTACCTCCACCTCATCTTCTCAGGACCAGAAGTCATTACAGAGCAAGTGGTGACACAAATACTGCTCTCTCAACTAGCCTGGAAACCAATTCCACAGATGGTAACAGGCACTGTGGTCATTCAAACCTCATCAAGACAGAGATCCAGAGGCTACAGAGAAAGCAACACTAAATCTGATCTCTATCTTGGCCATCTAGACTCAGGAAACATTGTAGAAGAGGAGGTGTAAAGATTGTAAGAGCCTCAGTGTGGGTGAGAATAACCTGAGACACCATGCCCATACATCTCTTCCCCCACAGAGACTGACTGAGGCTTTTTGGTCCCCATAGTGAATACATAGACCAACGAAATAACATAGAATATCCAGTACATGAATGTATACCTGGATCTTCTATTTCATTGGTCTGTGTGTCTGTTTTCTGTCAGTACTATAATTTATTATTTTTTTGAAAAAAATTAATTTATTTACTTCAGAGAGAGAATAAGGCAGATAGAAAGACAGAGAATGGGCACACCAGGGCCTCCAGCCACTGCAAACACTCCCCAGACGCATGTGCCACCTTGTGCATCTGACTTATATGGGTACTGGGGAATAGAACCTGGGTCCTTAGGCTTCGCAGGCAAGTGCCTTAACCACTAAGCCATCCCTCCACCCCCTAATTATTGAAATTGCATTGAGGGGCTGGGAAGATGGCTTGACAGTTAAAGGCATTTGTTTGCAAAACCTATTGGCCCAGGTTCAGTTTCCAAGGCACCCATTTATTTGAGAGAGAAGGAGTGGGCAAGCCAGGGCCTCTTGCCACTTGCAAATGAATTCCAGATGCATGTGGCACTTTGTGCATCTGCCTTTATGTAAGCACTAAGAAATTAAACCTGGACTGTCAGACATTACAAGCAAGTGCCTTTACTCACTGAGCAATTTCTGCAGCCCTGAATTTTTACAAAAAGAAATTGTATTGATTTTTTTTTTGTTGTTTTTTCTAGGTAGTGTCTCATTCTAGCCCAGGCTGACCTCAGTATGTAGTCTCAAGCTAGCCTCAAACTCACAGTTATCCTCCTATCTCTGCCTCCTGAGTGCTGGAATTAAAAGCATATGCCACCACGCCCAACAATGTATATTGATTTTGGTAGGATGGCCATTTTCATGACATTAATTCCTCCAGTTCACAAGCATGGGAGATCTTTCCATCTTCTGGTATCTTCCTCAGTTTCTTTCTTTGGTGTTTTAAAGTTTTCATTGTAAATGTCTTTTACTTGGGTTTACTTTCCTTCGTTATGGATAGCCCAATGTATCTAATTTTTTTCTTTCCTTTTTCTTTTTTTTTTTTTTTGTTTTTGTTTTTTGCTTTTTGGTTTTTCAAGGTAGAATCTCACTCTAGCCCAGGCTGACCTGGAATTCATTATGTAGTCTCAAAGTGGCCTTGAACTCACAGCAATCCTCCTACCTCTCTTGGCCTCCCAAGTGCTGGGATTAAAGGCATGTGTCACCACCCCTGGCTAAAAGTATATAATTTTTTTGTATGGCTATGGTGAATTGGACTGTTTCCCTGATTTCTTTCTAAGTATGTTTGATATAAACATATATTTGGTATACAAAGCTACCAATTTTTTTGTTAATATATCCTGCCACTTTGATGAAAGTGTTTATCAGCTCTGGGAGTTTTATCATGGAATCTGTAGGGTCTCTTACATGCAGAATCATGTCATTAGCAAATAAGGACAGTTTGACTTGGTCCTTTCTAATTTATGTCCCTTTTATTTCTTTCTCTTGTCTTATTGCTCTAGCTAAGACTTCAAGTACTACGTTAAAAGCAGTGAGGAAAATGGACACCATTCTCTTGTTCAGATCTTAGTGTGAATGCTTCAAGTTCCTCTCCACTTAGCATGATGTTGGCTATTTATTATGTTATTATTATTTATTATGTTGATATATGATGTCTTTATTCCTAGACTCTCCAGTGGTCTTATCATGAAGGGATATTTATTTATTTATTTACAAGCTCAGAGAGCTAGAGAGAAGAACACAGAGAGAGTGGGTGTGCCAGGGCCTCCTGCCACTGCAAATGAACTCCAGATGTGTGCACCACTTTGTGCATCTGGATTTACATGTGTACTAGGGAAATGAACGCAGGTTGTTAGGCTTTTCAGGCAAGAGCCTTAACTACTGAGACATCTCTCCAGCCCCTCATGAAAGGATATTGAATTTTCTTTAAGGCTTTTTTGCATCTATTGAGATGATCATGTGATTTATATCCTTGAGTCTATTTTTGTGATGTATTATATTTATTGATATATGCATGTTGAACCATCCATATATCTCTAGAATAAAGCTGACTTGATCAAGGTGAATAATCCTTCTGATATGTTATTGAATTGGTTTACAAGTATTTTATTAGTAACTTTTGTGTCTATATTTATTAGGAACTTGAGTATATAGTTTTTTGTTGTTGTGCCTGGTTTTAGTGTTTGTGTAATGCTAGCTTCATAGAAGGATGTAGAGAATATTCATTATCAATTCAATCTTGTTATTTATTATGGTTATGTTCACATTATTTATCTCATCTCAGCTTAACTTTGGTATGTCATATGCATCTAGAAGTGAATTCTTTACTTTTTACATTTTTTACTTTGATAATGCAGGGTTTTTTTGTTGTTATTTTGTTGTTTTTTGTTTTTTCAAGGTAGGGTCTCACTCTAGCCCAGGCTGACCTGGGATTCACTATGGAGTCTCAGGGTGGCCTCGAACTCACGCGATCCTCCTACCTCTGCCTCCTGAGTGCTGGGATTAAAGGCATGTGCCACCACGCCCGGCGGTAATACAGGTTTTTGAAGTATGTCTTTGTACTTCTTTCTATTTTATTGATGGCTGCCTTCATCTTAACTATTTTTTTTTCTGTGTGATACTTTTAGGTTTATTTTGATCTTGTTTTTTTCCAAGGCCTTAAGTAAGATACATCTTTAAGTTATATATTTGAGATCTCTATGTTTTTGTATTGTAGACACTTAGAGCTATAAACTGTTAGGACCTTCATTGTGTTGCATAGGTTTTGGAATGTTGTTTTTATTTTCTTTCAGTTCTAGGAACTTTTTGATTTCCTTCTGGATTTCTTTGATTATCTATTCATTATTCCCATAGTGAGTTGTTAAATCTACAAGAGTTTGTGTCTACTCTGTACTTTTCTTTGTTACTTTTTTTTCTAAAATTTTATTTGCAGGTAAAAAGAGGGAGAAAGAAAGGAAGAGAGAGAAAAAAATGGGTGTGCCAGAGCCTCTAGCCACTGCAAACAAACTCCAGATGTATACGTTACTTTGTGCATCTGGCATTATGTGGGTCCTGGGGATTGTAACACATGTCATTAGGCTTTGCAGGCAAGTGGCTTAACCACTAAGCTATCTCTCTAGCTCATGTTACTTTCTATCTTTATTGTACTGGGTTTGTATAAAATAAAAGGAATTATTTGAATTTTCCTAATTTTTTCAGACTTCCTGTATGTCTTACTATGTGATCTATTTTATTTTATTATTTACTTATTTTGAGAGAGACAGAGAGAGAAGCAGATAGAGAGAATGGGCATGCCAGGGCCTCCAGTCACTGCAAAAGAACTCCAGATGCTTATGCCACCTTGTGTATCTAGCTTACATAGGTACTGGGGAATTAAACCTGGGTCTCTAATCTTCATAGGCAAGCCCCTTAACTGCTAAGCTGGCTCCAGCCCTATTTTATTTTTAAAACATTATTTTTGTTTATTTTGCAGAGAGTGAGAGAGACACCGAGAGACACAGAGCAAGAGAGAGAGAATTGGCACTCCAGGGCCTCAGTCACTGAAATTGAACTCCAGATGCCTGTACCACCCAGTGGTTGTGCTTGCCTCACCTTTGGGCATCTGGCTAATGTGGGATTTGGAGAGTCAAATATCCTTAGGCTTTCCAGGTGAACACCTTAAATGCTAAGCCATCTCTCTAGCCTCCATATTTTTATTTATTTATGAGAGAGAGACAGAGAGAGAATGGCCATACCAGTGCCTCTTGCTACTGCAAATGAACTCCAGATGAATGAGCCACTTTGTGAATCTGGCTTTACATGGGTACTGGGGAATTGAACCCAGATGGGCAGGTTTTGCAAGCAAGAGCCTTTAACTGCTGAACCATTACTCCAGCCCATGTGATCTGCTTTAGAAAACATCCAGTGGTTCTGCTGTGAAGAATGTGTTTTCTGTAGTGTTTGGATAGACTGTTCTATAAATATCTGTTAGTTGTATTTGATATGTGGTGTCATTTAACTCCAACATTTCTCTACTTAAATTTTTGTCCAGATGACCTTTGTATGGGTGTGAATGGGGTGCTGAAGTTACTCACTCTTACTGTGCTTGGATATACCTCTCACCTTATGTCTTACAATATTTCTTGTATAAAATCAAGTACACCTATGTTTGCTGTGTAAATGTTTAGAATTGCATTGTCCTCCTGGTGGATTGTTCCCTTAACCAGAATCAACTGGCTTTTAAAAATCGCTTATTTATTTTGGTTCAAAGTCTGTTTTGTGAGATGTTAGAATAGTAATACCTGCTTGCTTCCTGTTTCCATTCACTTGGAATATTTTTTTTTCTTAAATGAGTATTTCCAAAAGTTTTTTTAAAATATATTTAAGGAGGAAGAGATAGAAAGAATGGGCATGTCAGGACCTCTGTCCACTGCAAATGTGCCACCTTGTGCATCTAGCTTTACGTGGGTACTGGGGAATCAAACCCAGGTTCTTAGGCTTTGCAGGCAAGCACCTTAACCACTGAGCCATTTCTCCAGCTCCAGAATATCTTTTTCCATCATTTCATGCTAAGGTAGTGTCTATCGTAGGTATTGAAGTGAGTTTTTTGAAGATAAGCAAAAAGGTGGATCTTGTTTTCTAATCCAGTGTTTTAGTCTGTATCATTTGATTAGGGAATTTTTTAAAAAGATTTTTATTTATTTATTTGATTATTTGAGAGTGACAGAGAGAGAAAGAGGCAGATAGAGAGTGAGAGAGAGAATGGGTGCGCCAGGGCTTCCAGCCACTGCAAACGAACTCCAGACGTGAGCGACCCCTTGTGCATCTGGCTAACGTGGGACCTGGGGAACCAAGCCTCGAACCGGGGTCCATAGGCTTCACAGGCAAGCGCTTAACCGCTAAGCCATCTCTCCAGCCCTATTTTTAACTTTTTATTCAATTTGGGCCTCCAGCCCATGAGTTGGTACCACCCACATTCAGAGTGGGTCTTACCTCCTCAGTTAAACCTCTCTGAAAATGCCTTCATAGAAATACTGAAAAGAATGTCTTACTGATGCTGTAGGCCTTGCTGAATGCAATTAAGTTTAATATAAAAATTAATCATCACAGCTGGGCATGGTGGCACATGCCTTTATTCCTAGCACTTGGGAGGCAGCAGTAGGAGGATCACTGTGAGTTCAAGGCCAGCCTAAGACTACATAGTGAATTCCAGGTCAACCTGGGCTAGAGCAAGACCCTACCTCGAAAAAAAAAAATCACAGTTTTTACCTGTATAGGTCTGTTTCTGGCTCTCTTTCCTGTTAGTCAACTTTTTGTCCCCGAACCAGTATCACACGGCTTTAATTATTTCAGCTTTCTAATAAATCTTGATATTTGATAAACATCTTCCTACCTTTTTTTCCTTCAGACGTATGTATTTTTGGCCTTTTTATTTTAAAAATATTTCAGTATCAGCTTGTTATATACAAATTTGGGGCCGGGCATGGTGGTGCACGCCTTTAATCCCAGCACTCGGGAGGCAGAGGTAGGATGATCACCCTGAGTTTGAGGCCACCCTGAGACTACATAGTTAATTCCAGGTTAGCCTGGGCCAGAGTGAAACCCTACCCTGAAAAGTCAAAAAAAAAAATTGAAATTGGGCTGGAGATTGCTTAGCAGTTAAGGTGCTTGCTTGCAAAGCCTAAGGACCCATGTTCTACTCTCCAGATCCCACATTAACCAGACACACAAAGGTGAGGCAAGTGCAAGATCATACGTGTCCACTAAGTGGTGCAAGCATCTGGAGTTCGATTGCAGTGGCTGAGGCCATAGCACACCAATTCTCTCTCAAAATAAAAAAAAAATGGAATAGCAATTAATGTATAGATCAGTTTGAAGACAATTTATGTGTATGATGTTGAATCTTCCTAGGTATGAATTTCATCCCTCTATTTTACATAAATACCTATCTATTTTAAATAAATTCTTTTATGTCTTTTGTCCAGCCTTATAATTTTCTACATAAGGCCTTTATACTTGCATTAGATTTATCCCTTCATGCTTTGTTGATTTCCTTGATGTTATAAATGAGATTTTTTTTTTTTTTGGTTGTACTAGTGCTTAAACCCAGAACCTTTTTCATACTAGGTAAATTCTCTACCACTGAACTATACTTCCAGCTCAAAGATCTTTTCTTTTTGTGTATTTTTATCTCTTTTTCAGGTATATAGAAATGAAGTTGATTTTTCATTGATAACTGCTCACCCTATGAGCTGCTGCTTGTTTCTCTTCGTCTTTCTTCTTTCTCCTCCTCCTCCTTCTTCTTCTTCTTATTGATGTTTTTGAGATAGTATCTTACTATAAAATCTAGGTTAGCTTAGAACTCACTATGTAGGCCAGGCTGTCTTTAAACTTGTAATCCTTCTGCATTAACTTCCAAAGTGCTGGTATTACAGGAGTATGCTACCATGCCCAACCTTAATTTCTATTTCTAAGTAAGCTTTTCATCTAGAATCAAATTGATTTTTTTTTTTTTTTGGTTTTTCAAGGTAGGGTCTCATTCCAGCCCAGGCTGACCTGGAATTCACTATGTATTTTCAGGGTGGCCTCAAACTCTCAGCAATCCTCCTACCTCTGCATCCCAAGTGCTGGAATTAAAGGAGTGTGCCACCACACCTGGCTCTTCTTTTTTTAAGGTAGGGTTTTCTAATCCAGGCTGACCTGGAATTAACTATGTAATGTCAGGGTGGCCTTGAACTCACAGTGATCCTTCTACCTATGCCTACCCAGTGCTGGGATTAAAGGTATGCACCACCATGCCCAGCTCCTGTATCCTTTAATATGTCTCCATTCTTGGTTTTTAAGGACTTCTTTACTTTTTGGAAGTACCAGATGTTCCATGGTCATCTTATGGTTTCCTGTGGTAGTCCTTGCATCAACCTTGTTCTTTTTAAGTTATGGTCCCCTTCCTTCCTTCCTTCCTTCCTTCCTTCCTTCCTTCCTTCCTTCCTTCCTTCCTTCCTTCCTTCCTTCCTTCCTTCCTTCCTTCCTTTCTTTCTTTCTTTCTCCCCCCCTCTCTTTTTCTTTCTTTCCCTGTCTTTGTTTTTTGAGGTAGGGTCTCACTGTAGCCCAGGCTGACTGGTAATTTACTATGTAGTCTCAGGCTGGGCTTGAACTCACAGCAGTCTTCCTATCTCTGCCTCCTGAGTGCTGTAACTAAATGCATGTGCCACCACACTCAGCTCTTTCATGTTTTCTATGTTGACAACCAATTATATTATAAATAATGAAAATTTTCTTTCCTTTTCAATATTGGTGCCTTTAATTATTTTTTCATTTTGTTGAATGTCAAGACATTCAGTGCAATGTTGACTAGAAAAGGTAATAATGGAATTCCTGTCTTATATATTTTAGAGGGAATACCACTAACTTTGCCTGCTAAGAATATTTGTTGTTGGGTTTCTACAGGTTTTATCAAGTTAACCAAATTTCACCCTATATTGAGCAATTTTTTTATTATTTTTATTTCTAAACCATGAAGGGGTATTGAAGTTTGTTTTTTTTTTAATCAAATGTCTTTGCTGTTTCTTAGGATGGTTATAGTTTTTTTTTTCCTTTAATTATCTGACAATATGGTAAATGATATTTAAAGATTTTCCTCATGCTAAAACAAATCTGCATTTCTAATATAGACACAACTTGATCATGGCCTTTTCTGTTTCATATTGCACTGAATTTCTTTTGCTAATGTTTGGTTTAGGAAAATGTGTCTGTGTGCATGCAATCTTTAATTTTGCTTTCTCACATTGTCCTGATTTTATTTTGGCATTAAGATTCTGTCACTGTTCTCTCTTACAGTATTCTGGAAGATACTGTATGGCTTTGGAAAAATCTGATTGGTAGAATCTTCCTGTAAAAGCATTTTGGTCTAGTGTTTTCCTTTCAAATAATGTGCTAATACTAAACTTTTAAACTGAAATCTTTTCAATTTTTTAAACAACAATCTTGAAATTTGTTTCCACATATTTTATACTAGGTTTTATGCTTGAAATGGCTAACAGACAAATCCTAAGCAAAACTTTGTAATGGTGTGTTCTTCAAATTCTTAACTGTCATCATTAACAAAACAAAAAAAATTCTTCATATAAAAGTAGATGGTAAATATTTAAAACCAAACTTTAAAATGCTCAAAAATGTTTAACTGAAGTCATGTAACAGCTTTTCTTTTGTTTCACTGACAAATATATTGTTAACTTTATGATATTGTGAGTAAATGTCAAATTCAGTTCATCTTTTTTTTCATTATTTCAAAATAATGATGAAGCTCTTATTTGCAGAACATCCATCATTATTAGAATCATCACCCTGCAGCTAACTTGGACATCATTAAAAGGGCTCATCGGCTACAAATGAATAGACATATCTGATATTCATGAAGACAGAGTTACAGGGCTTCTACCTGCAGCTATACCCTCCAGTAGCCCCTGGCCTCCCTGCACTAAACCCCATCCCAACAAGTTACAATTTGGGCTGTGCATGGTATTTTTTGGAAACTAGAACACAGACTCCTCCAGCTGCACTGCAGACCCCTTGTCCTCAGTAAGGAGAATTCTACAGAATCTGGCCACTGAAGAGGCTGTCCAGGTGGCAAAACACCTCCTTGTCCCTGCTTAGCACCTTTACCACAAAGCAGTCACTGAGTGCTGGATGTCACATATTCATACTGCACGAATTGCAAAGGGATTTGTCAGACCCCACTTCACTAAAGGCCACCCTCTAAGGATCTCCAGAGAAGGCACGCCTAGAAAGAGGTGGTCTTCAAAGGATTTCCATTGCCTCAAGTCCTACCTGGCCACCTCTAGAGCTGAGGGAATCGGTATCTCTTCATCTACTTATAATCCATATACCAACTGGAAATCTGTGCATGTTATTTTTGATTTGTTAATCTTTTGGTGTGAAGAATTTGAAGTATTCTGTTCTTCTCATAATTACAGTAATATTGAGAATTTCTTTATCTTCTTGAGTCAGTTTTGGACGTAGTTTCCTTGGAATTGGTCTATTTTGTCAATGTTTTAAAATTCATTGGCATAAAGTTCTTTTTTAAAATTATCTGCTATATATAATCTATTGCTATGTCTCCTTTTTCATTACTAATACTGGTTATTTGTGCCTTCTCACTTTTTTTCTTGATCAATCTCACCAGAGGTTTGTCTATTTTATTAGTCTTTTCAAAGAACCAACTTTTGGCTTTGTTGCTCCTCTCTATTGTGTCTTTGTTTTCTATTTCTTTAATTTCTGCTCTTATATTTTTTGATCTTCTTCCGTCTACATTTTTTGGATTTATTCTGTTGTTCTTTTTCTGATTTCTTAAATTGGATGTTGAGCTCATTAAATTTCAATCTTACTTTTTCTTCTTTTTTTGTTTGTTTGTTTGTTTTGGTTTTTGTTTAAGTCAAGGTCTGCTTATAGCCCATGCTGACTTCAAACTCAGTTATCCTCCTGCATGAACCACTGAGCCTGACTCCCAAACTTTCTTATTTTCTAATTTGTGTATTTAAAGGATATAAATTTCCCTTTAAACACTGATTTCCCACAAGCTCAAATATGTAGTTTTTTCATTAGTATTTATTTCTGAATTCTTTAGCATACATCATTATCTCTTTGACCCGTGAATTATGTGGAAGTGTTTCTAAATTCCCAAATGTTTGATGGTTTAAATTTTTATCTGTTATTGAAATCTATTTTAATTGTATTTTGGTGAGATGATGTGCTCTGTGTGATAACTCTTGAAATTGAGACTTGTTTCATGGCTTAGAACATGATCAATATTTTTTAATGTTTCCTACGTGCTTTATAAGAATGTGTATTCTCTAATTGTTGAATATAAAGATCTATATATGTCTGTTAGCAAGTTTGTTAACAGTCTTGTTCAGATTTTATTTATCTAAACTGAGTCTTTTGGTCATGATCTAAAAATAATTTTAAAAGTTGTTATGCTAATGTTGAAATGTGACAGTGCAGTTGTTAGTTTCTCCTTCTAGTTCTCCTTTTAACTTTATATATTTTGAGATGATTTCATTAGAACTATTGAAATTAAGATTGTTATATATTCCTGGTAAACATGTCATATCACCCTATCCCTAATCATTGAAGAATTATCCTATACTATTTTATCTTGTATTCATATTCATGTAGCAACATAAAGCTTTTCTTCTCATTAGGATTTGCATGGTATGTAATTTTCTATCATTTTACTTTTAAGCATTTACATACCTTTGTTCTTATATCTTTTGGGAACAGCATATGGTTGGACCTTTTAAGCAATCCAATGATCTATCTTTAAATTGGCAGGTTTAGTTTATTTACATTTACTGTGGTATGTTTCAACTTGCTTCTACTATCATACCTTCTTATTTTTGTTTTCCACCACCACCTTTCGTACACTACATTTTCACTTTTCTCACCTGTGTTTTTAGATTTGTTTTTTCCTTCCCAATGTTGTAATTTTTTTCTGTGCTTATCCTTGACATTGTATCTGATATGCTTAATTTACAAATTGTAAACAATATTTTAATCCTCTCTTGAATGAGGGAAGATTAAAAACCTTCAACTTCAGTCATTGCTCTCCTAACCACATTTTTCCCAAGTACATCCATTAGTTCCTTGCTTTATGTAACCTCACAATTAAATATTATCAGTATTATTTTATATAGACTTGCATGTATTCTTTTATGTCAGACCATCCTTCTGGAGTTCTCTTCTTTCATCATGACTATTTTTAGTATAGGTCTCTTAAAATTAAATTCAACAAATCTTTGTTGTATGTAAATGGATTTATCCTCATCCTTAAAGGGGTTTGTTACAAGTATTTTTGGTCAACTCTTAAGATACATGATCCCATTTTCTTGCTGTGAGAAATGTGCTTTGTTGCCTTTGAGAAGTATACTATCTGCCTAATTGCTCTTTTGTTTTGTTTTGGAGTATATGTACAGTGAGTCCTAAGGTTTCATTCTAATGTGTGTAGGCTTTTTAAAAATTTATTCTATTAAACACATTGGAAATTTGTTTAATGGCTCAGTAGATTTATAATTCCTGGAAATTTTGTAACCAAGCATTATTACTCATTCTTTACAGTTTTTGTTTCTCGGAATCTAGTTACTGATAATTTGGACCTTCTCATTCTATTTTCTACATCTTATAACATCTCTGATATTTTCTACCATCTTTTACTTGAGGAGGTTTTTCAGATATATCTTTCAACTTATTGGTTCTCGCTTTAGCTATATCTAATGTGCTGTTTTCTCTTTCCATCAAGTTATGTCAAAATTGTTTTCCTCTGTAAAGCCTCCATATATTTTACTTTATAATCTGTGTTTAGTAGTCTCGTGGCTTGCTCATATTTGTGATTAAATTACTTCCTTATGTACAATTATATTTAGTCAGTGGTCACTGTTTACATCAGTTATAACATTGTAAATATTGTTCATACCTCAACTACATAGTACACTCATATTCTTTGTGGTGCCTCTGTTTTGTTTTCATAGGGGCTAGTAATTGTTTTGTGTTTTCTAGTGTTGTAGTTGCTACTACCAATTCTTTGAAATTCTTTTTAAAATCCAAATCAGATCATGTTTCTATTCTGTTCAAAATTTTCCACTTGTCCCAAGATCTTCAGTATAAAAGCCAGAGTCCTCTTCGTGGTTCAAATGTTCCTGCACAATCTAGTTCCCTTCACCTCTCTGACCTTATCTTTATCAGTATCACACTTGCCACATTGGCCTTCTTCCTGTTCCTCAAACATGCTAGGGACCTTTCCTTGTCAGGACTTTTCTACTTTCTGTTCTCACTGCCAGGTACACACTTTCTCCTAAATAATTGGATGGCTTGCTCAATTATTTCTATAATGTTCAAATGTCACCTCTATAGAAAACTATTTCCTGATCAACACGTGTAAAATGACCCCATTCATTTCTACTCTGTGTGTCTTATCTTTTTTTATGTGTTATGTATTTCTACAAAGCACTGAGAAGCACCTAATATATCTTATATTTATTTATTGTGGTTAGATTTGTCTCTACAAATAGACTGTAAGCTCCACAAAGCAGGAATATCTGTTTTGTTCACTGCTCTGTCCCAATGCCATGAAAAGTGCAAAGTAATATTCAGTAGATAATAAATAAAATATTTGTGGAGTAAACTGAATTAATGAATGAATTAATTAACATGAAAGACTCATACAGAAACACCAGAAAAGTATGGTAGGCATAAAAGTCTTTAATTCTATCTTACGAACCTTGAATGTCACTGCAAAAGAAGGGTACGGGCTGTTAAGAAGCACTGAGGCTAGCTCCTGGGTTTTCTGTGGGAGAAGGTTCTCAATTAGCAGGATCATACAAAGCCTTATACTCTTTCTTGTTGATTCTATATTCTACCCCTGAAGTAGGCCTGCCTCATTTGCAACCAGGCCTCAAACTTATATTGCCATGCCTTCCTGTTATTGTGTGAAAACACATTTCCAGCTCTCTCTATTATCCTAGCTAGCATCTTCCTTTCTCTTGCCCTGTGAGGATCTTTTCCACTAGACTTTATCTTCAGTACTTGAATAGAATCTGATATTGTATCTGGGACACAGTGAGGACTATTATAATTCTGATCACCACAGATAAAATGGAGGGTTTTTTTTTTCCCCATTGTTAAGGTAGCAACAGGCATGAGATTTTAGTCCTCACTCTGCCTCAACCCTTTTGGTACTAAGCTGGCTGTAATGTTTATGCCTGTGCATGACTGTATGGATACTAATCCTGTTGCCTAACAGTGATCATGCCCCTCCTTTTGTCACCCACTAACTTCATCATAATGTTACTAATACATACAGAGTTATGTGGCATGCCGCTGGAGACCACCCTCTCCAAGGCAACACGAATTCAGTAATTATAATCACATTGGTTTTAACCATCTAATCAGAAGCCCAGTTGTATAAAATTTGACCTACTGTATTTTAAGCTTCCTGCCTTATACTTAAGACACAGATGAACAAGATGTGTTCCTAGGTACAACACAATAATTTCAGAGCAGTGTAATCCATACAGTAAAAGTGGTGGGCATAGCAGACTTAAAGCTCCTGCCGAACATCTAGTTCATGTCAGGAGACCATGACGGTTTTTTGGAGGAGATGACATATAAACTGAACCTCAAATGGTACATAGGAAAGTTTTAGATGATTAAAAATGGAAGAAAAGGGCAATGTAGGCAAAGGGTACATTATGGGTAGTGATACAAATAAAGAAAGCAACATGGGAGCTGGGTGTGGTGGCGCACGTCTTTAATCCCAGCACTCAGGAGGCAGAGGTAGGAGGATTGCTGTGAGTTCGAGGCCACCCTGAGACTCCATAGTGAATTCCAGGTCAGCCTGGGCTAGAGTGAGACCCTACCTCGAAAAACCAAAAAAAAAAAAAAAAAGAAAGAAAGAAAGAAAGCAACATGACATGCTGACTTGCATTCACTCTTTTTTTTTTTTTTTTTCTTCTGAAGTAGGGTCTCATTCTGGCCCAGGCTGACCTGGAATTCAGTATGGAATCTCAGGGTGGCCTCAAACTCACGGCAATCCTCCTACCTCTGCCTCCCGAGTGCTGGCATTAAAGGTGTGCACCACCATGCCCGGCTACTTGCATTCACTCTTGTTTCCATAAGAGCATACCAGGATACTTTGACACATACTAAAAATCAGACATATCTTTGTGGCCTCCCCTAACATGCCAATATCTCAGAAAGTTAATGACAAATTTGACATGATTATCCATGAACTTATCCGTGCCTGCTTCTAAACTTTGGAGTTTATATGGCAAGCTCCTTTCAGACCCAATCTGGGGTTGAAGTCTCACTGTCTTGGAGGTCACACTCCCCGGGCTCCACATGTGAAAAGTTTTTCCGACTCCTGACCTGACAATATCCATGGAATAGAAACTCTTCAGGAGGGCTGGAGAGATAGCTCATAGGTTATGCACTTGCAGTAGCAAGAGGCCCCGGAGTGCCCATTTTCTCTCCCCCCCCATGCAAATAAACAAAATAAATATTAAAAAGGGGGAGCTGGAGAGATTGCTTAGTGGTTAAGGTGTTTGCTTGCAAAGCCAAAGGACTTTGGTTCAATTCCCCAGGACCCACGTAAGCCAGATACACAAGGGAGTGCTGCATCTGGAGTTCATTTGCAGTGGCTGGAGGCCCTGGTGCACCTATTCTCTCTCTCCCTCTCCCTCTTTCTGTCTCTCAAATAAATAAATAAAAATAAAGTGTTTTTTTTTTTTCTTAAAGAAACTTCAGGAAATGGATTTGGCATGCCTATCTGTCTTGACCTGAAATATTTAGGTTCATCTCTCCCTAAATTACATTAAGGTCAACAATAATCCAGAAAAAACAAGTAGTGGAGTCTGGCAGGCTTAATTTCATAGCATGGACCTCCCATGTTTCAATTATACACTCTTAGCCAATTTAATTTTCTCTCTAATCATCAGTTTCCTCATCATTGAAAGGGGCTAATGCCTACTTTGACAGTTATCAGGTTCTTTTGTTGGTTTGTTTGTTTGTTTTCAAGGTAAGGTCTTATTTTCATGGTAGTCCAGGCTGACTTGGATCTCACTCTGTAGTCCCAGGCCAGGCCGGCCTTGAACTCATGTTAATTCTCCTACCTCTGCCTCCAAAGTTCTGGGATTAAAGGTGCATGCTGGGCTGGGGAGATGACTCAGTGGCCAAAGACACTTGCTTGCAAAGCCTACTGGCCAGGGTTCAATTCCTCAGTACCCATAAAAGCCAGATGTACAAAGTAGTGCATACATCTGGAGTTCATTTACAGTGAGAAGAGACCCTGGTGTGCCCATTCTCACTCTTTCTGTCTCCCCACTCACAAATAGATAAAAATATTTTTTATAAAAAGAGATATGTACCATCAGCTCTGGCCAATTATTAGGTATAGAGGAGATGTAACTAGCACTTACCCAGCATCTACTGAAAACACACACACATGTTATGTCATATCATAGTAGTTCAGACCAGGAGCTATACATCTAGAATAATGAGTTTTTCTTGCAATTCAACTACTTAGTGCTATGACCTTGATCAAGTTTCCTAACTTTGTAGCTGTCCTTTTTTCATTTGCAAAAATTATGTTACTATACCTACCACAGAGTTGTTTGTATATTATAGCTCTATATAACATGTAGGGGTAGGGCCATAACAGACCCTACACTCCTCCCATCCTGTCCTCTTAAGAGAGTCCTTCCCTCCCATGATGACCTACCCTTCCTCAACTTCCCCTTCTTTCTAAGTCTGTCAAAGAGAATCAAGCTTTCCCATCAGGGTCACAAGGACACTTTTTTATTGGGACCTTCATGATGTTAAACTGCTCTTGCATTCCAGAATTAAACCCACCACTTTTGCGTTTTGTTAAATCTTAGTTTATTTATCCTGGATTTTGTTTGCTAATAAATTGTTTAGTAGAAGTTTTGCATCTTGGGCTACCCTATTGCATTAGTCTGGTCAAAGTTTTATGTTTTGGATATTAAGTGCCCTCCAAAAAGGCTTATGTGTTGAAGACTGGGTCTCCAACTGGTGGATCCAGTCATTGAGAGCTGATGAGATAATGAGGCCTCTGGCTTAATCAGCCTAGCATGTGTGAGGTCCTAGGTTCAAATCCTAGCACGGAGTATTTTTTTTGAAAATATTAAAAAAAAATTTTTTGTTTTGTTTTTGAGGTAGGGTCTCACTCTAGCTCAGGCTGAACTGGAATTCACTATGTAGTATCAGGTGGCCTTGAACTCATGGTGATCCTCCTACCTCTGCCTCCCAAGTGCTGAATTAAAGGCATGTGCCACCACGCCTGGCTGAAATTTTTTTTTTAATTTATTTGCAAGTAGAGAGAGATTCAGAATGAGAATGAATATGAGTATTTCAGGGCCTCCAGCTGCTGAAAACTCCAGATGCTTACGTCACTTGTGCATTTGGCTTTGTGTGGGTACTGGGAAATCAAACCTGGGCCATCAGGCTTTATAATCAAGTACCTTTAACTGCTAAGCCATCTCTCCAGCCCTTGAATATTTTTTAAAAGCTCTAATATATTAATTCATTGGTGGATTCATAATTGAATGGCCATTAGGAGGTAATGTAAACTGGAACATTGGGGCCTGATTGGAGGAAGTGGGTCACTAGGGGACATTTTTTTTGAAGAGTATATCTTGTTCTCAACCTCTTTTATCTGTCTGTCTGATTCCTTGTTGCCATGATATTCTGGTGCATCACAGTCCTGTAACAACTGAGTCAGTTCACCATTTATTCTCTGAAACTGGGCCAAAATAAATCCTTCCCCTCCTTAAGTATTTCCCCCTTCAGGTGTTTTATCCAAGTGATAAAAATCTGAGTAACAATGTTTATGGTTAAGAAACAAGTTTTCTAGGACTGGCCCAATTCATTCTAAACCTTCAAATTAATTATATTCAATTTTTGTTTATTTATTTATTTTATTGGTTTCTTGAGGTAGGGTTTTGCTCTGGCCCAGGCTGACCTGGAATTCACTCTGCAGTCTCACGGTGGCCTCAAACTCACAGTGATCCTCCTACCTGGGCCTCCTGAGTGCTGGGATTAAAGGCGTGTGCCACCATGCCCGATTACATTCTAGTTTTAATTTTTTTGGCCTATTTTATATTGTTTATAGTATTTGTGCATTTCTCTTTTTAAAAATTAGTTCCTCCAGAGATCTTCTTAGTGATTAGCCTTGAAATTTTACCATATAGGTGCAACCTACAGTCTAAAGTTAATAAATATTACCATAACCCCTGCCCAAACAATAGAAAAACTTAATAACATTTTAACTGCTGAGCCATTTCTCCAGCCCAGACTTGATAAAATTTTAATGTCTCTCAGCTTACTTGCTATTGTGTCTACATTTTAGGGTTTTCTTTCTTTTTTTTTTTTTTGAGGCAAGCCCAATAGACTGACCATTTTTATGAGACAGAGAGAACAAGAGTGAGCAAGAGAGAGAGATAATTGGCACACCAGGGCCTCCAATCACTTTAATCAAACTCCAGACATGTGTGCCACCTTGTGCACATGTGCGACATTGTGCATGTGTCACCTTGTGCATCTGGCTTATGTGAGATCTGGGAAGTTGAACATGGGTCCTTAGGCTTCACAGGCAAGAACCTTAACCACTAATCCATCTCTCCATCCCATTTTTAGTTCTTTTTTTAAGGAAGTTATTAACACAAAAAGGATACAACATTACTTTATGCATTGTTTAATTAGTTTTAAATACTTTTTTGCTGGGTGTGGTGGCTTACTCCTGTGATCCCAGCACTTGGTTGGCTGAGGTAGGAAGACCACTGTGAGTTTAAGGCCAGCCTGGGCTAGAATGAGTTCCAAGTTAGTCTGAGCTATAGTGAGCTATACCTTTTTTTTTTTTTTTTTGCTATTTTATTTGCCCACCTTTTTTCTTAAGCCCTAGACCTCCCTTTTTGGAGTTAATTTCCTTCTTGAAACTTCTTGAAGATCCTTTAATCCAGATTACTTAATAGAAAACTGTCTCAATCTGTATTATCTATAAATGCCCCTTTAAAACTTTATTTTTCTTAAAAGATAGATTTGGGGCTGAGCATGGTGGTGCATGCCTTTAATCCCAGCACTTGGGAGGCAGAGGTAGGAGGATCACTGTGAGAAAGAAGTTCAATGGAAGGGGATGGGGAGGGGAGACAAAAGAAAATGATGAGAAGTGATTACAATCAAAATATAGTATGGAGCCGGGCGTGGTGGTGCATGCCTTTAATCCCAGCACTTGGAAGGCAGAGGTAGGAGGATCTCTCCATGAGTTTGAGGCCACCCTGAGACTCCATAGTGAATTCCAGGTCAGCCTGGGCTAGAGCAAGACCCTACCTCGAAAAACCAAAAAAAAAAAAAAAAATATATATATATATATATATATATATATATATATATATATATGTATGTATATGTATATGTATATATATATGTATATGTATAGTATGGGTATATATTAAAATTGTCAATAAAAAGGCTTTAAAAAATGATTTTTCTTCAGGAACAAACCTGTCAAATACTGTGATGACTCTTCAAGTTGGGGACATGCCTCTGTTAAGAGGCAAGGCTGCTTCCAGGAGTTCATTCACATTCTCAGAGGTAGGATTGACCATATCAAAAATACTTTCAAATCTTTGTTCTAATTCTTTTGGATCCTCTCTAACCTTGGGTGAAATCTTAGCTTCAGTAAACATCTCAGACCCAGTCTAGAGAATATGAACAGGAAGAGTAATTTATATTGGAAATAGGTACTTGGTGAGGAGACAAATCTGAGGAAACATTAGGACTAAAATGGAAGCTGGGGCTAGAGATGGCTTAGTGGCTAAGGTATTGCCTGCAAAGCCAAAGGACCCAGGTTTGATTCTCCAGTACCTATGTAAACCAGATGCACAAGGTAGCACATGTGTCTGAAGTTCATTTGAGGCGGCTGAAGGCCCTGAAGAGCCCATTCTGTTTCTCTGTCTCTATCTTTCTAAAATAAAGAAAGAAAAGAAAATCCCACAGCTAACGTCACACTAAGTAGTAAAAGACCAAAATCTTTGCCCCCAAGATCAAGAATGAGAGAACCACAGCTGGAGAGATGACGTAGCGGTTAAGTGCTTGCCTGTGAAGGCTAAGGACTCTGGTTCGAGGCTTGATTCCCCAGAACCCACGTTAGCCAGATGCACAAGTGGGCGCACGCATCTGGAGTTCGTTTGCAGTGCTGGAAGCCCTGGCACACCCATTCTCTCTCTATCTGCCTCTTTCTCTCTCTCCCTCTGTCACTCTCAAATAAATAAATAAAAATGAACCAAAAAATGTTAAAAAAAAAAATGAATGGTAGCATATGCCTTTAATCCCAGCATTTGGGAGGCAGAGGTAGGAAGATCACTGTGAGTTCAAGGCCAGCCTGAGACTACATAGTGAATTCCAGGTCAGCCTGGGCTACAGTGAGACCCTACCTCTAAAAACCAAAACAACAACAAAAAGAATAAGACAGGGATGTCCTTTCAGTATGGTACTGGCTATTCTCACCATTGTAATCAAGCAAGACAAAGAAGAGGCATCTGTATTTAAAAGAAAGAAGTTAAACTTTATCTACATGCAATATGATTGTCTATATAAAATCCAATGGCATTTACTTAGAGAAAGCTCTACTGGAAGTAGTTAGTGAGTCCAGCTAGATGGAGAATAGATCAAATTTAAAAACCAGGGCTGGAAGTGCCGGGTGTGGTGGTGCATGCCTTAAATCCCAGCACTCAGGAGGCAGAGGTAGGATTGCAGTGAGTTCGAGGCCACCCTGATCCCTGATCATACAGAGTTAATTCCAGGTCAGCCTGGGCTAGAGGAGACCCTACCTCAAAAAACCAAAAAAAAAAAAAAAAACAGGGCTGGAGAGATGGCTTAGTGGTTAAATGCTTGCCTGTAAAGCCTAAGGACCCTGGTTCAAGGCTCAGTTCCCCAGTACCCATGTAAGCCAGATGCACAAGGTGGCTCATGCATTTGGAGTTTGTTTACAGGGGCTGGAGGCTCTGGTGCTCCCATTCTCTCTCTCTCTCTCTCTCTCTCTCTCTCTCTCTCTCTCTCTCTCTCTGCCTCTTTCTCTCTGTTGGTCTGTCGCTCTCAAATAAATAAATTTTAAAAACCACAATTTTAAAATAAATTTAAAAACCAGTATGTATCTATATTTAGCTTTACACTACAACAGAGACATAAGTGAGGTACATTATAAAGAGAAAAGGTTTGTTAAGCCCACATTTCTTCAGGCTCCTGCCAAGTATACACATTTCTATGGACCTCTATGGAAGGCAGTAGATGGTAGTGGTATGAAACCCATTTCAAAGCAGACCTATCATATAGGGAGCCAGGAAACAGACAGACAGAATTGGCAAAGTCTCAGGAGACCGACTTGAGGGCATTCTGCCAGTGACCTAAAGAACCTCCCATAAGATACTACATTCTAAAACTCCACACCTGGGAATGAAGGCTGGACTTTAGTATACAATCAGTCATCTGAACCATAGCCATATATATATACTTGTTGCAGTCAGGTTTACATTGCTGGCAGAAATCACCCAAACAAGAGCAGCTTGTGGGGAAAAAAAGAGGTTTCTTTTGGCTTACAGGCTCGAAGGGTAAGGTCCATGATGGCAGGGAAATCGATGGCATGAGTAGAGGGTAGACATCACCCCCTGGCCAACATAAGGTGGACAATAACAGGAGAGTGTGCCAAACAATGGCAAGGGGACACTGGCTATAACCATAAGCCCGCTCCCAATAACACACTCCCTCCAGGAGGCTTTAATTTCCAATTGCCATCAGCTGGGGAGACTAGCATTCAGCATACCTAAGTTTATGGGGGACACCTGAATCAACTCACCACAATACTCATAATGAATAAATAGAAATAGTAAATAAATAACCAGGGCTGGAGAGATGGCTTAGTGGTTAAGGCACTTACCTGCAAAGCCTAAGAATGCTTGTTCCAATCTCCAGGTCCCACTTAGCCAGATGTAAAGTGACACAACCGTGCAATGTTGCACATGCGCACAAGGGGATGCACACGTCTGGAGTTCATTCACAGTTGCTGAAAAGGCCCTATTGTGCCCATGCTCTCTCTCTCTCTCAAAAATAAAATAATAAAAAAGAAAAGAAATAATCATTTCTAATAACAACTAAAAATGTGACAGAAAGAAATGATTGCATATCCCCATAACCCAACTACTTCAGAGCATGAGGTAGGATGATCAATTGAACATGAGTTTGAGGCCAGTATGGACCACAGAGGAGTTGTTATCCCTGAAAAAAGAAAGAGAAGCTGAGGCAAAAAGATCACCAGTTTAAGTCCATTCTTGATTATACAGTGAGTTTAAACTGGCCTGGGCTACACAAGGTAACACCATCTCAAACAAAACAAGCCAAGGAAATGAATCTGACAAAATATGTGAAAGGCTTGTATAACCATGTGTGAATCAGCTTTCCATCATGACATCAAAATACCTGAGGCGATTATAAAGGGAAAGGTTTACTTTAGCTACTAATTTTGGAGGTTTCCAGTGCATAGACTTTCAGGGGATATTCAGCTAATCTATAACAACCTATATTAAAGAGAAAAAACAACAATAAAATAGATGGAAAGATCCACATTCATGTGTTGGAAAACCCAGTGCTTTCACAATGTCAGTATCCTGCAAAATAATTTAGATTTAGTATAATCCCTATTTTTAAAACTCTCAGCAGGGGCTGGGGAAATGGCTGAGTGGCTAAGGCATTTGCCTGTGAATCTTAAGGACCCCGGTTCCATTCCCCAGGACCCACGTAAGCCAGATGCACAAGGGGGTGCATGCATCTGCAGCTCATTTGCAATGGCTGGAGGCCCTGGTGCACCCATTTGTCTATCTGTCTGCCTCTTTCTCTCAAATAAATAAATAAATAAAACATTTAAAAAGAAATTTAAAAAATCTCAGTAGACTGTAGAAATTGATAAGATGATCAGAACATTCAGATTGAAAGGCTTTTCGAGCCGGGTGTGGTGGTGCACGCCTTTAATTCCAGCACTTAGGAGGCAGAGGCAGGAGGATTGCCATGAGTTCGAGGCCACCCTGAGACTCCATAGTGAATTCCGGGTGAGCCTGAGCTAGAGTGAAACCCTACCTCGAAAAACAAAAAACAAAAAAGAAAAAAAGAAAAAGAAAGGTATCTCAAGCTTCGAACTACCAGTGGGACCTCACACAGGAGGAAAAACAGTGGAGGCCTTCAGTTGCACACAGGTCTGTAATGATTTGAACAAGGAGTTTCTTTTAAAAAAAACTATTTATTTATTTGTTAGTGTGTGTGTGTGTGTGTGTGTGTGTGTGTGTGTGTGTGTGTGTGTAAGAGAGAGATGGGGTGGGGGGAGAATGAGTACTACAGGGACTTTTGCCACTCCAACTGAATTCCAGATGCGTGTGCTGCTTTGTGCATCTGGCTTTATGTCGGTATTGGGGAACTGAACCTAGACCGGAAGGCTTTACAAGCAAGTTCCTTTAACCATTGAGCCATCTTCTTAGCCTCAGAATTTCTTTTTTAAAAAACATTTTTTATAAGAGACAGAAAGAAAATGGGCACACCAGGGTATTTTGTTGGTACAAATGAACTCTGGACACATGTGCCACTTTCTGCATCTGACCTTATGTGAGTTCTGGGAAATTGAACCTGGACCAGCAGGCTTTGCAAGTAAGTACCTTTATCCACTGAGCCCAGCCCAGAACAAAGAATTTAAGTGAAGCAGGAGAAGCAGAAGTTCAATGTCATCCTCAACTACATAGTAAATCTGAGGCCAGTCTGAGCTACATACATGTGACTGTCTCAGAAAATAAAAAGAGGGCTGGAGAGATGTCTAAGTGGTTAAGGTGCTTGCCTGTGAAGCCTAAGGACCCAGGTTCGATTCCCTAGTACCCACCTAAGCCAGATGTACAGGTGGCACCTACATCTAGAGTTCATTTGCAGTGGCTAGAGGCCTTGGCATGCCCATTCTGTCTCTTTCTTTCTCTCTAATAAGTAAATAAAAGCCGGGCGTGGTGGCGCATGCCTTTAATCCCAGCACTCAGGAGGCAGAGGTAGGAGGATCACCGTGAGTTCAAGGCCACCCTGAGACTCCATAGTGAATTCCAGGTCAGCCTGAGCTAGAGTGAGACCCTACCTCGGAAAAAAAAAAAAAGTAAATAAAAAATTAAGTTGGGCATGGTGGTGCACACCTTTTATCCCAGCACTTGCAAGGCAGAGGTAGAAGGATTGCAGTGAGTTCGAGGCCACCCTGAGAATACATAGTGAATTCCAGGTAAGCCTTGGCTAGAGTGAGACCCTACCTCGAAAAACAAATTAAAAAAAAATAATAATAATAAATAAATAAAAATAAATGAAACATAATAATCTATTATAAACATATAAAGTAAAACTACACTGTAATTTATAGTTAGACCATGCCAATCATACAATGGGGATATAGAGGACATAGCAACCCTCATGCACTTGTAGTGATATTGGGACTTTGGCAGCCATCCAAAGGTAAATGTCACAGTACATAGTCAAATTCAGTACCATCATGTACCCTCAGAAGAAATTCTCATACAGATTCAAAAAGGGCCTCATGCTTGAGAAGGTTCATTGTTGTGTGGTCTGCAATCATGGGAAGTAGGAGGCATGCTATGTGTCTGTTACATACAATGTGTCTGTTAACACATAGAAAATGATGGATGCACTTACACAGGACCTTTTAGCAGAACAGTGATTTGGATGTAGAGTAACACTTCAACATGCAAAACTGAATGAAAAAGAACAATGTAATATCACACTTCCTACAAGTCACAAATATCTGCACCCACAAAATATGCATCTCCAAAAACTCAGAAGGGTACAAGTTAAACACATCCACAAGATGTCTGTGTGGATTACAGAAGGAATGAGAGTGTGGATAATAGAAAATGACTATCTACGCCTGCTCCAGTTAGCACTGGAATGAGAAGCCATTTAAATGCAAAAGAATACCCTTAATCAATGAGGAGCATATTAAATGCATTGAAATACCTGCCCATGATGGAGCAGGTGTTGGAAATAAGGTAAGATGGAATGAATGAATAAAAAGGTATACATTCTACTGATTAAAGATAATGTAACATTACCAGTGTAGTAAGGTTTCCTTTACTTTCTGCATCTGGAACTTAAAGGAAAAAGAAATATTGGACATGGCCTGGAGAGATGGCTCAGTGACTAAGGCACTTGCCTGCAAAACCTAATGACTTGAGTCTGATTCCCCAGTACTCATGTAAAGCCAGATGCACAAAGTAGCATGTGCATCTGGATTTTGTTTGCAGTGGCTAGAGGCCCTGACACTCCTGTTCTCTCCCCCTCTCTCTTTCTCTGCTTGTAAATAAATAAATAATATTTTTAAAAGAAATATTAGGGCTGGAGAGATGGCTTAGCGGTTAAGCGCTTGCCTGTGAAGCCTAAGGACTCCGGTTCGAGGCTCGGTTCCCCAGGTCCCACGTTAGCCAGATGCACAAGGGGGCGCACGCGTCTGGAGTTCGTTTGCAGAGCTGGAAGCCCTGGCGCGCCCATTCTCTCTCTCTCCCTCTATCTGTCTTTCTCTCTGTGTCTGTCTCTCTCAAATAAATTTAAAAAAAGAAATATTAAACTTGGCTAAAAAACTGGATCCTTTCAAATACAGCCTTTATGGGAGGATCCAGAGAAAAGGCCATTTGCAAAATTGATAGCTATATATGTCAAGTAATGGAAGATTTGTTACTTGTCCAAACAATGAAAACACATCTGGAACACTAGAAAGAACTGAAGGTACCACTTAGTTAAAGTTATAGTAACCTACCTGTGTCTTGTACATAAGCCAAAATCAAGCGGAATGGGAATTGCTTAAGTAAGTCTTTGATGGTGGCACTGATGTCTGCTATCCTTCATTGACTTGGATTTACAATTTTCTTAGTCAGAAGTAGCTCTAGTGTGTTCCACTTGGCTTTGCTCACTATAACCAGGTAAGGGAACCAATGCAAAGATTTTTGTGAGCTGCCAAGTATATCTATTTCAATTATGGAGTCCAGGACTGGAGAAATAAGAGCTAAGTGGATTCAAGGACTCACTAAATCTATTATGAAAAGGGTCTGTGTTAAAGTTCAGTTGATGCCTTAACCTCTGTAAGATCCTACTGGAAACAACCAGTGTGCTTTTTTTTTTTTATAGTGTGCTTTGCTGCTGAGCTAGCAGGTTAAATTAATTCAATGCACATTGAATTTATATTTTCAGCTTAACCCCATCTGTACTTCCATTGGACTTAAGTTTCTCAATTTAGTGACAGCAGTCCCCACTGTAAGGTTTGGCCTATATAGGAGGGGATCACAGAGCATTTCAAGAGGGGTGGGTTCCTTCACAAATTTTTCCTATATCCCTAATGAAAAGTATCTTCTGGAACTTCCCAAACAGTGTATGTAGGGTCATTTTTAATTTATTTTTACTTATTATTTATTTACTTTGGTTTTTCAAGGTAGGGTTTCAGTGTAGCCCAGGCTGACCTGGAATTCACTATGTAATCTTAGGGTGGCCTTGAACTCACAGTGATCTTCCTACCTCAGCCTCCGAAGTGCTGGGATTAAAGTCATGCACCACCATGTTGAGTTTTTAAATTTTATTTTATTTTAAATTATTATTATTTTGTTTGTTTTGTTTTTCGAGGTAGGGTCTCACTTTAGCTCAGATTGACCTAGAATTCACTCTGTAGTCTCAGGGTGGCCTTGAACTCACAGTGATCCTCCTACCTCTGCCTCCTGAGTTCTGGGATTAAAGGTATGCACCACCATGCCTGGCTCTTTATTTATTTATTTATTTTTTTTTTTTTTTTTTGAGGTAGGGTCTCACTATAGCCCAGGCTGGTCTGGAACTCATTCTGTAGATCCATACTGTCCTTGAATTTACAACAGTCCTCCTACATGCTGGGATTAAAAGCATGCTCCACCATGCCTGGCTTGTGTATAGGATCTTAAATGGAAGATCTAAAGTTTTCAGTCTCCCTAAGCCTTTTAGTATTTTCCTCTATATTTAATCAAGGCACATCCAGCTTTTTTTTTTTTTTCAGTACTAAAGATTAAAACCAGGGCTTCACACACATTAAACAAATATTCTACCAGTCCAGCATTTCTTTACTTTTCTTTTTTCTTTTCATTTCATTCATTCAGACATCCAAGGAAGGAACTGACCAGCACAAGACTTCTGGTGGAAACTACGAATGGTTTTGGAATCCATCATCACAGCAAGCATTTCTTTATTAAAATTTATTTTAAATTAGCATATAAAGTAGTGGATTTCCTTATGACATTTTAATTTTTTGTTTTGCAGGCACACATGCATATGTAACATGCATGCACATGTACATGCGTGCACATGTGGAGGCCAGAGGACAACCTTGGGTGTAATCTTTAGGCATTCCATCCAACCTCTTTTTGAGACAAGGTCTCTCAGTGGCTGAAGCTCAACAATTAGGCTAGACTTGCTAGCCAGTAAGTTTCAGGGATCCTCCTGTCTCTACCTCCCCAGTACTAGGATTACAGAGGTATGCTTACATGGCTGGCATTTTATGTGGGTACTGGGAATTGAATTTAGGTACTCATGCTTACAAGGCAAACATTTTACTCACTGAGCTATCTCCACAGACTTCCTATGCCATTTTTATATACTTACTTTTGGTTAATTCTTCCCTCAGTTCACTCCTCTCCTCCATCTCCCTGACCACCCCTCCCATCATCCCTGCTGTAACTTTCTATTCCTGGTATTCCACCCTCTACTTTCATATCACATGTGTTGTTACTCCCCACCTCTTCCCTTACACCTCTCAGAAAACTAAAAAAATAGAAATACCATATGACCCAGCTATACAACTCCTGAGCATATACCTAAAGGACTCTATATCCTACCAGAGAGATACTTTCACATCCATGCTTATTGTTGCTTTTTTTTTTTTTTACAATAAAGAGGGAATGGAATCAGCCTAGATGTCTATCAACAGATGAATGAATAAGGAAAATGTGGTACATATAACAATGAATAAAAATTTAGTAAAGAAAAATAAAATTTGCAGGAAAACGGATGGAACTGAGTATTTAGCATACTGAGTAGGGTAACCCAGACTCTGAAAGGAATACTACATGTTCACTCTCACATGCAGATACTAGCCTATCATTGTTTTATTTTGATACTTATGTGGGAGTAATTTTGGATAGAGGACAAGAAACTAGAAAACAGTCCAGCATTTGTAAATCACTTACTGTGTACCACCTTTTTGTTGTTGTTGTTTTTTGTTTTTTGAGGTAGGGTCTCACTCTAGCCCAGGCTGACCTGGAATTCACTATGGAGTCTCAGGGTGGCCTCGAACTCACAGCGATCATCCTATCTCTACCTCCCGAATGTTGTGATTAAAGGCATGCACCACCATGCCTGGCTGTGTACCACCTTTTGATCCATGTTTCAGCAAGCCAACCAACCAAACTGTTAGAACTGTTTCTAATCCCCTAAGCTGCAACACTAAATACAGTCTGCGCCTAGTGAGCTCACATTTAGTAAATTTATCCAGATCCAACATTATGTTCTTACAACTATTAACCCACACCTTTATTATCCGTTTCCCACATATATTCTCCAGATTTCTAGCTGTCTGTTAGAAAACTCACATAGGGGAGATGGCTTAGAGGGTTAAGGCACTTGCCTGCAAAACCAAAGGACCCAGGTTTGATTTCCCAGTACTCACATAAAGCCAGATGCACAAGGTGGCACATGCATCGGAAGTTAATTTGCAGTAGCTGGAGGCCTTGGCATGCCCATTTTCTCTCTCTCCACCCTCCATCTATCTGCCTTTCTTTCTCTAATAAATAGATAAATAATTTTTAAAAAGAAAAATCATATGGTTCTGGAATTTATCCTCATGGTTAATACTTTGTGTCTTACCTTTAGAGGCCTACTGAGATTTATTGGGCATGGCACCACACATCTATGGTCTCAGCTACTCAGGAGGCTGAAGCAGGAGGATCATGAATTTAAGGCAGCCTAGGTTATATAATGAGACTGCTATCTCAAAGAAAGAAAGGAGAGGAGAAGTGGGGGAGGGAGATCTGCTTCAACTTGAGTATAGTTATATATAGGTCTATCTAAAAGTAAAAGTAGGATGTCAGGAGTGGGTCTAAAGGAGAACATTTTCTTATATAGCAATACTCTAGGGAAAACTATTAAAGTTTCCTCAGGCAATTCAGGGTTAATTCGCACAGAAAGGGTGTAGAGGCCTCTCCTACTAAGGGTAGGGTGGCTACCTCCATTGGACCAGGTGAGTATTTAGCATATATACCTACAGTTCCAATTACTTTGGAGGCTGAAGCAGAAGACTTGCTTGAACCCAAATGAGCCTGGGCAACATAGTGAAACTTATCAACAAATAATGAATGTACCCAGCTTCATCACGGTCTTCTTCATTCATGACTCCATTTCAACTTTCAGTGTTTTATTTCTTCACAAACAATGGACTGAGAGTTTGGCTTGCACTGTAATTCAGACAGTTAAAAGGTTAGAGTCTAGGCTTCGTTGTTGGCAGCTACAGGATATAAAAGTCTCCTTCAGAACACATAGTGAAGCTTTCAGACCAATTCTCAGCATTGAAGCTAGGGATTCAAATCTCTAAATTCACTGTTTTCTTTCCCCACTTTGTCTAGTGACATCAGTAGCAACGAGCCAATTTCATTATATTTGAAAAAGTGCCAAAGTATCATGTAGACAATCACTCAGATCCTTGCTTCTTGTAAGTGGTTGATTAGGAGCATGCTAGAGTGACATTTTGTGGGCCACTATTGCCACATCATGGCATGGACCAATAACAAATATGAGCAAGGCATGGAGGGAGGAAGAAAGGGGGAGTATTACTTGAAGAAACTGACTAAGATTAATCATGGAGACTGACAAAGCCAAATATGTGCAAGGTGGAGACCCAGAAGAGCTGATGGTGTAGCTCTAGTCTGAAGGCTGACAGACTCAAGACTTAAGCAGAAGCAATGTTTTAGTTCCAGTCCAAAGACAAGAAAAAGCAACAGTCCAGCTGAAAAACAGGCAGAAAGAATTATCTGTTACCAAGAACATGTTTTGTTGTTGTTGTTTTCTTTTCAGCCCTTCAACTGATGAGATGAAGTCCACTTTCATTGAGGAAGAAAATCTACATTCTTCAATCTACCAAATTAATTACTTTATTTTATTTTGTGTGTATGTGGGGTGTATGTGTGTTTGTTTAGAGGCCAGAAGACAAGTTTGGATGTTAGCCTCAGGTATGCCATCCATCACATTTTGAGATCGATTCTCTCACTGCCATGGAGCTCACCAATTAGGCCAGAATGACTGACTAGCGAGCTCTAGAGATCCACCTATCTCCACTTCACCAGAAATAGGATTACAGGGACACACCATCACACCCAACATTTACTTGGATACTGGGGATGAAACTCAGGTCCTCATACTTTCAAGGCAAGCCCTGTACTGACTGAGATACCTCTTCAGCTCTCACATTTAAATTCTAATCTCATTTTAAAACACCCCTAGAAAAGTATCCAGAATAACGCTTGACCAAATGTTGGACATATTATGGTCCAGTTAAAGTGACACCTAAAATTTACCGTTATAATGCAAAACTTTGGGTAAAGCTGGAATGTTCTTATCTTAGTCTTTTTTAAAAATACCTGTTTTTGGAAACTGGGTGATCTGCAAAGAACAAAGGTTAGCTTCTCACAATTATGAGACTACAAAGTTCAGCATTAGGTTGCTAATATCTGGTGAGGGTTACTCATTACATCATACCATGGCTATTATGGTTTTAATGTGAAATGTCCCCCACAGATTTACATGTTTGAATATTTGGTCTCCAACTGGTAGTGCCATTGAGGCAAGCCTTAAAGGAGTCCCCCCTTTCTGTATGATTTTCTGCTTCCTGCTTCACTGACATTAAAAAATCATGCCACATGCTGTCACCATCATAGAGCCCCCAGCTGACATAATTTCTTCAGCAAGACGGATTGTATTGCCTTAAACCATGAATTGAACCTCTCCTAAGTTTCCTTTGTCATGTATTTTGTCATGGTGACAAATTAAAAGTAGTGGGGGACTGGAGAGATTGCTCAGTGGTTAAGGTGCTTGCCTGCAAAACCTAAGAACCCGGGTTTGGTTCCTCAGTACCCGTATAAAGCCAGGTGCACAAGGTGACACGTGCATCTGGAGATTGTTTGCAGTAGCTCAGGGGCCTGGTGTGCTCATTCTCTATCTGCCTCTTTCACTCTCTCTCATAAATAAATAACATTTTTTAAAAAGAAGGTAATATAATGGCAGAAGGTTTAAGGGTAACAGAAAATGAAATCAAGTAAGAGCTAAACTTGGTAGTTTGAAGGTGAAATATTCCCCATAGTCTCATGTGTTTGTGATTAGACCTTATACCCAGTCCCCAGATGATGGCAGTTTGGGAGGTGGAGCTATGCTGGAGGAGACACATTGTTGGGGATGGGCTTTGGAGTATTATAACCCACCTCCCCCTTTGTCATAGCTAGCTCACTCCTGCTGCTACCTTCCAGCTGCTGTTGAGAGATGTGATATTCAGCCTCTGCTCTGCCATGCTTTTCTCTCCCATGATGAAGCTTTGCCTCAAGATTTTAATCCTGAACCTTTCTTTCCATAAATGGCTTCTGGTTGTGTGTTTTGTCTCAGCAATGAGAAGGTAATTGTAACAAAAAACTGGCAAGAGGGGGCTGGAGAGATGGCTTAAGCAGTTAAGGTGCTTGCCTGCAAAGCGAAAGGACCTTGGTTTCCCCAGTACCCACATAAGCCAGATGCACAAGGTGGCACATGCATCTGGAGTTTGTTTGCAGTTGCTGGAAGCCTTGGCGTGCTCTCTCCCTCTCTCAAATAAATAACTAAATAAAATATTTTAAAAACTGGTAAGAGGTAGTATTGTTGCTGCAGTAAACCTGACCATGCAGTTATTGGTCTTTTGGATCGGATTTATAGGAGGATTTGGAACATTGGATAAATGATACTTTGCAGTGCTGTAAGCAGAGCTTAATGGATCATTCTGGTGAGAATTTGAAAAACCTAAGTGCAGAGAGAACTGTAGACTGTGGAGGATTGGCTAATGAGGTTTCACATGGGAAAAAAGACTTTGTTGGGACTGGGCTAGAAGCAGTTCATTTGATATTCTTACTATATTCTGTCCATGTTCTGAGAATTTGCACAAAGTTGAATTCAAAAGTAATGGACTGGTGTGTTTGGCACAAAAAGAAATGAAATGTTTCATGTCCCAGAGAGTATAAGACCTTTCAGCTGTGATTGTTTAAGAGATTACCGCTATTGACTTTGGGCCAGCTGCTCTGTATTGGGACAATAGAAGAAGTGATCTTCTTTTGAAAGGAAGGGGTCTGAAGGAAGAATGTTGAAGGAATTTTCCTGCTCCTCAAAGTTGGTTTTATCCCCCCTGGATTAACAAATGTGATAGCCCACCTGGTACTGGTTTTGGAAGTATTAAAAGTTCAGGAAAGGAGGGTCATTATATTTTTAATAGTTTATTAGAGATGACCCCTAAGTGATGTGGAACAGAGTCATAGACCTTTGATAGAGGCCATGGCATGGATCGATGAAGATGAACTGTGGGTTGTAGCAGAGACCCCAGAGATACCATGACTGTGGGATGGCCTCTAAGACAAGCTACTTACTCTGGCTTGGTTAGATCTTCTTGGAAATCAAGCCTCCAAGGATGGAAGGGCAGAAGTTGGATTTCAGAGATTTTGTCTGTTTCCAGATACCAGACATGGAGCTGCAGGATTTGATGTTTGCCCTGCTAGTTTTCTATCATGTGCTGTTCCAGACTTTCCTTACTATGCCCAATTCCTCCCTTTTTTAAAAATGGGAATGTTTATTCTGTGCCATTATATGTTAGAAGTATTTAACTTTTGTTTTGACCTTATAGGCATACAATTAAGAGATTGTTTCTGGTGACACTTTGGATTTTGGACTTTTGCATAGTGTTGGGACTAATGAAGACTTTAGGGATTTTTAAAGATGTAATGGATGCATATTGCATCATGAGGTGGTCATGACTCTATGGGGGCCAGGGATGAAATGAGGTAGCTTGAATGTAATATATCCCTCATAGCCTCATGTTTCTGTGATTAAGCCTCTGGGAGGTGGAGCCTTGATGGAGTAAGTGTATCACTGAGGGCAAACCTTGAGGTTAATTAGCCAAGCTTTCCAGTATTAGTGATCTCACTCTTGCTTCTACTTTCTAGCTGCTGTGGAAAGATGTGAAGCCCAGCCTCTGTTTTGCCATGCTTTTTTTTTTCTGCCATGGTGAAGCTTCCCTCCAAAACTGTAAGCCTAAAATAAGCACTTTCCTCTAAGGAGCTGCTTCTGGTCAGGTATTTTGTCCCAGCAATGAGAAGGAAATGGCCACAGTAACCCACGTCCATAATAATGGCCCCAATCCCTACATGAGAGCAGAACCCTCATGACCTGATCAACCTCTTAACATTGAGGCTTTAAGGTTAAGGTTCTATCACATTTAGCAAGTTGCTATGTTTTTTTGTTTGTTTTGTTTTTCAAGATAGGGTCTCACTCTAGCCTGGAATTCAATCTGTATTCTCAGGGTGGCCTTGAACTCATGGTGATCCTCCTACCTCTGCCTCCCGAGTGCTAGGATTAAAGGTGTGTACCACCATGCCCAGCTGCTATGGTTTTAATATGATTTGAGGTCTGGAGATGGCTCAGCTATTAAAGGCTCTACTTGTAAACCCTGATGGTCCAGGGTCACATCCTCAGTAACTATGTAAAGCCAGATGCAAAAGTGGCACATGCATCTGGAGTTCATTTGTAGCAGCAAGTGGCCTAGGCATGCCCATATTCATTCTTTTTTAAAAATCTTTTATTGAAAATCTCAATAAATATATACAATATACCATGATAATAGTCTCCTCCCACCATTCTCCCTTTCCCCTTTTACCCTATCCACCTTCTACTGATTCTCTTCTTCTCCCATATTCATTCTCCCTAATAAGTTTTTTTTTAAAAATTAAAAAGAAAGAGGGGGAGAGATAGACAACTTTTATAGCTAATGGAGGAGGTAAACCATAAATTCCCCTTTTCCATTTGCTAAAAAGTATTTACTGATAGCAACAATCAAAAAGGTGAATAAATCATTAGTAAAAAGTATTGATCAGCAAATGGGTGTGGCTGTTTCCAGTGAAAGACCTTAGCAAAATGTATGTCGCTAAATTACATCATTCCTTAGGTATTTATACAAAGATATACTATCTTCTATAAGATTGTTTCTTTATCATAACTGCATAAAATAAATACAAATTAATATATTTTCAATAAACCTTCTTTCAAAAAACTTTTTATTGATGTATATAGATATAGAAAATATATCATGATCATAGTCCCTTTCCATGACCCTCCCTTTTCACCTCTTGCATCCCCCTTCCACTGAATTCCTCTTCTTTCCAACAAGTCTCTTCCATTTTTTTTTTAAAGGGTGAATTTTTCCTGTCTTTCTTTCTTTCTTTTTTTTTTTTTTTTTTTGAGGTAGGGTCTCACTCTAGCTCAGGCTTACCCGAAATTCACTATGGAGTCTCAGGGTAGCCTCGAACTCACAACGATCCTCCTACCTCTGCCTCCCGAGTGCTGGGATTAAAGGCGTGTGCCACCACACCCGGCTTTCTTCCATTTTTATGTCATCATTTTTTTCTTCCTGTTATTCAGGTCTTGTGTAGGTAGTATCATGGACATTGTGAGGCCATGAATACCATGGCCACTTTGGTTTTGGAAGACTGTATTATAAGTACTACTCCCCTTTCTTTGGTTATTACATTTTTTCCAGCCACTACTTCCTCACCCTGAGCCTTGCAGGGTGTTATAGAGCTGTCTCATTTAGTGCTTCACATTCCACTGTCACTTCTTCTCAGCACTTTGGTGAGTTATGAGTCACTCCAATGGTCACCACCATCTGAAAAGAGAAGTTTCTTGCTGGGCTTGGTGGCGCATGCCTTTAATCCCAGCACTCGGGAGGCAGAGGTAGGAGGATTGCTGAGAGTTCGAGGCCACCCTGAGACTACACAGTTAATTCCAGGTCAGCCTGGACCAGAGTGAGACCCTACCTAGAAAAAAAACAAAGAGAGAGAGGGAGAGAGAGAGAGAGAGAGAGAGAGAGAGAGAGAGAGAGAGAGAGGGCAGTTTCTCTAACCAAAAGTGGGAATAACAATATATGGGCATAAACATAAGTATTTAGAGAGCAGTGTGGTGTGTATAATGTATTCATTTAGCCAGACAATACTAGTAGTTCCCCCTTAGAGTTTATGACTTCCCAAGCCATAGGCTTTTAGCTAGGTTTTCAGTAACAGACACAGATTCCCTCCTGTGGAGCAGTCCTGTCCAATCAGAGAGTAAGTTGGTTTCCTTCATAACACACATGTCACCACTGCACTTGTTGGAACACTTGGCCTGACTGGCCAGCCATAAAGCTTGCAGGATCCACTGCTAATTCAGACCATTGGTGACTTTCCTCCCCCAACAGGCCGCATAGTACTTTCTATCACGTGACAACTAGTCAACAAGGAGGAGGCTTCTGACTTAGATCCAGTTTGATCTCTCAATGACATGCATCTCAGGCATGTAGAATCTTCAGCAGTAGGGTCTTACCATCTAGTTCTGGTGGGAAACCAAGAGTCTTGGCAATAGCCTATAATGCTTTGGAAGCATCAGGGGCATCCATGGCCAACAGTTCCTATAAGGTATCCCACCTCTAGCAGTGATATTTTTCTAATAACAATCTGTGGCTCCTCAGCACATTATTCACCTTTACAGGATACTTCTGCCCCAACTCCATCCTTTTCTTAGCACCCCTAGACTGTCTTTATACTGAAAACTAGAAACACAGCCTGGGTGGTATTTATTTTGAGACACATGGAAGCTGTCATTTCTAGTTAGTTTGAAATCCCCAATGTGAGTGGCTAGTTCCCTCTGAGAACCACTCAATAAGTTCACTCCTTCTGGCCCCTTTCCATTCCCTGGAGCTTCAGCTTTTAGTGGACAATGTCTGGTTGTGTAGAGAGGTCAATATTGAAAATGGTAGGGCTAAAGAGATACCTTAGCATTTAAGGCACTTGCCTACAAAGCCTAAGGACTCATGTTCCAGATCCCACATAAGCCAAACGCACAAGGTAACGCAAGTGCACAAGGTCATACGTGTGCACAAGATGGCACACATGTCTGGAGTTCAATTGCAGTGGCTAGAGGCCCAGGCATGCCAATTCTCTCTTTCCCCACCCCTCTCTCTCATAAAAAATACTGGGAAAATTACAGGCCAGGATACAAGTTGACCAGGTGACCCTGAGTCCACAGAGCATCACAGGCCACGTCAGGAACTCTGATATCTGCAACTAGAGGAGGCAAGAAGTAGTGGATACACCAGGCACTGACCCCATCTTACTCTAAACCACTGTCCCTAGGAAGGGCCTGCCTGTATGGAACTGATTACTGGACAAAATATTCAAGGAATAAGGAAGTATTGGAAGGGAGGTCCTCAGAAGAGAATGAGGAGCCAGGTGTGCTAGTGCATGCTTATTATCCTAGCACTCAGAAGGCTGAGGCAGAAGAATCATAATTTCAAGGTCAGGCTGGGCTACATAGTGAGGTTCTATCTAGAGAGAGGGGGGGAATGAGGCCTTAATATCAGATAAAAAGCAAGAAGGGGCTTTATCCTAGCAGCATTTCTTGGCTATAATACAGAAAGTGAGCTGGCTAGAGAGGACACTGACCAGTGCTTGAATCTTTCCATAGTCAAGCTTAAACCCCAAACTCCTCTGGATTAGGTCTCCTTCTTCACTTACTTTCTTTCCCAAGAAAGAAAAAAGGGGGCTGATGGCAGGTACCCCAAGGGAAAAGGCATAGACTTGGAACATGAAGTCAAGGACAGAAGTCTCTTTACCTCAAGGGGCTAGGTTGTCTTCCCAATGCTGCCTTTGATACTATCTTTCCAGAGGTTACCACAGACTAGAGAGGCCATAAGTCAGAGCACTCATCACCAACCTTGATGATCTTGGCTCTATGAAGTACATAAATCCCTGTGTTTCCCTACCTTCATCTCCTCCCCATCCTATTCTGGTGCCTTTGATATTTCCAGCAAGACAATCTGTGCTCTGATGTCTGGCCTCCAGGCTTTTGCTGAAATCTCAGGTGGATTTTCCTCACAAAAATGCAAAGTCTTATTCTGTGGTCTTCCCTTAGGCCTAGAAAAGTGGTGGGAAATGTGTAGTTGAACTAAAGACCAAAACAAACAATTGTATAATGAATGAGGGAAAATCAGACTGATGAGTTCCTATAAAACAGCAGGAAAGTAAAATAGAAAAAAATGTTAATTAAAATTAAAAACAAGGGGCTGGAGAGATGGCTTAGCAGTTAAGGCATATGCCCACAAAGCTTAATGACGCAGGTTCCATATCCCAATACACACATAAAGCAAGATGCACAAAGTGGCATATGCAGCTGGAGTTCGTTTGCAGTGGCTAGGGGGCCTCACATACCCATTTTCTCTGTTTTTCTCCCTGTTTACAAGTATACACACATATATATTTGTGTGTGTATGTATATATATATATATATAAAATGGAAGAACAAAAACAAGGACTAGAAGTGCCAATATCTTAGGCTGGGGATGCGGTTTAGTGCCAGAGCACTTTTCTAGTATTTTCAGATCCCTACGTTCACTATCCAGTACTGTTTAAAAAAAAAAAAAAAGTGCTAGTGGTCTGAAGAGATGGCTTAGCAGTTAAGGTGCTTACCTGTGAAGCTTAAGGACCCATGTTCTTTCTCCAGGTCCCACATAAGCCAGACACACAAGGTGACACAGGCACACAAGGTTGCATATGCACACAAGGAAGCACACATGCCTGGAGTTTTATTACAGTGGCTAGAGACCCTGGCATGCCAATTTTTCTCTCTCTCTCTTGCTCTCTCACTTATAATTTTTTTTTTAAATTTTTTTTGTTCATTTTTTATTTATTTATTTGAGAGTGACAGACACAGAGAGAAAGACAGATAGAGGGAGAGAGAGCGAATGGGCGCGCCAGGGCTTCCAGCCTCTGCAAACGAACTCCAGACGCGTCGCCCCCTTGTGCATCTGGCTAACGTGGGACCTGGGGAACCAAGCCTCGAACCGGGGTCCTTAGGCTTCACAGGCAAGCGCTTAACCGCTAAGCCATCTCTCCAGCCCTCACTTATAATTTTTTAAAAAAAATAATAAAAGTGATAGCATCTTAATAATAGCCTTGAAGTATAAGAATGGGAGAAAATATTTAAATAGTAGAGATAAATATCCACAATTAAATTTTGCTGAGTATTAAATCAACTTATAAACATCAAACATCTATATACAAGTAAATACATGTCTGGAGAAATGGCTCAGCTGTTAAAGGTGACTTGCTTGCAAAGCCTACTGGCCCAGGTTCAGTTCTCTAGTGCTCATGTAAAGTCAGATGCACAAAGTGGTGCATGCATCTGGAGTTTGTTTGCAGTGGCAAGAGGCCCTGATGCTTGCTTGCTCACTCTCTCTCTGCTTGCAAAGAAATAAGTTAAATTTTTTGATTATTTTTTCAAGGTAAGGCCTCGCTCTAGCCCAGACTGGCCTCAAACTCATGGCAATCCTCCCACCTCTGCCTCCTGAGTGCTGGGACTAAAGGAGTGTGCCACAATGTCCAGCAACAAAAACTTTGAATACAGAGCTGAGAAAAAGAACCAAATATCATTTTAAAAATATATTTACTGGGCTGGAGACATGGCTTAGCGGTTAAGACATTTGCCTGCAAAGCCAAAGGACCCAGGTTCGATTCCCCAGGACCCACGTTAGCCAGATGCACAAGAAAGTGCAAACATCTGGAGTTTGTTTGCAGTGGCTGGAGGCCCTGGTATGCCCATTCTCTTTCTCCCCTTCTTTCTGTTAAATTAAAAAAAAAATTGTGTGTGTGTGTGTGTATGTGTGTGTGTATTTACTTATTGCAAGCAGAGATAGAGTGAGTGAGAAAGAGAGAGAGAGAACACAAGAATGAGCATGCCAGGGCCTCCAGCCAATACAAATGAACTCAAGATGCATACGGCACGTTGTGCATCGGGGTTATGTGGGTAATGCGGAATTGAATCTAGGTCATTAGGCTCTGGAGGTAAGCACCTTAACTGCTGAGCCATCTCTCCAGTCCCAGTTTTATACTTAACAAAGATGTGGCCCTGTAGTAGAAGCACCAGTAATAATAGCAAGACAGTCTGTCTAAAAAATGGTTCTTGCATGGCTGAATGTTCAAATTTTTATTTTTAATATTTTTATTAAGTTACTTGCAGAGAGAGACATATTTCTTAAAATCACACAGTTTATAGACCCAAATGTGTAAACCAAAATAAATAACAAAATGGCATATTCTTTTTTTATTTTTAAAACATTTTATTGGCAATCTCCATACATATCCACAATGTACCCATAACATAATCCCCTGTATTGATATTAAAATAGTAAAATATTCTTAAGCAGGACACTAAAACTATAATTTATGAAATAAAAAGATTGATAAAATTAACCAAGGAGAAGTTCAAAAGGACATATAAATAGAACATGACAGATATGAGGGACATCTTGAAAAGACAAAATAGTCTAATAATGAGCTTAGAAAAAGGAGAACTTCAGAACAGTGACATAGAAAATATTTTTTTTTAAGTGGAAAAGTTTCCCTAACCTACAGAAATAGATGCACATCCAGGTACAAGAGGCGTATAGAATACCAAATAGACAGGATCAGAAGCTCCTGACATCATATTATACTTAAAGCACCAAATATGCAGAACAAAAAGAAAAGATACTACAAGAGGGAAACATCTCAGCACATATAAAAGCAGATCCAACAGAATAATAGCTGATTTTACAATGGAAACTCTAAAACCGAGATTTGTAATGAAGTGTTTCAATTACTAAGACTATATAGCTATCAACCCAAACTACTATACCCAGCAAAGGAATAGAAAGAGAAACAAAATGTTCCCAATGTAAAAGCAGGTCAAAGGAATTTATGGGTACTAAGCTAGCTCTACAGAGGATACTAGATGAAATATTTCACAAAAAGGGAAGATTATAAATCTTCAAGAGGCTACAAGAGGAAAAAACAATGACCATTGCTCAAACAGTTCTTCAGCAGATACAAACCAAGAAAAGACCAGATTCCATAAAATCATCAACATGACAGAGATTAACTTTTTTATTTTTAAAATTTTATTTAATTAATTTATTTGAGAGAGGAAGAGAGGAGGTAGATAGACAAGGGATACACCAGGGCCTTCAGGCTCTGCAAATGAACTCCAGACACATGCACCCTCTTGTGTGCATGTGAGACATTGTGCATTTGCATCACTGTGTGTCTGGCTTACATGGAACCTAGAGATTTGAACATGAGTTCTTAGGCTTCACAGGCAAGCCCCTTAACCACTAAAGCCATCTCTCCAGCCCCAGGGATTAACGTTTTAATAACTCTGATATTAATGGTCTCAACTCTCCAAGCAAAAGACAGACTAACAGCCTAAATAAGAAAACAAGATCTGCCCTTTGGCTGTCTTCAGGAAACTGACCTCACTGGAGATGGTGGCACTTGGGAGGCAGAGGTAGGAGTATCATTATGAGTGAACTCAGGGCCAGCCTGAACTACAGAGTTCCAGGTCAGCCTGGGCTAGAGTGAAGGCATACCTCAAGAGAAAAAAAATAGAGAAAAGAAGGAAGGAAAGAAAGGGAAGGGAAAGAAAAGAAAAGGGAAAAAAGAAAAGAAGAAAACCCTTACCATCAAAGACAGAAACTATCTTAGGGTAAAAGGTTAGAAAAATAAGTATAAGCAAATGGAACCAGAAAATAAGCAGGTGTGCTCAAATAAATAACGATGCACCTAAAGGCCTTAGAAAAACAAGAACAAACCAAAAGTACCATATGGAAGCAATTAATCAAGGTAAGGACAGATCCAGAGAAACAGGGATTGCTCAGCACATTCAAATCAATAAATGCAATATACCATATGAATGGACACAAGGACAAAATAATATGATTAAGTCAATAGATGCAGAAAAAGAATGTGACAAAATACAACTCCTTTTCATGATAAAAGTCATAAAGAAACTTGGAATAGAAGGAACATACCTTAAGGTAATAAAATTTACATATGAAAAACCTATAGCCAACATTATACTAAGTGGGGGAAACTTGAATCATTTCCACTAAATTCAAGAACAAGTCAAGGGTGTCTATTTACTATACTCTCATTCAATATAGTACTGGAAGACTTAGCTAGAGGAATAAGAGAAGAGACACAAAGAAAAGGGAGACAGAAAAGGAAGAAATCAAGTTAGGGCTGGAGATAGGGCTTAATGGTTAAGGCGCTTGTCTACAAAGCCAAAAGACCTAGGTTCAATTCCTCAGGACCCACGTAAGCCAGGTACACAAAGTGGCACATACCTCTGGAGTTCATTTGCAGTAGCTGGAGACCCTGGCATGCTCATTCTCTATCTGCGCCTCTCAAATAAATACAATACAAATATTTGTTTAAAGTCAAATTATGTTTATTTGTAGATATGATTCTATACATAAGAGACCCTAAAACCTCTAACAAAAGCTGTTAGAAAGCCAGGAGTGGTGGCACATGGCTTTAATTCCAGCCCTCAGGAGGCAGATGAAGAAGGATCGCTGTGAGTTTGAGGGCACCATGAGACTACGTAGTGAGTTCCAGGTCAGCCTGGGCTAGATTGAGACTCTACCTCAAAAAAAAAAAAAATGTTAGCACTTATAAACACTTTCATGAAAGTAGTAGGATACAAAATTAACACAACAAAAATCAGTAACCTTCCTATGTAGCAATAACAAGAAAATCCATTCAAAATTGCTACAGAAAATTTAAAATACTACAGAATAAACATAACTAAGAAAGTAAAAGGCCTTTACAATGAAAACTTTAAAACACTCAAGAGAAATATTGAAGGAGACACTAGGAAATGGAGAGACAGTTCATGTTTGTGGATTAGAATAATCAATATTGTGAAAATTGCAATCTACAAATTTAATGGAATCCCCATCAAAATTCCAATGTCATTTTTTACTGAAATAGAAATTAATCCAAAATTCATTTGGAAGCAAAAAAGACCTCAGATAGCCAAAGCAATCATGAGCAACAAAAGTAAGGATAGTGGTATTATAACACCAATTTCAAGGTATTTAACAAAGCCATAGTAACAAAAATAACATGGTACTGGCACAGATGATGCTGGGGAAACTTGATAACTACATGAAAGAAAAAGGGTTAAACTAGATTCATCTCTCTCCATGCTCCAGAATCAACACCAAATGAATCAGACTTTAACATTGACCTGAAACTCTGAAACTGCTAAAATAAAGCATAGGCAAACACTTTGATAAATAGGCAGAGGCAAGGACTTTCTGAATAGAACTCTAGTGACTCATGAAATAAGACCAATAAATCAACCAGTGAGACTTCATGAAATTAAAGAGCTTTTATACAGGAAAGGACACTTAATTAAGCAAAGAGCCTATAGAATGAGAGAAAATCATAGCTGGCCATACATCTGACAGAGGATAATAGTTAAGATATACAAAAACTCAAAAACTAAATAAGTAATCAAACAACTTAATCAAAAAGTCTATAGAACTAAATAGAGAGTTCCCAAAAGAAGAAATATAAATGTGTAATAAATATTTTTTAAATGGTCAACATATTTAGCTATTAGAGAAATACAAAATAAAACTACTTTGTGATTTCATCTTACTCTAGTCAGAATGGCAATCATTAAGAAATCAAATGATGCAGAAAAATGGATGGATCTGGAAAGGATTATACTAAGTGAGGTAACCCAGGCCCAGAAAGCCAAGCGCCACCTATGTGGCGCTCATATGTGCTCCCACATATGTAGATCCTAGCTACAGATGATTGGGCTTCTGCATGAAAAGGAAAATACTTAGTAGCAGAGGCCAGTAAGTTAAAAAGGAGATACAAAGGGAAGAGAAAGGAAGGGAGGAAGGTACTTAATAGGTTGGTATTGTATATATGTAAGTACAATGATTGAGATGGGAAGGTAATATGATGAAGAATGGAATTTCAAAGGGGAAAGTGCGGGGGAGGAGGTATTACCATGGGATATTTTTTATAATTATGGAAAATGTTAATAAAAATTGTGAAAATAAATAAAATAAAACCATAAATTAAAAAAAAGAAAGAAATCAAATGAGGGGGCTGGACAGATGGCTTAGCAGTTAAGGCACTTGCCTGCAAAGCCAAAGGACCTCGGTTCAATTCCCCAGCACTCACATAAGCCAGATGCACAAGGGGGCACATGTGTCTGCAGTCTTTTTGCAGTGGCTGGAGACCCTGGTGTGCCTATTCCTCTTTCTCTCTCTCTGTCTTTCTCTCAAATAAGTAAATAAAATAAAATAAAAAGAAATCAAATGAGGGCTGGAGAGATGGCTTAGTAGTTAAGGCATTTGCCTATGAAGCCAAACGACCCAAGTTTGATTCTCCAGGACCCATGTAAGCCATATGCACAAGGGGAACATGCATCTGGAGTTTGTTTGCAGTGGCTACAAGCCCAGGCATGCCCATTCTCTGTCTCTCTTCTCTCTCTGCTGGCAAATAAATAAATAAAATTTAAAAAAGAAATCAAATGACAGTAAATACTGGGGGGTATGGGGAAAGAGGAACTCTTCTCCATTTTTGGTGGGAATGTAAACTCATGCAGCCATTATAGAAATCTGTGGGAATGCTTCTGAGATAGCTAACTATAGATTTATCATGTGAACTAGCTAAACCATATAGCCTAAGGACTCTACTCTTTACTATAAAGATATTTCCCCATCCATGTTTATTGATGTCTTATGTTCAAAATAGCTAGGAAGCCGGGCATGGTGGTGCACGCCTTTAATCCTAGCACTCAGAAGGTAGAGGTAGAAGGATTGCTGTGAATTCGAGGCTACCCTGAGAATACATAGTGAATTCCAGGTCAGCCTGGGCCAGAGTGAGAGTGATTGGCTATGAGGCCCATTCAGTGGGAGGAAATTCCTACCTGGTACTGTCAGAAGTCAGAAGCCTATAGCTTGGAAGGTCATAGATGCCAGAGGGAAGCTTCCATTGTTCTTTGGCTAAAAAGGAGAGGTCATGCCCACCAAAAAGTCTTCTAAATATCTATGTTTATCCCTTCTGATCCATGCTGTTCTCACTCTTGGCTAGAGAATCTGATTTTTATTGATGGAAATGAACACCAGGGAGACCCAAGACCCATCAGAATGCCAAGATGAGACATTCAACTATCTAGCACCAGATAAGTCATGTTTATCACATCTTCCTGGGCCCAGAAATCGTTACAGAGTAAGTGGTGTATTAAATAGGTGTGTTGCTCTCATGCCTAGCCTCATGGAGATGGTAGGCATTAAGGAGACTCAAAACTCATCAAAGCAGAAAATTAGGCTACTAAAGATCAACATTAAAGGAGAATTAAAACACACCCTCCAAGGCTTAGGGAACATTGCAGAAGAGGGGTTGGAAAGAATGTAAGTACCCTAGAGTAGGGAAGTATATTCTGAGGTATTGCCCACCCCCTATGAAGACTGACTTGTTCATTCACGACCCCATAGTGATTACTGGTAATCCCACTGAGGGCCCTCAATGGAACTGGAGTAGGAAAGAATATAACCAGATGGGAATATAATCAGTCTTCAGTTTGTCCATATAATCAAGCTCTTAAAATCAAACTAAAGGTGCTATACACTATATGGAAACCTACTTCTTTACTAGGATAGATAGATAGATAGATAGATAGATAGATAGATAGATAGATAGATAGATAGATAATCTTTTAAAAGTGAGAGTTTGGGCAGAAGTACCATGAGCATAGATAATGTTGCACCCAGAAGACATGAGCTGTTACAAGAAAAACCCTGGTTCCAAGGTTGGGATCCCTCCCAATGATTTCTTGGTCAGGGAGGCCCCTGAGGCCACTAAAAAAATATAGGATATTTCCAAGGATCTTGGTTACTCACAAGAACTAGATGGTAAGATCTTATTGCTGCCAGGCATGGTGGCACATGCCTTTAATCCTAGCACTCAGGAGACAGGTAGGTGGATCACCATGAGTTCAAGGCCACCCTGAGACTACATAGTGAATTCCAGGTCAGCTTTGACTAGAGCGAGACCCTACCTCAAAAAAAAAAAAAAAAAAAAAAAAAAAAGATCCTATTGCTGAAGATACCAGATGTTTCAGTTGCACTGAGAAATCAAGCTAGAACTAAGCTGGGTACCTTCTCTCTGCTGACTAGTTTTCATAATGCTGGAAGTTTCTATATAATCTGCTGGGGGAGAAAAGTGTCAAGCAGTAAATCTTAAAAGCTACTTGGTCAACCCACTAGACAAGATATGCCCAGTGGTGTAATAGTGATACCTAAGTTATGGGGGTAACCAACTGTTCTCTAATTAGATTTGAGGACCATTTAGTGTGAGGGAATTCATGTCAGGTACTGAAAACAGAGTCAAAAGCCTATGGCTTGGAAACTCATAGGCCCTAGAGGTAAGCAACAACTGTCCTTGGGCTAAGTAGATATAATGATCCCATCAAATTGCTTTCTAAATGTATGTTTATGCCCATTGATTAATGCTGCTCTCACTTGGTTAGAGACACTTCTTTTGATAGATGGCAGTGAATACTGGGGCCACCCAAGAATCACCAAGATGATGAGAAGAGAAAGCCCAGCACTTAGCACTGTAATCTGTGTCACCACAGAGGAGTTGATGGAAAGAATATTAGTGCTGCTCTCCAAAGAATCCAAAGATTCTCCAAAGAATCTTCTGTAGGAAGATGGTGGCGGACACTGAGGAGACTCAAAACTCATCAAAGCTGAAAATAAGAGGCTGTTGAGAGATTACCATTAAATAAGACATCTCTATCATGCCCTCCAAGGCTCAGGGAACATCATGAAAGAGTGGGCAGAAGGAGTGTAAAAGGGGGCTGGAGAGATGGCTTAGTGGTTAGGCACTTGCCTGTGAAGCCTAAGGACCCTGGTTCGAGGCTTGATTCCCCAAGACCCACATAAGCCAGATGCACAAGGAGGCACATGCATCTGAAATTTGTTTGCAATGGCTGGAGACCCTGGTGTGCCCATTCTCTCTCTCTCTCCCTCTGCCTCCTTCTCTTCCTGTCTGTCACTCTCAAATAAATAAATAAAAATAAACAAAAATAAATTTTTAAAAAAGAGTGCAAAAGCCATAGAGTAGTAAGGAGTACTTTGGGATACAGTCCTCCAAAAATGAACTGACTGTTGTATCCATGACTTCACAGTGATTGTGATTACCCATAAGACCTGCAAAATTTTGAGCCCATCAACATTTTGAATAGAGGATAGAAAAAGATACAAAGAATGAGACATTAAACAGAAGGACTACTTAGAAAAAGGAGGTTTCTCATTGGAATAGGGTTGGGGGACAGGAAACAAAAGAGGGTAATAGGAAAGGAATATAGTCACATTACAGTATATTCATGTATTAGAATTCTCAATGTTCAAAGAAAACATCATGACAGAAATCAATGAAATAGAAATAAAAACCAATATTCAGAGACTTGATGAAGTGACACCTCTGGCCCTCACTCCTCATGGAGTGGTTGGGTACCCTCAACATGCAAAAGGAAGGTAAATCTGGGGCCCCAGCACCCAATGGGGAGGTGCAGTCAGCTCTGAAGGTGTGTGCCCTAGAAAAGAGAATTAGGGCTTGTTTGAGTTTAAAGCTCACACTTTGATTTTGGAGGCTGAGACACCCCTGCCTGTTCCCAGGGAATCTACCCATATGTCAAGGAGGAGCCATTTATAGGACTTTCAGCCTAGGAGGTTATCCCACTCACCTTGTTAAGGAGAGCTCAGATCTCTTCAAATTTCTGTCCTTTGGGGGAGCCCACCATTGTTTCAACTTGTCTTTTTTTTTTTTTTTTTGAGACAGGATCTTCTGCAATACAGGCTTGCCTCTCTGTAGCTGAGGATGACTATGAACTTGTGATCTTCCTTCCTTCCTCCTCCTCTGAAATGCTAGTATTACAGGCATGTGCCACCATCCATGGCTTTATGTAGTGCTGGGGAATTAAACCAGAGTTCTATATCCAGACCTGTGAAGTGCCACTTCTTTCAACAAAAATTCCCCTATGGCCCAGCCCATTGCCCCTCTTGGACCTTTTTTATAGCTTCAGCTTTTTAGTTTCCTGGCCCATTGACCCCCAATCCACTCCTTCTACAGTACATTAATTCCCAGTTGGGAATCTTAGCATTCAGTGACCCTCCCCTAAGTCCTGCACCAACTCCAGCTAGCTAGTAGCCCCCAACACCTACCCTCTGCCCTGCATCCACAGCTAACCCAGTACACAACTGACACCAATTAATTTCCTCGCCAGCCTGTCTACTCGTGTGTGGTAGCCAGCTCCTTGCTCTAGCTCTTCCTGTCCCCAGGGGCTCCCTGGAAAATGCTAACAGTCTTTTTCTTCCCTAAGCCCATGCCCAAATCCAGGTTGCTCCAGGCAAATCTGCTCATGGGAAGAGGTAGACAGATCTTGGGAACAAGAATCTGAAATCAGATGGAGAGTGGAATGTGAGACTTGCTCACAAGTGAGACTTGGAAAGAGGAGGAGAGGTAGGCTCTCTATTGTAGTTAAAAGCCCCAGATAAAAGTCCTCCAACTTTCAGATCTGGACTGAAGGAAGGCTTCTCCACATCAGAAAAAGAAGAATTGGGAAGATGGCTCATTGGTTAAAGGTGCTTGATTACAAAGGCTGCTGACACAGATGTGATTTCCTAGTACCCAATTAAACTCAGATGTATTAAAGGGGTGTATGCATCTGGAATTTGTTTGCAGCTACAAGAGTCCTGACATGCCCATATTCACACTCCAGCTCTCTCTCTCAAATAAGGAAATGAAATATTTTTTTTTAATTGGCTGGAGAGATGTCTTAGCAATTAAGACGTTTGCGTATGAAGCCAGAGGACCCAGGTTCAATTCCCCAGGACTCACATAAGCCATATGAACAAGGTGTCGCATGTGTCAAGTTTGTTTGCAGCAGCTGAAGGCTCTGACATGCCTACGTGCCTATTTTTTCTCTCTCTCTCATAAAAAAAATAATAAATTAAAAAAAAAAGAATTGATGAAACAGAGGGGTTCTTTGAAAAGATAAAAAAAGATGGGTAAAACCCAAATTAGCCACATTAATAACAGAGTATGATCTTATAATCTCTATAAGATTAGAGATGAAAAAGGAAACATTACAACACATATCAATGAAATTGAAAGAATCATAAGGGCATGCTTCAAAACCTGTATTTTAGGCTGAGGAGATGATTAAAGGTACTTGGTTCAAAGCCTGCCAGCCCAGGGTCCATTCCCTAATCCCCATGTAAAGTCAGACAGAAAGTAACATAGGTTTGATTTGTAACAAGAGGCACTGATGTGCTCCTACTTTCTCTCTCATAAATAAATAAAAATATTTACTTAAAAACCTATATTTTGGCTGGGGAGATGGCTCAGCAGTTAAAGATGCTTCCAAAACTTGCCCAGGTTTGGCTCCCAGTACCCTCATAAAGCCAGATACACAAAGTGGCACATGTATCTGTAATTTGTTTGCAGTGACAAGAGGCCCTGGTGTTCTCACTCTCGCTCTCTTCTCCCTCCCTCCCCCTCTCTGTCTTTCTGCTGGTAAATAGCTAAATAAAAATATTTTTTAAAAGGCTGGGTGTGGTGGCGCACGTCTTTAATCCCAGCCCTCGGGAGGCAGAGGTAGGAGGATTGCCATGAGTTCAAGGACACCCTGAGACTCCATAGTGAATTCCATGTCAGCCTGAGCTAGAGTGAGACTCTACCTCGAAAAACCAAAATAATAATAATAATAATAATAATAATAAAATAAAAATAAAAAACATTTCATCAAGTTTGGAAATCAAAAAGAAGTACATGAAGTTCTTGCCACATTAGACCTACCAAAGTTAAACCTAAGTGGGATAAATAATTTGAACAGATCTGTATCAAACAACAAGATTGAATTGATAATAAAAATTTCCCAATCAAAAAAAGTTCAGAGCTGGGTGTGATGGCCCACGCCTTTAATCCCAACACTTGGTTGGCAGAGATAGAAGGATCTGCACTGGAAGCCACCCTGAAAGTACATAGTGAATTCAAGGTCAGCCTGGGCTAGAGCAAGACCCTGCCATGAAAAACCAAAGAGAAAAGTTCAGGGGGCTGGAGACAACGGATTACTGGTTAAAGGTGCTTGCTTACAAGGCCTGACAGCTGAAGTTTGATTCCCCAGCACTCACATAAAGTCAGATGCACAAAGTGGCACAAGTATTTGGAGTTCGTTTGCAGTGACACTACAACCTGGCATGTCTAACCCCTCCCGCCTTCTCCTTGCCAATAAATAAATATTTAAAAATAGTTCAGGTCTACATGGGTTCATTGTAGAATTCTATCAGGTGTTAACTGAAATCTTTGCTTCTCAGATTATTTCATAAAATAGAAAAAGAGGGAATGCTACTCTGTAACTTACTCTACAAAGCTAGCATTATACTAATAGCAAAACCGAATAGAGACACAACAAAAACAAACTATACACCAAAACCCCTGATGAACACAGACACTAAAATTATCAATAGGGGCTGGAGAGATGGCTTAGCAGTTAAGCGCTTGCCTGTGAAGCCTAAGGACCCCAGTTCAAGGCTCAAATCTCCAGGACCCATGTTAGCCAGATGCACAAGGGGGCGCACGCATCTGGAGTTCATTTGCAGTGGCTGGAGGCCCTGGCATGCCCATTCTCTTTCTTTCTCTGCCTCTTTCTCTCTCTGTCTGCCGCTCTCAAATAAATAAATAAACAAAAAAATAAAATTATCAATAGAATACTTGTAAACCTAACTCAAGAACATATCAAAAAGATCATCTATCTTGATAAAGTGGGGTTCATTCCACAGATTCAGGGATGGTTCAATAAATGTAATATATTACATGAATAGGCTCAAGGACACAAGTTACATGATGAGCTCATAGATGTACAAAAGGCCTTTTATAAAATCCAACATTCCTTCATGATAAAAACATTGGAGAGGGAGCCGGGCATGGCGGCACATGCCTTTAATCCCAGCACTCAGGAGGCAGAGGAAGGAGGATCACTGTGAGTTCAAGGCCACTCTGAGACTCTGAGACTACATAGTGAATTCCAGGTCAGCCTGGACTACAGTGAAACCCTACCAAAAAAAAAAAAAAACTTTGGAGAGAGACCTAGAAAGACCACTCAGCAGTTAAAAGGCACTTGATTGAAAAGCCTGATGGCCCAAGTTCAATTCTCAAGCCACCAATGTATGCCAGACCCAAAAAGAGGAACAAATGTAGGTGTTCATTTGCAGTGGCAAGAGGCCCTGGTATGCCCAAACATGTGAGCACATGTGCACACACAAGTGTGTAAATAAATAATTTTTAAAAAGCACCAGGGGGTAATGGGGGTGAAAGGGGGGTTAATCAAAATTTAAGATGTGCTGGACATGGTGGCACACACCTTTAATTGCAGCAGTTGGAAAGCTGAGGTAGGAGCATTGCTGTGAGTTTGAGGCCAGCCTGGGACTACAGAGTGAGTGCCAGATCAGCCTTGGCTAGAATGAGACCCTACCTTGGAGAAAACAAAAACAAAAATTAAGGTGTTATGGTTAAACCATATGGAAACCTACTTCTCTGCTAGCCAGAAAATACATGTTAAAAGAGGAAAAAGATTTTGTGCAGGAGTACTCTGTTGGTGTAAATAATGAGAGGTCCCTGATGCCCTTCAAACAATATAGACTATTGCCAAGGCTCTTGATTGCCCACCAAAACTAGATGGTAAGACTCTATTGCTAAAACCACCACATGTGCAGGTCACTGAGAAATCAAGCTGAAGCTAAGCTGGTAGTATCCTCCCTGTTGACTAACTCATGGTGCTGGAAAGTACTATGTAGCCTGTTAGGGGAGAAAAATCATGAATGGTTTTAATCAGCAGTGGACCCTACAACTACACAGCTGGCTAGCCAGGCCAAGTGTGCCAACTGGTGTAATGGTGGCATGTTGGTTATGGGGCAAACCAACTGCTTTTTTATTGTATTCAAGGTCCACTCTATGGGAGGGAATTCATGCCTGGTACTAAAACCTAACCAAAAGCATATGGCTGAGGGAAAGCTACTACTGTTGTTTGGTTAATGAATATAGAATGCCCACAAAACTACCGTCTAGATAATTGTGTTTCTGCCTATGTATTAATGCTACTCTCACTTTTTGTTAGAGAAGTTTCTCTTTTCAGATGGTGGTGACTACTGGGGAGGCCCATAACTCATCAAAGTGCTGAGAAATAACAGTGGAGTGTTCAGTACCAGGTGAGACATTTCTATCACATCCTCCAAGGCTCAATGTCTTCCACACATTAAGTGGTCATTGCATTCATGACCTCCCAGTGGCTGATGCTTTCTACACAAGACCTTCATAGTATGATGACATCAAAATAGAAGAGGGACTAGTTTGAAAGAAGGTTTTCAGTAGAGGGGGAGAGGTGACAAAAGAGGATGATAGGAGGGGATTATGATCAAAGCACATTGGGTATATCAATGGAGGTTGTCAATAAAAAGTTAAACAATATTGTGGAGACTACAGATGGAAGAAACATCTCAGTGTAACAAAGGCTACATATAACCAACATTGTACTGAATGGAGAAAAACTTAGAAGCATTTCCAATAAGACCAAGAAAAGACAAGGGTCTCCACTCTGCACACTGCTATTTAATATAGTACTTGAAGTCTTATCTAGAGAAATAAGATAAGAAAAAGAAATAAAGGGGTACAAATTAGAAAGGAGGAAGTAAAATTATCCATATCTTTCCACATGATAGGATTCTATATATGAGACCCTTAATACTCCATCAGAAATCTCCTAAAACTGATAAATACTTTCAGCAAAATGGCAGGACATAAAAAATTAACACACAAAAATCAGTAACCAGGCTGGAGAGATGGCTCAGTGCTTGCCTGCAAAGCCTCATGACCCAAGTTTGATTCCCCTGTTCCCATACAGAGCCCACCAGAACTAGATGGTAAAACCCTATTACCCTGTTTCAGTACTATTCTTCACTGAACAATGTACAAAGAAAGTGGTGCATGTATCTGGAGTCTGTTTGCAAACTGTTTGCTAGAGGCCCAGACATGCCCATTCTCTCTATCTGTTTCTCTTATAGCTCTCTCTGCTAATAAATAAAAAAAATTAAAAACAACAGGAGCCTTCTTCTATATACTAATGAAAAGCATATTAAGAAAGAAATCTGGGGAGGAAATATGATGGAGAATGGAATTTCAAAGGGGAAAGTGTGGTGGTGGGAGGGAATTACCATGGGATTTTTTTTTATAATCATGGAAAATGCTAATAAAAATTTTAAAAAAGAAAGAAATCAAGGAAACAATCTCATTCACAGTAGCCACAAAAAATTAAATAGCTAAGAAAAGTGAAAAACCTATACAATGAAAACTTTAAAGCAGTAAAGAAATTTAAGAAGGTACCAGAAGATAGAAAAATATCCCATGTTCGTGGGTTGGAAGAATATCATAAAAATGGGCATCCTACCAAAAGCAATACACCAGTTAAGTGCATGCAATAAAAATTTCAGTAGCATTCTTCACAGAAATTGAAAAACAATCTTAAAATTCATGTGAAAGGCTGGCACTCAGGAGGCAGAGGTAGGAATTCCAGGTCAGCCTGAGCTAGAGTGAGACCTTACTTCAAAAAATAAAAACAAAAAGAATGATATCAAAATAGGAGAGGGACTAGATAACAGGAAGAAGCAGTTCAGTGGGATGAGGTGAGGGGGGGACAAATGAAGATAACGGGATGACAGTATGATCCAATTACTCTATGTTCATGTATGAATATTCTCAATTTTAAAAGGAATCATGAAGGAGGCCAGATATGGTGGAGTACACCTTTAATCACAGCCATATGAGATGAATGCAGACCAGCAGGAAGGGGACAAAGGGCCATGATAGGCATATGATGTAATAAACCCATTATTTTATATGCTTACTTTAAAAAATAGTTTTAAATAGACCCTATATCAAAAAAGGAAAAGACCTCAACTATACCTCACCAAGATAGGCAGATTGCAGAGATATTTGAAAAAATACTCATATGCTACCAGTGAATTGCAAACTAAAACAATGATTCACCATTCATACTATTGGAAGAGCTGAAATCCAGAACTCTTCTACCAAATGCTGAATATATGATCAACATGAACTAAATGCTGTCCACTGCTGGAATAATGTAAAATGATATAAGCCCTTTGGAAAACAGTTTGGCAATTTCTTATAATACCAATCACCCACTTAATATTAAGTCCAGCATTTGCATTTCTTGATGAGTTGCTGTGAGTTCAAAACATATTCATGGAACAAAATCCATAACACAAATGTCTATAGCAATTTTACTCATAATTGGCCCAATTTAGACATGGTGGCACACACCTTTAATCCCAGCCCTCAGGTGGTAGAAATAGGAGGAACATGATTTTGAGACAAACTTGAAATACATAGCAAATTCTGGGCACATATCAAATTCTGGGTCAGCCTGGACTACATAGCAAAACCCTGTCTCAAACATCACCAACAAAGTAGCACCCAAGCTTTCAAGCAACCATGATGGTCTTCAATAGGTAAGTGGATAAACAAACTGTGGTATATCCAGGCAATGGAGTATTTTTTCAGTGCTAAAAATAAAATTGCTATCAGTCACAAAAGACATAAAACAACTTTACACACATATTGTTTAAGTGAAGGATACCAACATGAAGAGGTTACATATTGTAAATAATGAAGTTCTGGAAAATAACTGTGGAAACAGTTAAAATACGAGCAGTTGCCAGGGATTAGGGGCAAGGGAGTAACGAATAGGCAGAACACAGAGGATTTTTAGGGCAGTGAAACTACCCTATATAATCCTATAATGGTCAATGTGTTAATATAAGTTTGCTAAAGGCCATTGAATGGGCAACACCAAGAGCAAAGCCCAATGTCAAGCACATGCTTGGTTGATATACTAATGTAGGTCCGTCATCCTAAGTCTTAATGTTTATAGGAATGTAAATAAGGGGGAATGGGTATAGGCTATGAAACCAGATAGACCAAGATGTTTGGAAAATATGAGCAAGGAAGGCAAAAGGACACATGTGACATGAAAGCAGAGCTATGGTAAGGGGGTTAGGAGAGAAATAGGGGAAGGAAAACAACAAAAATAATTTTTGTGAGAGAGATCAACAAAGAATAAATTTTTAAATGTTCCAGCTGTCTCAACCAGTATATAAAAGAAATATACTATAAGAAAAAAACTGCCATAATGAAACCTAATTCTTTGTATGCTGATAAAAATAAAAAGAAAGCTGGGCATGGTGGTGACACCTTTAATCCCAGCACTCGAGAGGCAGAGGTAGGAGGATTGTCATGACTTGGAGGCCACCCTGAGACTACATGGTGAATTCCAGATCACCCTGGGCTAGAGACCTTACCTTGAAAAACAAAAATAAAATAAAATTATAAAGTGGGAAAAAATAAAGTTTAAGATACTAAAGAGAGGGCTCAGTGGGTAAGAGCTCTTGCAGTGCAAATATGAAGACCTGAGCTTAATCTCTGGCACCCATGTAAAAATCCAGGCATGGCTGTGCACGTCTTTAACACTAGTGCTGAGGGAGGCAGAGACGGGAGGATGTCTAGGGCTTTAGTCATCAGCAAATCTGGCTGGAAAATGTTGAGCTCCAGATTCAGTAAGAAGCTCTATCTCAAGGAACTGAGGCCAAAGAGCAACATAGGAAACTCAATGTCCTCTGGCCTCTGCATATGTATCTGTGCACATGAATGTATACTTCACCAAAGATAGAGACTACATAGCGCACACACACACACCCAAAAATAAAATTAAAGGTTAAGCCAAGTATAGTTGCTCATGCTTATTATCCCAGCATAAGGGAGGCTGAAGAATGAGGATTTCTGAGAGTTTGAAGCTTGCCTGGGTTAAACAGTTGAGACTGCCTCAACAAAAACAACACAATAACAACAAAGTTTAAAAAGAAAATATACCTGATATTGTTTCCACTAGGTCCTGTACTGATGTAGCCTGAAATTTGACAAAGCCAAATCCTACAGACTGTGTGCTTAAAATGCAGGTTCAACTCACTAGCCCTTCAGGTCTCTTATGTGAAAACAAGACTATTCATTGGAGAAAAAGAGTGAAGATTAGAATAGAAATACCAAGAGTTGACTGTGCAGCTCTGAGTGCTCTAAACCCTCCGTTTTCTCTGAGTTTTCCTTAGCAACAGAGGCAGCACTTCCTCCCTGAATTAGTTACTTTCTCACTGCTGTGACCAAATACCTGACAAGAAGCAGTTTCAGGAAGAAAAGGTTTATTTTGGCTCACAGGTTACAGTCCATCATGGAAGGGAAGACATGGTGGCAGAAGCTTGAAGCAGCTGTTCACATTCAGTGAGGAAGCAGAGAATAATGAATGCTGCTGCTCAACTAGCTTTCTCCTTTTTATTCTGTCCAGGGACCCAGCCTAAGGATTGGTGCCGCCCAAATTTAGGTTAGCTCTTCCCATCTCAATCAATCTAATCTAGAAATTCCTTCACAGAAATACCCAGAAATTTGTTTCCATGCTGATTCTAAATCCTGTCACATTGACAACCAAGATTAACTGCCATTCTTCCCAATTTAATGGGAGCTGGTCCTACATGACTTGGGAACCTTCTCAAGATCTAATGTTGAAATCATAGTATTTGTAGACAAACAGATGAAACTAGGAATCATTATGTCAAGCAAAGTATTACAGATTTGGGCAAATACAGCATGTTTTCTCTCATATATGGGACCTAAATTTAAAAGTACATGTAGGGCTGGAGTCTCAGGTTAAGACATTTGCCTGTAGAGCCTAAGGATCTGGGCTCAATACTCCAGTATCCACCATAAAGCCAGATGTGCAAGGTGATGCATACATACATCTGGAGTTCATTTGCAATGGCTAGAGGGTCTGACATGCCCATTCTCTCTATACATAAATTCTCTCACAAATCAATTAAAATTATATGTATATGTGTTTGCACATGTATGTGTATGTGTTTACAGGTCATACAACTAGAAAGAAGATCATGAGAGGGGAGGAAGAGATCTTAATAGATATGGGAAATAGGGTAATTGAATACATTTAGTGACAAAGAAGAAGGGACTAAATGGGGGGGGGGGTGAACCAGAGGGGGAAATGAGCATGGGAAGGCAATAGGGGAGAACAAATCAATATATACAAATATATACAATATATACAAATCAATATATGCACTCCATGATAAAATCCATTGCCTTTTATGTTAACTTTAAAACTAATCTGAAAACAGAGCCATTATTAATTGTAAATATAAAAAGCATTGGTGCTGGAGAGATGGTTCAGTGTTTAAAGATGCTTGCTTGCAAAGCTTGCTGACCTAAATTCAGTTCCCCAGTATCCACATAAAGCCAGATGCACAAAGTGGCACATGAGTCTGGAGTTTGTGTGCAGTGGCAGGAGGCCCTTATATGCCCATTCATATTTCTCTCTCTCTCTCTCTCTCATAAATCTGTTAAAGAAGCATCTTTATCAAATAAAATGTTAAGTATATGTTAGTGTGGTCCTTACTGAGAACTAAAGAAAGAGAGTAAAAATAGAAAATTTATCTCTTTGGTATTACAAGAATGATTATCCAAAGGGAAGGTTTCAGTAAATCTTTAAATTTGGGGAGAGGAAACATTTGGCTAATCTTTCTCAGTACCAGCCAGTATCACCCCTTATGGCTTCCAGACTCATTACTGGATTTGGATTCCTAAATGTTCTGGGGCAAGTACAGTCAAACCTGTGAGCAAAACATATATGTATACACACATACATACATACATACATACATACATACATACATACATACAGTAAAGGATAACTGATTTATATTGGAAGAAAACCTCAGTAATAGGTATGAAAATTGGTTCTGGAGGGGTCAGAAAAAAATGCAACTTTAGGTTACTCCAATAAAATATATAAAAGTCATTTAAACCATTTTTGAGTATACTTCTAGCTAGCTATGTGGCATTAGTTACCATTCATAATGCTTTGCAGTCATCACTACTATCTATTTCTAAAACTTATAATCACCTTAAATAGAAGCTTTACACTCATTAAGCAAACATTCCTTTCTCCATACTCCCAGTCCCTGGTAACCTATAATCTACTTTCTGTCTCTGCATTTGCCAAGTCCATATAATCTCATTTAAATAGTATTATACAACTTTTATCCTTGTGTTTGGATTATTTTACTTTGAATCATGTTATTAAGGTTCATTTGCATCACATCAAAGGGACACATCTCTCCCTGGAGGACTCAAGCAGGTGTTAAACACCATTATTAAATATTATTTTAAGCTGGGTGTGGTGGCGCAACACCTATAATCCCAGCACTTGGGAGGCAGGGGTAGGAGGATCGGTGAGTTCGAGGTCAGCCTGGGGCTACAGAGTGAGTTTCAGGTCAGCCTGGGCAAAAGTGAGACCCTACCTCAGAAAAAAAAAATAGTATTTAAAAATATTATTAGAATAATTGGCGCTGTGTTGTGCTTTCATTAAATCTTCATAACAACCCTTTTAATGTTTTCTGTGAATGCTTAAAACTGTCAAGAGCAGGCTGTTTGACAGGCCTTTCCCTTATGGTTGGCTACCTTGAGCACAGGACTGTCGGCTAAGCAGCTTTCTTGACAGCCAGCAAGACTGCCCTCATGACTGCTTTGAATACTCCATGGATGCCTAGAAGCTACTCTACAACCATAGTTGCTTGCTACTGAAGCACAACTCCAGCTCTAGAAGGCACTTGGTGAAGCTATGGTTAACTCTAGCACCCAAATCATAGAGGGAGCACCACTTTGCCTTTTGTTCCAGCAAGGCTACCTACCCTCTACTGGCTATAGTCTTTATAGCAAGCTGTTTGGCTCACTTTCCAAGTCAGCAGGGAGATACTCTCCTGTGCTCCCCCTTCCTCCCCCGCCCCCGTGTTGTAACATTACACCCCATTTGCTTTGTATTCTGGTAACATGAGGCAGCAGTCATGGCAGTGGCAAAGATGGCAGCACCTGCTGCCTCAGCAGCAGCAGTGGTAGCAGCATCGACAGCAGAAATGACTGCTGGGGACTTCCAGCCAGTAGCTGAGACCAGAAACAGTGGGGAGCAAAAACAGCAGAGATGGGCTGGAGAGATGGCTTAGTGGTTAAGGCACTTGCCTAGAAAACCTAAGAACCCAGGTTTGATTCCCCAGTACCCACATAAGCCAAAAAGTAAAACCAAATAAACAAAAGACTACATTTGCAGTGGCTGGAGGCACTGGCACATCCATTCTCATTCATTCTCTCTCTTCCTAAATAAATGCTTTTTAAAAGGTGGCAGAGATGATTGATGGCTAGTGGAAGTATAGAGATGATAAAAGAGTATAATGCCAAGGGTGAAGAATGATAGAGGACTGTGAAAAGCCGGAGACAAACTGGGCTTCCAGGCACTTAAGAGGGAGCTGCCAAGCCTTAAAAGCCGAGTCCCAATGCTCTAGGCCTGAGCTGTTAACACTGGCCACTGCTGCTGGAAGGTAAGGAAGAGTTGCCAAGTGCCAGGGTTGGTGGTAAAGCCTAAAGCAACAAACCTTCAATCTGAATACCTATAGCCTTTATGTCTCTGGCTTCTGAAGCTTAGAAAAACAAGCCTCTAGGTGCCAGGCTTCGGGAGTTGACTCCTCTGGGTCTACCAGTCCATCCCCAAGGTCTGGAGTGTCCATCTGGGTAGATACATAGGACCCTAACCAGCATCCATCCTGTACTATGTCCTATTTATGGCTGAAAATTCCAGCACTTGTACATAACTTTACTTATACATTCATCTGTTGATGCACATGTACTGCTTTCACATTTGAGTTAGTATAAATAATGCTGCAACAAATAATAGTGTATGAGTATGTGTCTTTCCTTCAGTTCTTTTCGGTGGACATGAAGAAATGAATTGGTAGACCTGCGAATGTTCACTTTTTTAGGGAATTGCTTAATTGTTTTATAGTGGCTGCCTCATTTAATATTCCTACCAATAAGGTGAGGATTTCTCTATATCTTCTCCAGTATTTACTTTTTGGCTTTAAAAACTCTTATAGCCTGTTGGGAGTGGTGGCACACGCCTTTAATCCCAGCACTTGGGAGCAGAGGTAGGAGGATCACTGTGAGTTCAAGGCCACCCTGAGACTACATAGTGAATTCCAGGCCAGCCTGAGCTAGTCAGAGACCCTACCTCAAAAAAAAAAAACAAAAAAAAACAAAAAACTATTATAGACAGGCATGGTAAGCACATGTTTGTAATCCCATTTGGGAGGCAGAGGCATTAGAATCAAATGTTCAAGGCCTGCCTGCTCTCTATAGCAAGTCTCAAAAATTAAACAAATATACATTAGAACTAGGTGTGATGGCATATACTAATAATCCCAACATTTGGGAGATGGACATAAAAGGATCCTAAATTCAAGGCCAGCCTGGGCTATGTAGCAAGTTCCAGGCAAGTCATAACAAGACCCTCCCTTTCTCTTTAAAAAAAAATTGTCTACTTCCATTCCAGTGGGTATAAAGTGTGAATAAAAAGTTCTCTGCCCTTACATTTCTAAAATTTTTATTATTTATTTGAGAGGGAGAAAAGCACAGAGTATGGACACGCCAGGGCATCTAGTCACTGCAAACTCCAGATACATGTACCACCTTTGTGTATCTGGCTTTTGTGGGTTCTGGGGAATCCAACCTGCGTCCTTTGGCTTTGTAGGTGAGCACCTAAACCACTAAGCCATCTCTCCCTTACATTTTTAAATTTTTTTACTGAGATGGGATTTCATGTAGCTCAGGTTGGCCTCAGACTCCATGTGTTGCCAGGGATAACCTTGAACTTCTGATCCTCTTGCCTCTGCCCTGAGTGCTGGGGTTATAGATGTACAGCACCACATCTGGTTTTATGTGGTACTTGGGATCAAACCCAGGGCTTTGTACATTCTAAGCAAGGACTCTACCGAGCTACATCCCCACATCTCTGCTCATTAAAACTTTTTTTTTTTTTTTTTGTACGAGTCTCTTGCCACTGCAAATCAATGCCCATCTGGCTTTATGTGGGTAGCTGGGGAATTGCACGTGTACAACCAGGCTTTGCAAGCAAGTGCCTTTAACTGCTAAGCCACATCCCCAGGCCCTCTGTCCTTTTTTTGTGTGTGTGTGTGGTTTTTCGAGGTAGGATCTCACTCTAGCTCAGGCTGACCTGGAATTCACTATGTAGTCTCATGGTGGCCTCGAACTCACGGTGATCCTCCTACCTCTGCCTCCCGAGTGCTGGGATTGAAGGCATGCGCCACTACGCCCAGCTTTTTTTTTTTTTTTTTTTTTTGAGGCAGGTTCTTATTGCATAACCTAGGCTGTCCTTGAATTTGCTATGGAATCCAAGCTGGCCTCATAACTTGCAATCCTCCAGTAATGTGCCATCAGGCCCAGCTTTTCCCCATTCTTATTTGTGTTTGTGTGCATAGGCATGCCAGTGGCTCTTGCCACTGCCAACAAGCCCGTCTGGGTTTACATAGGTGGGCTGGGGAATTGAGCCTAAATATACATGGTTAAAAACCAATTACCAACCACTGAGCCATTTCCCCAGCCCCTTTGTCTCATTTTTATCTTATCTTCTTGTGGTAAACTTGTTCTTTTTAGTCTGGACAAGCCATCAAGAACAACTCCTATTTTCTTCTAGAATGTTATGGTTTTAGTATTTAATTTGCATAATTGATTCATTTTGAGTTAATTGTATATGGTGAGAAGTAGGGGGTACAACTTCCTTATTTCCTATGTGAAAACTCAGTTATCCCAGCACTGTCTTTTAAAGAAATTGTTCTGTTGGGTGAAGGTGTTACTTAACCTTTGTCAGGAAAAGGATTAGCAGGCTAGGGAAATTTTGCCCAATGGTAGAGTGCTTGCCTAGCATGTATGTATCCACAACTTTCAGCACAACTCATTTTGTTCTTTTTTCAAGATTGTTTTGGCTATTCACTGTTGTGGTTCCTTGCCAATTCTGTGAAAATTTGAGGACCAGCTTTTACCTATCTGGGGTGGGGGGAGAAGGCTGTTGAAATGTTTATAGGGACCGCACTGAATTTGTAGAACACTTTGGCTACTATTACATCTTACCAGTACTGTCTTCCAATCCATGACCATGAGTATTTTTTCCATCTCTTTAGGTCTTCTTTAATTTCTTTCAGCATTTTTTATGGTTATCAATGTGTTTTTCTCTTCCATGATTAAATTTAGCCCTAGGTATTTTAGCCTACTTTATCTGAAAGATGCTACTGTAAATGGAACTGTTTTCCATTTTTAGATCATTCATTGCTAATGTATTTAAAAAATTAGCCAGGAGTGGTGGCGCATGTCTTTAATCCCAGCACTTGGGAGGCAGAGGTAGGAGGATCACCTGAGTTCAAGGCCACCCTGATACTATATAGTGAATTCCAGGTCAGCCTGGGTCAGAGTGAGACCCTACCTCAAAAAACCAAAACCAAAAAAAAAAAAAAAAAAAAGTTTGATCTGGAGAGATGGCTTAGTGGTTGAGCACTTGCCTATGAAGCCTAGGGACCCCAGTTCGAGGCTCGATTCCCCAGGACCCAAGTTAGCCAGCTGTACAAGGGAGCACAAGCATCTTGAGTTACGCCCATTCTCTCTCTCTGCCTGTTTCTCTATAGCTCACACTCAAATAAAAATTTAAAATTAAAAGAAAATTAAAAAATATATTCATCAATAGTGCATTATGCAACTTTGTTGAATTTGCTTTAGTTTCTGTGAGGCTTATTTTTTCCCTTTGTTCTATTAATGTATTACCTGACTGATTGTCTTATGATGAACTGATCCTGCATTCCTAGAATAAATCATACTTGATCATAGTGTATAATACTTACATCTGTTGCTGGATTTGGCTTGCTAGGATTTTTCATTTATATTCATAAAGGATATTGTTCTATAATTGTCTTTTGTTGTGATATCTTCATCTGGTTTTGGAAAGGCCAAACTTTTCAATATTGATATACTCCTAGCAATCCTTGATGTACTTTGTTAGCTGAAGCTGCTATGATTATTTCTAAAAGTTGTCATTGCCTAACCAAAATTTGGACTCAATAGTAGTATGTGTTAAGTGAAGTTAAGATGCCAGAATTTCTGTGGTACAATGTACACAGAGGCATGCAAATTCCTAGGCAATAAAAATCTTAGAATTGATTAAACAGAGTAAGTCACTTTCTTCATTAACATTCCTTTCACAAGAGCTTTGAAAAATGCATCATGGAGTATGGCAGAGACTGGCTAGGTAGTCATTAAATCTGTTTCCTCTGCGTCCTGAGGATACATTCAGACATTTTCCAGTGTCCCTTGCAATTGGGCATGCCAATTGTCTGAATTCTAGATTTTTAGAACCCTAAAAGCCCCCCCCTCACATGGTCTTCTCTGCTTTTGGCTGATAGGGATGGCAAATAATAAAATGATGACCATGTTTTGAAGATTTCAATGGAAACGAAAGGATCACCTCCAGAGACAAGTTGAGATTATTATATTGGATAACAAAGTTATAATAGTAATAAGAATTTATTGATCTGTATAATTGATAATTCTGGAAAATTAAGCAAGGATTTTCTAGGAACAAAACAGATAGAAAGCCTAATAAAATCCTACTTGTTATATAAACAAATCTAGTCACCAAAATGTAGAGTCTCAGCCTCTATCCCAGTTCACAAACTACAGCCCCTTGAGTGGAGTCACTTAGAAGAAAATCCTTGCTATCTCCTTAAGTGTATTATAAAACCTTGCTTTCCCCAAAGGGACTGACAGCCAGTGTAATCATGTGCTGGGAACAGGGAAATGTCCAGACCTCTTGAAATATACTAGATTATTAGTTCTAAGTTAATGCTAATACCTGGTGACACAGACTGTCATTGTGGCCCACCAGTCAGAGTGGGATCAGATTATACATTTCTTCCTGAGAAATCCTATGGTGACTTTTCTAGTTCCTGGATACATTATTGAAATACACACAAGAAATATGGCATAAAGAATACAAAGGAGGGAATAGAGATGGCTTAGTGGGTACCTGAGTTCAATCTCCAGAACATATATAAAAATGGCAGAAGTAGTGGCACCCATGTTATTCCAGTACAGGAGAAGTGGGATGCAAGAAGATCCCTGAGACTCACTAGTCAACCAGTCTAGCCTAATTGTTGAGCTCCTAGCCATTTAGAGATCCCATCTCAAATAATGGTGGGCAGCATTCCTAAGGATCAATACCGGAGGCTGTCTTCGGGCCTCCTCATGCATGTGCATGTATGCACCTACGCAAACACATTTTCTTTAAAAAAGGACTATACTGCTGGGCGTGGTGGCACATGCCTTTAATCCCAGCACTTGGGAGGCAGAGGTAGGAGGATCGCTGTGAGTTCGAGGCTACCCTGAGACTCCATAGTGAATTCCAGGTCAGCCTGGGCTACAGTGAGAACCTACCTCGAAAAACCAAAAAAAAAAAAAAAAAAAAAAAAAATACACTAGAAAAAATTAGTCAAAGATCAGACTGAGCACATTTGAAAACAAGAAACAATAAAGATAACACCCTTTTTGTTCTAAGATTAAAGAAATGGAAGATAAAACTGAAAGTGGCAGCATCGTGTTCTAGGGGAGCTCCTGTAACCAGCTGACTAAAGGATACAGCAACCAAACTTTGTTTATGGATGCCTTTGCACAGTATGCTGGCACTTTACAACCCCACTTAGGGTTGATCCTGAAGAACAGTAAAGAGGTTAATTATCCCAATAGGAATATTCTGGTCACAAAAATGGTCAGAAACATAGATCACTGCCCATTCATTGAGTTGGCTTATATGGTCAAGAATTTGAAAAAAATCAGGATTTAAATGTTGAGAAGTATAGCTGATGAAGAGGCATACGGATATCCTTCTTGAAATGGGTACACAATGTGAGGATAGTCATTTGCTACATAAACAAGCACCAGAAAGAATCCACTGTTGAAAGGTATTATGTTCTATGAATGTCACCCCTACACTTGTCCAAGAGATTCCTGAACAAAGTGGCCACAGCTACTGCTAAATGCTTAAAATGCCAACAGAAAGTATCAGCAGTAGCCATAGCCAGATTGGCCTTGGAGAAAGTCTATACCCATGCCTGCCAACATAGCTCTTTGGACTGAGTTCTATAACCTGGGAGCTGCTGCGGGTTGTAGGCACCATTTTTCTTCTCTAGTCAGCCACCTCTTCCAGGGATTGGCTGCCCTGTAATATAGTGGTGACATGCTAATATTGGGCTCCTTTTGATGCCTGCCCCAAGGTCCCTCTTCTGCTACCTCCTCCATTTCACCTTCTATAATCAACTCTAGTAAGTGGGCAGACAGAAGGTCAGCCTTTTGCCCTTGACTGGATATGGGATCAAACTGGGCCTAGGGCAGGGTTATCTACAGGGTTTTCCCTTTCAGTGTATAAACTAAAAGACTAGATGAGGCAGGGCTGAGCCATACTCCCACCTGAAGACCACCAGAAAAAGTAGGCTACCTCATCGCTAGGTTCCTATAAACAGGAAATCCTGGGAATGGGGAGAAATGGACCAAAATGATTCTTCCGAACACACAAATGAAGAAAGACAAAGTAGAACAGCAGTAGGCTGAGTTCTTGAGCTAGGGATTAAGACCTGACCTTTTAGCCTATAACATCTCTGTGCAGCCCTTGGAGGGAAAGAAAAGCCCTGGAGAAGCCATGGAACACCTGGAAGCTAGTGATCCAAACAGACCTCCATGCTCTTGATTTCTCCTCTGTGTCTTTATGTCCTAGGTACACTCTAAACACAAAACACTCAAGACCACAAAGAATGATTCTTAAGTCTTTGGAGTGTCAGATTGTTTTATGAATCTGATATAAACTTGCTAGTCTTCTTTTCTGAAAAACATGCATGCAGATACCCACAAAAACATAACATTCTCCAGGGGTAGTTCCTGACCTAGTGCAGCACCCCTCACCTTTGAGGATGAGCAGAGAGAGTATTTATCCAACTATGTGAAACTATAATGCTATCAAAGAAGCCAGACACAAAGAATCACATATTGTATAATTTCATTTATATAAAATGTCCAGAATAGACCAATGGAAGGAGGCAGGAGAAAGGTCACTTAGGGAGTTTAGGGTTTCTCTTGAGGGTGATAAAACCATTCTAAAATTTTTCAGAGATGGCTGAATAACTGAAATATATTGTTAACAGCCACTGAACTGTATATCTTAAATGGATGAACTGTATGGTACATGAATTTTATCTCAGTAAAGCAGTTTTTAAAAAGTGAGACTTAAGAATTATAAATAATCACCCATATGAGCTTTAGTCCCCATTGAGTAGGGGCAGAAAGAACCGCTAGAGAAACACCAGGGATGGGGCTCTGAATGTGGCATATGGGTTAGACAGGAAAGGATTCTAGAAAAATGAGGCTTGTATTTATCACCTTGAACTTAAAGAAAATTAAGCATCACAACATGATCAGCTCTATACTTTAGCAACAATAACAATAGTCTGACTTGCCAACTTAGACATTTAAAACAACTGAACTTTATAGTATTGAAAATATAAAACGTCCCCCTGGGAACAAGAGACAGACTGGAGAGTACAAAGCTAGAAGGTAAAACTGCTGTGCAAGAGATTTGGGGGACCAGAGTGTCACCCTTCCCCTCCCCTCCACAATTTGGAGGCAGGAAACTGGTTTGGGGGAGAACTGAAATGTATTGCCAAAGCTAAAGAGAGGCTTAGATAGGATTCAGACTCAGAACCCTGGTTCCTGGCCTGTGCCCCAGCTACCACTAACATTACAGCTGTTCCATTGACAGATGATGGATGTTCTGTTGTCCCTTTTGAAGAGAAATGCACTTCAGAAACATGTTTCCAAAAAACATTGCTAAGGGTTTTATTTCTAACAAGAGGAAAATAATAAAATAAAATTAAAATAGGCTTCAGTTGGAACCAGTTTGTTTTGCCTTTTTTTCCCTTTTGAACAAATTAATTACACACCAACAATCTTCTTTTATTACAACATGAACCCAGGAGGAGGAAAGGAGACAGGGGAAGATGGGGAGTGTGAGGACAAGCACCAAAAGCCTTCTTCAGACCAAAGGGAGCCCTGTTCAGCCCCCTACAAAATTAATTTGAAATGAAAAACTGAGCACAGCTATGTGAAGTTTCCTCCTCCTGAGTGGACCAGTACGCGGTGGGGTGGGGAGGGAGAAAGAAGGTGAATGGGGGAAGGAAGGAAGGAAAGAGGAAGGAGACAAAAGAGTGAGTGAAGGGGGGAGGGGAGGTTAGTGTAGCATGTCCTGACCAGGATCAGAACTGGGAAAAAAGGGAGAAATCCCCTAGTTTGCATTATACCCTGGCCTTAGTCTCTGGAATGGTGCTGGCTCAGCCCCAGTTGCCCTCCCCTCTGCCAACCTATCTGCCTCTGGTGTCTGGGAATGCTGGTTAGAGGTTACCAGGGATGAGAGGACTCCAGGGGCCGGCCCCCAGGAGCTGAGGTCTGAATAATACCTTGGAGTCAGAATATAAAAATCACAGGACTGGGGTGAGGGGGGGAACGGGTCCTCCCCCCACCTGCATGCCCACTTCCAAGAAGTAGGTTTGATGGTCAGAAAGAGGATCCTTGAGGCCAAGGGGATCTTTGTTGGGTTCTGTGCTAGACTCAGCCACTGTCACAACTGTTGCTGAGGTGGCTGCTGTGGGCAGGATAGATGCAGCCGGGAAGTCAGAGTAGAGAAAGGGGCTGAGGGACTGGAAGCAGCCTCTAAGGCTGGTTCTAAGCCATCCTGGTTCTCCTGGGTGATGGGGCTACCAGTGGTGGGGAGGGATGCAGGGGGGGCCTCACCCCCAGTCTCCTCCTCCAGCTCTTCATCCTCTTGGGCTTCCTCGGCCTCTGGCCCTGAGCTCCGTACCCTCTTTGGCTCTAGCTCCTCTCGGGCTGGGTCATCGGCCTCCCCACCCCGATCCACCTTCCGCCGCCGGCGTTTCTCCAGGGCACGGCCCCGTGCCCGACTCCCATGGCGCTCTGCCTTCTCCAGCTGTGATCATAGACAGGCAGAAAGACAGTTTGTGAGTTGGGTATGGTGGTACATGCTTGTAATTCCAGCACTCACAAGGCTCAGGCAGGAAGACTGCAGTAAGGCCATCATGGGCTATACAGCAAGTACCAGGCCAGCAAGGGAATCATACTAAGATTTTATCTCAACCCCTTCCCTGTCCCCCCGCCTCCCGCAAAAGAATACAGGTTATGGGTAGATCAGTAGTCATGGCCTGGCCCTTCTCCTCACCTCCAGAAGTGTGTGAATTCTCTCCAGGTCTGGAGGCTGTCCAGCCTGTAGCAGCTGCCAGATGCTATTGTTCTCATCAAGGGTCACCTCAAGCAGATCTCCCTCCATCATGAGCTCCTCCAGAGGGACCCGGGTTGCCTCAGGCAGTTCTAACACAGGCCCAGTCAACTGTGGCAATAGCGAGGATAGTAGCTCCAGATCTGGGAGTGTGGGGATAGGCTGGGTTAGGGGATCTCCTTGGTCTTATACTACACCACTATGACAGAGCTGAAGACATCATGGGTCACTCTAATGATATCCGGTCAACAGACTACCCACACCACTTCTAGACCTACCTCTCTTACCTGAGCCCTCCTCTGTGGCTACCTTCTCAGGATTGGTCACACTGTCCCCATTCTCCAGCATACCCTGGACCTACCAAGAAAGGTAGGAAAGGCAAGAGTAACTGAAGAGCCATGTCTAACTCTTCCTTAACCTCCAACAAAGGAGCCTCCACTTCCTGGAGGAGGGCAAACACGGGGTGCAGGGAGCAGGGTCCAGGAGTGTGTATGAAGATAGGGTGGGGCAGCAAAGAGACTGTTAAAGGAGACTGAAAACTGAAGAATGGGGAAAAGCTGAAGCCTTACAGGGCAGTCTAGAGAACAGGAATTTGATAAAAACTGAGCAGAGGATCTCACCTTAGGCATATCCTTGCCAGTACTCTCTCTGAAAGAGTCAGAGGCAAGGTCTGAAGAGTAGGTATGGGACTCCTCAGGCCTAGATTCAGCCTGTAGCTCTTGGCGGAGTTCAGCCAACCGTCCCAACAGAGCAGTCACTTCCTCAGAGGCCAAAGCCTGTCTAGCACGCCCTTGCCAGCTGATGGCCCTCTCTGTGAGACACTGTAGGGCCTCACCTTCAGGCAGCCGTACAGGCAGTCTCTGAAGGGCTACCAGCAGTGCCAGGATGGTCTCCAGACGTGGGCGCCGTGAGCGCATACAGAGTGGGCACAGGAATTTTGTGTCCCATTCCCACCAGGTCAGCAGTGGAGATGAGGTAGGACTGGATCTTGGGGAGCTGAGGAGGCGGGGCACTGTCACACACCGCCCATGGAACCAGTCCTGACACAGGTCACACTGCAGAGCTCCTACCCCAGCTGGCACTTGCCCACATACACAGATGGAGGTCGTAGAAGAAGCTGTGTTTGATGATGCCAGTGGACTGGGCTTGGCTGAGTTGGTGCGACGAAGCTGCAGGATACCCTCCTTTTCCTTCTGTTCCCCCTCTTTGAAGGCCACGATCTGCCATGCCCAGGACAGGAGGGAACCACAGGTCAACACCATGTCTCCTTCCTTTTCAGGCCTTCTCAACACCCCACTCCCAAACCAGGAAAACTGAGCTCAGGGAGCAAGTGGTCTGCCCATGTTCACAGGGCTCAGACATTCAATCATTGTCAGGCTCTTTGCCCATCTGTATCTAAGCTCCTTACCACAGAGCCTGGGTCCCTGAGGTCCTGCGCAGACAGCCCCAGTAGCTCTGTGTCAGATTTGTACAACCCCAGCTCCTTCTCCATCCACCGGCTGCGCTTGGTGCTGTCTGAGCCGGCGTCTGCACACGGGCAGAGCACCTGAGGCAGGCAGACAGAGGGAAATGACCAGGCTTCCCTACCTCCCATACCCTCTCCTCCCTTCCTCAGTGCCCCTCAAAAACCCATGCTCTCAGATGAGCCATATCTGAACAACCAGACTAAGCAGAGAGGCTATGTAGGTCAAAGTACCAGTCCTTACCTCCAATAGTGTATAGCATGAATTCTTCTTGAGGAAGGTCTTGGAGGCCTTCTCTCTCCAGGAGTGTGCTGTCAGTACCTGCAGCTCTAGCTGTCTCAGTTCCTCCAGACCCACAGGGAGGTCCCGACCCACAGCCACCAGGCCTTCTAAGTCATCCAAGCAGGGGTAGTGGTCACCATTCTGAGTACAGGGGCAAGAGAAAGCTGAATTCAACTGGCCAGTATCTATTTATTCTCTGGCCTGGCTCCTAAGCTGGGAAGAGAGACTGTACTTACAATCTCCAAGTGGAAACAATAGGCATTATCCTCAGGAACACACCTACCTGGCTCTCTACCATGACACTTGTATCCTCTGACTGGCTCAGTCCAGGTAGCCAGTAGGTCTCCAGGAATACCAGACTAGCTATTCTGTTGTGGTTTGCACCTTCTATACCCTAGCAGGTATCTGCCTTGTTCCACTCTCATAATAACTGACACCCCCCATCTCACCATCTTCATCTTAACCAGCACCCCACTCCCCTTCAGGCTAGCCTCACAAGTCCTCCTTTACACTGTTCTTCAGGAACATTTTGCCTCTTCATAATGTGCTATGCCCCATTCCTATCTTTAGCCACCTAACACAGCACAATCAAGCATACATGCTATCTCTTCCCCACTAAACAGAAAGTCTGGGGTAGGGACAGTGGACAAGGTTCTCACTTGAATCTCATCCACATCAGCGATCCATGCCCGGGCTTTAGCAAGCGCTTCCTTGAGCGCCTGGATGTTGGGTAGGTGAACAGGGATGTTTTCCGCTTCATGAATTATGGCCTCAAGTGTAGCTGGTGGATGTTTCTGTCTAAAAGAGAAAAGAAAAAAAAGAGGACTAGTCTAGCACATCTATAGGCCAGTAGTTCAGCCTGACCAGTAGAATATGCATGGACCCATTGGGTACTTGTTATTCTTGCTGCCACTTGGTCCTATTTGCTTGTATCTTGGTAAGGATGACTGCTGAGCGAACCCTGCTTCTTCTAGACTGCATGCAACTATACATCCTCTACCACAGCTCTTGCACCTGTGTTTGTCTGTTACTCTACCAGCTGGCTAACAGTGCCCACACACCACTTGTGGGTATCATGCATGGCTGCAGTCTGTCACGACATCTCACGTGTGGCATTTTTCTACTCATACATGGCCATCTGCTTGTCCCTTTTGCTCCTCTGCATGTATGCACTCCAGTCTATCTTGCTAGTCCTCTCTCTCTATGTATCTATATCTATGCCTATTCTTCTGTGCTTCTCCATCAGCCTATTTCTGCCTCTCTGTGTTTACAGATTTGAAGGGGGGGGGAGGGAGGAAGACAGGGAACAAAAGGAAGGAGACTCAATATACCTATATAGGAACATGTGATGCCCCAAGGCCACCCACAGAAGTTTTCTTCAGGTTCTCCACTAAACTTTAAAGGGTGGAGGAAGGCAGGAAGGGAAAGAGCTAGACCTACCTGGCTTCCAGGCAGAGGTGGGCTTTCTCCTCCCAGCGTTCAGCAATGGTCAGCAGCTCCTGCAGCTCTGCCTGGGCCTTATCCACAGCAGGGCTAGGCGCTACACTGGTGCCCGCAACCAACAGTCCCCGCATGACAGCCAGGGTGCCCCTTCGGGCAGAGGGAGCCAGCGTGCGTTTTACCTCATCCAGCCACCGTGCCTGTTCCACCTGCCGCTGGAGCTGCTGGGCCTCAGGCACCTCCACCCCCAGCTGCTGCCCCCTCTCCAACAGGGACTGCAGTAGCCCTGGACTGGAGGGCAGTGAGACCAGGGCCTCACGGGCCTCAGTCTGGTAGGCTTCCACCTGTTCCAGAATACCCTACCAGAATACAGGAGGAAGAACAAACTCCTCAGCTGGGTCCACTTAAAGAAGACTTAAAGAGGTCCCACCACCATATACACTTGCCCCAATACTTTCTTCCCTTTTAACCTTTAGAGAAAAGGAAGCCTAACCTCAGGAATATATTAATATGCTTGTTCCTAGGCATTTTTAATATCAAATGGGACTTCCTCTCAGAGCACTGAGAACACTCTGCCCTGTATACTATGCTATACTCAGTCCTTACACAAACCTTTTTGCTTACCCTAGGGCCCTCTGTCTTCGCCATCCTACTTCTCCTCTACCTTTATATATTTTATTCATCTTTCCAGACCCAACAAGCACCCTCGTTACCTCCTTCTCCACCTCTTCCAGCAAAGCTTGCCTTGATTCTATCTTATACTCATAACCTTACTCCCTTACCCCTGAAATCCCACATCTAAGAGGCAGTTATTAGAACTTGCCTTATACTTCCCACTATTCTCTTACACATGCACCCACACCCTGTCTCATCCAAATAATCCCCCAATCCCTGAGTAGCACTAGAAACCCATCTCTCCTCACCTTGACATCCCCAATCTGGTGCATGGCACAAGGCAGGTTGTTCATCTGGCCTAGAAAGGCCCGTAGCTCAGCCAGGGTCATCTGTAGACCAGCCACCCTGTCGGGGCTATGGAATTTCACATGTGGGGTTTCAGATCCAAACCCAGTTCCCTCCCCACATCTCTGTACTAAGACCCAATACCTTTCCTTGTCATACCTGTCCACCTTGATCTTGCACCTCCGTATTTCCCCAATTACCCATGTTACAGGGAGGGTTTTAAAATATAAGCATATTGATAGAATTAGGGGAAAGAATTAGGAGAGAAGGAAATATATGGAGGGTGGAAGAGCTTATTAACTAACTGATGGTAATAGAAGCCAGACTTTATTTCCACCCCACTATCCACATGGAACTGGCAAGCAAGGGAAGCACTGAGCCACACCCATAATCATGAACGTTTTCATCTACTCTACTGGGAGCCCCAAACTAGGTAGCTCCAGCTATACTCAAGTTTTCTGGCTATATCCTGTTCTTGCCCTTAAACCTCCCACAATTCCTTTCTGCTCACAAAATGCCTCATCCTACCCCTCAAATCTCCTCTAAGTATGGATAAAAAGAAGTACTTCTAGCTTTCTGATTGCTGGGTCTCTCCTCTCCATGCTAAGCTGCCTAGCCTCTTTGCATTCTGCAACACTTCCCAGGCCATCTCATACTTGGTAATTTCCTGCTAATATTACCATGTACCCAATGATATTCAGAATCTACCCCTTGTAAAATAGTTTTCCCACATACTAGATCTTCAACAAGCTATATGTACCCCAATTCCTCATGCCAACATACCCAGCTTCCTGTCCACTGACCAGTCCCAGAGCTCGGGACACACAAGCTTCTGCTTCACTCAAGCAGTTCTTTAGTCGCTGCAGCAGCTCGCTGTTAGGAAACCTTCGCTCACGGGCCTCAGATTCTAGTGCCCTCAGTTCTTCAAGACCTGGAGGGAGAATGACAGCAGCAAGGAGTAGGCAGTATTAAGTAAAAGCAGAGGAAGTGGGTCAGGGGTACAGAAGAAAAGACAATGGAACTTGCCTGTGGAGTCCCTCCGACCCCCCCATCACTCACTGCGCTTTCGCCCATCTTCCACCTCCAGGGCCACTCGAACTTTGCTAGCCCAGGTGTCAAAGGACTCAGCCCGAACCTTCAGCTTATGAAGCATGGCAGGGAGTTCATCTAAAGTGTACCGATACCTGGAGAAAAAGGACAGAGAATACCATGTCTAGCACAAATGTGTACCCTCTTCATACATCCACTTCCTCCAAATAGGCCCCAGACTTACCGCAGGTACTGACGGCTACTGGAACACTTGCAGAGGTCGTTGATATGAGAAAGGCAGACAAGGCCATCTGGGCAGTCATAACAGGCCAGGGCAGATAAGAAGCATGTGGTCTTGCATTTGATGCACTGACGCTCATCATCTGGGAGCAGCTCAAAAGCCTCTCGCTCAGCCTCAGTGATACCCTGGCAGCATTCAATCCACCCACGTTATACAAACCAGTCAGGGTGGCAGAAACCCCCATCTCAGCTACCATGGAGCTCCACTTTAAACTCAAATCTGAGGCTGGATAGATGGATTAGTGGTTAAGGCACTTGCTTGCGAAACTTAAGGACCCAGGTTCAATTCCCCAGCACCCACATAAGCCAGATGCACAAGGCAGTGCATGTGTCTGGAGCTTGTTTGCAGTGGCTGGAGGCCCTAGTGCGCCTACTCTCATTCATTCACACACACTCTCTCTCTCACTCTGCCTTTCTTTCTCAAACTAGTAAATTAAAAATCTTTAAATATTAAAATTTAAAAAAACTCAAATATGTACTGAGGATTGGAAAGCCAAACCTCATAGCACACCCACTGTCAAGTCCAGACTCTCAAAGTAGGGTCAAGACTCAGATGGATCAGGGCAAGATGAGATCAGTGTGGGCTGAGGATGAGAGAATTTTTAAAGGAATAAAAATCTGATAAGAATCAGATTAGGAACTAAGCAAGGTGGCACACACTTGTAACCCCAACATTCAGGAGGTTGAGGCAGAAGGATTGCTGGGAATTCAATGCCAGCCTAGGTTACAGAATAAGATCTTGTCTCAAAAAAAAAAAAAAAAAGATTCAAATTAGTACAATGGGCTTTTTGGGTGAGAAAGGCAAGGAAAGTGGTAGACCAAGGCACCAGAGAGATGGCAATGTAGGTGTATGCTGGGGAGCAATGCAACCACTCACGTTCTAGGCACTAGGATGCTGCTAAGCAAACAGAAAATATTGTGTGTATCGACAGAGTCTGCAACTGTACGTAAGTCTTTGTATAAAGGTTTAAAGACACAAAAACTATTTTTTTTCAAAAGCAATATCCACCTGAAATGAAGGAAAAGCCAAGTATGTTGGAGTAACTGACAGACCACAATTATGGGCAATCTTAGGGCTGGATAGAGAACTCAGTCAATAAATTGCTTGCCTCACAAGCATGAGGACCTGAGCTTATCCCCAGTACCCAAGTAAATGCCAAATGTGGAGGCATGCACCTGTAATACTGGTGCTGGGAAGGCAGAGACTGATAGATCCCTCAAGCTTCCTAGGCAGACAGTCTAGCCTAATTTGTGACCTCTAAGCCAATAAGACATCCTATCCTAAAACAAAACAAACCGGTTGACAACATGACATAGCACAGACTTAAAGAGACATCATCTCTTAAGGATTCTAAGACTAGGATGTCCTGTACCCATGTCTGAAGAAAAGGCAAGTTGTACCAAATTCTGAATGTCAAAACAGGAAGGTCTATCTCTCTTCTCCAAACCTTGTTTTTGGTTCCTTCTCATACTGTGTGGCACTGTTACGGAGCCATTATGTAGTAACACTGGACAGAAAGAACATGGTGCATGGAAAACCTCAAAATCACCAACTAACACCAATGAAAAGCCCCAGAATTCCAACACTATTATAGCTGAAACTCTCCCTACAGTCTGCACTCAAAGGGAAGATATAAATGAGATTTGATTTTGTTTTGAGACAGGGTTTTCCTATGTAAGCATTGGCTATCAAGGAACTCACTGTGTAGACCAGATGAGCCTCAAATTTGGAGTGATTCTCCCTGTCTCTGCTTGCTAAGTACTGGGATTACAATCATGTAGTACTACGTGTGGTTTATAAGTAAGCTTTAAAAGAAGTATTATTCTAAACAGGCTACAAAGGATTCCTTAGGACCAGCATTCCTCTGCAACCTTTCCTTTTGTATTTCTGCAGTGATGGGATCAAACCCAGTGTTTTATACATGCTAGGAAATCTAGTGGGGACTTTCACTATGTCAGTTCCCTAACTAGTCAGAAATGGATCTTAAATGTGGCAAGTGATCTTATACAAATGGATTTTATAGCTCAGCACCAACAGCAAGTCCACTATACACAATACTGATACATACTTATGAGAAACCTATTAAAGTAGGAGCACTTTCTACATGAGCAGCATTACCACCCTAGAGTTTCTAAACAATTTGAAAGTAAGAAAATAGATGGGTATGGTGGCATATGCATCTAATTCCAGCATTTGGGAGGCTGAAGCAGAATGTTAAAAAAAAAAAAGCCTCCAAAACATAATAAATTAAGGTCAGGCATAGTGGCACATGCCTTTAATCTCAGCACTCAGGAGGCAGAGGTAGGAGGATTGTTGAGTTTGAGGCCAGCCTAAAACTACAGAGTGAGTTTTAAGTCAGCTTGGGGAAAAAACAAAACAAAAAATCCCACAAAAACAAAATCAAAAAATCAAAGTAACACTAATACTACTACTACCAATAAACTAGGAACTAAAACAGTATTTCCCAAGAAACACTTCCTATTTCAATCATTTTCTTCATGTATTAGTACGACTAATACTAGCAGCTATTATACTGCAAGAACAATAATACATCAGTTTGCACAGATCACCTCACTCAAGCTTTACATCTAGCTTGCAAGGAAGGTATTTGTTTCCATTTTACAGAGTGGGGAAGTGAGACTATCATTTACAATTTAATTAACTTGATAAAGTGACCAAGATAATCAGCAGTGGAAGTTTCATATACTTATCTATCTTGCTTGGTCATCTGCATAATGACAAATACCTGCTATATCAACTGCAATTACTGAATAAATATGTTTAACCCATGCAACTAATCAAAAGGATAACCAGAATTCCCATTTTTCAGATAGGGAGGCTCACCCTCAGTGAAATTAACTGACTTGTCCTAAGTTACCAGTAAAGGTAGAAATGAAACTAGATAACAGTTTTCAATGCAGCTACACTTAGTTCTTTTCATTATACCACAAGAATAAAGGCTATATTCAGGCCCTAATGGTTGCCTCTATCTCCCCCAACCTCCACCAGGCTAGAGTACCTGACCAACAGCACCACCACCCACCTTCTCCAGCAGAGCCTTTCGTAAACGCCGCTCCTCCTGCACTATAATGAACATCTCTTTATGCACAGCTGCTGCCAGGTTCAAGTCCAGCTTCTCAGGGCAAGCAGCCATCTTGCAAATGAGCTCCTCATGAGAGAACACACAGTATCTTCGGAGCCGGCGGTAGTGTTCGATGCACTGGCGCCCAGCTGGTAGCTGTGGACAGGTTCAAAGTTAAACACGGCCACGTCTGAAGGTAATGGTGCCTCAGCTTCCCCAGTGTTCCTGCTTGTTCCTACCAGCCCATCATATTTCAGACTTACCCAGTCAGCAGTGCAAAAGTTGACAGCCTCAGCAAAGTTGTAGCCTTGGTTAAAACCACTGTGGTAAGCACGGGGGAAAGTGATGACAAATTCTCCTGCACATTGGTTTGTGCGGACAACCTAAGAAAAAAGAAAGGCTAAGGCCACTGAGATAGTCTCACCTTATTTTGAAGTCTTGCTACATAGTCTTAGATTCTAGTGTTGTCAAAAAGTAATTCTGGGGCTGAAGAGATGGCTCAGTGGTTAAAGGAGCCTGCTTGCAAAGTCTAACAGTCTGGGTTCAATTCCCCAGTACCCACGTAAAGCCAGATGCAAAACGTAGCATATGTATCTAGTTCATTTGCAGTGGCAAGAGGCCCTGGTTCACCCATACTGTCTCTTTTTCTCTCTCAAATAAATAAAAATCTCTCTTAAAAAAGTAATTCCAAAAGAAAAAAGAAAACAAACAACAACAACAAAAAAGGCAATTCTGGCCGAGCATGGTGGTGCACACTTTTAATCCCAGAACCTGGGAGGATCAAAAAAATAAATAAATAAAAATGGGGTACTCTAGGTCTCAAGGAATTAAGGCAGAAGATAGACACTCAACATCTTCCTCTGGCCTCTACATGCTCTATCTGCATACGTACCCCAAAAAATATTTTAAAAGAATACTGAGCATGTCTTTAATCCCAGCACCAGGAGTTCAAAGCCAGCCTGAGCTACAGAATGAGTCTAGGTCAGCCTGGGCTAGAGTTGAGTCCCTACCTCAAAAAAAGTAAAAAATAAAAAGCCAGGCATGGTGGCACACACCTTTAATCCCAGCACTCCCAGCACTCAGGAGGCAGAGGCAGGAGGATTGCAATGAGTTTGAGGCCACCCTGAGACTACATAGTGAATTCCAGGTCAGCCCGGGCCAGAGTAATACCCTGCCTCGGAAAAACAAAACCAAAAACACTAAAAAGAAGATTTTTTCAACGCTTTTATCTAATTTCAAGATTTTTATCATTGTCCCTGTTTTCTCTATCTCTGTGACTCAGCTCTTTAAGGAATTCTTTAAAATAATTCTTAAAGAGGGAGAGAATGGGTGTGCCAGGGCCTTTAGCCACTGCAAAGGAACTCCAAACACATGTGCCACCTTATCTGGCTTATGTGGGTACTGGGGAATCAAACCTGGGTCCTTAAGCTTCGCTGGCAAGCACCTTAACTGCTAAGCCATCTCTCCAGCCCCAAAACATCTTTTATTGTCATTCTAGTAAGATTTCAATAAGGAATGTAAATAGCCATTTGTATGTTTAATTCATCTTTTTAACCAAGAAGTCTCACAAAACATTAAAAGATGAGTATTTAATGCTAGCCAAGGCACAAAGACATTAGTGCCAAGTATAACAATAATGTCTACTCTCAGCAAAGCAAATTTGCTATTCAGTCATTATTTTGGTGCTGGGAATTAAACCCATGTTCTCTGGGCTACATATCCTTAGGCCACAAATATAATATAGATCAAGAAGCTAGAGCTGGGTATTGTGGCACATGCCTTTAATCCCAGCACTTGGGAGGTAGCGGTAGGAGGATCATTTTGAGTTCAACTTATGCCTAATAATTCCTCTGCTAGGATTCTAGAGTAGACATAGTAACATTTTAATGTTAAATATCACCATCAGTGAATATAATCTCCATATGTATTTGGGTCATGTAGCAGCCTCCACCTTCTTAAATCAATCCTAATTTTAAGGTAAAATCAGCCTCTAAAGCATTTCATGTCTATATTATTGTAATGAAGGTATTACTGCAATAGCCTCCATTCCCAACCACCAGAACTCTACTTCCCAAGAACTGAAACTCTCACCATGGCATACCTCTGCTGAGCCCTTCTTGAATAAGTCCCATGCTCACATGATAAAGCCACAACTCTGAAAATAAATTCTTACTCTTCTGTGAAGGATCACCATTTCTATAAACCCTTTGCTAATATCTCATTCCTAAATGACCCAGTCTGTTATTCTTTAATGTCTCCCATACCTTATTCTACTTGTTTTATTGTTGTCTGTCCTCTTTAATAACAGGTGCACACCCAAAGGCAGGTTGACCTTCAGGGCAATAACCAATGGATTGCATATAGGTGCTTTAGCAGTAACTGGTGAATACTCTAGTCCCACACCTAATTTCACAAATATAAAAAAAACAAGTTCCAGGACTGGAGAGATGGCTTAGAGGTTAAGCGCTTGCCTGTGAAGCCTAAGGACCCTGGTTCGAGGCTCGATTCCCCAGGACCCACATTAGCCAGATGCACAAGGGGCTGCACGTGTCTAGAGTTCGTTTGCAGTGGCTGGAGGCCCTGGTGCGCCCATCCCCCCCCATCTGCCTCTTTCTCTCTGTCTGTCGCTCTCAAATAAATAAATAAAAATAAAAACAAAAAACTTAAAAAAAAAAAAAAAGCCAAGTTCCAGAGACACCTTAGGTAGCAGAGTGAAGAGTAGAACCTAATGTTACTGACTTCTTAAGTTGCATCCTCATTTTGGCAATGGTACTTTACTATTTCCTATGTAGTGTTTAAAAAAGCACTTCCAGAGCCAGGTATGGTGGCACACGACTTTAATACTAGCACTCAGAAGGCAGAGGTAGGAGGATCACCATAAATTCAGGGCCACCCTGAGACTACATAGTGAATTCCAGGACAGCCAGGGGCTAAAGTGAGACCCTACTTTGAAAAACAAAACAAACCACCACCAACAACAACAAAAACCTCTTCTAGCCAGGTGTAGTGGTACACATCTATAACCCCAGCACTTTGGAAGGCTGAGGCAGAAAGACCACAAGTTTGAGGTAAGACTGAGCAACATAACAAGTGTGAGGCTAGCCTGGGCTACAGAGTGCAAGCCTATCTCAACAACAAAGTACAGCTGTTGAAAATGAGAAATAAAAAAAAATGTCCTCCAAAAGTTAAAAATCCAAAAAGTGAGATGAATATTATTGATCCTAAATTTAGACACACATTGCAATGGATCAACCTTGAAAACAGAGAGAGAAACCCTTCACAAAAGATCCAACATTCTACTTACTTAAACTGGCCAGAAAAGGCAACTCTAGAAACAGAAAACAGAATGAGTGGTTGCCTGGTCGTAGGGGTTGGAATGGAGAGTGACTGTAAATGGGCATAAAGAGTCTTTCTAGGGTAACCAAAATGTTTTAAAACTGGATTGTAGAGCTGGAGAGATGGCTTAGTAGTTAAGGCGCTTGCCTGCAAAGTCAAAGGATCCAGGTGCGACTCCCTAGGACCCACATAAGCAACATGCACAAGGGGGCACACACATCTGGAGTTTGTTTGTAGTGGCTGAGGCCCTGGAACGTCCCATTCTCTCTCTTTCTACCTGCCTATTTCTGTGTATCTCTCTCTCTCACTCAAATAATTAAAAACTAAAAAAAGAAAATTAAGCTGGAGAGATGGCTTAGAGGTTAAGCACTTGCCTGTGAAGCCTAAGGACCCCAGTTGGAGGCTTGATTCCCCAGTACCCACGTAAGCCAGATGTAAAAGGTGGTACATGCATCTGGAATTCATATGCAGTAGCTGAAGGCCCTGATGAGTCCATTCTCTCTCTTTTACTCTTTCTCTGTCTCTTTATCTCTCTGTCTGTATGTTGCTCTCAAATAAATAAATACAAATAAACAAAAAAATAATTTTTTAAAAAAATCTGGATTGCAGTTATGTCAGTACACCTCTGTAAATCCACTGAGTTAACAGGAGGCAAAGGCAGAGACAGGAAGGTCACGAGTTTGATGCCAACCTAGACTGCGTATTGAGGTCCAGGTCAGCCTGGGATGCGTAGTGAGACCCTGTGGTAAGGAAAGGTTTTTCTTCTTTTTTAAAACATTTTTTAAAGTTATTATTTATTTATTTGAGAGAGTGAGAGAGAAAGAGTGAGAATGGGCATGCAAGGGCCTCTAGCCCTTGCAAACAAACTCCAGACACATGTGCCACTCTGTGCATCTGACTTTATGTTGGTACTGGGAATTGAACTGGGGTTGTTAAGCTTTGCAGGCAAGTGCCCTAACCACTGAGCAATATCTCCAGCCCTAGCTTTAGCTTTTATGGTATTTTTTGTCCCAATGAAAAACAGCAAATAAGACAGAGTTACAGTTTTATTTTCCTTTTGTTGGGGTTTCCCAATTTGAAATCAGACACTGTTCTGAGTTCTACAGCTACATTATTATTTCATTTAATACCACAGCTGGTTAAATTTCTTTTCTACAGGATGTGAAGATTGAATATATTTCTTCCTCTAAAATGTTCTAAAAATTAGCTTAATTCATTTTCACCAATAATTGGGAATATGCTTTTTAATCATGCACAAATAGCATTTGTAACATATGGCAGAATCAAAGCAAAAGAAAAAAGGTAAAGCAAAAAAAAAAAAAAAAAAAAAAAAAACCCACTGAGTTAAAACACCTAAAGTGAATTCTATACAAAACAGGATCACCTGACGAGAATTTGACTGCATTACAGTATGTTCATACATTAAAGTTCTCAATAAAAATTATTTTAAATGGGTTTTACAGTATATAAACCATATTACAATAAAGCTGTTTTTAAAAGTGAGTTATAAAAATCATTCTAGACCAGCACTGTCCAAGAGAAATAAATATACCAGATACACAGGTACTCAGAAGAAAAAAAATTTTTCCCTTCTGGTACTGGGGATTAAACCCAGAGTCTTATAAATGCTACCCAAGTGCTCTACCACTGAACTGCAGAAAATGAATTTGCAATCTTCCTGCCTTGGCCTTCTGAGTACTAGCTGGGATTATAGGCATGCACTACCAAGCCTGGCCACTTTAAATTCTTTAGTAGCCATGTTAAAAAAGTAAATGGAAACAAAATAATTTCAATATACTTTATTTAACAATGCTACAATATTATCATTTCAATGTGTAATTGTATACAAAAGTATTGGTGAGATATTTTACATTCTTTGCTCCATACTAAATCTTGAATTCCAACATGTATTTTATACTTTCGGCACATTGCAGCTGGAACTAGCCACATCTCAAATGTTCAATGGTCACATGTGGCTAATGGCTACCAAATTGAACAGTGCAGTTCTAGACCAAACATACAAGAGATTTTAAAACCCATATACTAATTATTGCTACATCAAAATTTACATAGAAAAAATAAACCATAAAATATTTACTATGAAGGGACAAGGGGAAGATTCCTCCATTTTGTTGGAAAGGAAAGGAGGCATGCTCCACATCTATAAAAATAAACTGCCTTCTCCCAAAGGGGAAGAGGGGAGCAAGGAACTAAAGAACTCTAGGGGTTGCTCCAGTTGGTTAAACTGTAGCCTACCAATGTGAACACATGAAAATCACATATGCTTTGGATTGGTAGGTTATACTGCCAAGTCCAAAGGGCCCTAGAGATGCTGAGAACTACCTACAAGAAAGGCAGGGCAGACAAAGGGCAGGATGGTGAAGCAGCAGCTGGCCAGAGAAGCTGGTGAATCATGAACAGGAGAAATGCTGTGGAGGTGGAAGCAAAGAGCACATGTTTAAGTGTCTGATAAAGTTTTTTAAGAGGTAAGGACTGAACAGCTCCTTCACTGTCTCTATCAATCTATCTCTATCTCCTTTCTCTCCCTCTCTATCTTATCAGCCCAAAAATTTATGAGAATCCTTTCCTACACAGAATTTTACTTTGTATTATCCACAAGGACTTATGTTTTGATATGGGTGAGGAAGAGAGATGTGTGGTAAAAGGTCAGACCCAACATGTACTTTGTGAATCAGCAGAACTGAAAAAACTTTAATCATTGTTTGGTGGCTACAGGGCCTCGTGCATGCTAAATACACACTCACAAACACTAAACTATATCCCTAGATCTCCTTGACCCCACAGAATCCAGTGGTCCTTAAAATGAGATAAGATGAAGAAGAAAAAAAAGTAGAAGGTTGTCTAAGCTGTTATTATAGGAAGCATTTTCTCATGTCTAATACCCTAGAAATCACTATCCTTAGTTAAGCACCATTAAGATGTATGCCACAGAGCACAGAGTATATCAAAACAAGGTAAAGGAAAAAGAAATTCAGATGAGAGCTACTGACCTAGTCTAAAGCCCTACTATACAGATGTCCAGGAATACTTCAAGATGACATTAATTTGAGATTTACCAACCACCTACCGTGTACCATGTATTATAGTAAACGGGAAGGCCAGAGGGGTTGTAAGGGACTAGGGAATAGTATCAGAGTCTGAGTGGTGCCTCATGCCTGTAATCCCAGCACTTGGGAAGTGGATGCAGGGAGATCAGGAGTTCAAGGCCAGCCTAAATGACACGAGACCCTACCTCAAAAAAAAAAAAGAAAAAAAAGGAAGGGCTATGGAGATGGCACTACAGATAATGTGCTTGCTTGCAAAGCCAGGTACAATTCCCCAATACCTATGTAAAGCCAGAAAGTGACTCACTCATCCAGAGTTTGTTTGCAGTGGCAAAAAGCTCTGACATGCCCATTCTTTTCCTCACAAATAAATAAAAAATATTTAAAAAACAAACAAGTAAACAACTGTAGCACAGAATGAGACTTAAAACCAAGATGGATGATGTAATAATTCCTTTTTCCATGGGATGGCTGATCAGTTTGTCTTAAGATCCACACCAGAAAACCAGTTGATGCTAATAAATGCTAAAAATTCCTAGGAATATAAAATCCCTCATGGGTCAGCCAGTTTGCATGGCCAGCAAAGTGTTATAAAGTAAGAGGGAATTACAAAGAAAAGACAGGCTAGAACCCTTATGACCTGTTAAAATCTGTTAAACAAGTAAAAAGCCATTTCCATGCCCCCCCCTCCAAAGTATATCAGTATACAAAATGTAACAAAGACAGCTAATTGTCCTGATACTCATCTTTTATTATGACCTCATTATTAGGTAGTACTTAACCATCCAGACTTAAGAATTCCATTTCCCAGATTTTTTTGCAGCTAGATGCAGCTATGTGACTCCAAAGATGTGTGTTCTTAAACGGAGACTTTCTAACTCCACTCTTCCTCCATTTACTCAGTAGCTCGAATGTAGATGATATAATAAGCCATCCCTAAGGGTAAATTTCAGGCAAAGACTACTATCACCACCACCAAGGATATCATTATCATTCCTACCCCTTATTCAAGGTTCCTGGGCACTCACCGGCACACCATGGGACATGAGAGTATTAGGATTCATGAGGGTGACCAGTTGGTGCAGGAGATCAGGTTGGCTATCAAAAAGTTCAGGTGTCAGCTTCTTCATCACTTCTTCTAAGTGTTCTGCTGCAAGTGAGGGTACTCCATACCAGGTTTTTGGCTCACCCCTGCTCAAGCAAAAAGGGAACATACAGTAGTCAATATCCATGGAGATGCAGGGAGCATACCCTGACTGTCTCCCCAGCTATCCAGGGCCCCACTCACCAGTGGAGGTAGTTAATAGAGTAACTCCAGTGATCTTCAATATGCCAACAAAAGGCTGAGAAGACCATGCCCACATAGAGCCAGGGTACCTTCATGCCAGAGATATCTGCATTGATGTGGCATAGTACAGATTGCTCCAGTACTGGCATCACATTCAGGTTCCAACCACTTGTAGCGTACTCCTGTCAGGTCAGGCATTTGTACAGAAGGGAAGATAGTTACGTTAAGGAACAGAGATTTACTCCTCCTCTCACCCACTACTGGAGACTGAATGCAGGGTCTCATATTTGTTAGGCAAGTGCCCTACCACTATATTTCCAGCTCAGTCTACTTGCTACTTTGAAAGCCGAGTACGGTGGTGCATGCCTTTAATCCCAGCACTCAAGAGGCAGAGGTAGGGGGATTATCAGGAGTTCGAGGCCACCCTGAGACCCCATAGTGAATTTCAGGTCAGCCTGGGATAGAGTGAGACCCTACTTCGAAAACCCAAAAAAAAGAATACTTACTTTCTACTTTGAAACAGGGTCTCACAAAGCTGCCCAGGCTGGCCTTAAATTTACTGTTAGCCCTGAGCTTGAAATCCTCTTGCCTCAAGCTTCATGAGTAGCTGGGATTATAGGCCCTTGCCATCAGGCCCTGACTTTTTATATGATAGGGTCTCACTCAGTAGCACAGGTCAACATGGAACCCATAGCAAGTCTCCTGTTTCAGCCTACAGTAAGAACTTAGATCTTAAGTTAACTGTTTTAGCCCAGGGAGTCTTAATTTTAGGGTTATACCTAAATATCTAAAACATAAAGGTCTCCCCCAGTACATATAAATAAAACTTCAATTCACTTTAATTTCAAGAAGCTTTATAGATACATATCTATTAAACATTTCTAAGTTAAACAAACCCTACACTGCCAACTGGTTTTCAACAAAGGTGCTAAGAATAACATGGCCACAACTTTAATGCCAGGACTTGGGAAGTTGAAATAGGAGGTTCAAAATTTTGAGGCCAGCTTATCCTATCCTACATAATGAAACTGTCTCAAAAATAAAATATAAAAGAATACATATTGGGGAAAGGACAATTTTTCTAACAAACAACATTAGTAAACTTGATATGCATCTATGAAAAAAAAAAAGACTAGATCCCTACTCATTTTCAGTAACAAGTCAACTAAATGGATTAAAGACTTTCACTGAGTCCAACTAAAAGGCTTCTGCACAGCAAAGGAAACAAAACAGCAAGCCAGATGTGACGGTACATGGTGAGGTAGAAAGATTATGGTGAGTTTGAGACCAGCCTAGACTATATAGTGAGTACCAAGCCAATCAGGGCTACATAGCAAGTCTCAAAAGAAGTAAACCAAAAACAAAACAACAAAAAAGAAGGGGCAAGGGCATGGTGGTATATGCTCCCAGCACTTGGGAAGTGATGGAAGATTAATTTATGGTCATCTTCAGTTATACAGCAAGTTCAAGGTCAGCCTAGCTGCTAAGTAAGACCCTAATAAAAAACAAAATACAGGGCACAGCACTGGAGATCCCAGACTGGTCAGGGGAAGGCAGCAGCCAAAAGTTTGGGGCAGGTCAGTCACTGGATGAGATTTGAAGATATGAGATGCACTCTCAAGGTTTTATAAACCACCTTGGCCTGGCAGCTCTGGAACTCTGTCCCTGTCCTCTCCTGGATGGTGGTGGTTGTGTTTTTGTAACTAATTTATCATGACATTATGAAATCACTGAAAATGTAAGGAAGTTAACTATGGTCCTGTCTCTGCTTTGTGATAGTCCCTTTTTCCCACTGAGTTCATACTTGATGAACTACTCAGTATGTAGTATTCTCATTTTAAAAATAAACAATGTTAAATAATGTTTATAACAATAAACAACAACAACAAAGCCAAACCAAACACTGATGAGATGAATGCCCAGAATAAGGAACTCAAAAACATTCAATAGGAAAAAGCAGATGATCTGATTTAAAAATGGGCAATAGTCCTAAATAGACATTGTTCAGAGGCTGGCTCAGTGATTAAAGGTGCTTGTTTCTCAACCCTGCTGTGGTAGTTTGAATGGATGGCCCCCAAAACATTTAGGAGTTTATTAAAGCTTGTAACTTAGATCTCCAACCATCTGAATGGAGGAGGTGCCACTATGGGCAGATCCTAGGGTCCAGCCCTAAGGTGTGTCTGGGTAATTCCCGTCTAAAGATACGCTAAGTGCCTGAGCTTTGCCTGGAGTTCCTGACTGTACTAGCTTATAATGTTGATGGGGCATTTCTCTTGGCTAGGATCTGTGAAAAGGAGCCAACTTCTGCCATTATGGAACTTCCCCTGCATCTATAAGCGTCAAATAAAATCCCTTCCTTCATAACTATGTCTGGTTTGAAAATTCATCCCAGTGACCTGAAGCTGTCTGACACACCTGCTGACCAGATTTGGAATCCCCAACATCCATGTAAAGCTGGACAAAGTGGAATGCAAATTTATAATACCAACACATCTACTATAGCAATGGGAGGTAGGGTCAGAAAAATGACAAAGCTTGTAGGCCAGCTAGCCTGGCTTTTACAACAGCAATGAGAGAATGATCTCAAAAACAGGGTGGAATAAGCCAGACACACAAGGTGGAGCATGCATCTGTAGTTGGTTTGCAGTGGCAAGAGGCCCATTCTCTCTCTTCTGCCTCTCTCCCTCTCTCTAATAAATATTAAAACATTAAAAAAAGGGCTGGAGAGATGGCTTAGCGGTTAAGCGCTTGCCTGTGAAGCCTAAGGACCCCGGTTCGAGGCTCAGTTCCCCAGGTCCCATGTTAGCCAGATGCACAAGGGGGCGCACACGTCTGGAGTTCGTTTGCAGAGGCTGGAAGCCCTGGCGCGCCCATTCTCACTCTCTCCCTCTATCTGTCTTTCTCTCTGTGTCTGTCACTCTCAAAATAAATAAATAAATAAATTTTTAAAAAAAAAAAAAAAAAACAGCGTGGAAAAATAGGACCAACACGCCAAGGTTGTCCTCTGACCTTCACATTATATGCCATGGTACACATGCACACAAACATACAAATAAAAAAAAGATGATACTCAAGTGGCCAAGTTTATGAAAAAGTGCTCAGTATCATTAGTCACCAAGGAAACACAAGCTAAAAACACAATGAAACATTACCTGACCTCAGTAAGAATGATTATCATCAAAAGACAAACAGATTGGGGATGCAGCTTGGTGACAGACTGCTTGCCTAGCATGTACAAACACCTGAGTTCAATCCCAAGCGCAGCACAAGATAAATGCAAGCAAGCAATGATGTAGAGAAAAGGGAAGCCCTGCATGGTGTTCATAGGAATGTAAATTAGTACAGCCATGCTGGCAAACAGTATGGAAGAGCTCCTCAAAAAATTGAAAGTAAAACCAAGTGTGGTGGGGCAATATTTTAATCCCAGCACTTGGGAGGTTGTAGGATCATCATGAGTTCAAGTCCACTCTGAGACTACATAGTGAATTCCAGGTTAGCCTGGGCTAGAAGAAGACCCTACCTCAAAACAAATTTTATACACACACACACACACACACACACACACACACACACACACAGCGTGAAACTACCATATGATGCAGCAATCCTACTACTGGGTATATAACCGATAAACAAAATCAGTATGTCAAGAGATATCTAGATATCTGCACTCCCATGTTTACTGCAACACTTCACAACAACCAAGAAAAGGGAATCAACCTAAGTTCTCTATCAACCAATGAATAGATTTTTTTTTTTATTAAAATACTTTTTTTGTTCATTTTTTATTTATTTATTTGAGAGTGACAGACACAGAGAGAAAGACAGATAGAGGGAGAGAGAGAGAATGGGCGTGCCAGGGCTTCCAGCCTCTGCAAACGAACTCCAGATGTGTGCGCCCCCTTGTGCATCTGGCTAACGTGGGACCTGGGGAACCGAGCCTCGAACCGGGGTCCTTAGGCTTCACAGGCAAGCGCTTAACCACTAAGCCATCTCTCCAGCCCATGAATAGATTTTTTTAAAATGTACATCTATCCAGCCACTATGAAAGAGATGAAATCTTGGGACTGGGGAGATGGCTCCAAGATTAAAGGCTTAAAAGCACTTCCTTGCAAAGCCTGCCTGTCCAGGTTCAATTCCCAGATACTTACATAAAGCAAACAGGCATGTATGCAGCTAGAAAGGACCCTGGAGTGCAAACACACACACACAAAATAAATATTTTTCTTTTTAAAGATGAGATCTTGCCATTTGTGGCAACATGAATGGAACTGGCAATCACTATGTTAAGTAAAATAAACCAGGCACAGAAAGATAGGTATGATGCAATCTCACTCATAGTGGAAAATTAAAAAGTTGATCTAAATACTGAAAGGCAGGGAGTGAAGACAGGAGAGAGCTACCTAAAGACTGATTAATGGGTACTAAGTTAAAGTTACAAAGGAATAAGAAACTGGCATGTTATTACACCACCGAGTGACTAGAGACAGCAATTATGAGTGTATTACAAAAAGCTTTAAGAAGGGATTATGGCCGGGCGTGGTGCTGCATGCCTTTAATTCCAGTGCTTAGGAGGCAGAAGTAGGAGGACTGCCATGAGTTCGAGGCCACCCTGAGATTCCATAGTGAATTCCAGGTCAGCCTGAGCTAGGATGAGACCCTACCTCAAAAAATAAAAAAATAAAATAAAAAAAAACAACCAAACAAATAAATAAATAAAAGGATTGAATATATTCACCAAAAATAAATGATAAATATTTCAAGAGATATATTCACTCTGATTATATAATATATACATGCATTGAAACATCTAAATAAGTACAATTGGAATGTTTTTTAAAGGTTAGATTAAGAACTAAAAAACAAAGCTTTGCTCTGAACTGAAATGCACTTAAGCTTGGACTCTCAACTTTTCCTATGCATACAAGTACTACTTAATGAATACACTTCCTATAAAGAGGCCAGTCTCCTAAGTTATTTCACCTTACTTTCTCATGCAACTCTTTTAACAACCTTGCAAGGTACATATACCTCCATTTTACAAATAAGGAAATGGGCTCAGGGAAGTCAAAGAACCCACCTTAGGTATGTACAATTACTAGGGGGTGTGTGTGTGTTTATGGAGACAGACAGAGAGAATGGGCATGCCAGGGCCTCCAACAACTGCAAACTCCAGACACATGCACCACTTTGTGCATCTAACTTTACGTGGGTACTGGGGAATTGGACTTGGGTCCTTTGGCTTTGCCAGCAAGTGCACTAACCGCTAAAACATCTCTACAGCCCTAGGCTGTGTTCTTAATATGCAGCACTCTATTTACATCTCACAGTAACTATTTGAGGCAGGCAAGCTATCCCCCTTAGAGAAATACTGAGGCTTTCAGATACTAAATGACTTGTCTAAGCTCACATAGCTGACATGTAACCATGAATATCACCCACTTACCTCCTCCTCAGGGGTTAGGTGCCGCTTACTGTCACTGACAGGGAAACCACTGCCAAATTCTTTGGAATGGATATCAGCCCCATACTCAACAGTCACATCTTCCTCAATGCTATTCACCAGCCGCCAGAATTCCTTCTCTACGAGTTCTGTGGGTACCATCTGGGGGAAAAAGAACAGTAAATAACTCATAGGGCATACTATCCTGTCCACATTGACTTAGAAGAAGTACAGTGTCCATGCCTATGAGCCTAGCCCCAGCACTACTCCAGCCCTCTATCACCTACATGTACAGGCATGTTGAAGTAGTCAGCTTTAAAGGAGTCAGCCATCTCCCCAAAGCTCTGCAGAGTATATTCCCGGGTAGCTTGTTCAAAGCCAAAGGCTTCAGGGGGCCGCTTACACTCCTAAAACAGAAAGGAGAACAAGTCATAAAAATAAGGCAAAGATATTGAGAATCCTCTCAATTGGAACTAGAAAGTGAGTTAGGAATGGGGAGCAAGAACAGTCCTAAGTCTGCATCCAAGACTTCTGAGGCAGACTTTACTTTATAGTTCACCTTTTTCCTTTTATCATTTCAGCTTAATTCATATTTTCACTCCACATATGCACTTCCAAACTTTCACTCTTGTTATAATTTGGATAGGAAGTAACCTACAAAGAAGATCATGTACTAAAGGGTTAGTCCCCACCTGTTAGTGCTATTTTGAAAAGTTCTAAAGATTTTTTGGAGGTAGGGACTAACTGGAGGAAGTAAGTCATTGGGGGGTATGTCCTTGGGACTGTATCTTGTCCCCAAACCCTTGGCCTCTGCTTCCTAACTGCCATAATGTAAGTTACTCCACAACACCTTCCCCACCAAGATGGACTGAAACCTAAAACTGAGAGTCAAAAACATTTCTATCTTATAATGTTTCTCTTAGATAGTCTGTCATAACAATGGGACAGTTACTAACACACTGAGTTCTTCCTTACTGGAATGTCCTCTCAACTTGTGCTTCTCATTAGTTTTGATTTTTTTGGTGCTAAGGTTTGAACTCAAGGCATTATGGTCACTAATCAGGCACTGGACCGCTGAGCAATCCTGACTTTTCAAAACCCAACTTAAGAGTTGGGAGCGTAGTTCACTGGTACAACACTTACCCAGCATACATGAAAGTCCTGGATTTAATGCCTAACATTGAAAGGAAGAAAAAAAATCCAGGTATGGTAGCACATACCTATAGACCGAGCTATTAAGGGCTGAGGCAGTTGGACCATTTGAGTGGTAGACCATTTGCCTAACATATACAAGAGCCTGGGTTCTACTGAGCACTACCAAAAAAAAAAAAAAGTAAACTTTAACTTCAGTCTTATAATCTCTAGCTAGTATTCCCTTATCACTGCATTTCATGATCTTCCTTTCTCTTCACTATTAAACCATGAACTTTGACTTCAATAAGCTAGCCATGCTGTTCAACTGCTGTTTAGTCTCTCCAGTAAAATGTGAGCTTAGGGCTGGAGAGATGGCTTAGCGGTTAAACGCTTGCCTGTGAAGCCTAAGAACCCCGGTTCGAGGCTCGGTTCCCCAGATCCCACATTAGCCAGATGCACAAGGGGGCGCACGTGTCTGGAGTTCGTTTGCAGTGGCTGGAAGCCCTGGCGCGCCCATTCTCTCCCTCTCCCTCTATCTGTCTTTCTCTCTGTGTCTGTTGCTCTCAAATAAATAAATAAAAAATGAACAAAAAAATATTTTAAAAAAAATGTGAGCTTAGGGCTGGAGAGGTGGCTTAATGTTTAAGGCATACCTATAAAGCCAAAGGACCCCAGTTTGAGTCTCCAGGACCCACGTAAACTAGATGCACATGAGGGGGAGCATGTGTTTGGAGTTTGTTTGCAGTGGCTGGAGGCCCTGGCATACCCATTCTCTCTCTGCCTCTTTCTCTCCCAAATAAAATATATTTTTAAAAAATATGAGCTTATATAAGGTGTGTAGGGGAAGTTTATTTGTTGTTGTTATTTGTTTTTTATACCCAGGCTATGACTATAAGCCTAGAAAACTTCCACTGAATACTATAGCTCCTTGTTAGATAGAAAATGAAGAAACCAGCTTCTACAATGTCAAACCCCTACTCTATTCCTGTTCTTCAGACTGTCTGGGAGGAAAACATGAGTCTACCTCACTTGTGGTTAGTTCAGGATTTTAGATGACAATCATGTGTTCCCAAAAGTCAGACAGACAAAGATACACACACACCTTGCTCATGTCTGAAAAATAAATGTCAATTTGATCCACTAACTCATGACTCAGAAAAGAAAGACTGACACCAGGTGTGGTAGTGCATGCCTTTAATTTCTGCACTCAGGAGGCAGAGGTAGGAGGATTGCACTGAGTTCAAGGCCACCCTGAGACTACATAGTGAATTCCAGGTCAGCCTGGGCTAGAGTGAAACCCTACCTTAAAAAGCAAAAAAAAAAAAAAAAAAAAAAAAAAAAAAAAAAAAAGAAAGAATGGAAAGGCTGAGTTCATAGACACATAGACTTCTTCATCTATGATACTATCAGTATCTAAAATTTTCTCCAATAGACTCTCCAACAGTACTAAAGCCATTGTACAGTACCCTGGTCCTTTCTCACCTGTGTGTATGTGTGTAGGTGCATACCAAGTCTTGCCTAATGTAAGATAAGACCGTCAATGTATAATCTTCAAAAACCCAGAGGGAAATATAGAAGATGAGCACAGAGAATAGGACTGAAGGTAAGAAACTCAACGTATTGATCCGCCAGACTTCTTAGGTGCTTTGCTCTCACTCCTGCTTCTATGTCTCCTCAGTACTTCACATACCTACCTAAGACACATTCTCTTCTGAGTACCTCTGCTACTGATGTTCCCCAGTCTGAAATACCTACTCATCTCTTCCAAGGCCTGCATTACTACAAACTAATGTTATGACAGGAAAAAAACAGCTAGATAATCATTATACCCATTTAATGAACAATTCATACCTTGAATAAATTTCATACAGAAAAATGATGAAGTTACAACTGAAAACATATACCAAGATTCCACAAAATTGTTAAAGATAGTTATATTTAAGCAACAACAAAAGATATGAATATACCAGACTCAAGAATAGATGGGGAGCCGGGCATGGTGGCGCACGCCTTTAATCCCAGGACTCAGAAGGCAGAGGTAGGAGGATCATCATGAATTCGAGGCCACCCTGAGACTACATAGTGAATTCCAGGTCAGCCTGAGCTAGAGTGAAACCCTACCTCGAAAAACCAAAAAGAAGATGGGGAGAGGATATGAAGGAGAATGTAATTTCAAAGGGGAAAGTGGGGAGGAGAGGGAGGGTATTACCATGGGATATTTTTTATAATCATGGAAAATGCTAATAAATATTGAGGAAAAAAAAGAATAGATTATCTCACCGGAGTGGTGGTGTACACCTTTAATCTCAGCACTCGGGAGGCAGAGGTAGAAGGATCGCAGTGAGTTTGAGGCCACTCTGAGACTACAGAGTGAATTCCAGGTCAGCCTGAGCTAGAGTGAACCCTACCTGGGAAAACCAAAAAACAAAAGATTACCTCTAGGTGGCAATAGGCAATATGACCATCAATTTAAAAAATAAAGAGCCCAAAACCTGCATAATATTGGGCCCACCAAGAGGTTGTCATGAATGATGGCGGGACAAAGGGGGGGAGGGAACATTAACAGAGAAAAGGAAATAGAAAAAAAAAGCAACAGTTCAGTGGAAGGGGATGGGGAAACAAAGGACAATGATGGGAGAGCATTATGTAAAAAGGTTTTTACTTTCTATTTATAAAAAAAAAAACCTTGGAAATTAAAACAGCATTTTTAAAAATAGTTTACTCTAGGGTTGATGATTTAGCTCAGTTAAGAGTGCTTGCCTAGTAAATACAATGCCAATATATTCCTAGCCAGGCATATAATCCCAGTTACTTGGGAGGCTGAGGCAAAAGAATTGTGCATTTAAGGTCTGCTACAAAGTTGAGTACAAATTCATCCTGGGAAACGAAGTGAGACCCTATTTCAAAAGGGCTAGGGATATAGCTCAGTGGCACAGCACTTGCTTAGCATGCCCAAGGCCCTATGTTCAATGCCAGTACTGCAAGCAAATAAATAAACTAACTAGTATTTTTTGTCCTTTAAAAATTCCTGACACCTTCCCTGACTACCTATTATTCTTAATTTTCCTCAAGCTGGGGGTGGTGGTTCACAACTATAATCACAAGCATCAGGAAGCTGAAGTAGAGAGGATTATCTTGAGCTTAAAGGCCAGCCTGGGCCATAGAATAAGATCCTATCTCAAAAGTAAATAAAAATAATATAATAATAATAATTTCCTTTCTAGTTAACTCTTATACCTTAGGGCTCCTAACATCAAATTTAGCATCTGTTTCTATGTCAACACATACAGTCCATATAATCATCACAACTCCTCTCAGGCAGTCTAGGAGCTCCCAGAGGACAGAGAAGCACAAATTGCCTATCCTGTTCCTCTTTCTCCCAAAGCTATGCTCAACCTGGCCTCACCTTGAGCCCCTAAACATAATCCTATGGCTGAAATAGGAGGCTGCCCTCAGTATAGCCATATGAAGGAAGACAAAGATCCCCTTCGTGGGCCTTACCGCCATGACACATTTTGGACACCGCCAGACACCTTTTGGGATCTCAGGCAGAGGAGGGAGCAGGCAAAAGATGTGGTAGTTGTCATCACAACCATCACACAACAGGAGTTTGTCATCTTCATCTCCCCGGGAACACATCCGGCACACATAAGACTCAATCTGCCAGGAGAAAGTACAAGTTCATTAACAAAGGCCCTGTTCGACCTTCAAACACCAGGCTCCTCCATTAAAAGCCAAGAGTATTTGCTAATTGCGTTGTTTATGACCCTGTATAAGATAGTCATACAAGGCTTGGAGTGCAACTGCATGCATGTAACACCCAAATAAGCAGGTTGCAATGTAAGAGATTATAAAATCAGTCTTAAATCTTCCCATTTATATCTTTTCAATAATGAACACTGTTCCACACTATGTTAGACTCTATCTCACAGAAATGAGTCAGACATAATATCTATCTGCCTTTCAAAAACATGCAGTACTCTATATAGTGTTCATAAAAACTGGGGCTAGAGAGATGGTTCAGTGGTTAAAGGCACCTGTTTGCAAAGCCTCGTGGCCTGGGTTTGATTCCAGCAGCAGAAGGCCCTGGCATAGTCATACACACACTCACTCTCTCTCAAATAAATAAATATTAAAAGAAGAAAGTGAAAACTGCCAATAGCAAGCCCTTTAATACTGTGAAGACCTGGAGAAGAAAAGCATTCATATTAGCTGCACATGAGGAAGAGCTGCCTTAAGGAAGTCATTGAGAAGGTGTCACTTGAAACTGACTAAAACCTGAAGACAAACTAAAGTTTGGCAACTGGAGGAGAGCAGAGGGAAACTATTCCAGGCATAGGAAACTACATGTGCAAGAAATATAGGAATAAAAAAAGATACCCAAATTCCCCAATGAGGAGGGTTCCTTCAGAGGGGAGAGGACAGGGTGAAGGCTAACGATGATACCAATGTGGCTATATACACACTGTGTACATAACTAATAATAATAAAAGATATGTCTTTGGGAGGAAAAAAGATACCTACAACTTAAAACAGAAGTGTGAGGTGAGCAGTGCTGGAGAATGAGGCTAGAGGGCAGCAGGGTACCATGCATGGTAATGAACTTAGCCTTTATCCTGAAACACTGGACAACGAGTTTTCTCTGAACCCTTCTAGCACTGTTTGGACAGTACTTTTTCACCAGTTCCTGTTCTATGTTCCAAATGAGTTGGCTTCATTTCCCCCAATTAAGTGAACTACCTGAGGGCAGAGCCTACCAGGCCCACTTTTCTGCTTAATGCAACATCGTCTGGTACCATGCTTGGGAAATACTCATGGAGGGGATGAGAAGCATCTCTAAGCCAGAGCTAGGTCCTTACAAACTGGGCATTGCTGTGGTTCCTCCGTAGCCTCATGGTCATCTTGGTGCAGGGTTCTGGACTGTGACTCAGTTCCTCTTTGCTTTCCAGCAAGGTCTTGGGTGAGGCTGATTCCACCTTCACATCCCCACCTAATTCTTCCTTCACCACTACAGTAGGAGGACACTCAGGCCCTTCCTTATCTGGAGGAGAAAAGTAGCTCTAAATATAAATCTGAGACACTCAGGGCCCTGTTTCCTCCCTCCAGGTAAGTCCATACCCAGGATTTCAGGCCTCACCTTTTTTCCGCAGAGTCTTATCCTTGGCCATAAGGCCTAGCCCCATCATCTTGGGGCCTGCCCCATAGATCTGTAGCTTCTTCAGCTCTGGATTCTTTTCAATGTCTTCCTCTGTGGGTTCCGGCTAGGAAGAAAGCAGGAAATGAGTCAAGACAGTTATCTGGGGCAGATTGCCCCATCCTAAATGAGCTATAAATCACCCAAGTTCATGCCAGAGGCTAAGGCATAAATGTGCCAGGGCAAAAATTCAGAGTTGCTTTTAGAAAGACTGGGGTTAAGTCTTCATTCCATCTTGGAAAGAAATTAAGGACATACTATCAGTTTTCCCAATGAAAATATTAACTCATACTTAATAGTGACAAGAGGGTTCAGGGATAGCATACATTTAAAAAAACTAGGGCTGGAGAGATGGCTTAGCAGTTAAGGGACTTGGCTGCAAAGCCTAACAACCTGGATTTGAATTGCCAGTACCCACGTAAGGCAGATGCATAAAGAGGTGCATGTGTCTGGAGCTCGTTTGCAGTAGCTAGAGGCCCTGGCACACCCATACATACATACATACATACACACACACATACATACTCACTCTCTCTTTCATATCTATCTCTCTGCTTGAAAATAAATATAATTTTTTTTAATCTAACAGTTTAGCTGGGTTTGGTGGTGCATGCTTTTAATCCCAGCACTTGGGATGGCTTACAAAGGACCTCAGTTCAATTCCCCAGGACCCACATAAGCCAGATGTACAAGGTAGCCCATGTGTCTGGAGTTCCTTTGCAGTGGCTAGATGTCATGGTGTGCCCATTCTTTCTCTCAAATAAATTTTTTAAAAATTAACAGTTTAACATTACCAGTAAGTGGTGACTAATATGGTCTGCTAAATTAACATGCTTCAACGAGCCCAGAGACAGTATAGATCTTGATCTCTGTTGCATGGCCCATGCCAAGAAAAACTGTATGGCATACAAGTTTTTGCCTGAAAGTAGGATATAGAAATAAGGAGAAAGAAGATTTCTGCTCTGTAGGAGGTACACTAATACTTGATAACTCAATGAGAGAAAAAACAGTGCAACAGAGAACATAGCCTCAGTCAGCCAGAGGTAGCAGTCTCTCTTCATTCCAAAACATTTCTAAGTTACACAAAGGGAAGTACTCACATCAGGCTGTAGTCTCTTGGCCCGCCGTCCATAGCTATTGAACTTGGAAGGCTGCACAGACTGTCGAAGGGGGATGCTGTGAGGTTTGTATTCTTTGTCTTTCTCCTCGTTATCAAATGGACGTGTATTACACTGCTGGGGATAAGTAAAAAGTAAGGCCCAGAGAGGACATGGGACTGTGCAGCTATCAAAAACAAGAACTTCCTTTCACCTTCACTCAATGACCATTAAAATTGGGGTCCACTCTCCTGACCCACACTGTTCAAATAGTTTTTATCTTCCCACTTTGTGTATTCTTCTCAGTGCCTCTGCTTATATCATTCCTCCTTCCAATAACCTCCAATTCAACCATCTCCAAAGTAAATCAGAATTCATCTTTTCCCAGATCTCAAAAAATCTCTCCCTTCCCTATCTCTAGATTCCTTGTTAGTTAAGACCTCATTAAGTAATGTAGACTAGCCCTACAGACAATTATAGAAATTTTAACAATGGACAGTGTGGAAAGAAAGAAAAACATCATTTGGAAAGGGTAAAATCTAGCTTCTAGGTCTCCAGACAAGGAACCAGTTCTGTTAATAGCTAGTGTGGCTATATGTGGTAGCACACAACTATAATCTCAGCACTTGGGAAGTATAGTTAGGAGGATGAGGAGTTCAAGCTACATAGTTCAAGGCCAGCCTGGGCTACCTGAGACCCTATCTCAAAAAAAAAAAAAAAAAGGTCAGGCGTGGTGGTGCACACCTTTAATCCTAGCACTCAGGAGGCAGAGGTAGGATGATCACCATTAGTCTGAGGCCAGACGGAGACTAAATACAGAATTCCAGGTCAGCATGGGCTAGAGCAAGACCCTACCTCAAAAAAAAAAAAAAAAAAGGAATTTGTGCTAATGAGATAGCTCAAAGGTTAAAGGTAAAGGCACTTACATGCAAAGCCTGCTGGCCCAGGTTTGGTTCATTCCCCAGTACCCATGTAAACCCAGATGCAAAAAGTGGTGTATGCATCTGGAGTTCGTTTGCAGTAGTAGAAAGCCCTGTTGCACACCCACCATCCCAAATAAATAAAAATATGTTTAAAAAACAGGGGCTTAAAAAAAAAAACATGGGTCACAGAGATCGCTGAGTAGATAAAATGCTTGCTTATGCAAGTGTAAGTACCTGAGTTCAGATAACTAGAATCCACGTAAAGCTAGATATTAAGCTAGAGGGTAGGGGAGGGGAAAGAAGGGGAGGGGAAGGAAAGGGAGGGAGGGAGGGAGGGAGGGAGGGAGGGAGGGAGGGGAAGAAAGGAGAGAAGAGAGAAAAAGTAAGTGTGGCACTGTCTGTGGATAAAGCCTAATTCTGCCACGGCCAGGCATCCTTACCACAAGGTTGGCTCCGGACTGGTACATCTCATAGGGATAAACAATACGTTCATAGTGAGAGCGCAGCAGAGAACCAATGTTTTTGCCTGGTGGGTAGTTGAGACGCTGGGCCACACGAGCCCATCGACGATCCTTGCAGATGGTTTCATAACCACCTTCCTCCACTACAATCTGAAAGGACAAGCAGGAAGAGACAAGGATGTGTTGTGGATATGAACATGAGAAAGTAGGCCTATAGAAAAAGCAAAGAGGACAAACCCCTCACACTTCACTGAGAGCTAACATGTATCCCAGCTTCAAACTGCATCAAGAGATGCTAAAATATTCTCATGACAACTTTGTGTGTTACCAGTCTGCCCATTTCATTATAGCCCAGGAACCCAATATCCAAAGCAAAGGAGCCCCTAGAGTAGCAAGGCTACTGGGATAGGGTTGGGGGTATTTGAGGAAAAATCTGTTCTTACTTTGCTCAGGCTATAGAGGTCCAAGATCCGTCGTTCCACATTGGGAATCTTTAAGGAAGAGCCCTGGATCTCCCAGAATTTGGCAATCTGGTCCAAGTAGTTCAGTTTCACTCTTGTCTGGGCCTAAAGAAGAAATGGCTCAAAGAAGCTGGCTACTCCCCTCCTAACCCATCTTCTGACCCAATCTTAGAGGAGGAGAAAGGGAATAAAGTAGGCTTCTCCCAGTTAACTGGGTCCCAGACTAGAAAATGCTTGACCCCACCTCTCTCTCATATCCCAAGAGAGGGTCATATCATCTAAAGCTTTATATATATTCTTCCCAATCACTCTAACAGGGTTGTGACTTATTACTTGTACAGATGAGGAAACAGGGTCAGAAAAGTTGAGTTACACAACAAGCACCAATATACTTGAGTATCAAATGACTTAAATTTTAGTTTTTCCCCTTCTACTACTGATGTGCTACATGACCTTGAGCAAATCAGCATCACTATGCACCAGTGTGTATTTTTATTAGAAAAGGAAAATAAGTGCTGGTTGTGGTGACACACATCTGATCAGGAGTTCAAGGCCACCCTAGGCTACATAAGCCCCTGTCTTAGTAAAATGAAAGAGGAGATAACATGAACAAGGAAAGAAGAGGCAGGGGAGGAGAGAGAAGGAAAGAGGTGAGTGAAAGAGAGGAAAGGGGGGAAGGAAGGAAGGAAATAAAGAAGAGGGGAGGGAAGACAGAAAAAAAGGAAAGGACAGGAAAGAGATTGAGAAAAAGAAAGGAAAAGAACCTCCTAGTTCACTTAACCCAGAAGGATAGACTCAAAAGACATGTAAGGCCCCTCTGGAAGCTTCAAAATCACATCTAAACTCTAGACAGGTTTTTAAGAGAATGAGGTCTCCAAGAGCATATTCACTTTCTTATATCACAAAATTGATACTGTGGTAGAGAAAGGGTGAGAGTAAATAGTATAGGCAGAATGACTAAAGCATGGAGATGGCATACTTGAAACAGCACCTGGTTAACTCAGGGTCTGATATGAAACAAAGATCCTAGAAACCAGGCTTGCCATAATTTCATGAAGTCTCAGTGGCCTAAGAAAGGGTCCCAAAGGCCCTAAGTCTATAACTGTCTCTCTCTAGTCAGAAGTTCTTTTCTAGGGAGAAGTTGACTAGTCATTACTCTTCATCACTTTGTCCTAATCTCATTAAGAGAAATAAAGACAGTTCTTTTCAAAGTCCATAGGTGAGAAGAATTAAAATCTATGTGTGGTAAGAAATTAAGTTGTAAAGTTCCTTGGCTATAAGAACCCTTAATGATACTAAGACAATTCCTTTCACTTGAACCCCTCAATCTTCAACCCTGGCTTCCATCCTTGCTCCTCCTCCCCTCATTAGTCACCACTTAATCTCTAAAAGAATTACCCTGTCCCATGCTAAGTAATACCTGGATATACCTATATCCTCACAGACCTGGTATCAGATATATTTCTCTAAGGAACTTACATGACTTACAACAATTACTTCAGCCCTGACTGGAACAACACCTAGACTGGGCCTAGAAAAGCAGCTCTTAATGAGGGACAATTTTGCACCCCACAACCACTTCCACCTCACATACAAAAATTATCTAACCAGCAGGGCGTGGCAACGCACACCTTTAATCCCAGCACTCAGGAGGCAGAAATAGGAGGATCGCCGTGAGTTCGAGGCCATCCTGAGACTACCTCGTGAATTCCAGATCAACCTATGCTAAAGTGAAACCCTACCTTAAAAAAAAAAAAATCTGGGCTGGAGAGATGGCTGAGTGGTTAAGCGCTTGCCTGTGAAGCCTAAGGACCCGGGTTGGAGGCTCGGTTCTCCAGGTCCCACATTAGCCAGATGCACAAGGGGGCGCACGCGTCTGGAGTTCGTTTGCAGAGGCTGGAAGCCCTGGTGCGCCCATTCTCTCTCTCTCCCTCTGTCTTTCTCTCTGTGTCTGTCGCTCTCAAATAACTAAATAAAAAATTTTTTAAAAATTAAAAAAAAATCTAGCCAAAATTGTCAATAGGACTGAAGCTGAAGAATTCTGGTCTCAAAGACAACTCTTAGATTACACTATTCTGCTGGACCCAATCCCTCACTAGGACATCTAATAATGCTTGTGACTACCTAATAATCGGAGAGGATTGGGAGCATACATTTAACCTGTATCTTCAATGGAAAACCCCAGAACTTAGCCAAAATAGCTTCAGAGTACCCACTCTTCTTTATTCCAGGGTATTCTCAAGCCTCTAGTGAAGAATACTACCTTGTCCACACAAAAGGGCCTAGAATTCCTGTACAAAGAAAAGAGAGTAGAAAAAGCTTTGTTTGATGCCCCCCAAGTCTCCAGCCATTCCAATCTCTACACAGACCAGTTCCTGTCCTTCTACCTCACCCTTCACTTTATCAAGTACCAAAGAGGAAGATAAGAAGCATAAGGCCATGGATGAATTAGATATATGGGCTCACACAGAGCTGGCCAAAAAAGGAAGGGTCCCAATCAGCCCCTATTTTCCTTTTGTTGACCTAGGTAAGGTAGGTATTGATGGGGGAGTGTCAGAAGTAGCAAAATTTTGTGGGAAAAGGACATCCATCCCAAGCTTTGTGACTATCAAAACAGGAGCACATAATGCCCCTGCCCTTAGATATATCTGGAGCTCTAAAGCTTAGTGCATGCCCTGAGCATACATAAAAGTACCTTAGCCAGAAAAAAGAAAATGAAGGACATGGGATCAGAGTTCAGATATCCATTCCCATAACCCCACCAGCAGCTGCTCATCTTCTTACCTCTAGCTCATTCAATCTCTGGATTCGGGGAGTAAATCTGAAGTTGTCCACTTCCACAGCAAAGGGTGGCTGCCAGTCCTATGAGAATAGAAAGTAACTTGGGTTATCCCAGTTTAATAAAAGATCAGAGGGCACAAAAATCAGGTTAGTGCCCCATTCACACCTCCCTAGACATCTAGTCATCTCAGATCCATTCAAGTGCCAAATAGCCAAATCCACTCCCTCATTCTATTCCCCTGAGAACTTACAATAAAGGCAAAAAAGAGCCCCTAAAGGCCATATGTACATACCCTGGCAAATTTCTCCTAAGTCTCTCCCAACAGTACAGTGCCAGGGCTTTGAGAAATAGAGAGAACCCAAAACAGTTGAGCACAAACCCTCCTCACACCGACATAACCCCAGGACACACAGCCTGGAATACTGGAAACCACAAAGGATCTAGTGTCAGAAGACCTGGGATCATGCAGTAGCTGTACTATTTACTAGCTATGACAGCTTACCTTTCTGAATCTGTTTTCTCATCTGTAAGCTGGGCATATGAACTCTTGCCCTGGCTTCCTCATAAGATCAATAGGGAAAATTTAACTAGTTTTCAAATGAAAATGTTAGCAAAAGGAATCTCCATTAGCACTTGACAGCTTAGGCTGATTCCATCACCCAATATACATGCAGGGTAGAGCTCAGCTCTGGTTCTGGTAGGACTTAATGGTTTGGACCTTCAATGTGGGTTCTGTGCTAAAAAGCCATAGACAGACACTCAAGAATGGTCAAGGAACAAGAATCTGCATCACTCACTCACCAGGTCTGGAAGGATTCCTGTGGATCCTCTCTCATAAACTTGTCTGGTATAAGAAGAGGCAGGGAAAGAAGTCTGAGGGGTGAGCTAAGAGCTTGCATGCCCAACAGTGGTGGCAAAGAATGTGAGGATTTGGGGAAAATAAAGTCAGGGAAAGTTAAGAGAAGTTCTGGCATGCCAAGTTAAGAGTTTTCTCTGTCCTGCCTAAAGGGTACCTATGAAGAATCTTCTTCTCAATACCTGCACACATACCTCCCAGGGAGTCCTCTCTTCTTCAGATTCCTGGCGCATATTGGGGTGGCAAAATCCTAGAATAACCTAGATCAATGTCTTCATTGCATAAATTGGGAAAGTGAAGACAGAGGGGGGATCACATGCTATTAGCAGAGCCAACACTACAACCCATGTCTTCTGACCACTGGTTTCAAGGCTCTTTGCCCTATACCAAGCTACCAGCATTCATGGGAGGAGAGGAAAGGAACAGAAGGGGGAAAAAAAGAATGAAAGGGAGAAAAGAAGCTACTCATCTCTTCTGCACATACTTCTAGAAAGGGGGGCAGACTCTATCAGCGGGTAGAAAGTACCTGAGGCTGAGTGAATCAGGAGAGGGGAAAACATACACTAAAATGGTATGGTTCAAGTCCAGTGAAAATCTCCATACCCTCATAGTAGAGCACTCCCCTCAGCACAAATAATCTGGGTAGAAAGGTACTCAAAGCCAAAAACAGGACTTCCTCATTTCTGGAAACTCTGCTCATATCTCCTTTTGGGAATGAGCTATATACCTTCTTTCTCTTAAGTTCTAGCTATAATATAGTAAAACCTCTAAACTTAAAAAGAAAAAAAGCCAAGACTCCACAGACACTGTTCTTTCAGCAAAATCACGTTCTAAACAGTAATCAGTGAAACATCAAGCACCTGACAGGCAATTACAGACATGAAATCCTAAAGCAAGAGCTATAAAAAAGAAAAGAAGGTCCCAGAGTTCTCATCTACCAATGCTCAGAATGATGATATTAAGATAAGGTTAAAAAAAATAGGCTAACTACTTAGTGAAGGTAGGTAGTGTGCTGCTCCCAGAATACCCTGTCCTCCCACCCATCTATCGCAATGGTAGCAGTCACATGCTCAGCAATTCAGACCTGAAATCAACTCTTTTTCAAACAAACCTACAGTCCTGAGGCACCCACCCCTGCACAAGTTTCCACCCTGGCCCCAAGCATCACATGAGTATTTCAAGTTCCAAACAGAAGAAAATCAGCTGTCTAAAGGTGGCCTAGGAACAGCCCTAAGAGAAAAACTCACACATACCCAAAGAGCCAGGTCTCTTGGACTGAAAGAACGTTACTGGGGCAAAGAAATGAAGTCTACCAAAGAACAGTACTCTGTGGCTATGTGCCAGGGACTTGTCACTCTTCCTCTTCCTGGTCCCTCAAAGCAGGGCAATAGCGCCTGTATAAAGCCAGCCTGCTCAAAAGTCCAAAACAGGAAAGATGACAGATCTCAACTATCGCCATGTCAGATTTGCCTCTTCTGACCATTTCTAGGAGTGTTTCCTTAATGACCCTCAGGAATCCCACCTCTCCTGGATTCTACTGGCCTTCAAGACCTCTCACTACCCAGTGCCACTCCCTCAAACACCTGTGGACAGGCTCCAACAAGAAAGAAATAAGCTTACCCAACACTTTGCAGAGGATCCATCTAAAAACCAGCTTAGATCTGTGGCTTAGCACAGAAATTATCAAGTTGGATAAAGAGATCAGCAGTGCCCTCCTCAGGTAGGAATAGGGTTCCACACCCTGAAACAGTACCTCAAAAACACCCAGCTCCAGCCAAACTCAATCCTGTCCCTGGAAATTTATTGTCTTTTCTCCTCAGTGTCAGCAAGGAAACAGCCTGTCCTCACCTTGAGAAACTACTTCTGGCCTAGGAGGAAAAATATGGCTCTTGTTGTTGACATCTAAAAAAGCAAGTGTCCCAAAGAGAAATTTCCATAGCTCCATTCTATTTCTAGAGGCCTAAGAAAGCCTTATTATCGTGTCTGGGACTGACTACATCCTAGGCCAAAGCTGGGTAGGAATCTGCAAAGGACTTACACTCCACTACCAAGCTAACTAGTCCAAACCTCTCCAGAGGAAGTCAAGTCTGGGGAGTGGTACATGAAAAGCTCTGACATGGTCCTCAACTAAGAAAATGGAACACTTCCTTAGACCCATCTCAGGGAAGCCAGACAGAAAACACTCCCTCTAAGAATGATGTTCTGACTGGTCCATCAGGCCAGGATATTATCACAGATGAATTGTCCTGACAGGGTGTGTGTATGAGTCAACCCACAAAGGATCAAACCAATGACCACATCAAACACCTTCACAGTCACAGTAATTACCACTTACCTAGTGTGTACTATGTACAGCACTATCTAATTTAAACCAATTATTCCTAGGACCCATTTTACAGACTCAGATCACCTTACATAGATCCAAGGTCATGCAGCTGTGTAGTTTTGACCTCATGTCTGTCTCCCTTCAAAGCTGTAATCATTCCATTTAGACAACGTAGTCTGCCTTGCGAAGTGATGGCAGTGGGTGGAAGAAAGGCCGTATGTAGTAAAGCCTTGACCTGGGTGGTCCAAAGTAACTAAGACATAGTCGGGGTGCCTCTCTGCGAACTCTTGCCGGCCCACTAGACATCCCTGGTTTGAAAGAGTGATTTCCCAAAGAAGGGATATGGGTGGGTCTCAGACCCCTGAAATTACTTGCGCGCCTTACTCCACGAGAGGAACCCTGGCCCCAGGACTTTCTCTTCGATCCGCACAGCATCCGCAACGGTCCCTGCCATCCCATCTTCCCATACCACGAGCTGCCCTCCGCCCCAAACTCAGCCGCCGGCTACCCTGGTCCATCCCCAGCCTCGCCTCCGGCGACCACGGGCTCCTGGCCTTACCGCGGGTGGGCGGATCTTGCAAATGCCCGACTTCTCGGCGATAGGCCTGATTTTCGCAATGTAGCCAAGAGGGTCTCGGAACTCAGCCCAGCTAGGCTCGAACACCGGGCACTCCGGCGGCGGTAAGAAATCGTCGGGCCCCGGCTCCATGGTGGGCCCGAGGACAGGGCCAAGGATTAGGAGGGCTCACACCGCCCTTAAGGACTCATGGCGCCGCCACTGTTTGAAACCGAGGCACTTCTCGGAGAGTAGGCCCTAAGTGGGACGGCCGCCGCCTGCCGAGGTTCTGGGAGAAGTGTGGCTGCGGTGTTTCGAGAGTCCCAGGCTGAAGTTACTGACACCAGCTCTTCGCCCTGTTCTTTTCCTTCCAAACTCTGTCGCTTCCTCCCAACTACCGCAGCCTTCGCTACTACAGTTAAGTCCCAACCGCCACGGCCTTCATCGCCGCCACCGCCATCTTGGTTTGTCAGCGTCTCCCTCCCCTCCCACACCGCCTCACCACAACAAACTGGATCCCTCCGCAGGTTGTCTCTCCTAGCCTCGTTTACTTTGAGTGAAGCTAAACCCTAGTAAGCCTTAATCCCGTGAGGACTGGGCTAAATAGACTGGAATGAGTTCCATATTCGGAAGCAATTAGTCAAAAATACTTTGAAGACTGAGAAAAAATAGTTCATCTCAGTGGCGGAGGAGCAGTATCGTAATTTGCTTGCCGGACCCTTTTTCCGGATGGACCGGCGGTGCACGTTTAAAGGCCAGTGATGCGCATGCGCATTCTAGAGAGAGACCGGAAGAGGAGCTGGCGTTTTTAGGCGGTGGGCCCAAACTATCGCGGACGCGCACGTACGCATACACCCGCGCACGTACACGCGCGCACGCATATACACGCCCACACACGTACACACACAGCAGATCACAAACAGATCGTCACCACCTACGTAATCTTTTCTCCCAGGTCTTTACAGTGTGAACCAAGGAAGGCGGCTTCCGGTGCCTGATTTTAAAGAACCCTCCTCTTCTGAGTGCACGCTGCTGGGAGATTTACTAGGTTGTAGTCTATAGGCCATGACACCTCTGGAGCTTTAATTTTTTTGTAGGGAAGTCTGCTCCCGGAGAATGGATTTTTAGAACCCTCGGTCCCAAGTAAATACTTATTTCGCTCAGAATTTCCATTCTTAACCCAAGCCGGCATTTTAATAAATGGTTTAAACTGTTTGGTATGTATTTATAAGTGTACATACATTCATGGCACCTGCCACAACAAGCCCAATGTTTATATATATTTAACTATTGGAGATTTAGCAACAGTGCATTTTATCCATCATACGAGTGGCTACTGTGTCAAACATCTGCCAATTTGTGAGCCAGTGGTGAACTGCTTCTCAAACATCTAAGTACATTGATTGCACTTATTGTGGTTAGCCCTTGTAATATGCACTTAGAACCTGCTTTATATACATCAAGTATGTACATATTTGAGGAGCTATTTCTAAATAGGTTCATTACAGCTACATTGAATGTCAGACCAGTACTTTGGGGCTGGAGATGTAGCTCAGTAGTAGAGCACTTGCTAGCATGTGGAAGGCTCTGGGTTCAATCTGTAGCACCACACACACAAAGTACTTTGTTCACATACATTAGTCATCTACTGTATTTGAGGATCATCTACAGTGTTCATCAGGTGTGTACTATATGTAGTTTTAACATCAACTGTTTGAGTGTTTGCGCACATGCTGATTGTTATTTTGTGCTCTGTCACCATACTGTGAATTCATTAATGACAGGGATCATGTGGCCTTCTATATCCTTACTTTGTACCTTACATGATAAGAGTAAAATGTTGAGTGAACAAAAGAAAAATGACAAATAAGATATACTGACTGAAAATAAAGTATATTATGTAAACATTTTTTATATATTAAGCTTTTACTTATATTCTTGTATATATTAAGCTTGACCATGTTTGAGAAGGGCGAAGAGTATCATTTCTCTTCGGTTACTATTCATTATCACATACCATGGACCAATTAGGTAGATTCTGCCCATTTCAGAACTGAGCTTAGGACACCTTGGCTGAGGGAGCAGGGCACACAGGCAGAAGCTCACAGCCTGGGATCAAGCAGGCCTACCATCCCACCTCACCAGATCTGCCATTTTTTAGTTCTGTAACTTTGGGAAAGACCCAACTCCTGAAACTGAAAGGAGGGTAATACCTACCTTGAAGGAATGTTGTACAATACCAGACACATAGCAGGCCCTCAATATCTGGTAGCTGCTATTTTTATTTCAGAGCATCAACAACTAATGTGACAAAACTCATGAAGAATCTCCATTGTTGCAAGTGTGGTAGCAAGTACCAGTAATTCTAAACACTTTGGAGGCTGAGACAAAGGATTGCAATTTTTAGGCTAACCTGGGCAACATATCGAGTTCTGGGACACAGCCTACCTCAAACAGAGCAAAAAGAATATCTTTTGTGCCCAGCATTTTCACGGGGTTTCTTGGATTTTGTTGTTGTTGTTGTTGTTGTTATTGTTTTTTTTTTAATTTTTCTTTTATTTTATTTATTTGAGAGAGAAAGAGGCAAATAGATATAGAGAGAGAATGGGCACACCAGAACCTCTAGCCACTGCAAACAAACTTGAGATGCATGTACCACCATGTGCATCTGGCCTATGTGGGTACTGGGAAATCAAACCTGGGTCCTTAGGCTTCACAGGCAAGTGCCTTAACCACTAAGCCATCTCCACAGATACTGGGGAATCGAATCTGGGTCACTGAACCCAGGTATTCAGGCTTTGCAAGCAAGCACCTTTAACCACCATCTCCCCAGCCCTGTTTTCAGGTTTTCTAATCACCTGGATTCTCATACTACCTTGAATGCCCATCCCTACTTGGCACATGAGAAAATTGCAATACAAATAGTGACATCTTTTTTGTGCTTTTCTAGATGTCAATGGAAATCTCAGCTCTTCCCTGCCAGAAACACAGGAAAATGACCAAATCTGAATAAATGGACAGGAAACAGAAAGCTAGGTAAGATGATGTTAATCACAATACTATTACTAGGCTCTCACATGGATAACCATCTAATGGCCCATATAGCTCTTTCAGACCAATAACTTCCTTTAAACTTTTCAATATAATTGGGGAAAATGCACAATTTTCCCACTCTGCAGAAGAGGGACCAAGTTCTAGAAAATTTCAACAACTTGCCCAATGTTAAACAGGAAGTTTCAGGTTCCTGGTAAAAATCCTCTTTCTGTCATTTACCCTACTTGAAATGATTTTTTTTTTTTTTTACAAGCCAGGTAAGGGTAATATTTAAGGTAATACAAGGATTCGGGTGATTGAAAAACTAAAATCAAGACCTGGCATGGTGGCTCATGCAAGTAATAACAGCACTCAAGACATTAAGGCTGGAGAATTGTGAGTTTGAGGCCAGCCTGGGCTACATAGCAAGATGCTGCTCCAAAAAAAGGAGTACTAGAGATATGATGAGATAGATAACTCACAAGTCTAAGAATGAATAAAGTAAAATGAGCTCAGATCCCCAGAACCTACATAAAAGCTAAACACTGAACTACAAACATCTGTAATCCCAGTGCACCTACAGCAAGAATGGGGCAAACAAAAGAAAATTCCCCAGTAATTTGCAAGACAGCTAGCCAGGGGAACACAGTGGTGAATAACATGAGACTCTGCCTTAAATAAGGTGGAAGATCAGGACTGATGCCTAATGCTGTCCTCTAAAGACACACACACACACACACACACACACACACACACACACAATAAATAAATAAATAAATAAATACATACATAAATAAATAAAACTTGAAAGGGGAGATGGCTCAGCAGCTAAAGGTGTTTGCTTGCAAAGCCTGATGGTTAGCCCAGGTTTGATTCCCCAGTACCCACAGAAGCCAGATACACAAAGTGACACTTGCTTGGAGTTCGTTTGCAGTGGCAGGAGGCCCTAGCACACCTATCTCCCCTCTTTCTCTCTGCTTGCAAATAAATAAAAATGTTAAGAAAATATAAAAAGGAGAAAAGACCTGGCAGAAGAGCAAAGAGAATGAGAAAAGTTGGAGAGACAGAATGTTATTCCTTGGCTGAAGGAAGTTTGGCCTCTCTATGTGGGGGCAGCTCAGTGAAAGACAAAGGTTTTGGTCCCAGTGCTATCCAGATTTCCTAGAGCCTTCTTTGGAGTCCTTAGCCCAGACATAAATGCCACAGGGTAGAAATAAATTGCATAGTCTTTCAAACCAGTGAGATTGAATTCATTCACTCACAAGTATTTAAATCCATATTATTCACTTTTGTTTTCATGAGAGAATAAAATGGTAACCTGGGCAGACATGCTTTCCTGGAGCAGACATTCATTCATTGAGACCTGCCAAGTACCTCATCCATGAACCTTGATTTTTCTTGTTCATAAAATGAGGCTAAGTAATTCCTTCCTCACTTAGGACAATTAGAGATAATGATGGCAGCCATTCTTCAAGGGCCAGGTGCTATGGAGAAATATTATTATCCTTGTCTTATGGATGAGGAGACTGAAGCTCAGGAAAGTGTAAACTTATCCAAGTCACATGACTAGAAAGTAGCAGAGCTAGAGCTTAAATGCACAACCTAAACCTATAAAATTCTGCCTGTGAGTACTTTAGCTGGGCATGGTGGTGCATGCCTTTGCTATAGATTGAGTTCCAGGTCAGCCTGGGCTACAGTGAGACCCTATTATGGAAAAAACAAATTCTGCCTATATGTCTAAAGAGTAAAATGAAGCCGGACATAGTGGTGCATGCCTTTAATCCCAGCACTTGGGAGGCAGAGGTAGGAAGATCACTGTAAGTTTGAGGCCACCCTGAGATGACATAGTGAAGTCAGCCTGGACTGGAATGAAATCCTACCTTGAAAAACCAAAAAAGAAAAAAAAAAGTGAGTTACTTTCCCAAGCTTTTGCTGGGGACCACCTGAGACTGACACTGCAAGCTTCAGAACTCAGAAGAATCAGGAGGCTGGCTTGACTTCACCCAGAGGCATGGGAGAAAAAGATCTGAGATAGAGTATGGGCAGGCTAATAATTGGAAGCTTTGGCTGTGCTCATGGCCACACCCCATCTATTCTTTGATGAACTAGATGAGAATGACATACCTTTTAGTAGTAGATCAAACCTAATGCCTTATACACAGGGCTTCACACATGTTAAGCACATGCTCTACCACTGAGCTATACTACCATCTCATATGCTTCATATTAATCTGTAAAATAGTCTCAGGTCTGAAGTAGGTATGAGTTGCCAGGGCTTTTGCTATGGTGGTGGTGGTGGTGGTGGCTTGTTTGGTTGGATTTCTGAGGCAAAGTCTCCTTCTACCCCAAAGTGACCTAAAACTCATGGTAATCTTCCTACCTCAACCTCCTGAGTGTCAGGATTAAAGACATGGCCTGGTTTGGTTTCACTTTTTTTTGAGATGGGGTTTCATATAGCCTAGGCTGGTCTTGAGCTGACTTTGCAGTCAAGGATGATCATGAACTTTTGATTCTCTTGCATCTCTCTCCAGAGTACTAGGATTATAGACAGGAGCCACCATATCCAGCTTTACCTGCTAAATAGTTCTGCCATCCCTACATTCCTCCCCTGCTCTCTTCCATTCCACTTGTAAACCATACTCTCTCACCATCCTGTGTCACTTTTGTTTATTTGAAATGGGGTATCATCATTATGTTGCCCAGGATGGCCTTGAACTGATCCTTCTGTCTCCACTTCCCAAGTGCTTGGATTATAGGCATGCACCACCAACCACCATAACTAGCTGAAAACGTTTAGAATTCTAAACAATATGTATGAGAAGAATGATGGAGCTAGGAAATCATCAAGGGTGCTGAAACTTTTTCCAAATAATAAAAGATACTCAAAATATAGTAACTAAGCTTTAGTGTCCAAATATTGTTTTCTTTTTTGAGGGGGTTAAGACAGGGTTCTCACTCTGTGGCCTAGCCTGGCCTGGAACTCACAGTAGTCTTTCTGGCTTAGGTTCCCAACTGCTAGGATTACATGTGTGAGCTATCATGCCCACCCAAATCTTTATTTCCAATGCCATTCACTACTAGAATGAATCATGGTTCCTTGAGAGAGAAAAAAAATATGTAATCCTGGGCTAGGGCACAGAAATTATAAAAATTGTTCTAAGAGCATCTTGTAGTGCCAGAAAAGGAAGTTCTTAAAGAAAGATGGAGATGTGTCAAATGACCTAGGTGCCACCTTGGGAGCTACCTGATGGCCAATTTTTTGGCATTTTATGATTTTTGGTTTTTGTTTTTGCAGTACTAGGAACTGAACCTAGGACCAAAAACATGTGAAACAAATGCTTCACCACTAAGCTGTTATCTCCAGCCCTTTTTTGCCTTTTATTTTGCAGGACTGAACTAAATTGCCTAGGCTGTTCTTGAACTCACTCTGGAGCTTGGTATAACAGGTAGGCCTTGAACATCCTTCCTTAGCCTCAGAAGTAGCTGGGATCACCAGTCTGCACTACCAGACCCAGTTAATTCTAGAGAAATTTGGACATCAAAATAATATGTTAATAGAGCCTTCAAGGTGTGGTGGTGCATGATTCAAGTTCTAGCACTTAGGGAGCAGAAATAAGAGGATTATGAGTTAGAGGTCACTCAGGCCTACACAGTGAGACTCTGTCTCAGAAATAAACTGAGAGGTGAGGGATATGATTTGGGTCATTAAAAAGAAGCAGTTTGAGGACTGGGGAGATGGTTCAATAGGTAAAAGAATTTGCTGTGCAAGCATGAGGACCTGAGTTCAGATCCACAGAACCAACGTAAAAATGCCTGTAATCCCAGCACTAGAGAGGTAGAGACAGATGGACCCCTAGGGCTTACTGGCTAGCTAGTCTAACCAAATCTGTGAGCCTAGGATTCAGTAAGAGACCCTATCTCAAAAACATAAGACAGGGAGTGACTGAGGAGGACACCCAATGTCAATCTTTGACCTCCACCCACATGCACACATACATATATAAGCACCTGCACACATGTACCACACATACAAAAATATGCAAACATTTTTAATTAAAAATCAGTTCACAGAAGAATAATAGGAATATGAGCCAGGCATGGTAGCGCATGCCTTTAATCCCAGCTCTTGGGAGGCAGAGGTAGGAGGATTGCAGTCAGTTTGAGGCCACCTTGACACTTCATAGTGAATTCCAGGTCAGCCTAGGCTCCTACCTTGAAAAACCAAAACAGGGCTGGAGAGATGGCTTAGCAGTTAAGCGTTTGCCTGTGAAGCCTAAGGACCCTGGTTCGAGGCTCGATTCTCCAGGACCCACGTTAGCCAGATGCACAAGGGGGCACATGCGTCTGGAGTTTGTTTGCAGTGGCTGGAGGCCCTGGGGTGCCCATTCTCTCTCTCTCTCTGCCTCTTTCTCTGTCTGTCACTTTCAAATAAATAAATGAACATAAAACAAAAAAAATGAAAAAAAGAAAAACAAAAAAGAAGAATAAGAAAATGACTTAAGGAAATTTCAGGAATTGGCAGGATCCCACCAATCCCAGCCTCAGGGTTGTAAAAGGTGTGTGTGTCTGCATGCACACATGTACACACACACACACACACACACACACACACACACACGCAGTGTCACAATGCAAGAAATTGTGGGTTCTCACCTTCCATCTCAGAGTCTCATATTGGTCACTACTGCTTGTGCCAGTCTAGCTGTCTGCCCTCCCCCCTGCCAGCTTCCAGCTGATTCCCCTATCTCTGACTCTACTTTTGCCAATAGAGGTGGCTTAGATTACAAACTGTGCCACAGCATTCAGCTTTTTTAATGTGGGTGCCAGAGTTCCAAGCTCTGGTACTCATGCTCGTGTGGCAAGCACTTTATCCACTGAACCGTTTCATTCTTAAAAGAATGCTTTAGGAAAAGAGCTCAGGGGCCCCCTGCTCACATTACCTAGAGAAGTATTTTCCCACCCGCAGCCATCCAGGCACTCAGAGGGCAGCTGCAGCTGAGACCTTAGTTGTCATCCATATTCAACATAATGCTGGCTGGTTGGTTGGTTAATTGGCCAAGGCTGGCCTCAAACACATGATTCTCCTGCCTCAGCTTCTCACACACTGAGTTTACAGTGTTAATTTTGTAGGCATGTAGAATACAAAAGTTATAGAGTCATGGAGGCTTCTACCTAGATTTCTTTTTACCTTTTTTTTTTTTGCATGTGTATGTGTGTGTATGTGATGTGCATGCATCCATGTTATGCATGTTTGTATTTATGTGGGTGGGCATATGTGTGTGCGGGGGAGGTGAACATTTATGTCTGTGGAAGCCAGAACTCAATGTCAGGAGTCTTTCTCAGTAGCTCTCAATCCTTTTGTTTTGAGTCAGGGTCTCTCAAACCCAGAGCTCATCACTTCAGCTAGACAAGCTAGATAGCAAGACCTGGAGGGTCTCCCATTTCTACCTCCCCAGCTGTGAGATAATAGCCACACCACCACACCTAGCTTTTATGTGAGTGCTGGAAATAGGAACTCAGGTCCTCATGTTTGTACAATACTTTACCCATTGAGCTATCTCCCCAGACCCCCATCCCCATTTTGACAAAGGATCTCATGTAGCCCAGGGTCACCTCAAATTTGCTTGTAGCAGAGGCTGCCCTTGAACTCTTTATGTTGCTGTATTCATCTCCCACAAGTGCTGTGATTATGCATGAGCCACCAGCTTAGACACAAATTTCAAAGGATGCCAAAATCCCTATAAGTAGCCCTTGGGAGGGCAATGGATGGAACTATGAGAGTAAAGCTGAAAATGCAGTGGAGACCCCTGACAAGTTACAGATGCCAGGAACATGGAATATATCTACTATGGAAAGCTGCAAATAGAGAACAGCAAAACTAGTTCAACAGAGAAGCCATGTAGGTTCCAAGGGAAAGGCTGAAGGCAAGGTACACAAGCCCTTTGAAGTTCCTTCATATCATACCATGTGGTAATTTGAATGGGTGGCCCCCAATATATTCAGGATTGTATTAAAATTTGTAATTTAGATCTGCAGCCACCTGGGTGGAGAAGGTATCATTGGGTGGATCTTAGGATCCAGCCCTAAGGTGTGATGGTGGATTTGGAATTCCAGTCTAAAGATATGCAAGTTGCCTGAGTTCTGCCTGGAGTTACTGAAGTGTGCTTGTTTGTGGTGTGGCTTTTTGGTAGTGGTTAGTGGTTTTTCTCTCTCTGCTTGGAACTGTAAAAATGGGACAGCTTCTTCTGCCATTATGGAACTTCCCCTCTATCTTCAATAAATCCCTTTCTCCATAACTGTGCCTGGTCTGGAAGTTCATCTCAGTGACCTGAAGCTGACTGCTACATACTCCATGATTCATATCCCACACATGGAGCTACAGGATTTAATGTTTGTCCTACTGACTTTTCAGCCTTCCTTTCGTCCCATCTACCCATTCTATGTCTCCCTTCCTCACTTTAGGGATGGTAATTTGTACTGTCTGTCACTGTGTCTTGGAAGTATGTAACTTTTTTGTTTGTTTGTTTTATAGGGTCTTTCAGCTAAGTATTTGTGTTGAGTCTCAGTGCAGAGTGTGGACTTGAGCCCTTTTTGTTGTTGTTCTGAGAGACAGGGTCTCACTTTGTAGCCTTGGATGGTCCTGGGTGCTATGTAGACCAAGATGTTTTCAAACTTGTAGGGATTCTCCTGCTTCTGCCTCCAGAGTGCTGGAATTACAGGTGTGTGCCACTATGGCCAGCTGGACTTGAACTTTTTCACAGTATTAAGACGATGGGGACTACTGGAGATGTATTTTAATTTTTTTAATATTCTTTGTTCATTTTTATTTATTTATTTGAGAGTGACAGAGACAGAAAGAGGCAGAGAGAGAGAGAGAGAGAGAGAGAGAGAGAGAGAGAGAGAGAGGGAGGGAGAGAATGGGCACACCAGGGCTTCTAGCCACTGCAAACGAACTCCAGACGCATGCGCCTCCTTGTGCATCTGGCTAACGTGGGTCCTGGAGAATTGAGCCTCGAACCGGGGTCCTTAGGCTTCACAGGCAAGCGCTTAACCGCTAAGCCATTTCTCCAGCCCTGGAGATGTATTTTATATTACGTGATAGATTTGAGTCTCTGGAGAGCCAAGAAAGTTACGGTTTGCACATAAAATGCCCCTTATAGGTTTACGTGTTAAAGTGTAGGTATCTGGCTAGTAGTGCTATTTTGAAAAGAACTGAAAACTTTAGGCAGTGGGGCCTAGCAAAAGAAAGTAGGTCACAAAGGGTGAGCTCTTGGGGCTGTATCTGGCTATGACCTCTTCCTCTATCACCTTCTCTGCTTCTTATTCACTATGAGATAAGCGATTTTGTTCTACCACATGCTTCTCATAATGATGTTCACCTTCACCTCAGGCCTAAAGAAATGGAACCAGCTAACCATGGACTGAAACCTCTAAAATCATGAGCCAAAATAAATCCTCTTTTAAGTTGTTTTCTCCAGTATCTTGTCACAAAGATGAAAACTCTAGCAAACACTATAGAGTCCAATGTATCACTGGGTCTTACTTTAGCTACTGCTGAGGCCAGGGCAAGAAAAATCTGTTGGCAACATAGTGATGGGATCCACAGGGTAGGCCTCTCTATATCTACTGTTTAGTATATTCTATGCTCATCAGCCAAAATGCACTCTCCCCTTCCTTTGTCACTGTCCTACTAACACTTGCATTATTTCATACCTCTCAGGCCTTTGTATATACTACTCCTCTAACCATTTTTTAAAACCAGGCTAATTCCTATTTACTCCTCAATAGTCAGCTAAAAGGGTAGTTTCCAAAACCCTTCCTTGACTTTCTCACTTCCAATTGAGATTTTTGTGTTCACAAATGCCCAGTACTTTCTTCCAGGCCTAGACTTAGTATATATCCTTTACACTATACCCATCAGATTGAAGGTTATGCCTACACTGTCTAGTCTGGCCGTTTAAATTCAATTACAATTTAAGAAATTAGTTCCTTAGTCAAAATACCCATGTTTTTAAGTGCTGGATGGTACAGCTATAGGACATTTCCATCAGCACAGAAAGACCTATTGGACAGCACTGGTCTAGAACAAAGATAAGAACTCTGTGAGATCCTAGACCTTTGCCCTTTGTTATTTGTTATCCCGCCCCATCATCATCCTTATAGAGACTGGCACTAGCATCTTTGATATTAGAACAGCCACTGGGCTTCTTATCTCTAGGTACTCAGAGAAATGGATGTGATAAACTACCCTCTTCTTCATAATGTGAGTAGGAGAGATTGCTGAAAGGGAGAGAGTGAGGGTAGGGGCAGTTCAGTGCTGGGTGAGGATAGGAAGAGGAGAATTTAGGAAAGTGCTGAAGTAAATATGAAAAGGTCCAGAGGGACTCAAAAGTTTGGTATACAGATTGCACCAATCAATATCAACCACTACACGAAGATACCTTACTCTAAGACTTAGCTCGAAAGAATTGCTCATTCATTAAATAAAATTAAGTGGCATCTGTTTTGTGCCAAGCACTATGCTAGGCAATGCTCTGAATGGAGATGGTGCAGATGAGTGTCATTCTCAAGCCACTTGTGGCCTTGGGGGGAGGAATAAGATAGATCTGACATGAGGGATCTCAGAGATTGTCACTGGGGCACATATTATGAATGATGGGTCTTTTAAACCTATTTTACCAGAATGGGAAGATTTCTATCAGGGATGTTGGGGTGGGGACATCTAGCAAGGGAAAAGGGCACAGGTAAAATACTGAGGTTAGAAAAGAACACAAATACTCTATGAGAACAGTAAATAGAAGGCTCAAGTGTTAGTGGGAAATGAGGGGATTACAGAGGTCAGCTGGAACATCTGTAGAGGACCCTCAAGTTTGTACTTGTTTTTGTAGGTGGCTGTGAACAGCTGACTGTATGTTTGCTAAGAGACAGGCACTTTCACAAGCATCAGGTTGCAATTGTCATGACAGATTGTTATCTTCATTCTAGAGGTGAAAACCAGACTCTGACTCTGAAAGGCCATGTGACTTGCCAAAGGCAATACATTCAAATTACCAGGCCAAGATTTCAGCACTAAAGGGTGAACTTTGGGAAGGTACAGCCTGCCTCAAGTTTAAGGTGGAAGAAAGGGGAACAACTAAAGGTAGTTCAGCTTGATCCACCAGGGAAGAAACCGAAAAGCGCTGAGTGAACTCTGCATCTAAGCTCTTCAAACACTCAGGTCCAGTTTATGGGAGGCACCAAATGCTTAGGTAGCCCCAGCTGCTGCTCTTTCTAGTTGTCTTCCTTGGAAAGCCTTTTTATTTATTTATTTATTTATTTATTTATTTATTTATTTATTTATTTATTTATTTCACACAGGATCACATGGAGCTAAAGCTTACTAAATAGTCAAGGAGACCTTGAAGCTCTGAGTGAATTTCTGATCTTCCTGCCTCCACCTCCCGAGTACTGTGAGTAGAAGCATGTACTAACACTTCTGGTGGTAGGCAGTGCTAGGGGTCAAACCCAGGGCTTCCATATGCTAGGCAAGTACTCTACCAACTGACCTACATCTCCAGTCCCCTTCCCTAGGAAGCCTTTAACCGTACATATGCGGAAGTAAACAAAGGCATCGATCCAAGCTGTTAAAAAAAACATGGGAGCCATCTAAACCAGTCTCTCTTAAGAGGCCTTTGTAGATTCTAGGAAAGCAGCAAAAATATTGACTGAATACTGCTTTTGGGGACCCTGCTGACCCTAACCAAAAGACATTATATTACCCCATCCCTACTATGCCAGGCTCAGCGCTAGGACACAAATGGCAGTGCTAAAAACAGGTCCATGCCATAGGGAGGCAGCTAGGGGCACTGGAAAGGGGCCTGGGCTACAAGACAGGAAACCTCATACTGACTTGCTATGTGGTCTGTCCCCTCCTCTGTAACCTAGAGGCAGTCCAGTCATTTGCTATCTATTATCTTAAGTATACATAGAGCTCTTATAACATTATATAGACTTTGCCTTCCTGAACCAAGTCACCCCAACTCCTACCCTCAGGAGCAGAAATGTGGACAGCCATAGCATAGCAGGCCAGGGTCAGGAGCTCTCAGGCAAAGCCAGATCAGCCACAGAAAGAGTGAGAACAGAGGCCACAAATGTGGAAATATCCAACCTCTACAAAGGAGACAAAGGACAACTAATTTGCTGAGCTGTCTTCTCCTTTCTGGCTGTTTGGCATTCATTATGTCATGTAATCATAACACTGCCCTGTGCTGATAATCTCAAGTGGGAAATTGAGATAACTAAGAGTCATGGAGAGTAACTCCCTGAAGTTCATATACCTAGGTGAAAACCTCAGGATGTGAACTGGATCAACTCCAAAGCCCACACATTCTTGCTATTCTATCACACAGAGTAATTATGAAAATATGATAGAAAAACCTCCCTCACCCAACCTCCCACCAACCAAAGCATCTTGCCCACCCAGTTTCCTGAATTACCATTAGCGCATCACCTCCCCAGGCTAAGGCCTCTATCTGTGGGCTCCACAGTGGGGAAGGGAGGCATAAGTAGGAGGCAGAGGCCAGAGGTGAGCACAAGATCTTTTATGAGGCATCAAATATACATTCTTATATACAAGGAGGAAAAAGACAATGCCTGAACCCCAGCTCCTCTCCATACAGCCCCTCCCACCATCATCCCCCGACACCCCCAAACCCCAGGGTCCCTGGCCCTTTGACATCCAGGGTCTGTCTGTCTGTACTGCAGCCCATAATGGACAGGGGAGAGGAAGATAGCTGCGAAAGGAGCTGGATGTGCAGGGCAAGAATAAGAGCTGGGGCTTGTAAAAATATATTTATAATAAATAAACAGGGCTGCAAAAGGGCTGGAGATTTTGATGGACAGAAGGACTTGGGTTCTCTGTCTCCCAGCCCTGGCTCTGATGGCTTCAATCTCTGCCTTGGAAAGGACATGTTAGGCTCAGGGTGGCCCTCTGGGAGCCTCTCCCCAGGGCTGATGCCGGGTGCCCTGCCCCAGTGAGGTGTGTGTGGGTGATATCTGTAAAGTGCATTGTCTTCAGTTGTAGGTGGGAGAGGTGGAAGGAATGGGGGGGGCATGCAATATGGGTGAGGGAGAGCAGTGCCCTTCTCATCCCAGACTTGAGCCCCCACCTCAGAAAACCTGTCTGGAATTTGTTTAGGAAAAGAACATTGCAGGGCAAAGCAAGTTCCTGAAGCTGAAGAGGTCTGGGCTAGGACCTACTGGAGAGAGGGCATAGATTGGCTCAAAAGAGGAAGCACTGCCCCATGTAGGGGCTAGCACAAGAGGGGTTCTACCCACCAAGTGCACTGACAGTCTGTGTCCTCCAGCAGGCAGAAAGACACATGAAGGTGTGTGGCCAGGCCCTGAGGTCAGAGAGAGGGCCGAGCCAGCTAAGGTTTGGCCACAACTCTACAGAGCTCTCTCTTAGCCCCACACGGCCAGAGGAGCTCTGGGGAAGCCGCCACTTTTACAGCTCCAGAAGCATTCCCTTCTCCACTAGCCAGAGCTGTAAGGAAGCTCAGTTGGCCCAGAGGTCTGAGGCCACCAAGCTAGACCTCCAGGGGCAAGGAGGGGAGGAAGACAGGAAAAAGACGGCAAGGATTGCTGAGAGGACCTTACCACTTTCCAGCACTGCAATGCCCTAAGTGCAGGCTGCAAGTGGCAAGGGTCCCCAAATCTGAAAGGCATCCCCATGTCCACTCCTGGGGGATGGAGAAGGGGTCTGGAAACAAGAAGGGAGTGGAGAGAAGGACATTGCTATGTGTATATATATTTTTTAAAAAACGGAGGAAGAGGAGAGGAGAAAGGTCCCTCTCCTGTGGACTCCCCAGACCTTCCTTTTCCCCAGCTCACTCATTCCATCCATCAGACCACGGTGCTGATCCGGCTTGGCTTGGCCTTGGGGTTTGCACTGGGTGCATTGGCTGTGCCAGGTGGCCCAGAGGCGTGCAGTGGGCCATGGGGGGAGGTGGGTGGCAGAGGTGAGTGTGGGGTGTGGGGTGAGGGTGGGGGCAGGGGCGGGTAGGAGGGGTGAGGTGGGATGGGTGAGTGCGGTGACAGTGGTGACTGAGGGTGATGAGAGTGGGAGTAGGAACCCCCTGGTGGCCGAGACCCCGGGCCCCCAGCTGTACCTGCTGCTGGCATCATTTGTGGGTGGTGGCTGAAGATGAAGTGCTTAGGGCCCTGTTTGTGGGCAGGAGGGTGTTGGGGGGCAGGACTGTACAGGGGCAATGGGGATGTAGGCTGGTGCAGGGGGTGGCGGCCATGTGGAGCAAACTGAGGGTGTCCTCCAGCCCCTCGTCGTGGGGCTCTGCCTGGCCGGCCCAAGGTATAGTGCTGGGGCCCTGTGACTGGGCCATGGGCATGGAAGTGGCGATGTGGCCCCACAGGTGGGGCTGAGGCAGGTGGTGGCGGAATGGAACCCAGCTGGGGCAGGGGTGGCGGCTGCTGAGGAGGTGGGGGCAGAGGGGGTTGCTGGGGTGGGAGGTAGGGTGGTGGGGCAGGGCCTGGTCCTTGGCAATACTGGGCATGCAGGGCCTGCAGCTTGGACTGCCCGTCAGGTAGCACCCCCAGGCCACCATGGCTGTGACCATGGTGGTGGTGGTGGTGGTGGTGGTGGTGGGTAGAGGAAGCAGATGAAGAGGAGGCAGAGGCCTGGCCTGTTGGTGGTGGTGGCATCTGGAAGGGCCCCTTGCCCCGCTTGCTTCCAAATAGGGAGCCCAGGAAGGATGAGGAGTTGGAGACCGGCCTCTGACTCTTGTACTCCTCTGGCGGCGGGGGTGGGGGCGGAGGTGGCATCCTCTGGTGAGGGCGTGGACTGCTAATAACAGACCCCTGGAAGGGGGGGTGGAGTCAGACCAGTCTAGACATCCTAAACCCCCAACCCTAAACTCCGCCCCTGTCCCTGAGGGCTGGAACTGGGGAGACAGGAATCCCCAAGTGATAATGGAAACCAAACAGTGGTCCTGTACTTGTACGTGGCGCTCTCCAGCTGGCAAAGCGCTGTCGCCACATCCACTATCTCAAATGAGCCTCAGGGGGCAGAGGAAGAGAAGAGGACCTCCTTCTCATGCCCAGATCACAGACCAGGAAAACATTAGGCCCAGTGAAACAGAGTGACTCGCTCAGGGTCACAGAGCAGGATTTGGAGGTAAGAGCTTCTTTTGGCCCAAGTCCAAGGGCATGCCTACTTGGAATTGGCCCTGGGGTTGAGAAGGGGCAGGGGAGAGTGGAAGACAGACTGAGAGACAGGCAGAGTGAGGACAGACAAGAGTTGAGGACAGATGGAGAGAGTGGTTGGCTGGGAAAGGCAGCCGCATGGTTCCCAGCAGGGAAGAGGGGGAAGCAACAGGTCCCCTCCTCCTCTGGGGCTCCATGGCCAGGGCAGGGCTCATGCAGAGGATGAGTGGGGCAGGAGCTGGCACTTACTTCGATGGTGCTGTCCAGCGATCCCACGCTGTTACGCCGCCCCCGCTTCCCTGCACCCACAAGCAAGGAGCCCAGCGTCAGAGCAGCAACCCCCCCTCCCCACCCTGCTGGGCTCCAGAGCTGGGCACCAGGTCTAGGTCCCTCCCAGGGACAGACACCCCATTATCCCTTTCCCCCATTGAAAAGGGGGAGGTGAGGAGGAAGAGAGGTGGAGAGAGAGGAGGAAAAGATGGAGGAGGAGAGGCAGTAAAGGAGAGATGGAAAAGGGAAGAGAGAAGAGGGGCTGAGACTGTGGCCCCACTTTATATTCCCTGGCAGAAACCTTGGGCTCCACCTCTTCTGACCCAGCTACCAGGCCCCCTGTAGTACAATGCCCAGGGCTCTGAGTGAAAGTAGGGTGCATGTGTGTGTGGCAAGTGGAGGGAAGGCTGGCAGCCAGTGACAGGAGGCAAAGAGGACACCTGGTCCCACATTTCCTCAGGCAGGATAGGGACCCAGAAGACTTACCTGCATCAGAGAGGTCGCGCAGGGAACTGCTGAGTGCACCTCTCTTGAGACCATCTCCTGCTCCGTAAGTGTCCTCCAAGCTACTGCGGGCCAGAGTCCCATTCACTGAGTCCTTGGCTCCTCCAGGCTGTGAGGCATTAGGCCGCATCATACCTTTCTGCTTCTCCAGCTCCGCTGGGTGGCAGTGAGAGAAAGAGGGGTACAAGGTCAGAGACAGCAGCAAAAGCCTCGCTCATTGACCACAGCTCTCTTCTGGCCTTCCTCCTTTGTCTTTCCTTCCTCCAAGCCCCAAGCCTCCTGTTTCTCCCCTACAAAGGCAGCACATATTTCTTCCAAGCTGAAGGTCTATTTCCAAAACTCCTCTGGTGCCCAGCCCATTCTATACCACCTGTACCACCTCTTCCCACTCTGCCTTTCCTCCTTTCCTACCAGTACCTGCCCTTCCTGCTCCTTGTGCCTCTTCTCATCCTTCATATTCGGTTCTCCTGCCTTCTTGTAGTCAGGCCTCCCCAAACACCCCTGCCCATCAAAAAAGATCTTTGCAACAGATGGTTCAGAGTAAGGATGGAAAGGCTCTTCTAGCCTACGGTACAGGACAACCTTTCCAAAGTTCACTCAGGTCTCAGCTAGAACAGAGGGTCTCCTTGAAGGGCAAGAGCATGAAACTAATAGGAATCAAACCCTCTATTATGCACCAGGCAGTTTGCTAGGCACTACACATACTTGATCCTTCTCATTCCACATCATGAGCATCTTCTACTTTGTACAGAAGACACTGAGAATTTGAGAAGACACAGAGTGTGCCCAGGGTTACATAGTTGGAAATGGTAAAGCAACATTCTGAAAGTATGTCTGTTCAATTCCAGAGCCTGGGCTCTTCTGCTACCCTTATACCTCCAAGACTCTACTGAGGTAAGGGAAACTGGGTCTATTAGATCTCCCTTTGCCGTGATATGCCAATCCCTTGCCTTACATTTCCCCAAGGGCTCTAGGGGCCTACTGAACTGATACTTGTTGTGACTCAGCCTTGCTATGAAAGCCTTATCAAGCTATATACGTTCCCTACCTCTCTTTCCTTAACACTATATTATTTAACTGTGACTTTACAGAGTAGAGTAGAAAAAAAAAAACTTGAAGGACATTGGGAGGAATGAGATGCAATCACTACCTTTGAGAATTTGGGATACATTGATAGAACTCAGTTCAGGAACTGATATTGGGTAAAGAACTGAGGATGGAAGAACATGGATTCTCTCTCTCTCTTCCTCTCTTTCCCTCTTGATGAGGACTCAGTATATAGCCCAGGTTGGCATGAGAATTCACAATCCTCCTGCTTCAGCCTCCCTAGGGCTGGGATTATAGGCATGTACAACTATGCCTCGCTCCTCATCAAGCTCTGATGATTCCATTATCCCAATTCCATGTATAAAGAAACCAGGATTCAGAGGACTAGAGAACTCATCCCAGTTTTCCCAGATAACAAGTAGCAGATCTGAGAGCTGAAACTACAGTCCTGCCTCCTATACCCTGAGTTGGTTGGCTCAGGATCAGAAGACGGGCACAGGGGCCACTGAATAGACCCTTAGGGGTTGGAAAAATAATTTGAGGTTAGAAAGTAATGAGCCTCTTTTGTCACTGAAAGTATTCAAGCAGAGGCCCGTAAAGTTCCTGGAATAAGGGTAGGAGGTTGGCCAAACTAACCCTTAACTCGGATTCTCAGAAGACAGGATTCTTGGTATCTACAGGTCTCTGTGTCGGGAGATGAGAGCAAAGAGATGTGGCTGGGGCTACTCACATTCCACACGGTACTTCTCCATCTCTTGCACTTCAGCGATGGACTCGCGCAGGTCAGATGTGAAGCGCAGCCTGTCCTGGAGGCTAGGAGCATTGAAGATGATGAGGACTTTTCGTTCCCCACCAGGTACTGCAGATAGTAACTTGATCCCAAACTGGTAATCTGTGTACAAAGGGAGAAAACAGGAGAGGTTGGATAACTCTGTCAGGTTTGAAGCAGAATGGCTCAGTCGGGAAACTGGGAAATAATCTATCTATTCCTCATCTGAGAATCAATCACACTGTTTGGTTAGGCTGGTCTCAAGTTCCTGGGTTTAAATAATGCTCCTGCCTCAGTCTCCTCAGTTTCCCTTTTCCTCCACACTCCTGGTAGCCATGACCATCTTACTCCTTGTACTCCAGGATGTAAAGGCAGACAGAATTCTGTATTCTTTTCTAGAAACCCTTTTCTTTGTATTTCTGCCTCTACCCACACTATTCCACTTTTCAAAATGTCATCCAGTCAAGCTCTTCCCAGTTCAGTAATTCAGAGCAGTGTGACTGCCATCCCTTTGGGCCACCAGGGAACACACAAACACTGGTTCCCTGTTCTCCATAGCCAGATCTAAGTCACATTCCATGCCTTCCCTTCATCCGGGGATCTTAGCTCAGTTGTAGAGGACTTTAAAAAGTGGAAGCTAGTATAGATGTGGGTAAAGGATGAGCATGGGCTATGGCATAAACTCCTGGCATACTGGGATCCAAGAAGGGACTCACATGAATTCTGGAAGAGCTGCATGTGCATTTCCACCAGGGGAAAGGACTGACGGAAGCTGTATGTCACCAAGATCTTCTTCTTCTGAAAAATTTTGGTGACCTTTGGCAAGGATGGAAAAAAGTTAAAAGGAAGGGTTTGGAATGGGGAATTCAAAGTGACATCTATTTGTACTCACCCCCCCATAAAAGGCATATAAACAAACACATACAACACAGGTTGTGGAGAAGGAACACTTGTGGTAGAGATTGGGAGAGGTGTGTGCTAATGCAAATTCCTGAGAACATGATGATGCACAAGCATTTACCATTTTTACAAGGACTAAACTCAATGCTGCTCCCTCCAGGAAGCTCATCCTAGTACCTCACACAGACCTGTGTTTCTCTTTTCTGAGCTGACAGAGTGCTGGTTCAGTACCTTTCCTTGGTCAGGCTCTATGATAGTTCTCTGAATATATGCTTGCCCCTTGCTGGCCTTAAAGGTAGGTAGGAGTCTGGTTTTCAGATTCTTTTCCCTACCTCACCATCCAGAGCCAGCATACAAAGCTAGTCTCTGCCTAGCCTACATATAGGATTAACAAGGCTTTCACTCAACAACCCAAAGTCTCTGTTAAATGCTTGGATATCTTGGAGTCTCAACTAACATAAGCTCAAGAAATCTGTAAGTGGCTTTATTTTTATATTCTATCTTTTAAAAATTATTTTGTAGTGCTGAGAATGAAACTCAGGGCATCATACATATCTACCTCTGATCTACTGCCAAACCCTATGCAAGTGACTCTTAAGAGCAAATATTTTTTTTTAAATTTTTATTAACATTTTCCATGATTATAAAATATATCCCATGGTAATTCCCTCCCTCCCCACCCCCAAGGAGCAAATATTTTGATTTCAGGATGGCTATTATGCACAGTGATGCAAAATACATTTTTGTTTGTTTGTTTTTCAAGGCAGGGCTTCACTGTAGCTCAGCTTGACATGGAATTTACTATGTAGTCTTAGGATGGCTTCAAACTCATAGTGATCCTCCTACCTCTGCCTCCCAAGTGCTGGGATTAAAGGTGTGCACCACCACACCTGGCTGCAATACACTTTTGAGGGAAAAGTAGGAGGGGATGTTGAGGCAGGGTCTCTATCATATCATCCAGGACATCCTCATCCAAGAATTTGCTGTGTAGCTGAGGCTGACCTTGACCTCCTACGTCCACCTCCCAAGTGCTGGCATTACGGGTGTGTGACACCATACCCAGCTGATTTTTTAGACTGTGAGCTCCCCGAGAACTGAGTCTGATTTATCCCAGTGTACCTAGTACCTAGCATAGAGCTAGATATATGAGAGGAATTGGTACATGAGAGGCATCTAACACTGACTTAGCATCTGTGTGGGCCAAGTATACTTGAGAAAAGGCAGTTATTTCACATATGATTATCACATCCTTTTCCTCTTGTTTGTAGTGCTGAGAATGGAACCCAGGTCCTTGTACATGCTAAACAAGTGTTCTACCACTGAGCTGCATCTGTCAATCCATGGCTTCTAATTTCATACTCCTGAGAACTCTAGGAGATAGAAGTTCTTAGCCTCATTTCACAGAGCAGGCAACTAAGGTTCCAAGAAGGTACTGGAGGTACTTTGCCTAAAACAGCAATTCTTACCTGGGAGCAATTTTGCCCTGCCCACTCAGGACATTGAGCAATGTCTGGAGAAGACTTTTGTATTCCCCACTGTGTTTTTCTAGAGAAGACTTCTCTACCCCATCCTGTGAACCTTTCTCTCTCTCTCTCTCTCTCTCTTTTTTTTTTCTTTTCGGTTTTTAGAGGTAGGGTCTCACTCTAGCCCAGGCTGACCTGGAATTCACTATGGAGTTTCAGGATAGCTTCAAACTCATGGTGATCCTCCTACTTCTGCCTCCCAAGTGCTGGGATTAAAGGTGTGCGTCACCACGCCTGGCTTGAACCTTTCTCTTTTTAACTTTTTTCTAGAGAACACATTTTTAGTTGAAGTGTTGTTAGTGGAATTTAGTAGGTACAGCCCAAGGTGCTGCTAAACCCTACAATGCATAAGATAATCCCCTATAAGAAATAATTGTCTATTTCAGAATGTCAATAGTGCCGAGATTGAAAAACCCTGATCTGAAGGAGAGAAGACCAAGAAGAGAACAGGATTACTGTCCTCAAATCCCTGAAGCACTAGTCTTGGAACAAAAGAAGAACCTTGTTCATTGTGATCCCAAGGGTTGACTGGATGCTGTGGAAGGAGCAACCACAGAGAGATGAATTCCAACAGATACCTGACAAGACATCTGGCTGTTGCAGAGCAGGGAGGCTTTTTGTCTCTATAATCACATAGGTCGTCTAGGAGGGTGGTTTTTGCTCAGAAGACCCTGAAATTCCCATAAATCTATAGAATCCTATATAGATCCCATCCCTAAAAAATAAACATCTCTGTAGTAAGTTATGTGTTCTGTTTTAAAAATAACTCCCAGCATCAGGACCTCTCAAAAGTTTCAGGCTGATCCCGGGGTTCACAATATTCTGGGCTACTAATGTGGACAGGGACATTTCCTATCACTTCCCAGATTATAAGCCTATCATCTTACTTGATCGTGACACTTTATGTCACTGTGTGGCCATCACTATATTGAAATGGATCTGGGAGGCCTAAGCCTTAATAAAGACCATGCAGGTGGCATGGTGAAGTACCTTACCCACCACGCTCCACACACCATGTCAATGTGGTTTGCACAAGGCCCAGAAACTGAGCTCACCACCTCCCTCCCATCTCCTTCTGCACAGTGCCCATACCACAAGGAGATCATTGAAGAGGAAGACCTCCCGCTGATGCAGCCCTAGCCTTTGGGGGCGGTTTGGATCTGGCACCTCATAGAGTTGACAGCAGCAAACCAGTCGGCGATGAGGAAGAGACAGGACCTAAATAGGAATGGAGAAATAGATGTCAGCATGGCCAGCCCATTTGCTCCAGGCCTCTGTTACCTTAACATTCAATCATAGGGTGAAGTATGCCTCTAATACATATGTGTCACTCTGAAACAAACAGTATAAGCAACTAAGAGCTTGAGTTTTCTGCTACCTTACCTTTGTCCCTCTAACACTCTGTCTATAATACCTTTCCTGACCAGCTCTGCATGGCCAAATTCTACCCCTCCTTCAAATCCCAAGTCCAAAGTTATTTTCAAAGAACTCTTCTTGATTTCTCTAAACTAGATCAGGAGGCAGAAATATTATTTGTGTCTTTGTCTGAAAATGCCACTGATCTCTAAGTACTCCCAAAGATAGAAACCATGTCTGGTTCACATATGTCTCTGGGGTCCACTGAAAACAGTAAATGTTTGTCGACCAAAATGTGCTTGCATCTCTGCTAATACTAGCTTGGCTCCTTACCTGGGATGTACAGCCTAACCAGAGGTAGGAAGGATTCTAGTATGTAGACACCTGCTCTGGGCTGGGCAAGGTGCTACTTGGACATGGTGAACATACATACAATGAATGTTGTTCACATGAAACATATCCCATAAATTTGTACCATGACTCCCTGAGTTATCATCCACTCCAGTTTACAGGTAAGGGAAATCTGGGACTCAGATAGAGGCAATAACTCACCATACATTGGTAGTGAAGGTAGACCAAAAACCCTGGCCCCTCTACAGCCTCCCAAGGCACTTACTGGTTTCTTGCCAACAATCATGCGCTCCACTGCCTGCACCTGGGACACATGGTCATCATTGGTCCGCAGTTCACGACCCTGGATGCGTTGGTAAATGCCTACCAGAAGGTCTCGGGGGATATCCTCACCATTGTCAACCCCTGCATGAGGGAGGGGAATAACAGGAATATGTCACATTAATATGAGGAATGGGTGGTAGAGGCTTCTCCACAACAGCCCACTCCTAGGCTTGGACCAAGGGACAGCAGGGTTGGGGCAGGAAAGGTGCCCTTCAACAAAACAGTCAGTTTTTTTCTGTAGGGTATAGATTTTATTTAAACTCAGAACATCCTATGATTAAGACAATCAAGTACTACTTTTTTTTCTTAACTAGCAAAAATATTTTTTTAAATATTTATTCATTTATATATTTGAGAGAGAGAGAGAGAGAGAGAGAGGCAGGGGAGGGCACACCAGGGCCTCTATCCACTGCAAACAAACTCCAGACACATGTGCCATCTTGGGCATCTGGCTTACATGGGTCCTGGGAAATGGAACCTGGGTCCTTAGGCTTCTCAGGCAAGTGCCTTAACTGCTAAGCCATCTCTCCGGCCCCCAAAATAGAGGGCCTGAGACCAGCTGAATTCAATTACCAGTGCTGTGGGGGGCAGAGAATAGAAAATCACTAGGGCTTCCTGGCAAACTAGCCTGACCAAAAGAAAAAAGAAAAAAAAAAAAAAACCACAGCTCCATGTTCAGTGGCTCAGGGTGCAGCACCTACATACACATGTGCATATACTATAAATACTGCACATACACATAAATAAAATTTAAAAACCCGATCTTTACAAAAAGATTTCAATAGCATGATAAGATTCCTATAGTAAGTTAAGTGAAAAGAGCAAGATAAATTGTATGGATAGCATGACTAACTGTACAGAAAGCTACATGCTTAAGGAGGAAAATTCTGCCTATTGGGGGCAGAATCTGCGGGGGGGGTCATTAAAAGAAAACAATTTACATTTTCTGTATTTTCAAAAACAAAAACAAGCTGGGCATGGTGGCATATGCCTTTAATCTCAGCACTTGGGAGGCAGAAGTAGGAGGATCATCATGAGTTCGAGGCCACCCAAGACTACATAGTGAATTCCAGGTCAGCCTGGGCTAGAGTTAAACCCTACCTAGAAAAAACAAAAATAAAATAAAATAAACACACACACACACACACACACACACACACACACAAAGCCAGGCATGGTGGTACATGCCTTTCCTCCCAACACTTGGGAGGCTGAGGTGAAAGGATTTCTATGAGTTCAAGGTCACCTGGGTTAGAGTGAAGCCCTGCCTTGAACAAAACAAAAAAATAAAATTTGATAGTGCCAGACACTGAACTCAGGGTCTCATGCATGCTAAGTGTATACTCTGCTGCTGAGGTACATCCATGCTCCCCCCCAAATTCCTGAAATTAAAATACATTACTTGCATTTGTTTTCTTGTTTATTCAGTAATTGGAGAAAGAAAGTTATACATGTACACATATACACACAATTGTCCCTACATATCCATGAGATTGGTTCCTCAAACCTCCAACTACTGACAATACAAAATCCAAGAATGCTCAAGTCCCTCATATAAAATGGGGTAGTATTTGCATATAATCAACATAAATTCCACTGATATCTTAAATCATCTGCTATTATTTAGAATACCCATTTCAATGTTAATGTCATGTAACTAGTTATGATACTGTATTATTTAGGGAATAATGATAATAAAATATTTGTACATGTTCAAATACAGGCATGTTTTTTTCATATAGTTTCAATCTGCAATTGGTTGAATCCAAGGACGCAGAGCCCACAGATATGAAGGGCAGACTGCATGTGAAATATATATATTATATCGAGTAGATGAATAATGGCAAGATTTAGGACATTACTTCAGATGGTCTGTGATCAAAGTCTCTCCTCCTAGTCTTGTCTACCATCCTTCTAAATTCCTACATGCTGGGTGAAATCTTCTCACTCTTATTTTTCAGCTTCCTGCTAGGGAAAATGATTTCTCCTTTGGTAGTACTATACCGCTTCTTTAGACAGGGGCTGCTGTTGGATGTAAAATGTCTTCCACAGACTCATGTGTTTGAACATTTGGTCCGCAGCTGGTGGCACTGTTTAGGAAGGTCGTGGAATCTTTAGGAGGCAGAACTTTGCTAAAGGAAGTGGGTCACTGGGAGCAGGCCTAGAGGTTTTATAGCCCAGCCCCACTTCTGGTTCATTCTCTTCTTCCTAACCTTGTTGCAATGTGACCAGCTGCTTTATGCTCCTGTTGCCACGCTCTTCCCACTAGGATGGGCTACATAGCCCTAGAACTGTCAGCCAGATGAAATCCTTTCCCTCCTTAAGTGGATTCTTGTCAGTTATTTGTACGCAACAAGAGACAGTATCTGATACCAAAAACCATAGTACCGAGAAGTCGGGTTGTTGCTGTGATAAACCTGGCCATGTAGTTTTGGGGCATCTAAAACTAGTTTACAGGAAGAATGTGGAAGAGTTTAGAACTTTGAACTAGAGAAGGCCTATAATATTATAAGCAGAGTTTAAAGAGATATTCTAGTAGTAGTTTGGATGACCAGAATGCTAAGAGAAACATGGACAGTACAGGCTCAGCTTATGAGGTTTGGGAGGGGAATAAGGACTATTGAGAACTGGGCTATAAAGACAGTTCATGAGATATACTAGCAAAGAAACTGGCTTCATTCTGCCCATGTCCTGAGAGCCTGAATAAGGCTGGATTTGAAACAGACTAATGTGTTTGATGAAGGAAATTTCAAGGAAGAATAGCACTGAATATGTGTCATGGCTTCTTGTTGATGGCTGTTATTCAGATCTGCAGTGAAAGATAGGAACAAGAAAAAAAAAGATGTCTAATATGTGAGGTTTGTCAAGGAAAGGGATGTAAGCAAATTTAAAGTTTTTGATAAGGAAACTGCAACTGATAAACTTATTTTTTTTTCGAGGCAGGGTCTCACTCTAGCCCAGGCTGACCTAAAACTTACTCTTGCTCCAGGATGGCCTTGATCTCACAGAAATCCTCCTACTTCTGCCTCCCCAGTGCTGGGATTAAAGGCATGTGCCACCATATCTGGCTTAAGGTTTTTTGTTTGTTTGTTTTTTGTTTTTTGTTTTTCAAAGTAGGGTTTGCTCTAGCCCAGGCTGACCTGGAATTTACTATGTGGTCTCAGGGTGGCCTTGAACTCACAACAATCCTTCTACCTCTGCCTCCCAAGTGCTGTGATTAAAGGTGTGTACCACCACACCCAACATTAAGGTATCTAACTTTTTTTAATACTTTATTTTTATATATTTATTTGACAGAGAGAAAGAGGGAGAGAACAGGTGTGCCAGGGCCTCCAGCCACTGCAAACAAACTCCAGATGCATGCACCCCTTTGTGCATCTGGCTAACATGGGTCCTGGGGAACTGAACCTAGGTCCTTTGGCTTTGCAAGCAAATGCCTTAACCACTAAGCCATCCCTCCAGCCCTGTTTTTTGTTTGTTTGGTTTTTTTAACTGAGATTAGAACCATTAACAGAAACTCTTGCTTGAGTGGGAGAATGGGAGAGATGCCCTGAAGGCAAACTCCTACCCATTAAAGACTCTAGCTTGTGAAAATGCAATTTTTTTAAGTAGAAGGACTGAAAAAATATTTAAGGGGTTCCCTGCTCCCCATAGTCAGCACAGAGACGCTACCACAACTGTAATCCAAGGGGGCAAGGCTTCATCCGGAGCTAGCAGCAGAGCTTGGCAGTGCCATCTACATCATACTTATTTTATAGGCATAACAAATATAAAATTGAGGGGGTCATGGAACATTTCATGAAGGTACTAGAGAGTCACTGAGGCCAGACAATGTATGGCAGGGTCAGAATCCCTGAAAGGAGGCCCGAGAGGGACACTTAAGTTGCTGTGGAAACCTCAGGATGCCAGAATTATGAACCAAGAAAAGCTGTAGGCCTGGAGCAAAGCTGGCCCATGAGAGAGTCTATCTATACCACAGGCAGCAAAGCTAGAGGGATGAAGCTTGGGAACCCACATGAGTCCCACATACTTGATGTGAAGCTTTAGGACTTGGTGTTTGCCCTGCTGGGTTTTGATCTTCTTTGGAATAGGAATGCTTACTTCATACTAGTATATATTAGAACTATGTTATTTGTTGTTGTTGTTGTTTTTAATTTTATGGGGGGGGGAGTCTTAGATTGTCTTGAGTCTCAGAAGAAACTTTGGACTTTTGATATGTTGGGACTGTTAAAGACTATGAGGATTTTTAAAACTGGACTGAATTCATTTTGCACCATGAGGTGGCCAAAGAGCCTATGGAAGCCAGGGACAGACTATTTTGACTGTTAAATGTCCTCCAAAGATTCATGTGTTTTAACACTTGGTCTCCAGCTGGTGGCACTATTTTGGAAGGGGATATTTTTAGGAGGTGTGGAGCCTTATTGGAGGAAGTGGAACATTGGAGGAAAGACTTGAGGGTTTTTTTTTTAATTTTTGTTTATTTTTATTTAGTTATTTGAGAGTGACAGACAGAGGGAGAAAGAGGCAGAGAGAGAGAGACAAAGAGAGAATGGATGTGCTAGTACCTCCAGCCACTGCAGATGAACTCCAAACACATGTGCCCCCTTATGCATCTGGCTAATGTGGGTCCTGGGGAATCTAGCCGGGAACCAGGGTCCTTAGGCTTCACAGGCAAGCACTTAACCGCTAAGCCATCTCTCCAGCCCAAGACTTGAGGTTTTATAGCCCAGTTCCTGGGCTGGAGAGATGGCTCATAGTTAAGGTGCTTTCCTGCAAAAACCTAATGACCCAGGTTCAATTCCCCAGGACCCATGTAAAGCTAGATGCACCAAGTAGCACATGTATCTGGACTTTGTCTGCAGTGTCTAGAAGACCTGGTGTACCTATTCTCCCTCTTCTCTCTCTTCTCTTCTCTTCTCTTCTCTTCTCTTCTCTTCTCTTCTCTTCTCTTCTCTTCTCTTCTCTCTTTCTCTGTTTCCCTTTGTTGGCAAGCAAGTAAGTAAAAAATTTAAAAATTTATAGCCTATCTCTACTTCTTGTTCATCTTCTGCATCCTGACTGTGCTACAGTATGACCAGCTGTTTCATACTCTTGCCATTATGCCTTTCCTGCCAAGATAGAATGCATTCCCTTGAAACTATCTGCCACAAGAAACCCTTACCTTCCTTAAGTAGCTTCTGGTCTAGTTCACAACAATGAGAAAGTAACTAATATAGACACTAAAGACACAATCTTCTCCACGATGCTTTTTTTTGGGGGGGGGTGTATTTGTTTTTCAAGGTAGGGTTTCACTCTACCCCAGGGTGACCTGGAACTCACTCTGTAGTTCCAGGCTAGCTTCAAATTCACAGGGATCCTCCTACCTCTGCCTCCCAAGTGCTGGGATTAAAGGCGTGCACCACCATGCCAGGATAACATACTGCTTTTGTTACCTTAACTGCCACAGAGCTTAAAGCCTTCAACTGTGTAAACCCCGTTAGCAATTTTGTTATGCTTTTGGTTTTTTCCCCCTACAGTTCTATTTCCTTCTTTCATATCTTTTTATAAATATTTATTTCTTTACTTATTTAGTTATTTGAGAGAGAGGGAGAGGAGGAGAGAGAAAGAGAAGGGGGAGGGAGGGAATGAAAGAATTTGCACACCAGGCCTTCTGCTGCTACAAATGAACTCTGGATGTATGCACCACTTTGTGCATCTGGTTTTACATGGGAACTGGGGGAATCTAGGAAGCAAGCACCTTTAGCCACTGATTCATCTCTCCTGCCCCTCTTTCTTTCATTTCTATTGATATAATCTTAACATCTATGCTGTTTTTAATAGGCTGCACTTGGGTGAGAGCCAGGACTATACATCAATATAGCAAACCAGGAAAAAAATATCAACGTGATACCTTTCATCTGGCATTAGAAGCCCTCAGATAGTGGCTCTATCTGACCTTCCCAAGCAACCATATATTTCAATTGTTCTCTAAACAACTTCACGTTTTCCTCCCTCTGGGTCTTTGTTCTTTTTCTGCTAGGTAAGCCCTCCTCTATTTCTCATCTGCCACTTTCAGGGCTTAGCTTAAAATGCAAGCTCTCCAGGAAGTCAATATAAGGTGGGCTCTGGCTCCTTTGAGCTCTGGTTGCCTTTTGACCTGCCTAATATCACTGTTCATTTTCTAACTTACTTGGTTATCTGGCCACTACAAGTCAGCTTCTCCAAGCCAGTTCCTCTTTCAGAGAAAGGACTGCAATAGCACTCCCCTCTATTGTTCTTGGTACTCACCTTAGGGCCTGGTACACATTAAGCACTGTGTCAACTGGCTGGGTGATTGGCTGGCTGAGTGAATAAATGAACACAGGAATAGAGGAAAGGATACCTAAAATAATCAAATGAGTCTTTATGGATGTAAATAAGGAAAAGAATGAAAGAGAATGAGGTACAGATAAAGGGATGACTAAGTGAGTGAAACAGTGTTAAGAACTAGGACTTTTTGTTTTGCTTTGCTTTTTTACAACAGGATCTCACTCCCCGCTGCTTCGGCCTCCCAAGTTTTGGCTAAGACTTTTATCTATAAACATTCACTGCTATAATACTAGGATCTAGAAACCTTATACACAGTAGATGCTCAGTAAATAGTTGGTTTGTGGATGAGTGCATGAGCATACAAAGTTCTTTCCCTTGCAGTGGTAGGAATCAAACCCAGAGCCTTGTACATGCTAGATAAGCACTCTGCCATTGAACTACTTCCCTGGCCTGACAAGCAACTGTTGTAGTGAATAAGTGAATGCCTTGGGGGTATCTGGACATGGAAGAAAACATCAGTGTCACATGTTAATTTCCAAAGACAGCTTGGATATTCCTCATCCTTCCCCACTCCCACCCCACCCACTTTTCCTTCCCAGGTGATGGGCAAGAAAATCAGATAGGAAATTCTAGTCACCTCTCAGGTTCTTAATGAAGTCATCCAGTTTCATCTTGCGTTCAGCCTTGACACTGGGGCTATACATGTCAGTATTGAGGAGGATGATGGCAAAAGCAAGGATGAAGATTGTGTCTGGGTTCCGGAACTGGCGCACAAGGGCAGGGTTACAGACGCAGTACCGCTGACTGCAAGGCAAGAGGGATCAGGTCCATACTGAGGTGCCAGCGATCTATACTTACCCACCATTTCCCCAGGCTACCACCGCTAAACCTTAGTCCCTTATAACATTCTGACCGTTTCCTCCTCAATTTCCTCAAGCCTAGCAATCACAAATCATTATCACTGGGCTGTGGAGATGGCTCAGCAGTCCAAGGCACTTGCCTGCAAAGCCTGACAGCCCAAGTTCAATTCCCCAGTACCCACATAAAGCCAGATGCACAAAGTATAACATATATTTGGAGTTCGTTTGCAGTAACAAGAGGCTCTGGCACACCCATCATCAGTCAGTCTGTCTCCCATAAATAAATAAAGAAGAATCATAATCAGTATCTCCTTAGAGCTTTCCCAGGAGATTTATGTACTTTGTCTCATATAATTCCGCACAACATTGCACGATAGCTATTTTCCCCCTTTTTTGTGGTACTATGGATTGAACTCTGAACCTTGAGTATGCTAAGCATGTGTTCTACCACTGAGTCACACCTCCAGCTCCCAAGATAGTTATTAGCAGTCTCATTTTTCATATGAAATAACTAAGACTCAGAGTGATGAGGTAACTTGCCAGAGATAACAGAGCTGGTAAATGGTAAAGCCAAGATGAAAAACCAGATGTTTTTGACTGCGAAGCAAATTCTTCTCCTATCATGGGAAACAAGTTCTCAGCAACTTCTCCATTTCTCATGTAAATATGCCAAAGAGGTGGAGCAATATTTAGACCCAGTTCTTTCTGCTCTTCAAAGCACTTAGAGCAGAGAATGTATACCACAGTCAGATCTTCTTGAATTCAAATCCCGATTCAACCCCTTACTCACTGCATAACCCTAGGCAAGTTACCTAACATTTTGGACCTTCAGAGTTGTCATCTTCAAAACGAAAATAATGGAAGCATCTGTCTCATAGAATGGTTATGAATAATCAGGAAAATAACCATGTAAATTGCCTAGCTTAGCATCTGATCCCCAGAAAGTGCTCCATCAATGTTAGTTTTTTTCCTTTCCTTTTCTTTTCTTTTCTTTTTTTCCCAGTACTGAGAATGGAAACCAGATACTCATGCATACTAGGCAAGTGCTCTACCACTGAATTCCACCCCCAGATCCATCACTGTTAGCTTTTATTGCTAACATTATTGTCACTGATGCCTATGTCTTAGATGTAAGAGCCAGATACTTTATACTTACTACTATTTTGACTCTTACAACTACCTCTCAAGATAGAATTTATCATTTCTGTTTTATGTAAGACATGTATGAGACTCAGAGAAGTGACTAATGGATAGAGGGTCCCAAAGGTAGAGAATGGCAGCCTCTTAAGCGGGAAGCAGGCACACCTGAAAGCTTCAATGAGTCGCTCCACTTTCTGGGCCTCACCCTGTACTCGGATATGAGATTGGAATTTCCGGAGTGCATCATCTAAATCCATAGAGGAGAAGTCCATCTCATCCACCACGCAGCTGAGGAGCAAAGAAGGGGGAATAGTAGTCTCAATTTCTCCACACAAACTCTGACCCACCCTGACCTGCTCATGTGGCCTAACACCCCCAATGACAGACTTACACAATTGGAACCTGTGGCCCAAACAAGTACATATGAGGGCTGAATGTTGATATTGAACCTGCCTCAGAAAGCTGAGGTAAGACACATGGCCAATAAAGGTGCTTTCCATCAGGGCATTCATTTCAGAGATAGGAAACTAAAGCCCAAAGCAGGCCTTAGGATAAGCATGTCCTGCCCAGAGTCACCCAGAAGACTTTAGCTTGGACCCCTTGGAACAGAAAGATATTGGAGCAAAAGGTCTATTATCTTGACATGAAAAGTTTATCTGAACAAAAAGGGTAGGCTGCCCACTTTTCCCCTCCTCCCTGCCTTCCTTTTCCAGGAATCCCTGGCCCGCCTGCCCCATGTTGGGGTCCTCACTCCAACACATCTCTGTTGAACTGCTTCTGCCGGTTCCCTAGGAATTCCCCTATCATCTGCCGGCTCAGGCCTTTCCGCTCCAGGATGAAGTGAGCCACACCCACAGGAGTGTCTGACAAGAAGCCTCGCTCAATCAAATACTGGATACCCTTCTCTGGCTTCCTGCAGAAAGAAAGAAAAGATAGATGAGATGACTGTCTTATAACTGTGTCCTCTGTCCTACTTCCAGAACTGATTTTTGGACGTACCTAACCATAACTTCAGACAGCCATGGATGGTGGATCTATAATACTGTCTAATTTCTTCATGGCACAGATAAGAAAACTGGTGCCCAAGGAGAGGAAGTCACTTGCCTATTTCAGAGTTTCAAAATTCTAAGGTAACCTCACTCCAACTTCCTCCTTTACTGGTATCATATTAGAGTTGAAAGAAAATAAGTATGTAATGAAAAATCTTGCTCTCTGCCAAGGATTTTGATATTCCTAGCAAGCACCAAGGAGTCCTGAGAGAAAGCCTGATCTCCAGGACAAGGCTGTCTCTCTGAGTTACAGACCCTCAGGTCAGGAAAGAAGTGAAGGGTTACTTTGTTCAGTGTTCCACATCTCATCCAGTCTCTGTGTTTCTACAGGCAAAGTTCCTCCCATGTTTTCAAAAAGCTGAGCTAAAAATCCAGGTTGGAACTATCTCATATACAGAGCCTCAGAATTTTAGGACCCCATGCGGCTAAAATTGGTAAGTCTGGATTTTAGTGCAGGAGTCTCTGACCCATCACTTCCCACTTGTATGATTTTGGACAATCCCCTTTACTTCTCCAGTCCTCAGTTCCTTATCTATAAAAGAGGAACATTACTATCCACCTTACTGAGTTATTGTGAAAATTAAATATAGGTGGCAGTATTTAACAGGCTATAAAGATGTAAGGCATTACATCTAATCTTTTCTAATTAAACCTAGTGCTTTCTAATTGTTTTCTATCAAATGCCAAACCCCCTACCCAATTCCGAAGCACCTATTACAAGGCCAGGCATTTACAATGGGCTCAGTCACAGTTATTAAGTAGTCCAGCACACCACTTTGCCCCCAAGCACCTCAAACACACTCTTCTTATGGGAAGATGGAAAAACTGAAGCCCCCAAAAGACCATGAGTTTCTCGGTGCTATATAATGAGTGGCCAAAGGCAGACTAGGGATCTTGGTCCCTTGTTTCCCAGACTGGGGCTCTTTATACCACAAACTGCCTCCCCTCTGAAAAGTAGATAGACAGAAAAGGCAAGGCTCAGAATCCATCTAGTGGGAACATCTTGCCCAAGTTCACATATCCAGACAGCAGTAGCACTAGGATCTGAACCCAGATGTATTGGGAGCCTTGTTATGCCGCCACAGATTGATTGATTGATTAGTTGGTTGGGGTTTTGAGACAGGGTATCAACTCTGTAGCCTAGGCTGAAATTCACTATGTTGCCCAGGCTGGCTTGAAACTGTGGTGATCCTCCTACCTCAGCCTCTTGATTACAGGTGTGAGCTACCACAGCAAGCTTCTGCCACCCTTTACCAGTTTTCTTCCCTGAGCAGCTGGGAGAAATACCATTCAACCAAATGAGAGGATGACAGAGCCAGGGTCACACTGCTTGGAGCTAGGTACTAAGGACAAAGTGCTTATGCCAAGTAGGAAGGGGTGAGGAGGCTGGAACTGAGGGCACATACTTATTGAAGAGGTTGAGGCCAATTCTGTAATGTCGCCTTTGTACCACATCGTTGTTGAAGGCTGGTGAGTCCCAGCTATGCCTTGTCTCGCGCTGGTAAGTCTGCTTACACAGGCCAGTGGCTGGAGGCTCCCTCAGGCTGTCCCGAGAAGAGGAGCCAGAACTGCAGTTTATGGTTTCATTGGAATTGCTGGAGCTCTCAAGGCTCTCGTTGTCTCCACCATCAGAGTTCTCTCCTGCTGCCTCACACTTCCCCAACCTCCGACCCCCAGCCACACCACTTGGGCCAGTGCTACTATTGGGAGCTGGTAGCAAGGGCCCTGGTGGGGCTGGAGCTGGGCCCTCAGGGGCTGGGTAGTGATGGTGTGGAATTGGGGCTCTGCTTGGTGGCCCCTTGTGCTTCAGGGTCCCATGGGGGCTGCAGCCATCAGCCTCATACACAAGCTGGCGGTGCACAGAGCCGCGATCTGAGCGGTCACTCAGGTCTACAGAACTGTCACTAGGAGGCTCAATGGTAAGCAGGGGAAGGTGAGCAGCTCTCAGCCGGAAATCCCGGCATTCCAAGCACCCAGGACCCCTGCGAGTGCCTTCCTCACGGCTACCATCTTCCCGGGTCCCTGGTGGCACTGGTGGAGGAACTGGTGGGAGAGGGGCAGGTGCCCAGAACTCAGGCCGGCCCTGGGGTGGGGGCTCAGTGCTGGGCAGTCGCTCAGGGGATGGTGGGGGAACTGGGTCATCCAAGAAGAGGGGAAGGTCACTGAAGGATGTAGCTGAGCTGTCTTCTTGCTGTTCCTTTGATTCCCGCTTCTCCAGTTGGGCTGACCCTGGCTCCTCAGTCATAGGCCCTGATGGGTGACAGTTCAGGGCTTCATCAATGGATTCAGCCAGAGACTTTACCTGCACACCAGAGGAGGGGAAGAGAGAAAGGGAGACAAAGAAAGATGAAAGAAAGGATGGTAAAAGAGTAGGAAGAAAGGAAGAAGGGGGAGAAAAGCTAGAGAAGTCTTGGTGGATCAGCAAAGAAAGGAGACTCTCCTCTCAACCCAACATGGTCTTTATGTTTTATAAAATAAGTTCCAAGAGTCATTATGAGCTCACAGAAACTGGAACATTCTGATCTCTCCCTCATGTCCATATAGACACACCCAAATCAAATACTACCTGCTCTTTGATTCTTCTTATATTCTTGACTCTACCACCCCACCTCCCCCCCACTCCAAACACACAGGGAAACCAAAATCCAGTTCCCCAAGCACTCTGCATGAATCTGTCTTGGGAATTCCATAATATTTACTCTTGAGAATCTGGACCATGCCTGGCAACTCTGCCTCTCTATAGTATCTAGCTTCCAAACTTGTCTCTATGATCTCTGCCTCCTAGCATTCATGATCTTGTGCATCTGCTTCTATATGGGTACTGAGGAATTGAATCCAAGCCAGAATGCTTTGCAAGCAAGCACCTTTAACCACTGAGCAATCTTCCAGACCCTACCATTCATAATCTTGAAACCACATTGTACCAGAGTTGGTCTGTGTGTCCCACAGCATATGGTAGAAATAAAGGTATGTCACTTATGAAATTAGGTCATCAAATACTGCAGTTCTATATGCAGTGGTCTCTTTGGCTTATATACTCTTAGACTGAGGGAAGACACACTGAGGAATCTTAAGGGAGAGGCCCATGTGGTGAAGAACTGTCAACAAAGGAGTTTACTAAGTTTGGAAGCAGATCTTTCAGCCCCGGTCCACTCTTCAGAGATTATAGTCCTATGCTATAGCTTGACTGCAATCTCCTGAGAGCTTCCTGGCTCTCAGAAACTTCATGAAGTAATGAATGTTTGTTGATATGCATGGTGGTGCATACTTGTAATCCCAGCACTCTGGAGGCAGAAGGACCTAGAATTCAAGGCCAGCCTGGGCTATACAGTGAGTTCACAGCCAGCCTCGGATGCACACAAAAAAGATAAAAATGTTTATTGTTTAAGCTCAGTGTCTAAGGTCAGTTTTGAGCTACTAAATTTGGGGGTAGTTTGTTATGCAGCAATAGAAAAGTAATACGTTTCCTCATCAGACTTTGGTGTCACTGAGAGCTGAGACCAGGCCTATTTCCTCTATCACTCCCAACAGATGGTGAGCCCCTATATTCCCTATTCTTTTCTTGAGGGATAACATGCTTGACAATACATTGCTTGATACAGAAGAGAAGTTTAATTAAATCTTTGGCCTACAAATGAATAAATGGATGATATAGATCTTCTCATTAATACTTCTTTTCTTCACTCCAACTTCTTACTAGCTCTAAAGAAGCAAGCCCAGGCCAATGGTAGGGCCAGATCACAGAATTTAGGACACATTGATTTGTTCTCTTATAAAGGGTCATTCATTCATTCATTCATCTAGCAATTTCTACCAGGTACCTCCTTAGTTTTAAGGAAAAAAATCTAACATGTACTCGTAGCAACTACTATGTATTAGGTGCTTTCATATATGTTAGTAAATTGAACTTAATCCTAAAAGAGCTCTGAAACAGCTCTAAAAATATTTCTTGGGAGCTGGGCGTGGTGGCGCATGCCTTTAATCCCAGCACTTGGGAGGCAGAGGTAGGAGGATTGCCATGAGTTTGAGGCCACCCTGAGACTCCATAGTGAATTCCAGGTCAGCCTGGGCTAGAGTGAGACCCTACCTCGAAAAATCAAAAAACCAAAAAAAAAAATATTTCTTGGGGTGGAGAGATGGCTTAGCAGTTAAGGCACTTGCCTGTGAAGCCAAAGGACCCAGGTTCAATTCTCCAGGTCCCATGTAAGCCAGATGCACAAGGTGGCACGTGTACCTGGAGTTTTATTTATTTATTTTTCAGTGGGTAGAGGCCCTGGTGTGCCCATTCTCTCTCTCTCTGTCTCAAATACTTTTTAAAAAAAGAACCACACTTAAAAAATATTTCTCTTTAACGGGCATGGTGGTGCACGCCTTTAATCCCAGCACTGGGGAGGCAGAGGTAAGAGGGTCACTGTGAGTTCAAGGCCACCCTGAGAATGCAGTGAATTTCAGGTCAGCCTGAGCTACAGTGAGACCTTACCTAGAAAAACCAAAAAAAAAAAAAAAAAAAAGTGTGTGTGTGTGTGTGTGTGTGTGTGTGTGTGTGTGTGTGTGTATTTCTCTTCCTTTTGCTGATCATGTATCAATGATATTAAACTATTTGTCCAAGGTCACACAGATATGAAATGACAGTTGGGTTTTCCATCTGGACAGCTATGCTAACATAGCCTAAGCCTAGAATGTTCTCCTATCCCACACATCTTGGTACATTCCCATCATTCCGTGTTTTTGCTGGTGCAGTCAATGCCTGGGTAAGTAATGCCCCCCTAAAACATCTCTCACTAGCTAAGTCTCAGTCTGGTAAGGCCATTTTCCAATGCTGTTTTCTCCAAAAGCATTCTTTAGTGCTCTCAGAATCCTCTCTCCTGGTTCTAAGCACATTCTATTTTAGAAGATAATAATGCACACATATGTCTGCTATTTCCTACCAGATTGGGAGATTCTTGAGAACACAGACCAATGCCTCTGCCTCAGTCTCCTATGGAAAATGGGGATGATAATCTTTACCTTACAAATCTCTTGTGAAGCATATAGAGCACCTGACACCCAGATCAATAACCTGTTAGTTAAGACTCTGACAATAGATCAAGTTCCAAAAAATGAGAACCTTAATTTTCTTATTCTATATACTCACATTTTATTTTTTATTATTATTATTATTTTGGTTTTTTTTTTTGAGGTAGGGTCTCACTCTAGCCCAGGTTGACGTGGAATTCACTATGTAGTCTCAAGCTGGCCTCGAACTCATGGTGATACTACTACCTCTGCCTCTTGAGTGCTGGGATTCAAGGCATGCACCACCACACCCGGCTTCCACATTTTAATCTGCATATTTTAGCAATGTACTTTTTTCTCCCACAGTGCTAGGGATGGAACCCAGGACTTTGCACATGCTATGTAAGTGCTCTAATACTGAGCTATGTATCTGCCCTTGGTTTGGTTTCCTGAGAAAGTCTTGCTATGTATCCCAGGTTGGCCTTGAACTCACAATCCCCTTACAGTTGAACACTACCACACTTCACTGTAATTTTTCTTGTCTTAGCAATTATTTCTCATAGCTCTCATAGACCCAATTCAAATTGTAGCTATTTAATTCTCAACGGTATGACTTCTTTCAGTTTGGAATATAAGTAAAAGGAAATCAAAGCAGCCAGAACCTGAGGATAAGGGGGAAAATCCCTTTTCAGGGCTCCTGACCTGTTTGGAGAAGGAGTCCTCAAGCTCTGTGATGTCATTAGAAAACTCTCCAGATGTGGTGACGGAGCTTCCACCACCATCAATGCCCCCACCACAGGAGCCTCCATAGGGAAGCCCCCGTTCAAGCCGGTGGCTGCGGGCACCAGCCATGGCACCCTCGTCCAGTGAAGCAGGCTTGCCCTCGAAGTATGCAGGGTTCTGTGCCTTCTCATACTCCTCAAAGGAGAATTGCATCCGCATGTTGGACAGGATGATGCGGCGGGACATGCGGCTCTCTGAAGCTGAGCTGCGCAGCCGCTCAAAGTTCTTATTCATGCGGTACTGGCGGAAGGCTGTCTGGATGGTCCTGGCAGCCCTGCGGCTCAGGAAGGAGCCCCCATACTTCCTCTCCAGCATTTCCACCTGGCAGAGGAACAAGTTCAGAAATTTGCCAGAGCCTCATGGCCCTGACCCTCAATCATACCCCACTCAAGTCACAACTAACTGTAGGCAGTCACCCAGACGTGCCAAGCTATGTGTTCAGTGTTATCTTATCACTTGAATCTCAGGTAACATTGGCCACATTTGATTAGACTAGGTTGTGGGCTTTTAAATTATTTATTTATTTGTTTATTTATTTGAGAGAGAGAGAAGCAGAAAGAGAGAGAGAGAGAATGAGAGAGAGAGAGAGAGTGGGCATACCAGAGCCTTCAGCCACTGCAAACAAACTCCAGACACATGTGTCACCTTGTGCATCTGGCTTACGTGGGTCCTGGGAAATCGAACCTAGGTCCTCTGGCTTCACAGACAAGTGCCTTAACCACTAAGCCATCTCTCCAGCCCAGTTGTGGGCTTTTAAAAAAATAAGAAGTATACATTTATATGATTCCCAAAATAAGAAAAAGAAAGTATTGTATACGTTCATTACTTAAAAACAGGAAAAAACTCAGAGAAGCCAAAAAAAAAAAAAAAGGAAAAAGTAAACAAAGAGCAAGATGTTGAAGGAAAGGAAGAAAAAACGAATGAGAAGAAGAGAGAAAAGTGCAGAAGGAAAGAAGGAAGAGATGGGGGGAAGGAGGTGGGAAGGAAGGTTAGGTTGACCTAAAATCCAAACAACTAGGCATAGTTGCAATTATCATTTTGGTATTTGTCCTTCCAGCTTCCTGTTTGCCTAAATGTAGTATTTTGTCCTTCCATTCCATTTGGGAGGGCTAAACAATAATGTTGAATCCTACCGTAACAGTGTCAAGTTATGTGTGTGCTTCCTCCATTATACTGCATGTCTTTGAAGACTGGACATAGGTCTCATTCATCATTATGTCCCTAGGACCCAGGATATGGAGTGTAACCATATTTGCTGAGTGAATAAGGGATTCAGTAGAGTACAGTGGATGTGTGAGTCCCCTGTACAGTGAAGGGTCCTGGAATCAGTCTGTTCCAACTCCAACCACACTGTCCTTCCTGGATACCACCCTCAAATGCCACATCCAAGCCCCTCCTTTGGCTCTCTCTTGTGCCCTGTTCCCACTCGCAACCAGAGAGCCTTCTCTTCTGCACCTTCTTATCCTGCAGGTCTGTAGATAGTTCGTAGCTGTCTGACAGGGCCTTGGATCGCTTTATCTCCTCCTCTTCCTGCTTCCTCAAGGCGACACTGGCTGGCTGGAGTCGTGCTCGCTGAGCCCAGGGAAGGCCCACCCCAGCAGGGGGGCCTCCCATGTGGCTGCTGGTGGGGGGCAGCTGGCTCAGCCGGTAGGGGGGTTGGCTCCCAGGACTATCAACCGCTGTACTCAGGTCACTGCCTGGGGCATCACCCTCCACACTGTGGGGATGAGATAAGATGAACGAGGATGTGGCAACAGGAAAGAAGCCTGCTGGGCCCAACTGAGTGCCCCCAACCCTACCCTCTCCAGATTCCTCATGTATCTAGGACTTACTTCCAGCTGTCTCCTCACTGCCTGTAGTCTCTTCATTTCAAACCCCTTTGCTTTCATAGCCCTGTCCTCATTCCTTTTCAGATCCTCCCCTTTGGTGCTTTATCTTCACCAATTCCATCATCCATCCTGAGACACCTTTTCCTCAAGTCTGTTCTCCCGGTCTTACCTCTCACTACCTTACTTACCCCTAGTCTCCTCCCACTCCTGCTCCCCAGCACTCCCAGCCTCACCCCCTCCTTCACAAGATGGCCTAGTTGCCCCCTCCCCAAACATCTTCCTCTCCCAGCTCTCTCCCCTGATGCCGCTTCCTCCCACCCACCCCCAACCCATCATGCTGAACACAGTGATTCCTCTCCCAGTGCCATTCCCAGAACCACCAAGATCACTTTCCATAGAACACCACCCACTCCCAGACCAGTCCCCTAATGCCCACCCAGGCTCTCCCTCCCCCACCCAGCCCTTCCCCTGTGCCCTGCCCCTGCCCTTAGCAGCCTGGAGTCCGGGCCTGGCCAGTTCCCAGGGTTTCCAGGTGGCGGAGGCGGCTGCTGCTGCTGCTGCTGCGGCTGCTGCTGCTGCTGCTCCTGCTGCTGCTGGTGAGAGGGCAGGGCGAAGGCACAGGCTGGGCCACAGTGGGAAGCGCCTCCCATCCAGCATCCTCACAGGTAATGAGCTGCCCTGCGGGGAAGCTTCCTTTTTCTCCTCATGGCCTCCTCTGCTCAGCTGGGGGAGGAGGGCAGCGGGGTCTCAAGTGGAATAATGACAGGAGCTGGTCCCCAGGTCTTGCCTGCCCAGGTTACCTAGAGCTGTTGTTCTGCCAGACCTGCTCCCACAGTGCCATGGCAACCAGGCTGCCAGGAAACCCAGGTGGCAACAGAACCCCGGAGTATGATGAGGAGGCACAGAGGTTGGGAGAACCAAGAGGGCTGAGGAGGGGAAGAGCAGATAGGTGAGGTATGGAGGAGGTTGTGGGGGAAGGGGTGTGGCTAGGACTGAAAAGAATTGCCTGGATTTTTTTGGAGGGGTAGGAGGTAGCATAAGGCTGGAGGGGGTCTCTTGGCAGTGAAATGGTTAAATAGCCACTCTCCAGGCCCTATTGGCAGAGGCCAGTGCACAGGGCAGAGGCAAGCTGGAGTGGGTGGAGAAAGTTCTCTATCCAGCACAGGAATTTGGGGCCTGCCAGCAAAGCACTCTGTGCTGGGGGCTAGGGAAGGCTTCAATGGAGCTGGGCTCCACCGCGGCTGGGGAGCTGGGCTCCATTATGGCTGGGAACTTTCACCCACTGATCACCCTCATCCTCCCTCAACCCTCCCAAGTGTTAGTTAGAAAGAAGACTGGAAGACTGTTCTCCACCCTAAATTTTCTCATCCTGTGCCTCAGGAGTCTCTGATGCCACCCTCCACAGGTTAGATCCAGCCCAGCACAACATCAAAGCCAGTCCTTCAGGACTGCATGATCCTGACAACAAACTTTTCAAACCCATCAACACACAGCTCAAAACCAGCTTTGATCAACAGCCCCCACTGCCCACAACAGACTCCACTTCCTCATTCTGGCATTGGAGGTTTCTCCCAAGTACAATAGACAATGCTTCTAGAGCATAGTACATTTAGATACCATTTTTACCACTTCTCACTTAATAACTTGGTTGACCTTCCAAACAACCTTATGAGGTAGGTGTTGTTACTTATCTTCATTTTACACAGAAAGAAACTGAAGACCTGAGAGGTTAAGTAACATACTTATAGTCACACAGCTACCAATGATAAAAGCAGGATTCAAATCCAGGCAGTATGACTTCACAGCCCCCACACTCAGACATTAAGCCACCAGCCCCATTCTCCATGTACTCTGGCTCGGATCCTGTTTCTTCCAAATGTTCCTCAGTTCCTCTCCACCCAAACTGCTCACATACTACCTTTCACATACAATGCTATCCCAACCGACATCTCTGTCAGCAGCTTCTGAAAAAAATTCTCCACATGCTAGTTCTGGTTCAGATGCAAGTCATATGCCACTAAGATGCTCTCTTAAACCCTGCCACCAACCAGAAAGTAGTACTGATCCTGTTCAGAGCTCTCACACTCAGTGCATGGCTGTCCTTTTTATGGTACAGATTAACTAGGCAAAGCGTGGCAGCTCTTTGTGTGCATGACTCCCAGAATCCCACCACAGAAAGAGAATCTGGTAATCTAGCTGGCTGACACAGAGCACGGGGCCTAGACTAAAAGTAGGTGGTCAATAAAAGTTTCTGGCATGGGGGACTCAGTTAATATTCTCAATGGCTGCTCTGATAAAACTATCACTTGAACTCATACCTCCAGTCTCCTCTGCCAAGCTGTTCTCCATTCTGTGGCCAGAGAGACTCTCAAAAATATAAAATTTCCCAGTTTTCTTTCTTATGAAAATCCTTCCACAGGTCCCCATAACTCATTCAATAAGCAACTGAAATGCCTTCTATGTACCAGGCACCATGCTAGAAATACGACAGCAAAAAAATGCCTAAGAATTTTCCTTCAGGGAGATAACATTGTAGTGTGGGAGATAGAGTATAAAGAAACAAATATATCATTTCATGTATTGTGTGTGTGTGTGTGTTGTTGGGATGGAACTCAGGGCCTTGTGCATGCTAGGCAAGTGCTTTTACCACTGAGTTATATCCCCAGTCAAAGGTGATACTTTATATGCAGTGGTCAGCAAGGCCTTTATGAGGGAATGACATAGAAGCTGAACCCTGATAGAAGAGAGGTAGTGAGCTGGGTGTGTGTGTCTCTGAGGCAAAGAATCACAGCTAGTGCAAAGGCCTTCAGATAGAATTGTCTAACATGTTTGAGGATCAGTGAAGAGGGCAGTGTAGCCAGAACTAAGTGAACAGGGGAAAGCAATAAGAGGTAAAATCAGACAAGTAATGAGGCCAAATCACAAAGCACACTGAGCCCACCAGAAAAACTTTGGCTTTTGGTCTACAGAATTGAGAAGAAGAGGGATGTAACCAACTTATCATCTATAGGTAAATAGGCCAGCTTCCAGCTTCCTCATCTGGCCTGAACCCTGACCTACTGCCCCAAGCTGGCTATCTCCTGTTTACACTTCAATATCACTTCAGGGGTGCCCTTTCACGCCTGCCTGCCTCTTTCATACCATCTGACTTACAGGCCTCTCCTTTGTGCTACTGTAGGTTCTGAAGTCATCTCTATGCCCAGAGCCAGGTTAATTAACTTACTGGGTCCTTGCAACTCACTGAGGCAGGCACTGTTAAGCCCATTTTATATTGAGGACAGTGAAGCACTGAGAGGTAATGTAAACTTACTCAAGGTCACATGGCTATTAAGTGAGGAAGCCAGGATGCAGACTCAGAGCCCAGGCTCTCCCCTACTTCCAACCCTATGCTGCCTCGGGCCCTCTACTCTTTGGCAATTCCTCTCTTGAGAGCTCAGTTTGATTTTGGTTACAAAAGGAACAGTGGCAGGGATTTCAGGGTGGCAGCATAGCCTTCCATGAGAAGGCAAAAAAAATAAAAAAGAAGAATGATTGAGGGGTTGCTTGTGACATCATATACACTGCTGAAGCACCGGGAGTGGTAGGCGTGAAATCCCCCAAGTCAGAGTCCCCCCAAAATCTGTAACTCATCTGGACATGGAGAATCTAGAGAATCTTTTCTCTGTGTCTTTCTTTATCTCATACACACACATTCATACATGCACAGGTAAAAACCATAGACACATCCAAAAGCTAACAAACTTAGAAACAAAAATATATATCCACAGGCACATGGAAATCAACATGAATACATGTAGATATACACAAACATGCTCATGTGCACTGTCTGTTTGACTATTTAATGAGGATATGAGAACAGACCCTTTGCAGAGGGGGAAATTAAGCTGTTATATAAATAACCACATTATAAAGCAGAAAGTTATCCGTGCTGAGGAAACAGAGGAAGTACTGGAGAGAGACACAGAGAGAAAGATGGGAAGGGAGAGAGATGATTCTTGAGATTCCTTCTGCTTGGGGGTGGCTGAGCAGAGGAAGTACTGGGGGGAAGAGAGAGAAAGAGAGAGAGAGAGAGATTCCTTCTGCTTGGGGGTGGCTGAGCAGAATAAAAATAAACTCTCACTTACTGCGCACCTGCCCTGTGTCAGGCATTTTCCACACATGATTTAATCTGCATGGCAAACGTGAAGGGAGAATTATGATCCCTATTTTACGGAGGAAGAAAAGGGGATCTGAGACAGAAAGTGACCGCCAAAGGTCTCAGAGCTAGCAAGTGATAGAATGGGGATTCAGACCCAAGGTCTGTGTTGGCTCTCCTGCTGATTTGAAGGCTTCCTGAGAGAGGAAGCTTATATGGACTGCTTCTTGCCTAGGAGGAGCTGGGAACAACGAGAGCGAGGGACTCCTTCAGCAAAAGCTCTAAAGTGGGGCAAAAAGCAGGATGGGATGATCTATAAGGATCTGGGGCTGGCTTGTTCCTGGCAGGAGTGGGACCCTGACCCTCCCAGGATGCTGCTCCTAATTGGAGGTCTTCTCTCTCCTCTTCCCTTTATTGGCACTGTCCAGAGTCAGGCATCCAGCAGGGAATGGGATCAGGATGTAGTTGCCATGGAAATGAATGGGGGCTGTTGCCACGGATACCATAAGATAAGGAAGCAAGGGATGCCCAGGACTATCCCCATGACAACTTGGGTTGGAAGGGGAGAGGACTGGAAGTAAGAGACAGGAAAACAAAACAAGGCAGATATAAAACAAGGAGGTCAGTGCACCTAGAGGGTCCAGAGACTGGGCTCTGGAAGAAGACTGAGCAAGGAGATGGGAGCCAGCAGAGAGTGGCAGGGGAGGGAAGACAAGGGACAACAGCCACCTCTTTCTCCTCTACCAGTTTTTTGTGCAAACTGTTTTCAGTGCTCAATCCCAGTGCTACAGGGATTCCAATCCTGAGCCCAGCCTGGATTTACACAGGGGCTAACAGAGGGAAAGGAAGCCAGGTAAAAGCTGAGTCTGTAGATAATAGGAAAATAGGCTCTCGGAGCCCACAGACCTGGGTTGTAAGCCTGGCTCTGCTTCTTTATAGCCCTAAAACTAGTAGTCATTTATTGAGTGCCTCTTTTTGTTAAAACTATTTTTTTTTGTTTATTTGAGAGAAAGAGGCAGAGAGAGAGAGAGAGAGAGAGAGAGAGAGAGAGAGAGAGAGAGAGAATGGGCACGCCAGGGCCTCCGGCCACTGCAAACGAACTCCAGACACGTGCGCCCCCTTGTGCATCTGGCTAACGTGGGTCCTGGAGCATCAAACCGGGATCCTTTGGCTTTGCAGGCAAATGCCTTAACCGCTAAGCCATCTCTCCAGCCCGAGTGCCTCTAAAAAAAATTGTATGTGTGTGTCTATGGGTGCTCCAGGGTCTCTTACAGCTCAATGCAAATGAACACCAAATGTATGTGCCACTTTTTGTGTCTGGCTTTATATGGGTGTTCAGGAATTGAATCCAGTCCACAAACTTTGCAAGCAAGTGTGTTTAACCACTGAGCCATATTTCCAGCTCCAGTGCCTTCTTTCTGCTATGCCTAGCAATTGTGCAAAGCCCAGGGTTTAAAAAATATTATTTATTTATTTATTTGAGAGAGAAAGAGGCAGATATAACAAGAAAGAATGGGCATGCCAGGGCCTCCTGCCACTGTAAACAAATTCCAGACACATGTGCCACCATGAGCTTTGGCTTATGTGGGTCCTGGGGAGTCAAACCTAGTTCCTTAGGCTTTGCAGGCAAGTGCCTTAACCGCTAAACCATCTCTCCAGCCCCCCAAAGCCAGTTTTGTTTTTTCTGAAGGATATATAACGCAGTTGGGAAACTAAGGTACAGAGAGATGAATTCAGTTGCTCAAAGTCTCAGAACCTAGCAGTAGTGGGGCCAGGATTTAATGGAAAGTGTACCTGAACCCATGGGGCTGGAAGTGTTGCTCAGTGCTACAGGGCTTGCTTATCATGCTCAAGGGTCCAGGTTCAATCCCCAGCAACATGCCCCCCCAAAAAAAAAAAAATTAAAGTGTATCCGAACACCAAGTTCATGTTGTTTCCACTGCCTTCCATAGGAGAGTCCTTGCATTCTCCACCTCTTCCATTCTTTCCCATAGTGGCACACAAGGGACCAGACATTGAGTAAGTCCTTGTGGAGTAATGAGTGAGGAAGCCACTCATGAGGGGAGTAGGAAAAATTGGAGTTAAATGGGAGAAGGTTCTGGCTTTAAGAACAGTGACTCATAGATTTGGTTGACCTAAGTGAGAAGATCCACAGAGCTGGGATGGACTTTACAAACCAGCATTAAGAACCATTCAATCCCACAGATTCAAGTGAAGCTCAGGCAGTGAAAGTGACTTTCTCTTGGTCCACAGGATAAAAATCCCCCACCTCCTAGACTAGGGTTCCACTTTGAGCTGCAGAAGACCCACATATACATTTATTACCTCCCATCCTGTGCCATATGCTCCAGATGTAGGAGACAGCAGGCAACTTGCAGTTCCTCAACTCTAACAAGCTCATCACCTTTCTAGCCTGTGTTCTTAGGCTTTTTTGTTGTTGTTGTTCTTCCCAGAATGTCGATTCTCCCTTTCACCCCTGTACTTAACTGGCCCAGGTGAGCTCATCTTCAACTTGCAGTACCCTGAGCAGGCAAGTCCCCCATCCAAATTAGTTCCTACTCACTCCCACCCTTCTAAAACCCAACAAGGTCAGCTACTACCTCCTCTGTGTCTCATATACACTCACTCCATAGTGGCCCCTACTACCAAACTTGTGATTCTCTCTTAAAGTGTCCATATCCCAAGCCAGGCGTGGTGGCGCATGCCTTTAATGCCAGCACTCGGGAGGCAGAGGTAGGAGGATTGCCGTGAGTTCGAGGCCACCCTGAGATTCCATAGTGAATTCTAGGTCTGCCTGGGCTAGAGTGAGACTTTACCTCAAAAAGCAAAAAAAAAAAAAAAGTGTCCATATCCCATTCTTGGAACCCATACCTGTTTCCCAAGGGTAGTACCAAGTATGATTCACTTCTGTTGAGTCACCATGCAGGTCAAGGCCTATTATACATCTGCTGTTCAGCAACCACCTTGGCCTCTAAGATCACAGAAGTCAATGTGTCCATACATGTGTGACCACTTTCATGAAAACTGTCATTTTAAAAGCCATAGCCCCACATATTTAGAAGCCACCCATTCTCAGCCTTATGATGACATCCACCAGATACATGCATAAAGACTGCAAGGTTCAGAATTTCAGCACCTCACACAAGGACCTCACATTATCAGAATCCTCCATGCCCAGTCTCATATAGTCATATTCCTTCAGATACCCAGCAGCTTTCACAGCCTCTCGCTACTCTTGAGAACTGTGCAACCTAACACAAGGACATACACATGGATGTACAGACACATGTAGACATATTTCTCTCACAACACATATAAGCCTGATCCCTTCTTACAGCACAGACCTTCTGCTAAATACAGCCAATTCAGTTGCCTACATATGAGTTTCCACTCCCAAAGCTTCTAGGATGACCACACCTGCCCTTGATTTGCCCTGTCCCTTCATTTAGTTGACCCCTTCTCATTTCTTTCTACCATCACTCAAATGAAAGGTAGAATGATCCCCTTCTCCCAGACACAGGTCACCTAGATTCAAATAACCTGAAGAGCCAGTTACATCACTCACTATTTCCCAACTTGATCTTGGAACCCTTGACATGGCTTTGTCCACAGGGTGCCTATCTCTTACAATGCCATTCCACCCCTTTCCATTGAATCTAACCTTTGCCAGTCTTTAAGGCCCAACTCTTGCTCTTGTGTTCGCAAGATTTCCTGAATCCCACCCTTCCCCAGGCACCTTGTCATTTCCTAACACAGACACATCATGGACGGTGGGAGCCTACAAATCCATAAAGGCCACTGTCTTTTCCCCTGGTGGCACCCTCTAAGAAGCCTTAGCTTATAGCCAGGTGTAGAGAACATCTGCTGTCACCTGGGGGAAATAGCTTCCTCTCATATTCAGAAATTCCCAAAGTTGTAGAACAAGAACCTTAAAAGTACAAGATCAAGGAATCTCAACATCACAGAACATTAAATCCACATATGTCATCAGAAATTTAAATGGTAGCATTATGAAATCTTAAAATTATAGGAGTGGAGAATCCAAACATAACAACATTATAGAAATAGAAATCACAGTGTATTTGTCTCAGGATCATACCTTAAATGTATAAAATCATAACTTCTTAAAATGGTAGCATCTCAAACTTGTCAGAGCTGGAAGACCTCTGGAGGTCTTGGTCAAACCACTTTCCCCATTTTCCAGATGTGGGAACTATGTCTCACAGAGGTCAAAGGCCATGTTTAAGGTTGGCCAGTTGAGGGTGCCTTAGGCTAGTGAGCTGAAGAAGGTAACAGGTGTGCCCATGCTGAGAGCCATTCATACATTTATTTATTGAAGGCCATGGGTGTTGACAATACCACAGATTAAGTAATACTGTCTCCCAGCCCATTACCAGCTCTGTATAGGAAAAAAGACAAAGTCCTGGAAGGGGTAAAGACAGGGGAGTGGGGTAGGGTGGAACATACATCAGACAGAGAGAAGAGATCAGCTTTTATTGATGGAAATTCCTTTGTACACAGCAACACACATGCTAAACGGCCTTCTCCTGATCATATTTACAGAGCACTATGGGCATAATGGGGGCCTTTAAGCAGCCAAGGAAATGGCAGTGATGGCCACAGCAAGGGAATGAATGATGGGGGAACTAGGCAGGCTGGGTTCCTGCCAACCCCTCCACCCGGCATCTGATCCTCTGAGCCCTAGGCACCCTGCATCTCTGTTTGTGCTCACAGAGGACAGAGGTAGGTCCTCAGGATGGATTTGGAGACCTCTCAAGGAGTAGCAGGCTCCAGGGTGCCTGGGAAGTGGGAATGTGAGTGCAGGAGGGTCTGGGTTCCAAGCTCCAAACTGTTTCTCCCACATTTTAATCAGACCTAGGGCTCCAAGCTCTTTTTAATTTGGGGGCTGGAGCCCAAAGGAAACAGAAGTGGGGGAGTTGGGAATTCCAAAAAGAAAGTCAAGGAGGAAGGAGCATGATGCTTGCCCATCTGGTTCCTGAAGCAGGGGAGAGTTTCCCATGGGGGATCCGCAGGGGCTGGGGTGGGGGCTGGTTAAGGCTTTTGCTTCTGCATAGAAAATGGCCCTTGTCCTCTCAGTTACCGAGAGGAGGGACTGCTGCACTCGGAGGCTGGACAGCAGAACTGGTGAGCGTCTTCCTCTTCCTCTTCCTCAGTCTCCTCCTCCTCCTCTTCCCTGGGGCCAGGAAGGGCAGGGTAGAGGCCACAGGTGGGGGTGACAGAGAGAGGTAGAGGCATTAGTTTGCAGAGCAGGGGAGATACATGAAGGGCCAGAACTGGGAGGTAGGGCAATAATAGGTATCCATATAGGGAGGCCAGTGTGACATATTATTCAGGGCCACATCCAATTCATTCTCCAAAGAGTCGATTGCTGATCCCCTCCTGGAACAGCCTAGACTCAGTCCTAAGGTCACCCTCGGAGTATAGAAACACCATTTCTGACAAGTACCTAACCTTCATTATAATAGAAACACAGCCTGCTCTATGCTGGAACTTTGTATATTTCTTCTCATCTAATCCCTGCAACAACTTTGCAAAGTAGCATTTTAGAGATGAGGGAAATTAAAGCTGAGATCACACAGCTGGACAAGTGTGATACAGTTGGGACTTGAATCCAGAATTCTTAGATATTCAGGTCTCAGATTCAATCCTATCAGGTTCTCTGGGTAAACTTAGCAATATGTCCAGAAATTTATCTTGGACTTACAGGGCAAAGATTTGTATTCCCTTAAGACTTAAGGTCAGAAAAACAAGAAAATGCTTAGAAATAGAGTATGAATCGTCCACAGCGTTGGAAGCAAAAAAACCTTGGTTCAAGGGCTGGAGGTGTAGCTCAGTGGTAAAGTGTTTGTCCTATCATATGCAAGGTCCTGGGTTCCACCCCAGTACCAGAAAGAAAGGAGAGGAAAAAAAAAGGAAAGAAAAAAAGGACAAACAGAGGAAAAGAAAAAGGGAAAGAAGGAAAGAAAAAGAAAGGCAAGGCAAGGCAGACATGACCCAAATCTTAGGTCTATAAGTGCTTTTATGTTATGTACCCTCAGACATTTTATTGAAACTGTGTCCTCATCTGTAAAATGGGGCTTATGTTACTAACACCCAAACCTATTACAAGGTCTAGAACATTTGTCAAATGCCTGGCAAACAATGGCAATAAGAATGTGGCGAGAATTTTTGTTAACTACTTCTAAATAGAGTCTCATTACCAAGGTAGCTGTCTACCCACATAGAAGCAGCCACTCCAGGGAGGAAGAGTCACTGGAGGAAAAAGCACCTGTCCCCAGGGTACTTCTGAGCAGTACCAGGGGCCAGGCTACACATGACAGTCACTGGAGTGTGGCTACAGTTTCATGGGGTGAATGAATAGACATTAGAGCTAAGAGGGAGCAGCTGCCTTAAAAGTGAAAAGATGGATCTCCTGGGGACAGCCAAGGGAATGACAACATCCCATTCCCAAACATCTCAGCTCTGAGGAGGCAGGTAGTATGGAATTCATGAAACAAGAGGATTGAGAAGAGATGAGGAGGAAAACCAACAGGTAGGGGAAGGTACTATGGTCCATCCAACAGACAAACACATGCATGAGCATGCATGTGTGCGCACACACATGCAAACACACACACACACACACACACACACACACACACACACACACACACACACAATCTTCAACTCAGATCTCCCTCTGACACACTGTTTCACCCTCTCACTGAGTCAACAAAAATCCCATGAAATAGGGCTCAAGTAATCTCCCATTCCTGATCTGTAGAACAAGATAAAAATTCCAGGGCTGGAGAGATGGCTTAGCAGTTAAAGCACTTGCCTGCAAAGTCTAAGGCCCCAGGTTTGATTCCCCAGTACCCATGCAAGTCAGATGCACAAGGTGGCACATGCGTCTGGAGGTTTTTGCAGTGGCTAGAGGCCCTGATGTGCCCTTTTTTTTTCTCTCTCTCTCTGCTTCTTTCTTCCTCTCTCTCTCAAATAAATAAAATATTTTTAAATTTTCTACAACCTCCATGCTGTCATGAGGAACAAATGACATCCCAGTCCCATTATCCTTGCTTACCCAGGACAGATTCCAATTACTTCTCTCTCTGACATTGTAGTCATTTCCTACTTAACCTTCTTTTTTTATTAATTAGTTTTGTACTCAGCAAATATAATCAGTTTGGTACCATTATTAGGCTCATCTGTGACTGACCCCCTCCCCTTGGCCCCTCCTTGTTGAGGTATATGGGTCATGCATTGTGGAGTTAGCCCACAGTTATGGGTACGATAAATGTCTCTGCATATCATGACCCAACACTACTTAACCTTCTTAAAGTACATCTTTAGGCACCACTCTCTTCTTCTGAGATACCCATCTTGGCTCTCCACTATATGCTAGATAAAGTTAAGCCTCCAAGTTGGCATTCAAGACTCCCCGATCATAAGTTTCACCTGGCTTTTCCTGTCAGATAAAGTCAAACAGGCCCGAGTTTCAATACTAGCCCGCCAACTACTAGTTGGGTGAACTGAGATCCATCTCTACACTCCTTTGGGAATCATTTTCCTTATCTGCAAAATGAGGATATACCAATCCTGCAAGACAGAATTAATTCAAGCATGCTAAAGCACCCATCACAGGAGATGTCTGGTGCTTAACACATGGTAACTATTATTATGATTGCCATTATTGATGGCACCAGCATTGTCTTACTCATTTCCCTGCCTTCATCCAACTAGCTGGTTCCTTCCTCCATCACATGCCCAGCCTTTTCATACCTCTATACCTTTGCTGATTTTATTTCCTGACTGAAGTTCACAACCCTCCTCAAATGATGTTTCCTAAAGTAAGTCTTCCCTGACTCCCAGCCATAAGTATCCTGTCCTTCCTCCAGACTCCAGTATCCCTGTGCTTGGTCAGAGCTTTGCATTAGTTCATTTGAACTTTCCTGAGGCATGTCTCTATATCACCACCACCATTACTGTTTTCAGTCTTTGAAAGAAAGGCTGCCTCTATACTATTTAAGGCCAGTTTCCACCTGGGCCGTGGGGCCCATTCCTGCTCCCTCCTCCACAATTATCATTCATTCTACCTCCTAGATTCTCAACCTCTCCCTCTCTGTTGCCTTCTTCCTATCATTTATAGAAGCTCAAGTCTCTCCCATCTGGGAATTAAAACCCCCTATCTTCCCCCACATCCTCCTCTGTCCCTCTCTCCTCTTCACAGCTAAGCTTCTTGAGATATTTGTCTACACTGGCCATCTCCACTTGGGTACCTCCCACGAGCTCTTCAACCCACTGCAATCTGCCTCATGCACTCACCACCACTGCAGAGAAAATGTTCTTGCTGGTGGCTCAGGCTCTCCTAATGGTTTAAGCCAATAAATAAACCCTGGACCTATTTCTCCTAGACACAATGTTAAGAATGTTGATGAGGTCTTTCTCTGTGAACCTATTCACTGTTAGTTTTTCTTCTGTTTCTCTGATCCCATTCCCTACCCCATACCTCTTCCTCTGCCCATTCTTATGTGTCAGTACCCCTTCCCTAGTTCTTCTCTTGTCTGCTTCTCTTTCATCCCACTCTTCTTCGGTGATGTCATTCCGTTTCATAACTTCAGGTGTCACTCTCCAGCAAAGGTTTCTCTTCTGTGTCTCAGGCCCATCAAGCCTAATGCCTGTGGGCCAGCTCCAATAGCATGGCCCTGTGTGGTGGTTTGAATGTAAATCTATGTTCCCCATAGCCTGAGGTAATTTTGATTAAGCTTGCAACTTGAGTTTTCAGTAAGGAGAGCCTTGCTGGGGAAGAGTGGTGTAACTGGGAGTGGATCTTGTAGTCCACTCATAAGGTATATAAGGGGCCTGTTTAAGCTTTGGCTATACATGTTTTCTGGCTGTTTGGTGATGTCTCTCTGATATGATCTATGGAGAGAAACAGCTTCTTCTGCCATTGATGGTACTTCCCTGGATTCTGTAGGCCTGAAATAAACCCTTTCCTCCCATAAGCTGCTTCTGGTCAGATGTTTGCCTCAGCAATGAAAAGTAACTGCAATACCCTGATACAACTCAGACTGCCTGAAAGGCCTCTCCCTCACTCTTACTACTGCAAACCTGACTTTCTGCATTTTCTACCTTTGTGAAAGATATTGCCATATATACAATTACTGGACATCAAAATACACCTGGAAGTTACCCTACATTCTTCCTGTTTTCTTAGAAAATCGGTCATTGAACCCCACTCATTCTGCTCCTCAAATAAGTCTAACATTTTGTACATAATCTTCTACTTCTTTTGCCCTTCACTCAACATTTTTCAAATCATACTGACCTTTCTTGCTGTTCCTTGAACACACCAAGTACACTATTGCCCTGGAACCTCAGCACTTCATGTTCCTTCTACTGGAATATTATCCCCCAAATAAGTACATGGCTCATGGTCTTAGCCCCTTCAAGTCTCTGCTTAAATGTCTCAACATTAAAGAAGACCTATGCCAATATCTTCTACCCCATCTTCCTTCATCACATTCATTTATGTCAGACATATACTATATACTAATCACTTGCCTCACGTACTGTAAGATCATCAATGCAGGCATCTGTCTTACTCGGCACTACATCTCTCATGTCCAGCACAGGGCTTGGCCCTTAATAAACATTCATGGAATCAATGTATTAATTGCCAGCCTCAAATACTTCTACTTACTGTAAACTCCGTCCTCTATCATGCTCCATCCCTCATTATGCCCTAAGTCTTTGACTCTGGTCCTTTCCTCTGCCCAACCACTCCTCAGTTCTTCTCTTCTCTACCCCCCCAGCTACTTCCTTAGCTTCTTGGTTCTCAGTGCTCTAATCTCCTCCCTAATCTCCCTTCCTACTAAAATGCTAATTTAATTAAGATATTTTTCCTACTCAAGAACTCATCATGGCTTCTCACCTATCTACCCAAATGGAAAAAGAAAAATAACAAGCTTATCCTTCCCCAGAAAGCTGCCTGAAGCATGTCTAACCTCTGTCCCTCTAATATTTCCATTTGCCTTTTTCTTACTTTCAACCTCTGTGAATGCTCTCAGAGCATCCTTTACCCTTCATCTTTAAGCTCTTGAAATCTTCACAGACCTTGAATAACTAGCTCAAATGCTACTTCCTTTAAGAAACTTTGCCTGACTCACAACCCAGAAGTAATCTTTCCTCAAAATCCACAGGAAAATAAGTGTTTCTGTTGTTACCTGGTATCTCTGAGAGCCAGAAGTAGCATGGAAGTGAATCATTATGTGCAAGACCAAGGACTTTGGACGCTGGGTGAACATTAATGGAGGTCCGTGGTTCCTCTTGCCTTGTTACCCTGGACTCATGCCCCTCTGGCCTTCTATTAATGTTTACTCATTCCTGCCCCTCTTTTCCTCTCACCTTCTCTATCTATAACAGTTTATGTCACCTAATAGTTAGAAGCTATCTTATCAATGCATTTTAAAGGATTTGGATTTCATACTTTGAAATTAAAGTACCTCTAAATGAATGGTGCCATCTAAGTGATGCAACATAGTAAGTGGCCTTGTTTGAATTTACCACTTCTATGCCACTATCTCAAATTTAGGCTTTCTACTAGTCTCTGGGCATACAAGCTAAGTTTTTTTTAAATATATTTTTTATTTATTTGAGACAGAGAAAGAGGCAAAGAAAGAGAGAGGGAAAGAATGGGCATAGCAAGGCCTCCAGCCACTGCAAATGATCTCCAGATGCGTGCACTCCCTTGTGCATCTATCTTACATGGGTCCTGGAAAGTTGAACCAGGATCCTTTGGCTTTGCAGGCAAACACCTTAACTGCTAAGCCATTTCTCCAGCCCCCTAAGTTGTTTCTTGAGATGAGGTCTCATGTAACCCAGGTTGATCTTGAACTCACTATATGGTTTTGAGCCCCTGATCCTTTTGCTTCAACCTCCCAAGTGCTGGGATTATAGGTATGTGCTATCATGCCCCAGCTATAGTCAAATTTTTCATAGTAACTCCTAGTATATATTTCTATTTTTTACATTTTTTTAAATTTTTTTGAGGTAGGGTCTCATTCTAGTCCAGGTTGACCTCAAACTCACAGCAACCCTATTACCTCTGCCTCCAAAGTGCTGGGATTAAAAGTGTGCATCACCATACCTGGCTGTATACTTCTAAAACAAAAATTTTACTGAATTATTCTCCCATTAGTTCTTTCACATGACAATTACCAAAAATTTTGGTTCTCAATCTGTCTCAGGTAAACACAAATTCTTTTATGCATTTAATGAAAGTCATGAACTATCTCAGGCCTCTACAGAAAATATGTTCATAAGTATACACATCTATCATTTTGCATGCAGTTTCAGGAAGGGCGCAGGCTTCATGAACCTCACTTGGGATCCATGCACTCCAACTTAAGAACCTTATGCTCTATCCAATAGCATCCAGGTTCTTTTGCATAGGCCACATTTTACTCATGTGTTTCTGAATAACTCTTACTTATCCTTTAAATTTTCACTCTCTGAAAGTATCATCCCTGCTGGCTAGCTTTCACAGTGCCAGAAGGTGCGATGCAGGCTGCTGGGGAGAAAAGTCTTATCCAGCTGCGGACCCTGTGTGCTGTACAACTGACCTGCCAGGTAAGATGTACACTGGTACATGACTGGTGTGAGGTAAACCAACCTATTTCTGGTTAGATGTGAGGCCCAGTCCACAGGAAGAAATTCATCCCTGGTACTGTAAACCTTATCAAAAGCCCATGGCTAGGGAGGCTATAGGCTCTAGGGGGGAACTTCCTGTTGTCATGATAAATGGACAAGTTGTTAAACAGCCTACTAAGTATTTGTATTTATACCAATATATTAGTGTTGATCCCAGCCTTGATCATAGATAATTCTTTTTGTAGTGGGCAGAGGTTAACACAGAGAAATATGGCAAATAAAAGTGCTGAGAATTCAGGGTCTAATGAGGAAGAGGTGGTGGAAAGAATGTAAGAGCCAAAGGAAAGGTAGGACTCCTTACAACGTGCTCCTCCAGACACAAAATGGCCTGGATATCCATGACCTCACCGTGCCTGACACTACCTACACAAGACCATCATAATAGGAAGAAAAGATCATGACATCAAAATAAAAGAGAGACTGATTGAGATGGGGAGGGCATATGATGGAGAATGGAATTTCAAACAGAAAGGGGGGGGGAGGTTATTACCATGGGATTTTTTTTTATAATCATGGAAAATATTAATAAAAATTGAGGAAAAAAAAGATAGAGAAAGACAAAAATGCTGAGAATAAGTAAAAACTGTGTGCTGAGCCCTAAACAGACATCTACACCACCCAAGAGAATGTTAACAGTTAAAGGATAGGAAGGAGTGCTGTAGAATGCTATCTTCTGGACATGACATGGTTGTTAACACTCATGATCTCACAATAGCTATGATTTCCTACACAAAACTGAGACTGTCAGCATTCCATCATAGATGAGGATGGGGCTCATGAGGCAGTCATTCCTCACAGGGGAGATAGTAACAGTTAATGGTTGCTGTGGGAGGGGTAGTCATGTTCTTCAGTGGTATGGCCACTGGTAAGTTGCCCCTACTCCAGTAAATACCCTCCAACACCTATGTTCATGCAAGCAACCCTAGTTTAACAAGTAGGTCACAAAAAATTAAAGCATGAAGGAGATGACTAGCTGGGAAAAAGAAGTGGTTTAGTGGGAATAGGAGGGGGATAAGAGAGGGTTATGGTAATGAATATGACCAAAATATATTATATACATGTATGAAATTGTCAGAAATAAAAAATAAAAGACTCAGGCTGAGTTGGCCAGTGGTATCCCCAGACTGGACCAGATCCCTTCCTCTGGGCCTATTCCCTACCCCTACCCATTATGTTCTCTTCTAACATAGGACTTTACAATCTCCCCAACTAACAGGAAATTCATGGAGAACAACAGCCATTACCCCAATAGACCTTGGTCATAGCAGTACTCCTATAAATGCCTACTGAAATAAACACTAACTTCAGCAACTCTATTGAGTGCCCGTTATGTGTCATGCAGTTAGTGAGGTGAATTCTGAATGGACTCATCTGATCTCATCTACTGTTTAGTCAATAAAACACTTGATGTTGTTGGCAGTACCCTGCCCTTCTTAACAGAGAAGGAAGTAGACAGAGATAAGTGAAGTGAGTTATTTAAGGTCACTCAAGTACAAAGGGACAGAATTGGGACTGAGATTGCCATGGCATGCAGTGGTACACCATGCCTTAGTGCCCCCTGGACTGTAAGATTAGAAGACACCATTAGCAGCCCCTCCAAAAAAAATACCAAGAACTAGGGCCAGAACTCCTGACCTAGGATCCATTTCCCAATACCTCCTTTTATTTTTCTCCCACTCAAACTTCTTTTAATTCCCAACTTATTCATGTGAAGATAAGGCACCTGAATCTCTCTTTATGATGTAACGCCTCACCCCATGTTAGCCTCCTTTTCCCAAAATCCTGTTTGCTATGATCAGGCCCAGATTTTATTTCAAATCCATCTTTGGACATTTACAGTGCTACATACTTTACTAGGAGGAAAACATGAACTGGGTTGTCCTTGCTCTTCTACAGTTGATAGTCACATAGAAGTTTTACATGTATCATCTCCAAACATAAAAATAGCTCTGAGAGGTAAGTAAACATTAGCCTCATGACACAGATTGAAGAACAGAGGCTCAGAAGCTAAATGACTTGATCACAATCACAGATCTGGGACATGAAAGAACTTGAACTTGACCCAACTATGTTTCCCATTATGTCTTCCTGCCTAGAAGACCCAAAGAATTGTTAAGACCATTTTTGTGTAAAGGAGAGTGAGAAATGAAATTCTTTCAAGATTCTTCAGCCTAATGCTGTCACATTCCAAACCACACTATGCTGTCTCTCTCCATTCTGGACTAAAGCTCACTGGCAAAAGAACCAGATAAAACTCATTCCAATATTCCAACCCATTAAAGTTTAGCACAAGACCCCACCTAAGAAAATAAGACTAAAATACTAACTAAATGAATGAGATAACATTTGATCTAGTTACTAAATGGAAAGGCAAGATCTGAATAGCTGACTATAGGGAAAAAGTGTAAAAGAGAATAAAATAAGTTAGAATGAGTGAAGAAATGGGACCATGAAAAAAGAACTGCAATTATGAAACTATGCCATAGTTTGCATAACATGTTTTCACTATTATTAATGGGAGAGGTGCTTTACCTTTAAAAATGGGATGACTAAGCCTTTAGTCCTATTCTGAAACTTGTGTTTCTCATAAAACAATAAATTAAGAGGTTATGCCATGACAGTATGCAGTCCTATATCTTGTAATACTGATCTAAAACAAAGAAATCCAGAGTATGAAGTATATCATTAACTAAAAGCTGCTACCTACCATAGATATTTGGGTAGTCTTAATTTTTTGGTGCACAAGCAATGCTGCATTGAAAATCTCTGTATATGCCTGGGAGTACTATTGAAAGATACAGTCCTAGAAGTTGACCTTCAGGCCAAAGAAATGCACATTTTATGTAAAGTGAAATAAAAGTCATTTCCATTGCTTGAACATGTGTATATGCAGGCTAAAAATAAAGATAATTCCTACTCATACAATCCTGTCTTTATTTTGAGAAGCATACATCATACAGCCTTTTAATTAAGAGTGAGTCAAGAGAACAATGAAATTGGAGAAAGAAAAGTGGCAACATAATACACAATACACTCTTTTTCTACAAGAGACAATATCTATAAAAGAACTTATTAAGCCAGGTGAGATCTCTGTGGAAAAGCAGGAGAGAGTTATTGCTAATTAACATAGATCAGCTTCCCTTGCTGGAGTCAAGCAGGCCTACTCTCAGGAAATGCTTCTCCACATATGACCCTGCCTATGAGAACAGTGGAAAGTGTGAAGGAAATGCTTCTTCACACAACTCATCATCCTTACAAGAACCTGAAACAGAGATGGGGAAGAACAACTGAGATCTATGGGAACACCACCAAGTACCCTTCTATAACCTCTCCCCTTACTCCTTACCCCCGCACCAGGAACAATGAACACTGCAGGAAGCCAAGGGCATCCACTCACCCCATCCTGACACAAAACTGGGTCAGCTGAACCAAGCCAAGGTGACAGTGTACCAAGGAGGTAATTGCCTTCACAACTCAGCAATAGTGGGCTATAATCTCATTCCAAAAGGTAAATGGTCTTATCCTTACTGAGACTATATATATATATATCTCATACCTGGTTCTATAGGTTTGAAGTAGAAGTGAAAACTGCACCTTCCATATCAGGGAGGTTTGCTAAAGCAAAATATCTCAGACAGGGAAAGAATTCAAAACCCATTCCATCAAGGCAGAAATACTAACGCAATGTTTTATTTTGATTTAATCTATGCTTAGTATACTTTACCTATTTTGATTGTATGTTAGGGTTAAATTGTGATTTTTGAATTTTTTTATTCTTTTAAAAAATTCTCTACTCTGGCATACATATTTCATGATGGTTTTGTTTGTGTTTTTAGATTGTTCAATTGGATTTTTAGGATTATTCTATATTTTTTTCCAAACAGTCTACTGTTGTGATCTCTGTATTCCTCTTCTCATGTACAACTCATATACTTTTTCTCTTAGGCCAACTTTTCCACATGATCTCCTTATTTCCTCTTCTTTATACTCTATAACCACAACTTTCCATAGTTTTAGCCATTATTCAAATCTGTGGAATCTATGTCCTATCTTCCCTCTATATACTTGGGCTGCAAGACCACTGAGAAATATTGCTGGATCTGAGCTGATAACCTCCTCCATCTAGACCAGCTGACAGAAAGCTGGAAGAAGCCATTCTACCTGTAGTTCAATGGGAGAAAGAGATATCACCAGTGAAGATACTCAGCATTGGACATTGCAAGCCTTATAATTGGCCAGCCAGGTCAAATGAGCCAATGGGTGCAATAGTGGCACGTCTGTTAAGGGGGAAACCAACTGCCCTCTAATTGGACTGGAGGCCCACTCCTTGGGAAGTGAATACATACCTGATACTGAAAACTTAAAATGGGTAGTCATGAGCCCTAGGGGTGTAACTTATACTGTTGTCTGTTGTCTATGCTTATCAAACTGCCCAGTAGTCATTTCTGTTAATGTTCACATCCTTATATTAAAGCTACTCTCACTTTTGGTTGAGAATCTTCTCTTTTCAGATGGCAGTGACCTAGGGACGACTCAGAAAGTATCATGGTGATGGAAAGAAATGACAGCAGTGCTCAATACTGCAATATCTCTATCACACCTTCCAAGGCTCAGGGTCTAATACGGAAGAGGTGGCAGAAAGAATGTAAGAGCCAAAGGAAGGGCAGGACTCCATAAAACATGCTCCCTCCAGACACAAAATGGCCTGGATATCCATGGCCTCACAGTGCCTGACACTACCTGCATAAGAACATCATTAGATGAGGAAAAGATCAAGACATCAAAAGTAAAAGAGAGACTGATTAAGATGGGGAGGGGGTATGATGGAGAGTGGAGTTTCAAAGGGGTAAGTGGGGGAAGGGAGGGTATTACCATGGGGTATTTTTTATAATCATGGAAGTTGTTAATAAAAAATATAAAATATGTAAAAAAAAACAGGGGTAGTCATGACCCCTAGGGGTGTAATGTCTGCTGATGTCTGGATAAATGCATATACTATGCTTATCAAACTGTCCAGTAAGCACTTCTCTTAATATTCATACCCTTATATTAATGCTACTCTCATTTTGGGTAGAGAATCTTCTCTTTTCAGATGGCAGTGGCCTTGGGACGACTCAGAAGGTATCATAGTGCTGGAAAGAAGTGACTGGAGTACTGAGTAACATCTCAATCACACCTTCCAAGGCTTAGGGTCTAATGCAGAAGAGGTGGAAGAAAGAATGTAAGAGCCAAAGGAAGGGTAGGACTCCTTACAATGTGCTCCCTCCAGATATAAAATGGCCTGGATATCCATGACCTCACAGTGCCTGACACTACCTACACAAGACCATCATAAGAGGAGGAAAAAGATCATGACATCAAAATAAAAGAGAGACTAACTGAGATGGGGAGGGGATATGATGGAGAATGGAATTACAAAGGGGAAAGTGGGGGGAGGGAGGGTATTACCATGGATCTTTTTATAATCATGGAAATGTTAATAAAAATTGAGACAAAATAAAATTTAAAGCAAAAATTTTTTTTGAAAAAAAAAACACTGCAGAATTCACATTGTTCTCAGCAGTACATCGATCTTTCTCTAAAATAGAGCATATATTAGGATACAAAGAAAATCATAAGAAATGTAGGTATGTTTTATCTGACCACAGTGAAACAAAACTACTAATCAAGCCAGGCATGGTGGCGCACATCTTTAATCCCAGCACTCGGGAGGCAGAGGTAGGTGTATCGCTGTTAGTTTGAAGCCACCCTGAGATTACATAGTGAATTCCAGGTCAGCCTGAGCTAGAGTGAAACCCTACCTCGGAAAATAAACAAAACAAAAAAAAAAAAAAAACAACTACAAATCAACAGCAACTATAGAATATGCACAAACTCATGGAAATTAAACAATACTAAATGATGAAAGGGTCATTGAAGGAACCAGGAAAAAAAATTGCTAGAATAATGATAATGAAACATGACATATCAAGATCCATGGGATATGATTAAGGCAATCTAAAGAGCCTCTATATTAAGTAATTAGATCTCAAATAAATAATGATACACCTTAGGGCCTTGGCAAAAGAAGAACAAGCCAAATCAAAAATTAGTAGATGGAAGGCTGGGGAGATGGCTCACTGGATAAACTGCTTACTGCTCAGGCTGGAGTACTGAGGTTTAATCCCTAGACCTTACATACACACACACACACACACACACACACACACACACACACACACACACAAAGCTAGAATCTATGGTGGGCTTCTGGAATCCCAGCAAACTAATGCTGTTGGTGACATTACAGGGAGAGGCAGGATAATTTCCCAGAAGCTTAAGCACAACAGGCACTCACCCAAATACACATGCAATTATATTTTAAATTAGTAGATGGAGGTCAGATGCGCTAGCACACACCTTTAAATTACCAGCACTTTGGAAGCTGAGGTAAGTGAATTGCTGTGAGTTTGATGCCAGCCTGGGACTACAGAATGAGTACCAAGTCAGTGTGGGCTAGAGTTATACCTTATTTCAAAAAACAAAACATATCAGTAGATGGAGAGAAATAATCAAGATCAGAGGAGAAATTAAATAGAAACAAGGAGAATGCAAAGGATCAATGAAACAAAGAGTTAGTTCTTTGAAAGGATAAACAAGACCAATAAACCCTTAGTAAAAGTAACCAAAAGAAAGAGAAAACCCAAATTATAAAACTAGAGATGTAAAGGGAGGCATTACAACAGACACCAATGAAATTCAGAAACTCATACCTTAAAAACATACACCACTAAATTGGAAAATCTAAAAGAAATGGATAAATATCTAGATATACATGAACTACAAAAATGAAAACAAGATGAGATAAGCCATTTAAGCAGGCCTAAACAAACAAGGAGATTGAAGCAATTATAAAAAAATAAATCAGCTGGGCATGGTGGCACACACCTTCAATCTCAGCACTCGGGAGGCAGAGGTAGGAGGATTGCCATGAGTTCAAGGCCACCCTGAGATGACAGAGTTAATTCCAGATTAGCCTGGACCAGAGTGAGACCCTACCTCGAAAAAACCAAAAAAAAAAAAAAAAAACAAAAATAAATAAATAGGGCTGGAGAGATGGCTTAGCGGTTAAGTGCTTGCCTGTGAAGCCTAAGGACCCAGGTTCGAGGCTCGATTCCCCAGGACCCACGTTAGCCAGATGCACAAGGGGGCGCACGCGTCTGGAGTTCGTTCGCAGTGGCTGGAAGCCCTGGCGCGCCCATTCTCTCTCTTTCTCTTTCCCTCTTTCTCTGTCACTCTCAAATAAATAAATAATAAACAAAAATTTTTTTAAAAAAAATAAATAAAATAAGTCAACTAAAAAAAGTTCAGGCCCAGATAAATTCACAACTGAATTTTACTAGCCCTTCAAGGAAGAACTAACACCAATGCTCCTCAAACTATTCCATAAAACAGGAAAGGAGGGAATACTACCAAACTCCTTTCACAAAGCCAGTATTACACTGCGACTAAAACAAGATACAACATAAAAATATAAAGAGAAAATTACTAACCAATTTCCATGATGAGTATAGATTCAAAACTTCTCAACAAAATATTTTCAAACCAAATAAAAGACGACATCAAGATGTAATTCAGGGCTGGGTGTGCTGGCGCATGCCTTTAATCCCAGCACTTGGGAGGCAGAGGTAGGAGGATTGCCGTAATTTGAGGCTACCCTGAGACTACACAGTGAAGTCCAGGTCAGCCTGGGCTAGAGTGAGACCCTACCTCAAAAAACCAAAAGAAAAAAATATATATTCAGGAGCCAGGCATGGTGGCTCATGCCTTTAATTTCAGCATTCAGGAGGCAGAGGTAGGAGGATCACTGTGAGTTCAAGGCCAGCCTGAGACCATATAGTGAATTCCAGGCCAGACTGGATTAGAGTGAGATCTTACCTCAAAAAAACTGAGGCTGAGGAAATGGCTTAGCAGTTAAGGCATTTACCTGCGAAGCCTAAGGACCGAGGTTTGATTCCCCGGGACCCACGTAAACCAGATGCACAAGGGGGCACATGCGTCTGGAGCTCATTTGAAGTGGCTGGAGGCCCTGGCGTGCCCATTCTCTCTTCCTATTTCTCTCAAATAGGTAAATAAGACAAAAAAAAAAAAACTGGGCTGGAGAGATAGCTTAGCAGTTAAGGTATTTGCCTGCAAAGCCAAAGGACCTTGGTTCAATTCCCCAGGACCCACATAAGCCACATGTGTCTGGAGTTCGTTTGCAGAGGCTGGAGGCCCTGGTGCACCCATTCTTTCTCTCTCTCAAATAAATAAATAAAACTTTAAAAAACTGGCTTGGCGGTTGAGGCACTTTCCTGTGAAGCCTAAGGACCCAAGTTTGATTCCTCAGGACCCACATAAGCCAGATGCACAAGGTGGTGCATGTGTCTGGATTTAGTTTACAGTGGTTAAAGGCCCTGGCACACCCATTCTCTCTCTCTCTCTCTCTCTCTCTCTGTCTCTCTCTCTCTCTCTGTGTGTGTCTCTCTCTCTCCCCCTCAAATAAATAAATAAATAAATATTTTTAAACAGAAAAAACTGTAGCAATGTGTACTCCAATTAAGGTATCTGAGAGATTCTGTTTCCCCATAATCCTTGAAATCTTTTTAAACATTTTTTGTTTCATTTTTATTTTATTTTTGGAGTAGTGAAGTACACATTTTTTGAAACTTTTAATTGAAATCTTTAATACTGTAATGTGATTGTATTCCTGTCCAATTATCCACTTTTGCACCACGCTCCCCTGCCCCCAATCCACTGATGACCCTCTTCTTTCTAGGTGTTGTCTCACTGCTTTTGTCCTTGTCTGTCCTCCGTCTCAAAATGTTGATGGGCTTAGAACAGTGTAGATATTGTGGGGATATCAGTAACCACTGTGGGATCATGAATGCAGTTCATGTTGGGAGAATAGTGCTCCAAATTACTCCTTCCCACCTTGTGGCTATTACATTCTTTCTGTCTCTTCTTCTGCAATATTTCCTGATCCTTGGATGGTGTCAATTTTGGTACCTAAAAATGGTGCTTCAGTGCCAAGTGTGGTGGCACACACCTTTAATCCCAGCACTTGTGAGGCAGAGGTAGGTGGATCGCTGTGAGTTTGAGGCCACCCTGAGACTACATAGTGAACTCCAGGTCAGCCTGGGCTAGAGTGAGACTTTACCTCAAAAAACAAACAGGGGGCTGGAGAGATGGCTTAGCGGTTAAGCGCTTGCCTGTGAAGCTAAGGACCCCGGTTCAAGGCTCGGTTCCCCAGGTCCCACGTTAGCCAGATGCACAAGGGGGCGCACGCGTCTGGAGTTCGTTTGCAGAGGCTGGAAGCCCTGGTGCGCCCATTCTCTCTCTCTCCCTCTCTCTGTCTTTCTCTCTGTGTCTATCGCTCTCAAATAAATAAATAAAAATTAAAAAAAAAAACAGGGCTGGAGAGATGGCTTAGCCGTTAAGCGCTTGCCTGTGAAGCCTAAGGACCCTGGTTTGAGGCTTGGTTCCCCACGACCCAGTTAGCCAAATGCACAAGGGGGCACACGCATCTGGAGTTTGTTTACAGTGGCTGGAGGCCCTGACATGCCCATTCTCTCTCTCTGCCTCTTTCTCTGTTGCTCTCATATAAATAAACAAAAAACATTTTTAAAAAACAAACATACAAGCTGGGCGTGGTGGTGCACGCCTTTAATCCCAGCATTTGGGAGGCAGAGGTAGGAGGATCACCATGAGTTCAAGGCCACCCTGAGACTCCATAGTGAATTCCAGGTCATCCTGAGCCAGAGTGAGACCCTACCTCGAAAAAAAAAAATTGTTGCTTCAGTTATATTTTATTAACTAATAGTCAGGTGGCATCCATTTGTATTTATTAGATAATTGTCTATTTCTAATTTTTAAAATAGTTATTTATTTATTTGAGAAAGAAAGAGATAGCGGCAGAGAGAAGGAGAGAGAATGGGGACGCCAAGGCCTCTAGCCACTACAAACGAACTCTAGACACATGGGCCACCTTGTATATCTGGCTTGCAATCCTAGAACTCACTATATAGTCCAGGCTTGTCTCAAACTCACAGGGATCCTCCTGCCTTAGCCTCTCAAGTACTGGATTACAAGTATAAGTCACCATGCCAAGCTTATTTTTCCTTTTTTTTTTTTTTTTTCGGAGGCAGGGTCTCACTCTAGCTCAAGATGACCTGTAGTTAACTCTGTCATCTCAGGGTGGCTTTGAACTCATGGCAATCCTCCTACCTCTGCCTCCCAAGTGCTGGGATTAAAGGTGTGAGCCACCATGCCTGGCTTGTTCTCCATTTTTAAAGAAATATTTTATTTACTTGAGAGAGAGAGAAAGAGAGTGGGTATTGGTGAGCCAGGACCTCCTGCCACTGCATACATACTCCATACATATGTGCCACTTTACATCTGGCTTTATATGGGTACTAGAGAATTGAACCCATGTTGTTAGGCTTTGCGGGCATGTGCCTTTAACCACTGAGCCATCTCCCCAGCCCCTATTTCTACATTTTAAATGGGCTATGTTTCTTTTTTCTTATTCACTTCCAGGAGATGGTATAGACTTAGATAGAGATAGTGACCATTTTGCCTGATGCCCAGGTAGCAAAGATACTTTCTACTGGCCTGTTATTTATATTTTTCTCTTTGTATATAGTACCTTTCTTCCTAAGGAAGTTTTAAATTTTAATGTACACAAAATTATTACTCTATTTTATGGCTTATGGTTTTGCTGTTAGTTGTTTCTTTCACCCTTGTTTGATTTTTTTGGTCTTTTTTTATTATTAGCTATGGACATAATTTGTATGTAAACATCACATGTTGGTACCTCCTTTCCCTCCTCCCTGCCCCTTTTCTGTTGGTTTTTGAAATGACAGTTCACTATTTTGCCCAGGCTAGGCTTGAACTCCTGGCTTCAAGTACTTTTTCTGCCTCAGCCTCATGATTATCTGAACTACTGGCAAGCAATATCACAACTGGTGTGGCTTATAGGTTTCATTTTCTTTATTTTATCTTTCTTTGCATGTGTGTTGTATGCATGCATATGTGTTCATATGTCTATGGGTGCATGTGTGTGTGCCAGTGCATGTGCAAAGGCCAGAGGTTGTGCTGCTACACCTGACATTTTATATGGGTGCTGGAGTTCCAAACCCATGTCCTCATGCTTGCATGGTGAGCAATTTACCCACTGACCTATCTCTCCAGCCCTGGATCTTAGGTTTTCCTTTAAATTCATTTATTTATTTGCAAGCAGAGAGATACAAGGAGGGAGGGAGGGAGATAGAGAGAAGAGTGAGTATGTATAGGTGTACCAGGGTCTCTAGGCAATGCAAATGAACTCCATATTCAGGCACCACTTTGTGTATCTGGCTTACAAGAGTACTGGGGAATAGAAGCCAGGTCATTAGACTTTGCAGGCAAGTGCCTTAACCAATGAGCCATCTCTCCAGCCTGCCTCCTACGTTTTACAATCACACTTTGCAAGGTCTTCCCCATCCTAATATCAAAATGGGGTTAGTACCAGATTTTCCTCTGGTACTTTTACAATTGAATTTTTTTTTAAATTTTTATTAACATTTTCCATGATTACAAAATATATCCCATGGTAATTCTCTCCCTCCCCAACAATTGAATTTTGTTTTTGTTACTGACTCCCCGCTAATCTGAAATGTCTTTTTTTTAAATTTTTTTGTTTATTTTTATTTATTTATTTGAGAGCAACAGACAAAGAGAGAAAGAGACAGAGAGAGAGGGAGAATGGGTGCGCCAGGGCCTCCAGCCACTGCAAACGAACTCCAGACACATGCGCCCCCTTGGGCATCTGGCTAATGTGGGTCCTGGGGAATCGAGCCTCGAACCAGGGTCCTCAGGCTTCACAGGCAAGCGCTTAACCACTAAGCCATCTCTCCAGCCCCTGAAATGTCTTTTTTATTATAAACCAATTCCCCATTTCAACATATGGGTTTGTGTCTAAACTCCTTATTTTGTTCCATGTATACATTCCTTGATTTCTGTGAGAGGGTATTCGAAATTATTAAATCTTATGGTAAATTTTTGTACCTATCAGGGAAGTCTTCCTCATTGTTCTTCTTTTTCAAAATTTTCTTAGTTCTAGCCGGGCATGATGGTGCATGCCTTTAATCCCAGCACTAGGGAAACAGAGGTAGGAAGATTGCCAAGAGTGGGAGGCCAGCCTGAGACTACATAGTGAATTCCAGGTCAGCCTGGGCCAGAGTGAGACCCTATCTCAAACAAACAAACAAACAAACAAAAAGTTCTTAGTTCTAAATAATCATTAAAATGCAATTGCTCAATTTCCAAAAAAATATCATGAAGAAAATGACAAATATATGAACATTTGGACCAAATTAGGTGCAAATGTCATTCTTTACCACATTGAGGCTTCTTATCCATGAATGGATGACGACTTTTGATGTACTCAAATCTTCTTATAGCCTTCAATAAAATTTTACAGTTTTCTACAAAGAAATATTTAACATTTTTGTAAACTTTTAAGAGCTTTATAGATTTTTTTGCTAGTGTGAACACTTTTTTTCTTCTTTTATGTCTTTCAATTGAATACTGCTGGTATTCAGAAAAGGTAAGGTTTACATGTATATTTGCATTGTATCTACCCATTGTGCTAGAGTTTTCTCTCTTTTTGCACTAGAGTTCTCTATTAGTTGTAATAAGTTTTCACTTTGTTCTCTTTGACTATATGAGTAAACAAACATTATCTTTAGTTAATGCTAATTTTAACTCAGTTTTATATTTATGTGCTGAGATTAAAGGTGTGTGCCATCACATCCAGCCTAATGCTACATACTTCTTAAATCTCACTGTTTCAAACATCCCAAAATTATTAGCTAAATAATAATGACAACAATCATTCTTACTTTCTTGTATTTAATGGAAATATATTGAGTGTTTTATTGTTTAATTTGGTCATGATCTCATATCTGATATTTAAAAAAAAAAAAAAAAGCTTTAAGCAGGTTGGAGAGACAGCTCAGTAGTTAAAGGCACTTGTTTAGCTTATAGCCTGACAGTACAGGTTCAATACCCTAGTACCCACATAAAGCCAGACATACAAAGTGGCACATTCTTTTAGAGTTTGTTTGCAGTGGCAAGAGGCCCTGACACTCCCATTCATTCTCATTCATTCATATTCTCCCCCCCCCTTTCTCTTTCTCTCCTTGCAAATAAATTTATAAAAAATGGGCTGGGGAGATGGCTCAGTGACTAAAGGTGCTGGCCTTAAAAGATTGCCAGCCCAGATACAGTTCTCCAGTACCCACAGAAAGCCAGATGAACCAAGTAGCATATGCATCTGCAGTTCATTTTCAGTAGCAAGGGAATGTGCCCATTCTCTCTCATTCATTTTTTTTCTCTCTCTCTACTCACAAATAAAAACATTAAAAAAATTAAAAGAGTGGGTTGGAGAGATGGCTTAACAGTTAAGGTACTGGCCTGCGAAGCCTAAGGACCTAGGTTTGATTCCCCAAGGACCCACGCAAGCCAGATGCACAAGGCAGTACATGCATCTGCAGCTCATTTGCAGTGGCTGGAGATCCTGCCATGCCCATTCTGTCTCTCTCAAAATAAATAAATAAAATATTGTTTAAATTAAAAAGCTTTAAGGAAGTTTTCCTGATTCCTAGCTTAATGTATTAGTTATCTTTCATTGTATAACGAACTGTTATATGATAGTAAGAGAATAGATGATGGAAATAAATCAGGTTGTTGTTGTTTTGAGGTAGGGTCTCACTCTAGTCCAATCTGACCTGGAACTCACTCTATGGTCCTAGGCTGGCCTCTAACACATGGAAATCCTCCTCTCTATGCTTCCCCAGTGCTGGGATTAAAGACATATGCCACAATGCCTGGCCATATTTATTTTATTTTATCTTATTTTGAGGTAGAGTCTCCAACCTAGGCTAACCAGGAACTCACTCTGTAACCCAGGCTGGCCTTAAATTCATGGTGATCCTCCTCCCTCAGCCCCCTGGGTGCTGGACTTAAAGGTGTGTGCCACTATGCCCAGCCATTTTTATTTATTTATTTTTATTTGCAAGGAGAGAAAGAAGGAGAATGGGCACACCAGGGTCTCTTGCCAATGTAAACAAACTACAAATGCATGTGCCACTTTGTGCATCTGGCTTTATGTGGGTGCTGTGGAATCAAACCTAGGATGTCAGTTTTTTCATGTAAGTACCTTTAACAACTGAACCATCTCTCCAGCCCTTATCTGATCATTTTTAGAGATGGCCATATGATTATATCATTTATATAGATCATTATATAACCTTTTCTCTTTAATCTCTTAATGTGATAAATTATAATAGGAGAGTCCTAATGTTGAACAATACCTACACTCCTGGAGACCTTCATTTGTTAATACAACACGCTTATTTCATAGACAGGATCTCATGTAGCTCAGGCTAACTTTAAACTTATGTAGCTAAATCTGACTTCAAACTTCTCATCTTCCTGCCTCTACCTCCCAAGTGCTAGAATTACAAGCTTCTGCCACCAGAACAGGCAAGACATAATACACTGATGGATTCTATTTGGCAATATTTTATTAAAATATTTGGTAAATGGATGGAGAGATGGCTCAGCAGTTAAGGTACTTGCCTGCAAAGTCTAAGGATCCAAGTTGGATTCCCCAGTAGCCACATAATCTGAGATATACAAGGTGGCGCATGTGTTTGGAGTTCGTTTGCAGTGGCTAGAGGCCCTGAAATGTCCATTCTCTCTCCTTCTATCTGCCTCTTCAATCTCTCTCAAATAAATAAATAAAATATTTTAAAATAGCTGGGCATGGTGACACATGCCTTTAATCCCAGCACTCAGAAGGCAGAGGTATGAGGATCGCTGTCAGTTTGAGGCCACCCTAAGATTACATAGTGAATTCCAGGTCAGCCTGGGCTAGAGCAAGACCCTACCTCAAAAAAACAAAACTAAATAAATAAAACATTTTAAAATAAAAATATTTGGTACACCAGGTATGGTGGCACATACCTATAATTCTAGAACTTGGGAGGCAGAGGTAGGATTATCACAAGATTAAGGCTAGCCTAGACTACATAGAAAATTCTAGGCTAGCCTGGGCAACTCAATGAGATCATATCTCAAAATAAAGTAAAAATGGGCTGGGGAGGCAGCTAAGTCTAACATGCACATGGTTCTGAGTTCAATTCCTAGTCTAGGTAGAGGATAGGTAGATGACAGATAAATAGATAGATAGGTAGATAGACAGGCAGATGGATGATCAATAGATGTTAGACATAGATTACATGTTCTATTAATATGTAAGATTTATGTGGATACTAGGGATGGAACCCAGGACCCTGAACATGCTATGCAAGGGCTATACTACTAAGCTACCTTTCCAGCCCTGTTCTGCTTTGTTTTTGAGAAAGGGTCTCCCTATGTTGCCTAGGCTGGCTGCAAACTCCTGTACTCAAGCAACCCTCCTGCCTCAACCTCTTGAAGAACTGGGACAACAGGTGCACCACTGCATTGCCAGTTAACTCTTTATCAGAATGAACTGGGAACATGGCTATCTTTTCCTATGATCTAATCTTTTCAAGTTTGATAGTAATGTCATACTACCAGGACTTCCATCCTGAATAACAACTGAACCTAGTACTCTTTTTTGAGACAAAAAAATACTTTTTAGTTTATTTTATACTATTATACTTGGGTTTTCTGCCCCTCTGTAGGGTAATTTCAATAAGTTACATGCTCCTAGAAAATTTTCCAGCTCAACTACATTTCCATGTTTCTTGGTATAAACGTATAAAGCTTTTTTTTTTTTTTTGGTTTTTCAAGGTAGGGTCTCACTCTGGCCCAGGCTGACCTGGAATTCACTATGTAGTTTCAGGGTGGACTCAAATTCATGGAGATCCTACTAAGTCTGCCTAGGATTAAAGGCGTGTGTCACCACACCCAGCTTAAAGTATTTTTTATAGCATTTTTAATCTCCTCAGAATTTATGGCTAATTCCCTTCATATCTTGTTTTGATTACATTTTCTTGCCTTATTTGCCAGAGGATGGTCAACCTAATTTGCTGATACTTTCAAAAGCCACATATTATTACTTCATCAAATTTTTTTTCTATTTTTATTTCATTAATTTCTGGCTTCATCTACATAATTCATTTATTTCATTTTCTTTTGGTTGTTCTTTCTCTTGGTTCTGAAGTGGAATAATTAGTTCATTTAATTTAACCTGTCTTTTTCTCTAATAAAAGCATTGAAAACTATATATCTTGCTCTGCTACCTCGATAGCCCTATCCCATATGTAACACTCTCATCGATGACACTTATAAATGAATATATAAACTCCATTCTTATTTCTTCTTAAGTGAAAGTACTTTTAAACTTACAAAGAGGGGAAGACCTATTCTTTTTGATATTACCATTAATGCTTCAAAACTTGTTGAATCCTAATTAGAAACATAAAATTTGCTTTCTAATTAACTTGGAAGTAATAAGGTGTGAGTAGTTTCTTCCCTCTGCCTAAATACCCTTCCATAGTCTATCCCAACTGAAAAACTACTATTAACCCTTTAGAACATTCTTCAAATGTCACTTATTCTAGGACCAACCACTCCTAATTATGGGGCAAGCATCTAGGGAAGGATTTCTTTAAGGAAGGATCCTCTTTGGTCTCCCCAGGCACTCTCCTCAAACATTCAGACAACCACTCCACAGTCTTACCAGGGACTAAGGGATGTGGGGAGGGGGTTGTCAATGAGAGTATATATTTGGAGGGGAGGAATGGATTGGGAGAGGGATGGGTCTAGCTCTTACCTGCTCTCTGCCAGCCTGCCTGAGGGGGTAAGCTTCATGGAGTCAAGGACCTGAGTAGGACAGCAATACTGGTGTAGAGTATGAGACTCTGTGGACCTGAGAGACAGCAAGAGACAGATACAGAGACAGAGACAGAGAGAGGGGTAGGAGGTAGGCAGTGGGGACAAGGAGATAAAAGGAATGAGTGGAAAGGGGAAAAGGGAGGGATGAGAGGAATGGAAGAGGGGGTGGAAGGCAGGGAGGGAGGGAAGGAAGATAAGAAGGGAGAGAATAAAGCAGGAAAGGAGGGAGAAAGGGAGGGAGGAAAACGAGGGAGGGAAGAAAGAAGGAAGTAAGGGAAGAAGGGAGGGAGAGGAGGAGGGAGGGAGACAGGAAGGAAGGGAGAGGAGGAGGGAGGGAGGGAGGGAAAGAAGGAAGGAAGGAAGGAAGGAAGGAAGGAAGGAAGGAAGGAAGGAAGGAAGGAAGGAAGGAAGGAAGGAAGGAAGGAAGGAGAAAAAAAACACAAAGTCAAGAAAGAGAGGACAGCACTCAACCACGAACAGAGCACAATGACAACAGGGGGAAATAGAGACAAGAGCCAGGCTGGGTCTCCTGTGTTCCAGGTGACTCCAAGGGGACCTGGGCCACTTAGAGACGCTGGGACACCACAGCGGGGAAGGAGGAAAGGCGCCCTCCTCACACCAGACACCACAGGGGAAGGGAGGAGGGAAGGAGGACGGGGGTAAAGAAAAGGAAAAGCTATGTGGGGGTAGGGGGCTCCCCCTACAGAAGACTCCCTCATAGGAAATTAGGGGAGGATGAAGAGAAAGAGGGGCCAGGTAGGGTAGAAGGGACACTGAAGGAGCAGAGGAAAAGAGCAGAGAGAAACCGGAAGCAACAGCAAAGGAGAAAGACAGAGGAAGAGGAAACCAGAGAAAGGACTAGACAAAGAAACAGAGAGAAGACAGGCAAAGGCAGCGAATGCCAGAGCAGGGAGGATGGGGGAGGGCAGAGAAGGCTGATAGGGTCTCAGTGGCCTTGGTGACAGGATAGGACTCAGGAGGGGGAGGGAGGCAAGGCAGAGGACAAGGTGATTCCAAGCAGGAGTCTTTTGCTTCCAAGGCCAGTATTATACCCCTCCCCACCCCAAGGCTGGGCCCACACTCCACCCCCATGCTGTGCCCACCCCAGCGCAGGGTCTAAAGGCCTACACTGCCACCAGCTTGCTACAATTAAAGTCCAGACCAAGCATGGCAAGGGGGAACAGGAGGGATAGCAGGCTGCAAGGCTAAGAGTGTGCCCTACCCAACACAGTGTGGTAGAAGGGAGGGGGTGTCAGTCCAAGCCACAGGGAGTATAAGCTGAAAGTGGAGCCTGCTCCCCCAGCTCAGCTAGCTCCTGTTCCCCACAAACACCTGGCCATTCAAGAGCCTAAGTAACAGTCAGGAGATGTGGCTACAGGACGGGCCACTTACCCACTCATTTACTGCAATTTTAAAGATGCCCAAATTTTAGAACCTTACACAGAACCTTTGAATCTGAGACCTCTTTTCTAAGGTTCTGGAATAATCATCAGAGTGACTATTTCTCAAGTACCATGTGGCAGCCACAAATGTGAGTCCCTGACTCAGTGTTTTATTACATCTGAACCTCAAGAGATCCTTAGGCTGCTGAAATGTTAGTTATCGAAGCATCTCTGTGGCTGGAGCTCTATAGGCTTCCAAGTACACCAAGTTATCATGCCAGGGCAGCCACTAAGCTTACTCCTAAGAGGCCACAGATTGGGCAGCTCGGAGCTTCAAGACCCTTACAGAGTCGGGCTCCCAGATGCCCACAGTCTCACTCACTGGAACCAGATGCCTCCCTCAAAAGTGCAAAAAGAAGGCCACGTGTGGTGGCACACGCCTTTAATCCCAGCACTCGGGAGGCAGACATAGGAGGATCACTGTGAGTTCAAGGCCATCTTGAGACTACAGAGTGAATTCCAGGTCAGTCTGGGCTAGAAGGAAACCCTACCTGGGCAGGCGGGCGGGGGGAGTGAGTGCCAAAAGAGAGTCAGGAAAGCAGGAAACCAGAAGACTGCTGAATCAGCAGCCCTGGCACTGAGTCCAGGTTTGAGCAGGAAGGGAGAAAGCAGGGCAAATTAGGCTGCACGGCCCAGGTTCCTACCTGCAGCTCCTGGCGAGGCTGGAGAGGGCAGCCCCTGGGTCTGGACCTATCTCAGAAGCATCCCCCCTCTCTGGCCCTGTGTGGTTGCCACCACTGTCACCACCCCCTCCTCCTCTGCCCTTCCCTAGAAGGAGGTGCCAAAGAGGCAGCGCAAACCAGCTGGACTGCAGGCCTGCTCCAACTGGAAACTTTGCTTCTTTCTTGCTCCCCATAAAGGACTGGGAACTCTGCAGGAAGAAGCAGCTTAGAGAGCCATCCTTCTTCTCGGGGCTAAGCCTCCAGCTGCCCGAGAATCTCCATAAGCAACTTGTCACACCTCAACAAGTTTATGTCATTAGGCATAACATCTTGTGGAGAAAATTGAAATACAAAGGACTGGTAGGTAGTAGTGACAGAACCCCAAGATTAGGAGCTAGTTTGGCCATCCCCAAATCTGAAATCTGTACCTTCAGCCATATGATTTTCTTGTGAATATAGAAACCTTTGAACAAAGCTTTTCACAAACACCCTTATTTTAAGCCCATTTAAGAGACTAAAGCTGAGGAGTTATTCTGGGATAGCCACATCAAGTAAATTTCAAATCACCCATTGTGAGATGCCAGGATGGGGCCGTGATCAATATTCCTTATGACTATAATGAGCTTTCACTCGTTTTTGTGTTGTTTTCTATACTGGCTTAAAAAGAATCCCTGAAGAGAAAAGTACATCAGTACACATGCAATTTATAATCAAGGGGCCATTCCTCTGGGGAGACTGTCCACCTGACTCTACTGGTAGAACATGTGAGGTGTGGGGAGGAGCAGTCTCAGCGAAGTTTGTACAGGAAAGCAGATGCAGGTGTCCTGGCTCCCTGCCAACCCACCACAGTAATCTCTGCCCTTTTATATGGTTATCACTGGAGAAAGGAGGAATTGTTGGGTTCTGAAGATGTGGGACACCTAAAGAGGACCACAGGTCCAGCTCAGGGCATCCTCGCCTTTCACGGTCCTAGAGTCCAGGCCCCTGGCTGCTCTGAGCAGAAGGCCCCTGAAAAGTGCCGGAGGGAGGGTGGCAGTCAGTGATCTAGAAGGAATAGAATCTGACAGGCCAAAGGCCAGCCTTCCTGCCTCCCTGCCAGGGCAGCTGGTTCCTCTGAGGAAAGCCAAGGCTGCTGAGACAAAAAGAGGCCCTCAGGACCACCATAAGCCTGGAATTGGTGGGTCCTTTATGGCCTTCTCTTCTTTGCCCCACCCTGTACTGCCCAGCACTCAGGTTCTGCCCAGACCTTCCTCTTGGCCTGACAAATGTTGCAGACAGAAATTCTAGTCCTAGCTCTAAGGCTGATGCTGTTGTGACTGCAGGAAAGCCCCTCCTGCTCTCAGGTGAGGCCAAGAGCCTTCACTTTTATGCCTAGTAAAGCTGAGTACGGCCTTTGTTCTGGGTAAAACACCTGAGGCTTAGTTTGGTCATCTATACCAAGTCTCACCTCATAGATTTATGTTTGCTAGTTTAAGACAGTCAGTCTCCTATGTAGCCCAGACAGGCCCCGAACTCTCAATCCTTCTACCTCAGACTCCCAAGTACACCACTATGCCCTGAGGTTCGTGGAGTGAGGATTTGTTTTTATGGTGGGGATGTTTGGTTTTTGAGGCAGGGTTATGCTATATAACCCTTGTTTGACCTGGCACTTACTATATAGCCCAGGCTGGCCTCAAACTCACAGCAATCCTCCTGGTTCATACTCCCTGAATACTAGGATACTAGCCATGAGCTTCCCCACTTATCTTACCTCACAGGTTCTTGTCAGGATTCAGTGAGACCAAGTGTGTACACGGGAAGAGTCTCTGCTTGAGAACAAGAGAATGTGACCTTTCTCCCAGGGGAAGTAGAGAGACCCATAAGAAGCCCATTTGTTTTAGGAATGGGGAGGAATGCTAAGAAAATATCTGCTAATAAACTGCAGACCAGTTATGGAATACAGACATATCTGAGCATGTTACATAAACTCATGTGATGACTCATCAGGGGATGAAGGGAAGAAGAAATTAAGGGCGAGGAGCTTGAGTTATAGGGCATTGGTGGGTCTTTCATTCTGTTCATTCAACAGACACTTTGGACCAGACACTGTGACACATGCTAAAGGAAGACAATGTCCTGCTCTCAGGGAGCTTATATTGAACTACAGGGGGAAAGATATTCTGTTCACGCAGAGACAGTAAGGGGAAAAGCACTCTGGGTAGAGGAAGGGACCTGAGGATGCTACTTCCAGGAACTGCAAAGAGGCCAATGTGGCTGAGTGAAAACTGCAAAAAGGGATAGAGGTGAGGCTAGAAATTCCAAAGGGACTCAATCTCTCGGAGTTTTGAGGCTATAAGGGTTTCCTTACCTATATGCACGAGGAGCATTTGGAAGTCTGAGGCTTGTGAATAGGCATGGGAGAGAGTACCTCTGAAGTCCCTGGAGTTGTATGAACAGTATTAACATCATGGGAAAAATATTAATTCCTAGTTTTCGTCAGATCCTCAGAAAAGTTTGTGATCCCAAAGGGTAAGAAAGCTTCTTAGAATTCCATACATTAAGTTACCTAGTAAATGAGCAGGCATCCTGGAACCTTCTGTGAGCTAAAGCCTATCTATTACCTCCAGCTAATCTTAGTTTTCTCCAATTTTTTTTGAGACAGGTTTTGCTGTGTAGCCCAGGCTGGCCTTAAGCTAGAGATCCTCTTGACTCTTGCTGGCATTACAGGTGTGTACACTCCTAATTTCCCCCATCTCCAGCCTTCACCTCACTCACACAGAAGCACCTAGAATTCTTAGCCACATGCTACTGCTCCATCCTTCACTTATGCTGTCCCTCTGAGCCCCCACAAGCCCCTTCCCATCTGAACAGCTCCCCCTTTTTCTTCCAAAGTCAGCTATAGGTTGTGCCCTCTGAGAACCTGTCACATTCCCACCTAGTCAGGGCAGGCCATCTCCCTGGCGTCCTTCCCCCTGCTCTTCACTCAGCCAGCTTCTCTCAACACTGCACACGTGTTCATTTCTTCTTCTTAGGTAGGATGTCTGGGAGACCAAGAACGGTATCTCCCTTACCCCGCTGTCCCTAACACCCAACACAAAGTACCTGGTCAAGTATGCTGGTGTGAGACAATGTACACAGAGGTGGAAGCTGCAAGATGGGCTGGTGGACATTAGAGGGCACTGCAGCCACTAGAATATGTGAGGATGCTGTCTAAGCTCAGGAAATGTGGAAATTCGGCTGCTAAGTCTCCCAGCTCCCCAGGTCAAGCAAGGTGTAGCTGACCAGGGCCCCAGTTCCAGCCTCCTCCTAGTATAGCTTCTTCCAGTTTCCAGGCCCTTTCTCAGGACAACCCCATTCCACTGCTTTAGAGCCTCACAAATACAAATGTCATACACCCCCTCTCACAGCTCTAACCGATAATACTGTCCATCCCAACTCATCCCACTCCACTCCATCCTCACTTGGCTAACTTCTACTTGTCCTCCAAGTCTCAGCTCAGATGTTAGCTTGGCGAAACCTCCCTTGCCTTTGGGCTAGGTTGGGCATACTTCCTGGGTGCTCCCACAGCACACTACACTTCCCTTATAATTACCTATTTCCTGACCAGACTGTGGAAGCCAGAACAGCACCCATCACTCTATTATTCACACTCTCCTATTTACCATATTGCATCAACTGGTAGCTACTCAATAACTCATAGGTGAATGAAGGACTAAATGAATGAGTCACTTTACTCCCCTGGGTGTCCATTTCCCCACCTTTAAATTATCCCTACTTGCCATAGTGGTCACAAAGATTAAAGATAATGGATGTCAAGTGCTTGCTAACGCTACCTGAAATCTGGCAGACATTTTCTGAATCAAAGTAGTGATTAATACTTAGAAAAATAAAAACAAAGGAGGAGGTGTTAAAGGAGATTACGTCCTGAGCCTGGGATAATCTCTCCCACGTAGCTTTAACAGTTGTAATAGAGCAGTCATTTTTATTAAAAATAAAAATAGCACCTAGTATGTGCTAGTAATGGAACAGAAGGGCACAGAGAAGTCTCAGCCAGGAGATGCCAGGCCAAGGCCCTGGCCAGAGTTGTGGGTATTGCCCTTGCATCTGGAGACCAGTCATTACTTGCAAAGCTGGTTCCTCTTTCCTCATAGGCAAAAACTTGTCTACGGGGTGATTAATTCCCTTTGTAATTAATGTAAAAACTACGGGGCTTATATTAATGGGAATGTAAGCTCAAGCCTCAAGCTGGTAATATTGATAATATGTGCTTGTAGTTTATACAAGTAACTATAAATTCAGTTACTGAACTGATCAAATAGAAAAATTCCTGAAGCAACCCAGAACTTGGTAGTGGCTGTACCATCAGTAAGTAGCATTATGCCCATTGTTCTGAAGCTACAAAAATGGTCACAAACTGGTAGCAATGGTAATTTGCACTGCATATTTAAAAGGTGTTTTGACATAAAATAAGGAGACATGGTAACTCAGGAGTCGAATATATACTTACTATGCATGAAGCCCAGGATTCAACTCCAAGCTCCACAAGAAAAAGTAAAATATAATAAAGGGACAGTTTTAGATAAAAGTGTGTTTTGGGGTAAGCAGATGGAATGTAGTGAGCAATGGTCACCTAGAAATAAACTAGGAACCAAAAACTGGGCGGACAGGCAATCTTACAATTGTGGGCCTCTGAGTGGAATACCCCAGACTCTGGCCTTTCTTTGAGGCACATAAAAACTTTATTCCCTGCAGAAGAAACTACCAGGGGCTGAAATGTTTACCTCTGTACCTTCATCCACTTCTAAGACAACTGATCCCACCTGTAGCTTCTTGCTGCCTTGTGTTACCATGGTTGGACCGAATCATTACATGCAAATGAGGGGAACCCTGAAACTGAAATCACATAGCTTCCAGGTTTGTGGTTCATGCTAGGCTGCATAGCAGCAGAGGAGGCCTGTCTAGAGAGAGTAATCAGCAAGAAAGAGGTGGCAGAGACCAGGCAAGCTGGGAGAGATGGAAACAAGACATGGGTCCAGGAGATGCATAGAGCAAAGGTCAGTCTTAGTCCTTGACTTCTTTGTCTTGCTTCCATTTGACGAGAGGCCTGGCTGTACTTCGGTTACTGCTCTTAATTCTGTGAGATGTAGCCTCACAATAGCCTTGCCTTTTTATTCTTGAGCTAGCTCCAGTGCAATTCTGTTCCCTGAAATGAAATGTACCCAGACTGAGACAAGTGAAAACCGGGAATGTAAATTTGAGGCATACTAATAATGAAAGAAGGAATACTTACGTCAGAATGGGTGAATAGAACTATATGACATTCGTGTTTATTCACCCCAAAGCGCCCTCATTTCCTAACACTTACTACTACAGCCACATACCATGGCCACACATTCACACATACACTGACATACAGAGACAAATGCAACAACCGCCAGATATGCTTATGTGCAGACACGCCAGTACGCAGTGTTGCTCCTGCACCCTTCACAGCAGCACTGCCAGAGCCTCCCTGACATGCAGCAATGTACACCTACACACGTGAACATAGTGATGCTGCCCATAAGGCTCAGGGCAGGAGTCGAAGCCTAACTCAGTGCTGCATAGTCTCTCTCCCCAGCTGCCAAGTGATTCATCCCCAGGGCTGCTAATTAAAGCCAGGACAGAGGGGACAGAAGCAAAGGGAGGGGAAGAGGGGGAAGACAAGTTTATTTTGGTGCCAACCAGGCACTCAGCCAGTTTAGGGGTCACCCACTTCCTGGGGCTTGGCCAAGTGAAGGCAGGAGAACACAAAGAGGAAGGGGAGGAGAAGGGGAACCTTTTGCCTATCTCACCCCCCTGGAGCTGCCTGGAAATTACTCCAGACGACCCCCCCCATTTCCTCCATCCTATCTCACTGTCAAAATACAGATCAAACCTTCTAGACTCCTGTCCTCACACATCAGCTGTCCACTTCATTATCACATTCCTGTCGGGACCTGCCTGTGTTGCAGTAGCAGACTCGGTGTTGATAGCAACCCCAGACTGGGAGCTCCCCATGGGTAGGAACCCTGATTTCCTCCTCCTCTATCCCCTACTGATTGGCCAACACAGGTCTGCTACTTAGAAACTGTTCTGTACATGCTTCAGGAACACAATTAGATTGACTATGGGACACTGTGGTGGAGACCAATCTGATGATCAAATTTCCCATCTTAATTCTACCATGGGACAAGCTGTCTTATCTTTCTAAGCTCTAGTTGCTTCATCTGTAAAATGCTAAGAATGTATTGCCCATAGGATTACTGTGAAGATGAAATGAGAGACTACAGGGAAAGTGCTCAGCCATCACTTGGCAAGGCTACTGCTGCTCGTGATGCTAATTCACACTCCTCCCTAAGCAAATTGTAGCTGTAAGTATACAGAGGCAAGTTTCAAACCTGGCTCTACCACATGGTACCAGAAGGACCTCAGACAAGTCTCAGAAGCTTGAAGGTCGGGTATTCACAATATGGTATCACCCAATATACTGGAAAGATTTGACGAGACTCAGACCTTTGGGCCCAGAGAAGTCCAGGAGGAAAGCATTAGAGGTAGATGAGGACAGCTAGGACAGACTTCCCACACTGGGCAGGGCTACAAGTTGCCCCCTGCTCCCGCCTCCAAGCCAGACAGCATGCAAGCAAAAAGTGACAAAGCTCCAAGCGTAGAAAGCAGTTAGAACAGAGAGCCGCGCAGGGTGGATAGCCAGGCTGAGCTGATCTAGAGGAGGCATGGGAAGGTAGAATTGGATACAGCTGGGGCTGCTCTGGGGATTGCTGGCATCCTAGACATGTGAATGGAGGAAGCCACGGAAGAGTCGTAAGGTCTTAGCCATCCCAGAGTGCCAGGAGGTCAAAGCAAAGTAGAAGCTTCAACATTTCCTAAACCTAACTCCCAGTCAGACAGATGGGAGCACTGAGGCCCAGAATGGAAGGCCTCCTCTGGGAACACAGCCAGTAGTGTGGCTCCTCCTCCTACTTCTCCAGACAGCAGCAGCTCCAGTTGCCATGGGGATGTCCCTGGCTCTGAGGATGTCAGTGGCTCTCCCACCCTCTCCCTCCTTCCTTAGCAACAGGCCATCTCCTCTGGCTCTCATCCTTGTGTGCTTAGCAACCTCAGCCTAGTCCCCAGGGGCTGAGAGTTCCAGTCTAGCTCCTTAAAGCCAGCAGTGCCTCTAGGCCAGCCAGGACTCAGTTATCTTCTGCTGAGTTATCAATCCAGACCCTCCTCTGCCTGTTTTCCAGCCCTATACTTGCGCACATTTTTCCAGCTTGACTCTACAGCATATAGCAATGAATTCAAGGGAGGGTAGAGTCACTATTTGATGCTAAGCATTGCTTTAAGTTTACTCATCAACTCAGAGAAGTCAGAATTATCGTTTCAACTTTACCAAAAAGAAATGAAGGACCAGAGAAGTTAAATGACTACAAAACTCACAAAATTAGGAAGTAGGCTATGCTTATAGTTAAGCTTTGTGACCTTGAGCCATGGCCAATCCTTATCTGGACCTTGGTTTAAGGTGCCTTTATCTGACAAGTTTTCATGGCTCTCCAGGAAATCTAGACACCTACATCAGCTCTCCCTGACACCAGCTGCTCAGCTTGGACTCTGGCACCCAATACTGAGGAGCTTTCACAAGTCTGAGCCCTGCCATGGGTAGTTTGCAATCCATCTACCCAGTTCATTTCTTGCTATTCAGTTTTCACACCAGCTGAAGCCTGGTCCTCTGTCTGGTCTTCTACCACCTAACCTTCCTCCATGGACGTATGCACATGCACACGCACACCTTCATGCGCACAGTATTTACTGGATGAAAAAGTGGGGTTCTAAGGGATAAACAGATTTGCCCACTCATGTACTATAAAGCAACTTGCCTCCAAATGGAGCCCTTAGCCTGGATCAAAAGTTGCTGCCCTTTCCTACTACAGAGACTTGCCTATCTCCAATTTTCCTTACCTCCCCACTGCTGACAGAGAGGATCTGTGACCCAGCCCTGACCCAACAAGAGTTTTGTCCTTTAGCAGTTATGTTGTTTTCTGCCTACATCTTCTTAGCCCAACTGACTGCTCCCTCCCCCCTCCTTTCCTTTCTTTTCAGAAGGCAGTGCTAAGGATCAAACCCAGGTCCTCATACATACTAGGCAAGTGCTTCATCACTGACCTACACCTCAACTCCAAGACTTCCCTTCCTTTAAACGCGCCCTTCACTTTCCTACATGTGCTGATTCCACCTCCAGAGACCCTCCTTATGAGAAGTCAGTCCTGTGTAGCCCTGCCTGCTCAGACACCACCCGCTCCGAGAAGCACTCCTTAAGTGGAGTGAACTTGAGAACTTACACATGGGACCTGACAGAGGGCCCCATCTAGCCGTGGTTCCAAGTTAAAGAGGCTTCCTACTATTTGCAAGATGTCATCCCACATATGCTCTGCTTCAGGACCTTGCCACAGCCTGAGTCTGACTTTCCTGCTGAGTCCTCCAGGTTGCTACAGCCTCCTCAAATAAGGGCCCAGCAGGGATGTCAAGCACTGGCTTTAGAATCAGAAGACAGACTATGTAACAGGGACAGCTCCCTTTCACATTGCTTTTCTTTCCCTGCACCAGGCACTGACCTTCTTGGGACTTCCTTTCCCTCAACTACAAATCAAGGATCATAATCATAACAGTTGCTATATTAAATATGATCATATTCAGAGTTCTGAGTATGTGCAGAGTCAACGATAATTGCTATGATTACTAATATTACTAATATTTGGATGAAGGTGAGTATTATTTGCAAGGCTGTCAAGAGGTCCTGCAATGATGGTATGGGCAGAGCTCTGAACTTGGTGCCAGGCAGACTGGGTTGTGTAAATTCTGGCTCAGCCCTATATTAGTTGTTAGGCAAAACCCATAACTACCCCAAGCCTCAGTTTCCTCAACTATAAAACCTGGCCAGCCCAGGTTCTGTCTAAAAGTGTCACAAGGAGGATCAAACAAAAGAAAGTCCCTGAAAATTTCTGTAATGAAGGTCCAACACATGTTGTCATATGACTTATGATTATAGTCATTATGAAACTCCCCTGCTGGGAAGAGCTAGCAACTAGAGATGCTTTCAATCTGGTTCCTCAACAAATAGCAGGCACAGCATCAGAGGTGTACTTGCAAAAGCCTAGGTTTGAGGTCAGTCCAGGTTGCCTTTCTCCAAACCCACAGTGGGACAGTGAAATCTGTGTCCTTTGTTAGACAATGCCTTCTTAAGTGCTAGGACAAGCTGTGCCTGTGCCACACTCTTTGGCTGCATGCAGGGACTAATTATGTGTTATTGTATACCTCTTGCTTGGACACTAAGGCTGACTGTGTCCATCACATTCTCTCTGAGTTAATGGAGATCTCAGTGTGTGTCTATGTCATAGTCCTACCCTTGGTCCTGGACCTCAGCATGTTTACCACAGATGTCTGTCATGAAATGCTAGGACCACTGTCTATGTGTATGCTGGCATCTTCTGCCCACGGTCCATATCTATATGCCATCCATAGGATGACAACACTTATGCTTCTGCATAGGGTTGGGCAAGTTGTGCCATACACAAGGGGTTATAACCATTATAGCCAACAGGTGGTGAATGGTGGGGGCGTGGGGGCTTATGTCCCAACTGTGCCATGCTCATCAAGCTGAAAAGTCTGTTGAGCATGGCTCAGAGGGAAGGGAGCATTTCCCAACTGATACATTCAAAAAGGAGAATAGCTCCATAAGGGAATCATTTTCTATTCATCACAAAAGTACTATATATGTCCAAGCAGCCCTGGCTGGGACTCACTGTCTCCATCCCATGCCTATGCAGCCTGAGCCAATCTCATTTGAGAAGCCCAACCCATAGTCCTCAGTCTGGATGCTAAAACTGGGCCATACTCTGAGCCCCCTATCACTCCAACATTATCGCTGTACTTGACACTTCTCCCTTCATGAGACTTTGGTACATGAAGGCCTGAATAATGAACAAAGATTCCTGGTCTCTACCACAATTTTACTCACTCCTACTTCCTCAAGTGCAATTGATCATACCTGTAAAACTTACTAAAGCTTGTCAAAATTTTAACCAAGCATGCAATACATACATATATATATATATGTATATGTATATATATGTATGTATATATATAATTCTAATGTCTAGAAAGTGTCACATACAAACCCCATCTAAATCCCACTACTCGTGCTGGCATGGATCAGGGTAGATTGAGAACTGTATACTAGAAAAAGTCAGTATCCATTATTCCCTCTTCTAGGAGAAGAAAGTAGAAAACTCCCTGGTCTGGAGTTGACCTCCTGCAAATAGGCTCTGGTGCCTGGCCAGCTCTTATAAGCCCCTGCAGTGTTCAGCAGAGCGTATGTGTCAGCTAGGGTCTTCAACCTTCCCTGTGCTTGCCATATTCACCCTTCCCTCCCCCTCCATTCCACACCCACTGCTAAGATCAATGGGGAAAGAACACTGGAGTTGACCTCTACCCCTGCCCATGGATCCCAAAGTAACAAACCAGAGGCTCCCCATTCTAGGCCCAGCCCCATCCCCCAAATACTACTAAAGAAACGAGGTACTGACCTGACTGTTCTGGAATTCTCACCATCAGATCTGAAAAAGAAACAGAAAAAAAAAAATAACAGTCAACATAAGCTAACTACTCTTCCCCCCTCCCCATGTAGTAACCTTGAGGCCCAGTGCATATTGTGAAAATGCCAGGAAGGAGGCTTTATTCACGCAGGACGAATAGCAAATGCAAAGGCCAGGAGGAGGTGAGTGCATAGCCAGTTAGAGAAACAAGGAGGAAGGTGGAATGGCTAGGACAGGGGGGGCAAGCAAAGGGCCATCTGGGAGGTCAAAGAGGTATCAGAAATCAACAACATGGGGCATAACAGGGCACAATGAAGAATGCAGCTTTCCTTACAGTGGCCTGAGAAGTACCCCAAGAGATCCAGGCTCACATATAATCTCTGCCTTTTTCCAGCCCTGTGAACTAGGCAAGCCACTTTACCTCTCTGAGTCTGAGCCTCAGTTTCCTCATCTGTAACAGAAGGCCAATACTCACAGATTTGTTGGGATGATTAAACTCTTTGGAACCCAGAAGACAAATGTCAGGTATTATTAATAACACAAAAGAGGCTTTGCCAATTACCTGGTCCAACCTGCTTATTTTTCAGATGAAGAGAATGAAACTGAGTCAGCTGTGGGGCTCCTTTTACTACACTGCTCTGCCTTCTTCATTATAGGGGCCCCTCAGAGGCAAAGGAAGGCTGAGAGATGAAAATAAAGTGAGGACCAGCTCTGAGGGGAGCCAGAAATGAGTGAGATCAGAACCACTCCCCACTTTTGGTCCCTCCTCCCTGAGAAAAGTGTTTGTGTATGCATGCATGCACTCACGCACATGTTTATGTGAGTGTCCATGTATACATGTATATTGGCATATGCACTTGTGTAAGGGACTTTAAGACAAAGGAGTGGTTATGGTAGGGGCAGAGGAGGGGAGGAAAGAGGCCCAGGGACCCTCGGAAGTGGAAAAGTGTGGGAAACAGCCTTCCTCTTCCCCCTGGTTGCCTTCCTCCCTCTTCACCCTAAGCTTTCGGTCCTTGTCCAGGTTGGGCTGTAAAGACACAGGGATGAACACAGTCCTACTGTCTGTGGTTGAGAGAGCCAGGAATCAACCTCACTGTGTGGGGTGGCGCAGGGAGCATCTACGTCTTCTCTGAGTCTCAAATGACAGAGGGACACGTAGGGAGGGGAAGAGGAGCTTAGGAGAGAGCATTTATTGAAAGTGAGTGGAAGCTCCACCAACAAGGTGGAGCAGGCAAGCATCAGTCAGGATACTGGATGAGTGTGGCATTTCCAGTTGGACTACTTGCTAGCTAAGTTTATCCTGAGGAACTTACCTCACTATGCAAGACATTTTTTCACTTAGTAAAAGGGGCAGTGTGAAGAATTACTAGTGTGGGGCAGTGTGAAGAATTACTCCTTTGGAGCTGGAGAGATTGCTCAGTGGTTAAGGTACTTGCCTGTGAAGCCAAAGGACCCAGGTTCAATTCCCTAATACCTATGTAAGCCAGATGCACAGAGTGGTGCATGCATCTGGAGTTCATTTGCAATGGCAAGAGGCCCTGGTGCACCTGTTCCCTCTCTCCTCTTTCTCTCTCCTTCTTTCCTTCTCTCAAATAAATAAAAAATAAACTTTGTGGGCTAGAGGGATGGCTTAGCAGTTAAGGCATTTGCCTGCAAAGCCAAAGGACCTTGGTTCGATTCTCCAGAAACCACATAAGCCAGATGCACAAGGCAGCACACGCGTCTGGAGTTCGTTTGCAGTGGCTGGAGGACCTGGAGCACCCATTCTCTCTCTCCCTCCTTTCCTCCCTCCCTCTCTCTCTCAGATAAATAAATAAATAAATATAAAGTTAAAAAAAAACTTTGCTATTAAAAAAATTACTCCTTCTAATGCAGTGGCTTTGAGACTCAAAGTACCTGGCACATGTTACCTGCTCAGATGATGACAATGGTGCCTTTGTAGTTCCCTAAAGGAACACAGGACCAGGGAGACAGAGCACCTTATCACACTTTCTCACTTTGCAGCAACAAGATTGTTTCTGAGATCTGTTCAATTATTCTCAGGTACCAAGTCTGAGGAGCCAAACTTTAGTGATTCCCCAACTGCCTCCAGAATGGAGGCCAGGCCCTTTAGCCTCTCTAACACTAAATCTCTGCTCTAGGGAGCCTGGTATCCTACAACGCCCCTGACCCCAAACCCAGCATACAGAGTTGACTATATACCAGACCCTGACCTGGGAAGACAACTGCTCAAGGAGCTCATGGACTAGACATTTAACTTCATATACTTCAGGGTTTACGCAATGTATATAATCAACTTCACCATTATCATTGTGAATAAGCATTGACTATCTACTATGTCCAATTATAGCACCTCTGCTTCCAAAGTATTTCTATGATGGGTTATAGTCCTCCAGATGGCAATGAAGAAGGGAAAGAGGTCCAAGTTCAGAAGAGTGTATTAGCTAATTTTACTCATAGTAGACTGAGTCTTACTAGTTGGAGAAGGGCACAACATCATCACCCATATGTGGAGGTATACCTCATCTCAATGGTCTATCACTATGCATTTAGCATATTATATATGAATAACAATCATTAATGTAGCACCTCTTTGCAGAGGCCAATGCCTTGCCCAATGGTCAGTCCGCCTCCTACTTCGTGAAGCTAAGGCACTATTCTTCTGAGAGGCAGTATTATAGACTAGTATGAGAACATTGGGTTCTATTATGATTTATTCCCTAACTGGCACTGTGAACTTAGACAAGTCACTTCTCTATGGACCTATGTTCCTCATCTGTAAAATGATGGGGCTGTGTTAGTTGAGTTCCAAGAACTCTTTACACTTTAAAATATTTAGCTTCTGGGCTGGAGAGATGGTTTAGCAGTTAAGGTGCTTGCCTGCAAAGAGTAAGGACCCAAGTTTTATTCCCCAGTACCATAAGCCAGATGCACAAGGCGGAGCATGCATCTGGAGTTCTGTCTGCAGTGGCTAGAGGCCCTGGTGTGCCCATTCTCTATCTGCTTAACCCCCTCTCTCTCTCAAATAAATAAATGAATAAACAGATAAATAAGTAGAGAAAATTAAAATATTTAGCTTCTTCAAAACTTCAAAGTTTATCTCATTTATCAACTAAAGTCAACTGTCCACAAGTGGACCCAGGGACCATACCTCACTTTTTAATGCATATTAATAGAAGAAATCAATTTCTCCTGCTACTCCCCATGCCTTGTCTTAATGAAGGGCCACTTAGGATGCCAGGATTTTCAAAAGACTTGGATATGCCTTTTCCCATCCTCAGTACAATTTGCTGAAGACTAAGAGCATAGCAACATATTTTCTGAATCTAGAACCTGAGCATGTAATCTGACCAAGAACTTTGATATTGTAGTTTCCAGGTGCAAGAGACAAATTGCAAGATGGAAGAATAAATGGCAGAATATGAAAAGATCCTGAACCTTTTGAGAGGACTTATGGAAACCACAAAGCAAAATGACTAAAAAGAATTAAGGCTCCCCAGCTGCCACACTAGTATCTGCCTTTGCTTCAGGGCTGGATCCCCTGCCTCCAGCTTTGATTCCCAACCCCCAGCCAATTACAAGCATTAACTGGGAAAGGTACCTTGGAATTAAACAAGCTAATTAACCAACCAAAATGTATCAGAAATGAGATGTGCTATCACTTGAATGAGACAAGCCAGTATTTGAGATATCTGCATAAAATATTGTGGGTCCAGGGCTGAGATGGGATATAGCTCAATGGTAGACCACTGGCCTAGCATGTTCAAGAGGCTGGATTCAATCCCCAGCACTACACACAAAAAAATTATGTGTCCAAAAGAAAGAGATTGGACATTTGAAGGATAACTATTAACTGGGATCCTCCCAGGAGTGTCTTGAGGAAAAAGAAGCAGGTGCTAAGGCCAAGGGATGATGCAAGTCTCTAAAAGCCAAGAACCAGCCCTAGGACAGCCAGGCACCTTCCCTCCCTAGATCATCTTGTCTAACTGCAAGTTCTTCAGTGGACAATTTTATCACACTGACTACTAAAGGAATATTCTAAAGTGCCAATCACTTTGATGCAGTCCTCCTGCTTTAAATATTCTATAATTTCCCCACTAAACAAGACTTACCACTTGCTTTTGTGACTCATTTGTTATTCAGAGATTTTTTAAATTTATAAATATATTTTTTTAGTTGGTGTACAGAGGTCTAGGTATCATTCACTCTGGCATTTTCAAAAACAATTTTACTTAATTATTGTTCCTTCTCATCTCCCCAACCTCCCTCTCCCCTTACTTCCCCTCTCCCCAACACCCTCCCCCTTCTGTTTACACGTCACACTTCCCTCTCATCCCTCTTCCTGCCAGTCTCTCTAAACTTGCTCTTGGTTACCATTCTATCGTTTTAGGTTTTACCCACAATTGACCCCTTATACATACATACTTATTACAAGCTAGGATCCACATACCAGAGAGAACATGTAGTTTTGGTCTTTCTGAGCTTGGATCACTTCACTTAATATAATTCTTTCCAGATGCATCCATCTCTTGCAAATTTTATTATTTCATCTGTCCATATTGCTATGTAGAATTCTATTGTTCATATGTACCACATTTTCACTATCCATTCATCTGCCAATGAACAGCTAAGCTGATTCCAATTCTCAGGTATTGTAAATAGAGTGGCAATAAACATGGATGTGCAAGTATGTCTGGAGCAGATTGTGGAGTCCCTGAAGTATATGGCCAGGAGTAGTGTAGCTGGGTCATATGGGAGTTCTATTTCTAATTTTTTGAGCTACCTTTATATTGGTTTCCATGATGACTGTGCTAATTTTCACTTCCACCAACAATGGATGAGAGTTCTTCTTTCCCCACACCCGCGCTAGCATTTGCTGTCAGTTTTCTCAATAATAGCCAAGCTGGCTGGGATAAGATGGTATCTCATCATGGTTTAATTTTCATTTCTCTTGTGGCTAGGGATGTTGAACATATTGGCCATTTGTGTTTCTTTTTTGTTTTTGTTTTTGTTTTTCGAGGCAGGGTTTCACTCTAGTCCAAGCTGACCTGGAATTCACTCTGTAGTCTCAGGGTGGCCTCGAACTCACGGCGATCCTCCTACCTCTGCCTCCCAAGTGCTGGGATTAAAGGCGTGCACCACCACACCCGGGTTGTGTTTCATTTTTGTAAACTGTTCATTTTGTTAGCCTACTGGATTAGCAGGGTGTTTTTTGGTGTTTAATTTTTGTAGTTTGTGAATTTTGGTTATTGGCACCCTGTCTGAGATATAGCTGCTCAATATTTTCTCCCATTCTACAGGCCCTTTGATGAAGGTTTCTTTTGCTATGGAGAATCTTTTTTAGTTTCATGTAGTCATTTGTTAGTTCTTGGGCTATTTCCTGTTCAGAAAGTTCTTACCTATATCTTGAAGCATGTTCTCTATCCTTTCCTCTGGAAAAGTTTCAAGTTTTAGATTAAGGCCTTTGATTCACTTTGAGTTGATATTTGTACAGGGTGAAAGATACAATTCTAATTTTACCTTTATGCAGGTGAGGATCCCAGTTTTGCAAGCACCATTTGCTGTCTTTTTTCCACTGAATGTTTTTGGCTCAGCTTTCAAATATTAGGGAGCCAAAGCAATATGGATTTATTTCTGGTCCTCTATTCTATTTAATTAATCTATATGTCTATTCGGTGCCAATACCACACTGTCTTTGTCACTGTTGCCCTGTAGGATAATTTCAAATCAGGAATTGGGATACATCCAGCTGTGTTCTTTCTCCTTAGGATTGATTGGGAATTTGTGGTCTTTTGTGCTTCTACATGAATTCCTGAATTATTTTTTTCCAGCTCTGTGAGGAATGAAATTGGAATTTTGATGGGGAATGCACTGAACTTGTACAATGTTTTTGTTAACAAGGCCATTTTCACAATATTATTTCTGCCAATCCAAAAGCATGGAAGGCCTTTCTATTATCTAGTATCCTCTTTGATTTTTTTTCTAGTGTCTTAAAGTTTGCATTATAGAGGTCTTTCACATTTTTAAAAAAAAACTTTTTTGGTTCATTTTTATTTATTTATTTGAGAGTGACAGAGAGAGAAAGAGGCAGAGAGAGAGAGAGAGAGAGAATGGGCACGCCAGGGCTTCCAGCCTCTGCAAACGAACTCCAGACGCGTGCGCCCCCTTGTGCATCTGGCTAACGTGGGACCTGGGGAACCGAGCCTCGAACCGGGGTCCTTAGGCTTCACAGGCAAGCCATCTCTCCAGCCCATAAAAACATATTTTAAAAACATACTAAATACCTTGGAATAAACATAACCAAAAATGTGAAAGACTGGGCTGGAGAGATGGCTTAGCGGTTAAGCGCTTGCCTGGAGATAGGGAAGGAGAGAGAATGGGCATGTCAGGGCCTCCAGCCACTGTGAATGAGCTCCAGATGCATGCGCCCCTTTGTACATCTGGCTAATGTGGGTCCCGGGGAATCGAACCTGGGTTCTTGGGCTTTGAAGGCAAGCATCTTAACCACTAAGCCATCCCTCCAGCCCTATTTAATATTTTTTAATTTTTTATTTATTAGAGACAGAGACAGAGAGAGGGAGAGAGTGGGCATGTCAGGGACTATAGCCACTGCAAACGAACTCCAGATGCATGTGCCACCATTGTGCATCTGGATTACGTGGGACCTGGAGAATCAAACCTGGGTCCTTAGGCTTCACAGGCAAGTGCCTTAACTGCTAAGCCATCTCTCCAGACCGCTATTTAGTATTTTTTGCAGCTATTGTGAATGGGGTGTTTTTCTTGATTTCTAACTTTATTCTCAGTGTTTATAAGAGCTACTGATTTGGGGTGTTGATTTTGTAGCCTGCAACTTTACTGAAAGGATTTATTAGCTCTAGGAGTTTTCCTAAATTCTGTTAGGTCTTTTAGGCATAGAATCATAAATAGTTTGACTCCTTCCTTTCCTATTTTTATTCCTTTTAGATGTCTTCTTGCCTTATTGCTATAGCTAGGATTTCAAGCACAATATTGGATACAAATGGCAAGAGTTCTTGATTTTAGTGGAAATGGTCTCAGTGTTGCTCCATTTAATATAATGTTGGCTGTGAGTTTGTTATACATGGTCTTTATTATTTTGAGGTATGTTCCATCTATTCCTACTTTCACCAGGACTTTCTTTATGAAGGCATGCTGGACTTTGTCAAATGCCATTTCTGTATCAATTGAGATGATCACGTGATTTTTTTATCCTTAAGTTTATTTACAGTGTGTTATATTTGTTGATTTACATATATTGAATCAACTTCACATCCCCAGTATGAAGCCCCCTTGAAGACTCACCACTCTCAGACTCCAAATCTCACTTCAGCTTTTCAGATATCTTATGAGCAAGCACATCTATCATTTGCTACCTGCCATATTTTATGCTTGTAAGATGACTTTTTTTCTTTTCACAATTTTTATTAACATTTCCCATGATAATAAGAAATATCCCATGGTAATACCCTCCCTCCCCCCACCCGCACTTTCCCCTTTGAAATTCCATTCTCCATCATGTTACCTCCCCATCTCAATCATTGTACTTACATATATACAATATCAACCTATTAAGTATCTTCCTCCCTTCCTTTCTCTACCCTTTATGTCTCCTTTTTACCTTACTGGCCTCTGCTACTAAGTATTTTCCTTCTCACACAAAAGCCCAATCATCTGTAGCTAGGATCCACATATGAGGGAGAACATGTGGCGCTTGGCTTTCTGGGCCTGGGTTACCCCATCTAAGATGATTTTTAATTTTATTAAAGTAATACATGAACATAGTTTAAAAAGACAAATTATAAGGAGATCTTAACAAAAACAATAGCCCCCTTTCAACCCTTAATTTTTTTCTGAGTTTATTTCCATATTGTTAAGTATATGTTCATATTACTATTCTATTTTTGATATTACCTTATATGTATTTTTCCCTTGGAAAGGGATTCTTGCTCTGCTACCCAGGCTGGCCTCAAACTTCTGGGCTGAAATGATCCTCCTGCCTTAGTCTCCCTAGCAACTGGAACTCCATAAACTTGCCGTGGCAATTAACATGTATATACTCTTTCTTTTTCTTTTCTTTTCTTTTCTTCCTTCCTTCTTCTTTATCTCTCCCACTCTTTCTTTGCAGTGCTGGGTCCTTATGTCTCCTTCTTAAATTTTATTTTTACCAGGCATAAATGGCAATAGAATTTCAAGTGTATGAAAACAATTTGGCCTTCTCTAACCCTCCACACTTACAATTCCAACTTTCACAGATAACCTCTTTTCAACCTTTCCACTGCTTTTAAAAATTTTATCTCACTTCAAAAGAATAGATAATGCATCTTCTTGCCTATTTTTTTTCCTTTCTTTCCTTCTTTCTTCCTTCCTTCCCTCATTTATTTGAAGCAGGGTTTCACTCTAGCCTAGGCTGACATGGAACTCACTCTTTAGCCCAGGCTGGCCTCAAAATCATGGCACCCTCCTACCTCAGCCTCCTGAGTGCTAAGATCCAGTGTAAGTCACCAGACCCAGCACATTTTTCTGTTCCTTTTTTTGTTTGTTTGTTTGTTTGTTTGTTTTTCGAGGTAGGGTCTCACTCTATCCCAGGCTGACCTGGAATTCACTATGTAGTCTCATGGTGGCCTCGAACTCACAGCGATTCTCCTACCTCTGCCTCTCGAGTGCTGGGATTAAAGGTGTGTGCCACCACACCTGGCTCTTTCCGTTTCTTTTTCTTTTTTTTTTTTTTTTGAGAGTGATAGACACAGAGAGAAAGACAGATAGAGGGAGAGAGAGAGAATGGGCGCGCCAGGGCTTCCAGCCTCTGCAAACGAACTATAGATGTGTGCGCCCCCTTGTGCATCTGGCTAACATGGGACCTGGGGAACCGAGCCTCGAACGGGGGTCCTTAGGCTTCACAGGCAAGCGCTTAACCGCTAAGCCATCTCTCTAGCCGTCTTTCCGTTTCTTGATTTGCTTTTTCTCCTTCTTATATTATGTTCTGAATTCCTTTCAGTTTTCTATATTATGTTATGAATTCCTTCCTACTATGCCATAAGAGGATATAACTTTCTTACACATACTACCTAAAGTATAGGTCTTTAATCACTGTTAGGTCTTTAATCACTGGTTTAGGCACATTACTAAGTGTAATATACTATGACCACTTCCATTCTTTCTGTTGTCACTCAGGTACATATTCCCAGTACCTTCCTATCATTACAACATTACCGTTCCATCACAAGGTTGGAGTTAAATCAATGTTGGTTGGCTTACCTATTATGACTATATGAATACTTACCACAGTCTGAGTATTCCATATATGAAACTTGGGAACCAGAAATGTTTTGGGTTTCAGTTTGTCTTCAGATTTTGGAATTTGTACATATACATAACATCTTGGGGATGAGAAACAAATCTAGACATGGAACTCATTTGTGTTTCTATACATCTTACATACATAGTCTGGAAGTAATTTTATACAGTATTTTTTAAAAATTGTGCATGGGGGCTAAAGAGATGGCTTAGCAGTTAAGGCACTTGCCTGCACAGTCAATCACCCAAGTTCCACTCCTGAGAACCCATGTAAGCCAGATACACAAGGTGATGCATGCACACAAGGTGGCCCACACACACAAGGTAGCACAAGGACTATGACCCTGGTGTGCCAATTCCCCCCTCCCCTCTCATAACTTAAATAAAGTGTGTGCATGGGCTGAGCATGGTGGTGCACACCTTTAATACCAGCACTTGGGAAGCAGAAGTAGGAAGACCACTGTGAGTTTGAGGCCAGAATGAGTTCCAGGTCAGCTTGGGTTAGAGTGAGACCGTACTTAAAAAAAAAAAAAAAAGTGCATGAAACCAAGTTTCATAGTATGGAATTTTCCATTTGTGGTACCATATCAATACTAAAAGTTTTGGATTTGGAGGCATTTGGGATTTCAGATTTTCAGATTAGGAGTATGCAATCAATAATGGATAAGTTGCATCACATATAATTCAATCTTCAGCACCGAAAAAAAATCCTGTAGTAATATAATTACATTTCTTTTCCCATGTATTTTTTTTTTCCCTGTGGTGCTCAGGGTTGCAATATTTTATTCTCTCTGATATGGTTACTGTCTATTATTTTCTGTTCACTTAATTCTCTTCATACAAATGAGTAATTTCTACCCCAACTCTGTCAAGAAGTACAGTTCTCTTCTCAATGTGTTTTGACACATAAAGTAATCCATCAGATGAGTTTTCCCTTAGAGCATCCATCCTTCTGCAACAGTCTACACTGCCTGCTTGCCCAGGTGTTGCCCTAAAACCTTTTCTCTTTTCCATCATGCAGGGAAGCCCTTTAACCTCTTCTGTGCTGGATTTCCTGTTTCTTACATTCTGCTGCTTTTCTCTAAGTTTGTGTCCTTGTTTTGCTGGAGCACATTCTCTGGTACTCCCTGAAAAGCAATCATAGGACCTAAAAACTTTAGACCATCTATATCCTTACCCTTGATTGATAATCCATTCAAGTATGGACTTTTAGGTCAAAAATTCTTTTCCTCAGAAAACAGAAAATTGTCCCATCATCTCTAATATTTAGTGAGATCCTTTGTACAGATGTGTTTGTTTGTTTTTCCTCCAGAAGTATTTAGGATCTTCTCTTTAATATCTGGTATTCTACAGAGTCATAGCGATATATCTTTATTTATTTATTTATTTATTTTTATTTTTTAAATTTTTATTAACATTTTCCATGATTATAAAATATATCCCATGGTAATTCCCTCCCTCCCCACCCCCACACTTTCCCATTTGAAATTCCATTCTCCATCATATTACCTCCCCATTACAATCATTGTAATTACATACAATATCAACCTATTAAGTATCCTCCTCCCTTCCTTTTTCTACCCTTTATGTCTCCTTTTTAACTTACTGGCCTCTGCTACTAAGTATTTTCATTCTCACGCAGAAGCCCAATCATCTGTAGCTAGGATCCACATATGAGGGAGAACATGTGGCGCTTGGCTTTCTGGGCCTGGGTTACCTTGCTTAGTATAATCCTTTCCAGGTCCATCCATTTTTCTGCAAATTTCATAACTTCATTTTTCTTTACTGCTGAGTAGAACTCCATTGTATAAATGTGCCACATCTTCATTATCCACTCATCTGTTGAGGGACATCTAGGCTGGTTCCATTTCCCAGCTATTATAAATTGAGCAGCAATAAACATGGTTGAGCACGTACTTCTAAGGAAATGAGATGAGTCCTTTGGATATATGCCTAGGAGTGTCATAGCGATATATCTTGACGTGGGCCTCTGCATCATTTGTCTTGCTCAGTAATCAGTAAGCGACTGGGTTCTAGAAAATATTTCTGTGTTATGCCTTTGAGAATGTCCTTCCTCAGGCTGGAGAGATGGCTTAGTGGTTAAGGCGCTTGCCTGCAAAGCCAAAGGACCCAGGTTTGATTCCCAAGTACCCACGTAAGTCAGATGCACAAGGGGGCGCATATGTCTGGAGTTCGTATGCAGTGGCTGAAGGCCCTGGTGTGCTCATTCTCTCTCCTTTCAATCTCTCTCTGCCTCTATTGCTCTCTTTCTCAAATAAAGTAAATTTTTAAAAAATTAAGAAAAGAAAGAGAATTTCCTTCCTGCTGTTTTCTCCATCTTCTATTTGTGCAATTTTGATTGTTAGATGGAGGAGTTCCTCAATTGATCTTCGAATTTTCTCATCTTTTCTCTTTGGTTGTCTTTATCTTGTTATTCTACTTCTTAGGATTTATCCTTACTTAACAAATTATGTTAGGGCTGGGGAGATGGCTCAGTTAATAAAGTGTGTGCCATATAAGTATGAGGACCTGAGTTCAGATCCCCAGCACCCATGGAAAAAGCAAGTGTGATGGAGTACACTTGTAATACCAGTGCTAGGAGGCAGAGACAGAGAATACCTGGAGCCCACCAGCCAGCTAGTTTAGCCAAACTGGTAAACTCTGGGTTCACTGACTTTGTCTCAAAAATTAATAAGTCAGGGCTGGAGAGACGGCCTAGCAGTTAAGCGCTTGCCTGTGAAGCCTAAGGACCCCGGTTCTAGGCTCGATTCCCCAGGACCCAGGTTAGCCAGATGCACAAGGGGGCGCATGCATCTGGAGTTCGTTTGCAGTGGCTGGAGGCCCTGGCGCGCCCATTCTCTCTCTCTCTCTCTGTCACTTTCAAACAAATAAATAAAAATAAACCAAAATTTTAAAAAATTAATAAATCAATAAATAAATAATAAAAATTTTGGCTAGAGATATATGGCTTGGCAGTTAAAGGAACTTGCTTGCAAAGCCTAATGGCCAAGGTTCAATTGCCCAGTATCCACATAAAGCCAGATGCACAAAGTGGCACATATGTCTGGAGTTCATTTGCAGTGGCAGGAGGTCCTGGCATGCCCATTCTCCCCCTTTCTCTATTTCTCTTTCTCCAATAAATAAATGAATAAATATTTGAATAAATTATTTTTAAAATAATTACTAATTTTATTTTTAAAAATATTTTATTTATTAGCAAGCAGAGAGATACAGACATAGAGAGAGAGAGAAAGAGAGTATGGGCATGCCAGGGCTTCTAGCCACTGAAACAAATGCCAGATGCATGTGCCACTTTGTGCATCTAGCTTATGTGGGTAATGGGGAATTGAACCCAGGTCATTAGGCTTTGCAGGCTGAGCCATCTCTCCAGCCCCTACTTTTTAATTTTCATGTATGTGCCCATTTCTGTGTCTATGCATGCATGCGTGCATGTGTGTGTGTGTGTGTGTGTGTGTGTGTGTGTGTGTGTGTGTGTGTGTAGGTGTACCAGGGCCTCTTGCCACTGAAAACAAACCACTTTTTAAAAATAATTTTAATATTTATTTAGTTAGTTAAGAGGGGGACCAGATACAGAGAGAGAATGGGTATTCCAGGGCCTCTGGCCACTGCAAACAAACTCTAGACACATGTGCCACCTTGTGAATTGAACTTATGTGGGTACTGGGGAATCGAACCTGGGTCCTTTTGCTTTGCTGGCAAGCACCTTAACTGCTAAGCTACCTCTCCAGCCCCACCCTTTTTTTTTAGGCTTTTTGAGGTCGGGTCTTGCTCTAGCCCAGACTTACCTGGAATTCACTATGTGTATGTGGTCTCAGGTTGGCCTCAAACTCACAGCTATCCTCACACCTCTGCCTCTAAGAGTGTTGGAATTAAAGGCCTGTGTCACCATTCCTGGACATTTTTTTTATTTTTGCATCAGTTCTATTAAGGTTTTATTTACATAAAACAAAATATACCTAACTGAAGTGTCTTTGGATGGTGATACATAGAGATTAGTTCCCATGACAGTATATAAGTACACAGAAGCTCTGAGTATAGGTAGAACTTTCCAGGAAGTAGACTTCCCTAGACAGTTACTGAGCCAAAAGCCAGGTTTTTTTGTTGTTTTGTTTTGTTTCGTTTGTTTGTTGTTGTTGGATCACTTCCAAATGCCATTTTTCTGGGGTTTCTCAATTTTCTCAAAGAAGATTCTTTTCTTGTTTTTTTTGAGGTAGGGTCTCACTCTAGCTCAGGCTGACCTGGAATTCACTATGGAGTCTCAGGGTGGCCTTGAACTCACAGTGATCCTTCTAACTCTGCCTCCTCCCAAGTGCTAGGATTAAAGGCGTGCGCCACCACACCCAGCACTATCTTTTATTTCTAGTATGTGCATGATCTTGGTGTCCTGGAAGTGAAGAAGGAGAAGGAAGTTAGGGTCCAACCATTTTAGCTTGAAGATCAGTTTGCTTGAAGCCCTGTTTCATTGTATCCTCCACTGTACCTGGTGTTCCAAGTCCGAAGCCTCAACTTCAATTTTCCCAAAGAACTAATCTCTATGTGCAGGAATAGGGGCAGAGGTGGGGAGAAGCTGGGCCACATGGAGTTAAGGAGAAGCCAAAGGAACAAACCATTTACATTCCTCCATTTTCAGGTCCTCACCTCCTTCTGCCTTTTGAGATGCACAATACCTCTGAATCCTGAGCATGGCAGGGGTTCTCTAAGTAGTTTTTCACTTCTGCTCACCATCCTAGACTTTATGTGTTTCTACCTTTTTTATTCCCTTACACTTATTTTACTGGGATTTGGGGAAGGGACCAACACAAATAAATGCACTCAACTCATTATGTCCTATTTTATTCTAGCCAACTTCTATTCATCCTCCATGACTCAGGCAGGCACCACCTCCTCCAGGAAGCTTATGTTCATGTCCCTAGGATGGGTGAGGACCCCTCCTCTATTCTCTCATGTTATCCTTTTGCCTTTCTCTCAGTCCTGATCAAATTGTTTTGAAATTACCCATTTCAAACATGCCTGACTCACTCAGCTCCTGGAGGTCCAGAGCTCTGTCTCATTTCTACTCATAGCCCTAGCTCTCAGGGTCTGGTTCAAAGAAATGCAGAGTAAATATGGAGTGACAGAATGACTTAATCAATGAATGACTATAAAAATGGATCAGACATAGCCATAGAGTCTGATTATTAATATTATTATTATTATTTAGAAAGAAAAATAAGCTGAGTAGTTACTCCTATGTACATTCTCTTTAAAGTTGCCAGTTCAAGAAAGGCCACTGAAGTATAATTTAAATCAGTGAAAAAAATGCCAGGCATGGTGGCAATGCCTTTAATCCCAGCACTCAGGAAGCTGAGGTAGGAAGACTGCTGTGAGTTCAAGGCCAACCTGAGACCACATAGTGAATTCCAGGTCATCCTGGCTACAGCAAGACACTACCTTGAAAAACAAAACAAAAAAATGGAAGCTTAGTGGCCTGAACAGATGACTCAGTGGGTAAGAGTGCTGGTTATATAAACTCAAGAATCTTAAATCAATCCCCAGCATCCAAGAAAAAAAAAAAAAGCCAGTTGTGACTGTACATGTTTGTATCCCCAGACCTAACTGGGGTGGATCACTGGGACTTATTGGTCAGTCAACATGCCTGAAATAAAAAAGAAGAAAAAAAAAATGGAAGCTTAGTGGTTAAGGTGCTTTCCTGCAAAGTCAAAGGACCCAGGTTTGAGTCCCCAAGACCCACATAGGCCAGAATGCACAAATTGACACAAGTTTCTGGAGTTCGTCTGCAGTGGCTGGAGGCCCTGGTGAGCCCATTCTCATTCTCTCTCTCTCCCTCTGTCCTTCCTCTCTCTCACTCTCATAAATAAATAAAGTATTTTTTAAAAAAGAAAAACTCGCAGGAGAGATGGCTTAGCAGTTAAGGCACTTGCCTGCAAAGCTTAAGGACCCATGTTCGACTCTTCAGATCCCATGTAAGCCACAGGCACAAAGGTAAGGCAAATGCAAGGCCATACATGCCCACTATCACAAGCGTCTAGATTTTGATTGTAGTAGCTGAGGCCCTGGTACACCAATTCTCTCTCTCTCTCTCTAAAATAAAAAATAATAATAAAAGAAAAGAAAAACCAAAACATATATAGTAATATGCCTGAGCTGGGGTGACGGCTCAGTGGCTGAAAGTATTTGCCTATAAACCCCGGCAGACTGGGTTCAATTCTTTAGCTTCCATGTAAAGTCAGATGCACAAAGTGTGCGTGCATCTGATGCATCTGGAGTTCACTTTGCAGTGTGGCAAAAGGCTCTGGTCCATCCATTCATTCATTCTCAATCCCCCCTCTCTCTCCTTGAAAATAAATTTTTAAAATATTTTTTTTAAATAGTCCTGCTTCCATGTGCTACATGCAATGAATGGTTAATTCCATCATAGTATATCAACTGCCACTAAAAGTGATGGTCATCACTGGAGAGACTCAAAACTCATCAAATTGCTGAAAAATGAGAGTGGAGTGCTCAGCACTTAACAAGACTATCACACCCTCCAAGACTTAATGACCATTGTAGAAGAGGTGGCAGAAAGAATGTAAAAGCCAAAGGAAGGGGAGTCATGCTTTTCAATACTGTCTCCCAGACAGCACTCACGACCCCACAGTGGCTGATATCACCTACAGAAGACCTGCATAAAAGGAGGGGGAAAATGATGATATCAAAATAGAAGAGACTAGTTAGAAAGAAAAGGGGATTCAGTAGAGGACGGATAGAGGAGAGGGAAAAGGGAAGGTGGTGGGAGGGGAGTATGTTCATGGTATATGGTCTATATGTATGGAAATTATCAATAAAAAGTTTTTAAAAATATTTTATGTATTTATTTGAGAGTGTGTGTGACAGAGAAAGAGGGAGAGGAAGGGAGAAAATGGGCATGCCAGGGCCTCTCGCTGCTGCAAATGAACTCCAGATGCATGTGCCATTTTGTGTACCTGGCTTTTACGTGGGTACTGGAGAATCGAACCTGGGTCCTTAGGCTTTGCAGGCAAGCATCTTAACCACTGAGCCATCTCTTCAACCCAATAAAAAGTTTTAAAGGAGTGCTGGGGAGATAGCTCAGTGGTTAAGGCACTTGCTTGCAAAGACTACAGGCCTAGGTTGAATTGCCTAGTACCCATGTAAAGGCAGACGTCCAAAGTGGTGCATGCATCTGGACTTTATTTATAGTGGCAAGAGGCCCTGATATGCCTGTTTTTTTCCTCTCTCTCTCTCTCTCTCTCTCATAAATAAATTTTTAAAAATTAAAGTTAAAAAATAAAATAGCCAGTTAAAAACTAAAAATGAAGATCATGGTATGGATGAGATGGTTTAGTGGTTAAGGCACTTGCCATTGAAGCATAAGAACCCATGTTCGACTTTCCCACATAAGCCAAACCACAATGTGATGTGAGTCACAAGGTGGTGCACGTGTCTGGAATTAGATTACAGTGCTTGAAGGCCCTGGCACATCAGTTCTCTCTCTCTATCTCACTCTCTCACATATAAAAGGCCTGTCTGTTGGGCTTGCCTCAAAAAATGATGATAGCCGGGCGTGGTGGCACATGCCTTTAATCCCAGCACTCAGGAGGCAGAGTTAGAGGGATTGCCATGAGTTCGAGGCCACCCTGAGACTCCATAGTGAATTCCAGGTCAGCCTGGGGCTAGAGTGAGATCCTACCTCAAAAAAATGATTATAATGAATATGCAGTTACATGGAAATATGTATAAACAAAAAGTCAGAAATATTATAAATGAAAAAGCGTTTCAACTACACGAAAAAAAACCAACAATGAAGGAAATGCAGCAAATATTCTGAATTGCTGCCTTTGTGTGTTGTGATTATGCAATGTTTTTCTTCTCTCTTTTTCCAAAGTATACTAAATTTTCTAATGAAAGATATGTTTTTTTAAAGCTACTCTGAAGTAACGATATATATACTAATACTGAACGAGCTATGAACAAAGTACTGGGTAGCTGCCCTAAGAATCTGTGTGCTTGTTCAGCAGGGCTTTCAGTGAAGGCTCCATTTTTCACTGGGCCAGAGATCTGAAGGCGTTGGCCCATGGGACACCCCACTCCCTTTGAGGCAAAGTTCAGGAAGCCAGAGGAGGATCATGAGGCCCAATTTATTACAAATCCCAATGCCATAAACTGTATTGAGAAACAGAGGCCCAGGCCCCACACTTTAGAGGCCTCTTTCCTCAAAGCAAAGCACCTGTGGGATCAAGGTTCATGCCCATCAGGAACTCTGACCTTATCCCTTCTAGACCATACTCCAGGTACCCCAGACCTCAAATTCCCTGTCCAAGTTTCTCTACCTTATTTTTAGAAATTTTATTGTCTTGTTATCTAGATCCACCTATTAGGCCCAAGGAGTAGCCAAAGTAGAAGGGAGGACAGGCATGGTGTAAACATATGGGTTGAGGTATATCTACATATTTTAAGGTCCCATTATAAACCACAGGTGGGAAGAGCAGTGAGGAGGGCCAATGGCTTCAACTGGTGTTCTTGCCCAGGCCTTCAAATGTAGAGGCAAGCAAATTAAGAGACCCCTGAACCTCAGGGTTTGCAGAAGGGCCCAGCCTTGAATATTGGATACATCTGTGTTCAAGTCTATTGTTGGTTATAGAACTGGGTGAATCCAGTCCCCTTTCTGAACTCAGTTTCCCCAGTTATAACACATATATAATTCTCATTTCAGAGTGCTGTGACGAGGCTGAAAAATGGGGCACAGTAGTTATGATCACAGGCTTTGGGTCAGATGGGTCTGTGTTTAAATCCAAGCTCCATGTCTCCTGGCCTTGTGACTTACATCTCTAGGTTTGAGTTTTCTCATCAATATAATGGAGATAATAATTGCCCTAACATACAATTGTTAAGAGTATTATAGTTATATAGAATATATGACTTAACTTAAAAATGTTTAAATGAGAAAATGTTGCTAAATAATGGTTGTGCCATTACTGGTTATAATTGAATTGGGCTTTCTGCATGTCCCATTCCCCTACCTAATTTTATTTTTGTTTGCTGAGCTTACCACCACTTGATACGTGTACCTTTTTGTTTGTTTCTTTTCTGTCCCTTACTTGACATATAAATATTAGAAGTTCAGCTCCAAAAGGCAGAGGTTTTACATGTTTTATTCACTGTTTCCATGTGCCTACAGCAATACAAGGAGTCTCCAAAATACAAATGACAGTCTTCTACGTAGACAAAGGAGAAAAGACATATGGCCATGAGAATAGCCAGAATAAAGACAAGGAAGTAGAAGAAAGAAGCCTGAAAAACTTAGGGAACTGGCCGGGTGTGGTGGTGCACGCCTTTATTCCCAGCACTCAGGAGGCAGAGGTAGGAGGATCGCTGTGAGTTCGAGGCCACCCTGAGACTCCATAGTGAATCTCAGGTCAGCCTGGGCTAGAGTGAGACCCTACCTCAAAAACCAAAAAAAAAAAAAAAAAAAGCTCATGAAGAGAATAACTAGATAAACTACAAAACAAAGGCTAAAACTCTGGCAGGGATACAAAATGAAGGCCATGGTGAGTTCCATAGCTCACTGCCCTTTAATTAGTGAGTTTTCTTCCTATAGTCGTTCTTTACCATGAATCACTGAACAAATTCTAGTCGAAGGCAGATGACAAGAAGGATTATTTTGTATTTCAAACTAAATACTTGTCTATTAATTGATTGTATTTTATTTTTGAGATGGGGTTTTACCATGTAGCCCCAGCTAGACTTAAATTCTCAATCCTCTTGTCTCTGCCTCCCAAGTGCTGGGATTATATGTATGTGTCATGATGCCTATTACTTTTAATTTTTTAATCTTTTACAGTAAATACAGAGGCAAGAATCATTCCACATTTATATTTTACAGAAAAGAAAGATGGGCTGGAGCGATGACTCAGTGGTTAAAGGCTCTTGCTTGCAAAGCCTGACAGCCCAGGTTTGACTCCCCAGTACCCACGTAAAGCCAGATGTACAAAGCAGCACATGTGTCTGGAATTTGTGTGCAGCAGCAAGAGACACTGTTGCCCCCATACTCATTCTTTCTGCCTGATTCTCTCTCCATCACCCTCCTCTGTCTTAAATAAATAAATAATTTTAAAAAAAGAAAGAGACTAAAAGTAAGAGATACTCAAAGACCAGGCATCATAATGTGAGCTTTGCCTTATAGTTTCTGGTGGCCCCAGGGAGGCCTGACCCAAGGGATGCCTTCCCAAATCTCACACTCCTTTTAATCTTAAGCAAATATCACATAATTATAATAAATACAGTAAGTAGGCTTTATTGGTCCTTAGCATAGTCTGCCATCTAAATAACAACGAAGCTGCTGTGTATTATGCACTTGCACTGGTCCAGGACTTGTGTTATCTTCCTAACACCTGTGCAAGATAGTGGTTCCCATTGTATGGATGTGGAAGCTGAGGCTCTCAGAACCAATGTGGTTGACCCATAACCACACAGCTAATAAGTGGTACATCTGAGATTAAAATATGGGTTTACCTGTTTGGATACACACACACACAGACACACACACACACACACACACACACACACATATTTGCACATGGGAGCATATGTCAGGATCTCTTGCCATGGCAAATGAGCACCAGATACTTGTGCTGCTTGATCTTAGCCAAAAGGCTGAGAAATGATTGTGCCACTTAAAAATATTAGAGAGAAGAGAGACAGACAGAGAGAATGGGGGGGGGCAAAGCCTCCAGCCACTGCAAATGAACTCCAGATGCTTGCACTTCTTTGTGCAACTGGCTTTATCTGGGTTCTGGGGATTTGAATCTGTGTCATTAGGCTTTGTAGACAAGCACCTTAACCACTGAGCAATCTCTCCAACCCCATGTGCCACTTCTTGCATCTGGCTTAATGTGAGTACTAGGGAACTGAATTCGGGTCAATAGGCTTTGCAAGCAAGTAACTTTAACCACTGAGCAATCTCCCCAGTCCCTTATTTAGTTGTTTTGTTTTGTTTTGTTTTTGAGGCAGCGTTTTGCTATGTATCCCAGACTGACTTGGAATTCATAATACTCCTGAGTAGGGATGTGCTATCACATCTGGCTCACAGCGAATTCTTTCAACTTCCACAGCTTCTGCTGCTTCCTGTCATATCAGCCAAGAGGCACTCTATCTCCCGTACCAGTCTCTCATCGCCCTTCCACGTAGCATAGCCCAAGCCACCCACCAATACCAAGAACATTCAGCAAGAGCACTTCTAGAAGAGATAGAAAAGGGGAACATCCAAAAAGGAGGGTGGACTAGGCCCAGGTGTTGCAAACCAGGAGGAAGGGAAGGAGAGAGGAAGAGCGAGAGGCAGAGAGAGAAGGATTCAACCATGATGGGAACGAAGGAGGGTGGAAGGGAGAGCAGCTAGAGCAGCCTTCTGTGGTAAAAAGCCTCCGCTCAGCTTCCAAGCCCCTTCTCGTGCACTTAAGGCACATCTCTGACCCACCTGCTCCCAGTGTTCTCCAAGCACACAAACAATCCTGAAACAGCCCAGCTCACAGACAGGACACCCAGGGAAATAGAAGAGATGGCCTAAAGCTCCAAAGAGCTGCAGAGGCAAAGCTAAAGGGAAGAAGTTCACTAGGGCTACTAGAAGGATGCTCATGACAGCAGCTGCAGCCAGCAGCAGCACAGGATCAAAATGAGGCCCACCATGCTTGGCCTGGGAGATGGGGTGGGTGTGGGGGTGGTGCTAAGAGTTTTCAACTTTAATCAGCCCAGCTAGTACAAAAGCCTATATTCCAAGAGTATAAATATTTCTCTCTTCTCTTTTCTAGAACCTCACTAAAACAAAAGTGAAGGATAAAATATGTTATGAGCTTGTGGTGGTTTGATTCAGGTGCCCCCCATAAACTTAGGTGTTCTGAATACTATGTTCCCAGCTGATGGAGACTTGGGAATTAACATCTCCAGGAGGCAGTGTATTGTTGATGGCAGGCTTATGGTGTTGTAGCCAGTTCTCCCGAGCTCATATTTGGCACACTCTCCTGTTGCTATTGTCCACCTGATGTTGGCCAGGGGGTAATGTCCACCCTCTGCTCATGCCATCGTTTTCCCTGCCTTCATGGAGCTTCCCCCTCAAGCCTATAAGCCAAAATAAACCTCTTTGTTCTTGGCTGGGTGCTTTCTACACTAGCAATGCAAACCCAACTGCAACAGAGCTCATATCAGGGAAGAGGATAGGAGAGAATGACATCAGTGGGTGAGAGATTTCAACAAATTTCTGAGCCAGGCATGGTGGCTCACATCTTTAATCTCAGTACTTGAGAAGCTAAGGCAGGATGATCACCAAGAGTTCAAAGCCAGCCTGGGCTATAGAAAGAGTTGCATGTCAGCAAGAGTGAGACCCTGCCTCACTCTGGAAGCAAAACAAACAAAATAGAGGAAAAGTAAGCTGAGGATGGTGGCACATGTCTTTAATCCCAGCTCTAGAGAGGCAAAGGTAGGAGGATCAACATGAGTTCAAACCTAGCCTAAGATTACATAGTGAGCCCCAGGTCAGCCTGGGCTACAGCAAGACCCTACCTTGAAAAAACGAGTAGAAGAGGGGTGCATAGATGGCTTAGCAGTTAAGGCATTTGCTCGTGAAGCCTAAGGACCCAGGTTCTATTCCCCAGTACCCACGTAAAGTCAGATGCACAAGGTGGCACATGCATCTGGCATTCATTTGCAGTGGCTGGAGATGCTGGTATGCCCATATTCTTTCTCTCTCTCTAAAATAAGTAAACAAATAAATTAATTTTTTTTGAAGAGTGGAAGAAGGGGCCATAAGAGAGGGAGGAGAAGTGAGGACTAAGGGGGATGGTATTGTATATATGTAAGTAGAATAACAGATTACTGGGGGTAAAAAGGCCTAAGGGAGGTCAGGGGAAGAGATTGAGTGAAGGAAGGATGGAGTGATGATTAATCAAAATCGAAGAGGGTATGGATAAGCCATATGGAAACCTACTTTTTTTGGACAATTGTGTACCTAGAAGCCATAGATTCTTAGTGGAAAATTTTCAGTGCTAGGGATGGGATACCTTCTAATGAGTTGTTGGCCAGGGAAGTCCCTGATGCCCCCAAAACATTACAGACCATTGCAAAGGTTCTTGGTTCCCCACCAGGAATAAATGATAAGACTCTATTGCTGAAGACTCCACATACTTGGGCTGCAAGGCCACTGAGAAATCTTGCTGGAGCTGAGCTGAAAACCTCCTCCGTGTAGACCAGCTGACAGAAAGCTGGAAAAAAGCTATACTGCATGCAGCTCCATGGGACAGAGAGAAGTCATCAGTGGAGATAAACAATAACGGACACTGCAAGCCTTAAGTTTGGCCAGCCAGGCCAAATAAACCAATGGGTGCAATAGGGGCATGTCTGTTATGGGAAACCAACCACTCTCTAATTGGACTGGAAGCCTACTCCACAGGAGGGAATGCATGATTGGTACTGAAAAACCTATGATGAGGGAAGTCATGAGCCCTATGGATGTAACCCCTGCTGGTATCTGGCTAAATGCATATATTATGCTCACCAAACTACCTGGTAAGCACTTCTCTTAATGTTCATACCCCTGTATTAATGTTACTCTCATTTTTGGTTAGAGAAGCTTCTCTTTTCAGATGGCAGTGACCTCTGGGATAACTCAAAAGGCACCATGGTGCTGAGAAGTGACAGAGGAGTGTTCAGCACTAAAACATCTCTATCTCATACCTTCTAAGGCTCAGAGTCCATTGCAGAAGAGGTGGCAGAAAGAATGGCCAAAGGAAGGGTAGGACTCCTTACAACATGCTCCTTCAGTTACAAAATGGCCTGGATATCCATGACCTCAAACTGCCTGGAACTACCTATATAACACCATAATAATAGGAGGAAGAGATGATGACATCAAAATAAAAGAGAGACTGATAGAGAGGGGAATGGGATATAGTGGAAAGTGAAGTTGTGAAGGGTAAAAGTGAGGGTGGAAAGAATTATTATGGTCTATTGTCTATAATTATGGAAGTTATCAATAATAAAAAAATTAAAGAGTGGAAGAGCTGAAGAGCCAAGGATACTATGTAGAGGGTTGTAGGAGAGAAGGGAGCCAGCTGGGCCAGGAGAGGCCCAGAGAGACTTCAGACTTGACCATGGTAGGTATCAGAAAGGGGAGAAGTGATCAGGGGACAGAAGATACAGGATAATCTAACAATGTACAATATACGAAATCCTTTCTTCTCTGCCACTTCAACCCTTGCACCTAAAATACAAGTTGCCTAACACTCGAGTGCTTCTAGGCAAAATGTCAGAGGGGTCCTTGCTAAAAAAATTAAGCTAAGAAGGATTAATCAGGATACTTAATGGCATGGTAGTGACCCCAAATAAAATATGTTTCATTCTGGTATTTAAAGGGCACCCATTATAACAATCATATCCCTGCTGGGTCACCAAATAAAGCCAATAAGTAGACTTGTGAGTCTGGATAGATGGACATCTCCTTAAGACTACTGACTCATTCATACTCTATAAAACAGAAAATACAAGAAAAGATATGTAGCTTAGAGAATCAATCCAGTTTGTTCAAGATCCAAGCAGTCAACATTCTAGAAAGAGAAAATGAAGTGGTGGGAGTCATAAGAGAAATAATGTAAGGAGAAAAGGAGAAACAACTTCAAATTGTCTTCAAAATGAAAGGCTTCACTGAGACCAAGTAAAAAGAGACCTTGATCTGGTTACTGGTAAAACCAGTGTTTGGCTTGTAAAAATTGACTATATCATTTGTGATATGAGTGCTTTTATGTATGCCTATTTTGCTTCGGAATGAAATGTTAAAACTTCATTTCCATGCTGGGCATGATGATACACAGTGCCCTAAATCTCAGCACTTGGGAGGCAGAGGCAATTGGATCCTAAATTCTAGACCAGTTAGTGTGATAGAATAGACCCTGTCTCAAAAAAAAAAAAAAAATTCTCCAGAGCTGGAGAGGTGGCTCAGCAGTTACAGTGCTTGCCTGCAAAGCCTAATGACCTGACCTGGGTATGATTTCCCAGTACCCACATAAAACCAGATGCACAGAGTAGTGCATACATCTGGAGTTTGGTTGCAGTAGCTGGAGGTCCTGACATGTCCATTCTCTCTGTCTCTTTTCTCTCTCTCTTTAATTCAAATAAATACTTTAAAATATTTATTTATGAGAGAGTGTGAAAGAAAGAAGCAGATAGAGAGAGAATAGGTGCATCAGGGCCTCCAGCAACTGCAACCAAATTCCATATATATGTGCCACCCTGTGCATCTGGCTTACAAGGGTACTGAGGATCAAACCTGGATCCTTACGCTTAGCAGGCAAGTGCCTTAACCGCTAAGCCATCTCTCTAACCCAATAAATAATTTTTTTATTCTCCAAAAAGGGCTGGAGAGATGACTTTGCAGTTAAGGTGCTTGCCTGTGAAGCCTAAGGACCCAAGTTCAACTCCCCAGAACCCACGTAAGTCAGATGCACATGGTTGCATATGCATCTGGAGTTTGTTTGCAGTAGATAGAGGCCCTAGTGTGTCCATTCTCCCTCTCTCTCATAATAAACAAAAAAATTTATGTATAAATATATATATGTATGTATCATCCCCAGAAGATGTATATGACATCATGGTTTTAAGGAATTCCATACAACAATCAGAATGAAAGTAGTAAATAAAATAAAAACAGAAAGAATAGGAAATATGTCCTTATCCCAAAATAAAACACAGTAAAAAGTGGCATTTTAAACAATTTGTAAAGCACAAAAACAGAAAATTTGAACTTGTTATGTTGGCATATACCTATAATCCCAGCACTGAGGAGGATGAGGCAGGAGGATCACAAGTTTGAAGCAAGCCTAGACTACATAATGAAACATCTCAAAAAAAAAAAAAAGTCTAAGCATGATGACTCACTCCTGTAATCCCAACATTTGGGAGGCTGTAGCAGGAGGATTGCCAGAGTTACAGTAGGAGATCTCGTTTCAGTGAAAGACAGAGAGAGAAAAAAAGAAGAGAAAAGGAGGGAGGGAGGGAAGGAAAGGAAAGGAAGGGAAGGGAGGGGAGGGGAGGGGAGGGGAGGGGAGGGGAGGGGAGGGGAGGGGAGGGGAGGGGAGGGGAGGGGAGGGGAGGGGAGGGGAGGGGAGGGGAGGGGAGGGGAGGGGAGGGGAGGGGAGGGGAGGGGAGGGGAGGGAAGGGGAGGGAAGGGGAGGGAAGGGGAGGGAAGGGGAGGGAAGGGAAGGGAAGGGAAGGGAAGGGAAGGGAAGGGAAGGGAAGGGAAGGGAAGGGAAGGGAAGGGAAGGGAAGGGAAGGGAAGGGAAGGGAAGGGAAGGGAAGGGAAGGGAAGGGAAGGGAAGGGAAGGGAAGGGAAGGGAAGGGAAGGGAAGGGAAGGGAAAGGAAAGGAAAGGAAAGGAAAGGAAAGGAAAGGAAAGGGAAAAAAAGGAAGAGAGAAAGGAAGGGAGGAAGGAAAGGAGAAAGGAAGGGAGGGAGAGAGGGAGGGAGATGTTGATGCTAGGAACATTCTCTTGAGAGTAAAGACATTGTGATAGTGGAACTATGGGAAATGAGGTACAACTATAGTACACCATTTGACCCTATAATGAGCAATAATGGCATAACAATTGTCACATAAACATGTATTGGTGGTCAACCTTTCTAACTAGTCCCTCTAGATAAGGCACTTGGTCATTTTTACAGAACAAATATGAATGTAATCAACGCTGCTGAGTGTTCAAGTATAGAACACAGAGACTGGGAAGGAAGAAGAAGAGAAGAGATGATGGAAAGTATGGACCACCAATAAGACAAAGATCAAGAGACACTATGGGGAATGGAGAGATGGCTCAGTGGTTAAGGCACTTGCCTGCAAAGCCTATGGCTAAAGGTCCTGGCATGCCCACTATCTATCCACTTCTTTCCCTCATCTTTTTCTCTCTCTCTCTTTCTCAAATAAATAAATAAAATATTTATTTTAAAAAGAGATACTATGGAAAATTGGAGGAACAAGAAATGACAGTGTAGGGACTGGGAAGCTGGCTCCGTGGGTAAAAGTACTTGCTGCAAAAGCTTGTATTGGACCCCCAAAACTCACATAAAAAGCCAGGCATGCCGGGCATGGTGGCACACGCCTTTAATCCCAGGACTCAGGAAACAGAGGTAGGAGGATTGCCGTGAGGTTGAGGCCACCCTGAGACTCCATAGTGAATTCCAGGTCAGCCTGGGCCAGAGTGAGACCCTACCTTGAAAAAAAAAAAGCCAGGCATGGCTGAGCATACCTTTAACCTCAGTGCTAGGGGCAGAGACAGGAGGATCATTGGGACTCTCTAACTAGGAAGTTCCAGGTTTAGTGAGAGACCCTGTCTCAGAGAAATAAGGCAGAAGAGCAACAGAGGAGAACATATGGGCATGGGGCTCACACATCTGCATACACACATACATGTATACACCGCATGCATACACACACACACACACACACACACACACACACTCACACCAAAAACAGAGAAAGAATTGGCTGTTTAAATTAGTAGTTAATGCACAACATGGTGGTACAAGCCTTTAATCCCAGCTCTCAGGAGGCTGAGGTAGGTAGGAGGGTTGCTATAACTTTGAGGCCACACTGGGCCTCCAGAGTGAGTTGCATATCAGTTTGGGTTAGTGTGAGACCCTGCCTCAATTAAAAAAAAAAAAAGATGGTACCTAATAAAGTTTCAAAGGCAACCAGTAGAGGAACCCAAATATAACTAGCAAATATGGGGATGGGGTAAAGAATCCAGTGCTAGAAATAAGCTAAAACAAGTCCAGAGATAATATTTCTGTTGATCTTGTTTCCCTACTCCCCTCTCCCAACCCTCTAACCTGCTCGTGATACTCCTCTCCCATACTTTCATGTCACATGTACTTTTTACCATCTTTTTTCCCTACCTCTCCACCCCTCTTTAAGACCTTTTTCCTCTTTCATGGTCTCCTTTCTAATTTCACAACCTTCAAATATATCTGCCTACTATCTATGTAATTAAAATTCAAGCCGGGCGTGGTGGCGCATGCCTTTAATCCCAGCACTCGGGAGGCAGAGGTAGGAGGATCGCCTTGATTTCAAGGCCACCCTGAGACTACAGAGTTAATTCCAGGTCAGCCTGGACCAGAGTGAGACCCTACCTCAAAAACAAAAAAATTCAAGACCTGTATAAGAGAGAAGGCATATGGTATTTGTCTTTTGGAGTTTGGGATAGTTCACTAAGATAATGATTTCCAGTACCATCCATTTCCCTAAAAGTGTCATGATTTATTTTTTTTCTTTATGGCTTTGTGTATATGTACGACATTTTCTTTTTCCAATGATCTATTGAAAGTATGTATGAAAATCCCATAATAAACAAGTGACGGTTGAATGCTCAGCCATAAATGGGACATCTACATCACCCCTCCAAGGCTCAGAGAACATAATGGAAGAAGGAGCAGAAATCATGTATTAGTTACTTTCTCATTGCTGTGAACAAATATCTGACCAAAAGAAATTTAAGAAGCAGGGCTGAAGAAATGGCTTAGCGATTAAGGTGCTTGCCTGCAAAGCCAAAGGACCCAGATTCAATTCCCCAGGACCCACATAAGCCAGATGCACAAGGGGTGTGCACATCTGGAGCCCGTCTGCAGTAGCTGGAAGCCCTGGCACGCCCATCCTCTCTCTCTCTCTCTCTCTCTCTCTCTCTCTCTCACACACACACACACACACACACACACACACACACACACACACACACAAATAAATAAAGGAAAACAATTTAAAAAAAAGAAATTTTTAAAAATTTTTTATTTCTTTATTTGAGAGCGACAGACACAGAGAGAAAGACAGATAGAGGGAGAGAGAGAGAATGGGCGCGCCAGGGCTTCCAGCCTCTGCAAACGAACTCCAGACGCGTGCGCCCCCTTGTGCATCTGGCCACCGTGGGACCTGGGGAACTGAGCCTCGAACCGGGGTCCTTAGGCTTCACAGGCAAGCGCTTAACCGCTAAGCCATCTCTCCAGCCCCCCAAAAAAGAAATTTAAGGATAGAGTCCTTTAAGGAGATATGGTTCATTATGGTAGGGAAGGTATACTGGTCATATTTCAGCCAGAGGCAGGAAGCAAGAGAGTGCATAGGAAGTGGGGCCAGGCTGTAAAACCTTAAGGACTACCCCAAATGACTCACTTCCTCCAGCAAGGCTTCACCTCCCAGAGGTTTCACAACCTTCTCAGACAGTACCAATAGCTGAGGTCCAGCGTTCAAACATGTGAGCCTATGGAAAACATTTTTTACATTTAAGCCGCCACAAACAATGTAAGAGCCAGAGGTAGGTGGAGAGTGATGTGAAATGCTGACTTCCTGCCATGTCATGGCCACTGCACTCTTGAACTCACAGCAGCTGTGATTACCCACTTAAGGTCTGCACAAGATTGGGCCATCAACTGCCTTTAATGGAGCCAGGAAGCAATTCAAGAGGCCCCACCCCTGCCTGAGGATCCCTATGTAGTTAATGGTGGACAGGGAAGGACAAAACATTTTCTTCAGGGTATAACCTCTAGTAGGTTGCCTATGTTACAGCCCTTGCTTCTATGCTTCTGTAAGCATCCCTAATGAAACTCACTGGGTGAAAGCCATGAAAGTAGAATGGGGGCCGGGCATGTTGGCACACGCCTTTAATCCCAGCACTCGGGAGGCAGAGGTAGGAGGATCGCCATGAGTTCGAGGCCACCCTGAGATTCCATAGTGAATTCCAGGTCAGCCTGGGCTAGAGTGAGACCCTACCTCGAAAAACAAACAAAAAAAAAAAAGAAAGAAAGTAGAATGGGGACTACTAGGTTGAGAGGAGGAAGGGGAGCAGAGGGAATGGGAAGGGGATGAGAGAAGGTAATGGGGGAATGGATACAATCAAAATACATTATACACATATGTGAAAATAAAATGAAACATGTTATATGTAACTAATATATACTAATAAAAATCATTTTCAAAAGAGACATCCCATAATGAAACCCACTACTTTTTATGTACTATTTTTCTTTTTAGTTTTTTTTGTTTTGTTTTGTTTTCGAGGTAGGGTCTTGCTCTAGCCCAGGCTGACCTGGAATTCACTATGTAGTCTCAGGGTGGCCTTGAATTCATGGTGATCCTCCTACCTCTGCCTCCCAAGTGTTGAGATTAAAGACATGCACCACCACGCCCGGCTCCCTTTTTAGGTTTTGTGAAGCAGGGTCTCACTCTAGCCCAGGATGACCTGGAACACTCTGTAGCCCAGGCTGGCCTCAAATTCATGGCAACCCTCCTACCTCAGACTCCCAAGTACTGGTATTAAAGGTGTATACCAGCTTGTATAATAATTTTTAAAAAACTAACAAAAAGAATTCAAAAAGCCCAAAAGAGATAATGTTGGAAATTGCTAATGAATAACTAACAAGTGAAGTATATTATTTGGCTATATGAAGTTACTAACCCCCCCAAAAAAAATCCCTACATATAAAATTGGCCACCTCTAGCAAGCATGATGGCTCATGCTTATATTCTCAGCATTTGGGAGGCAGAAGCAGAAGAATAAGAAGTTCAAGGTCAATCTCAGCTATATAGCATGTTTGAAGTTAGCCTACGCTATATGAAACCCTGTCTAAAAACACAAACACAAAAACCAACCAGGCATGGTAGTAAACTACTTATAATCCCAGCACTTAGAAGGCAGAGGTAGGAGCATTTTGGCCAGTTCAAGAATAGCCTGGTCTACACAGCAAATTCTCAGCCATGCACAGTTATGTAGTGAGACCATGTCTCAGAATACAAAACAATATTAACAACTTTTTTTTTTTTTGAGGTAGGGTCTCACTCTACCCAGGTTGACCTGGAATTCACTATGTAGTCTCAGGGTGGCCTCGAACTCATGGTGATCCTCCTACCTTTGCCTCCCGAGTGCTGGGATTAAAGGCATGTGCCATGATGCCCGGCTAACAACTTTTTTTTTTTTTTTTTTTAAGTGGCTACCTTTAAGGGTTGGAAAGACAGAGGTAAGTTTTTATGTATGTTTGTTGGTTTTTCTGGTAGGGTTTCACTCTAGCCCAGGCTGACCTGGAATTCACTATGTAGTCTCAAACTGGCCTGGAACGCACAGTGATTTTCCTACCTCTGCCTCTCAAATGTTGGAATTAAAGGTGTGCACGGGCTGGAGAGATGGCTTAGCGGTTAAGCGCTTGCCTGTGAAGCCTAAGGACCCCGGTTCGAGGCTCGGTTCCCCAGGTCCCACGTTAGCCAGATGCACAAGGGGGCGCACGCGTCTGGAGTTCGTTTGCAGAGGCTGGAAGCCCTGGTGCGCCCATTCTCTCTCTCCCTCTATCTGTCTTTCTCTCTGTGTCTGTCGCTGTCAAATCAATAAATTAAAAAAAATTCTTATAAAGGTGCGCACTACCACATCCAGCTAGGTTGTTTTTTTTAAATTTTTTGTTTATTTTTATTTATTTATTTGAGAGCAACAGATGGAGAGAGAAAGAGGCAGAGAGAGAGAGAGAGAGAGAGAGAGAGAGAGAGAGAATGGGCGCACCAGGGCCTTCGGCCCTGCAAATGAACTCCAAATGCATGTGCCACCTTGTGCATCTGGCTTACATGGGTCCTGGGGAATCGAGCTTTGAACCTGGGTCCTTAGGCTTCACAGGCAAGCGCTTAACCGCTAAGCCATCTCTCCAGCCCATTTTTTTTTTTCTGATAGGTTCTCTTTCTGTAGCCCAATCTGGCCTTGTACTCACAATCCTCCTGCCTCAGTCTCCCTAAGGCTGAAATGACAGATGTGTGTCATCATGCCTGGCAAGACACTGTTTTCTTCCTAAACAGTTCCTTCTGTATCATTTTAAAATTTGTTTCATTGTGCATATGTTGCATAATCTCACTTATATGTAGAAGCTAAAATGTTGATCTCACAGAAGTAGAGAACAGAATGTTTACCGAGGCTGAAGGGATTTAGGGAGAGGGAGATGAAAAGAAGATGGTTAATAGATTCAGGGTCACTGATGGCCAACGTGCACTGTTCTATAGCATAGTATGATTAACAATGGTTGAAAACAATACAGTATTTCAAATAAGTAGTAGAGAAGGTTTTGAATATTCAAAATATGATGATTGCATAGTGTACACATGTATTAAAATGTCACATTGTATCTCATAAATATATATAATTACTATGTGTCAATTAACATATTTTAAGGGCTGGAGAGATGGCTCAGCAGTTAAGGCACTTTCCTACAAAGCCAAAGGACCCAGGTTCGATTCCCCAGGACACACATAGCTAGATGCACAAGGTGGTACATGCGTCTGGAGTTCAGTTGCAATGGCTGGAGGTCCTGACATGCCCATTCTCTCTCTCTCTCAATAAGTAAATAAAAATAAAGTAATTCTATTTTTTTAAACATTTTTTACTTTGTCAGATGAACATTTATTACCTCTTTGATACTGATTTCACAATTTGCTTTTCACAAACGTCCCAGAAACATTACTTTTCTCTAGTTTCCACCACTGAAGCAGCAGCAGCTTGGAGGGTTGTGTGCTCTGTCCAAGGTCACACAGCATCAGAGCTAGGACTGACATGCAGGCCAGTGTTACTATGTCTTCCATAAACCATGCAGACAAATCTAGCTTGCCTATGTACTACCTGGGGCTGCCTGGGGCTCTCTGGGAAAGTTACTTAAACCCTGAATCCCATATTCTTAACCTACACAAGTGTGTGTGTGTGTGTGTGTGTGTGTGTGTTTCAATAAATTATTAGATGAGGGCTGCAGAGATGGCTTAGTGGTTAAGCGCTTGCCTGTGAAGCCTAAGGACCCTGGTTCGAGGCTCGATTCCCCAGGACCCACGTTAGCCAGATGCACAAGGGGGCGCATGCATCTGGAGTTCGTTTGCAGTGGCTGGAGGCCCTGGTGCACCCATTCTCTCTCTCTCCCTCTGTCTGTCTTTCTCTCTGTGTCTGTCGCTCTCAAATAAATAAATAAATAAAATTATTAGATGAGATGTTTAAATCCTATAGATTTCTGCCTCACTCTCTTCTATCTCCCACTTCCTATAAGAGTTTTATATTGTAATAATCACCAAAAATGTAGTGGCTTAAAATGACTCAAACTTACTAGCTTATAGATCCATGGTTCAGAAGTCCAAAGTAGGTCTTACTAGGCTACAATCAAGGCATCAGCAAGTCTGCATTCCTTCTGGGGGGCTTTTGCAGAGAACCATTGTCCTGCTTTTCCAGCTTCTGTAGGCCTCCTATGGTCTTAGGCTCAGGTTTCCATCTTCAAAGCCAGCAACATAGTATGTCTTGGATTCCATACCTGTTATCTTGTCTCTTCCTCTGACCCTCACCTGCTTCTTCTTTTTTTTTTTTTTTAGTTATGTATATAGTGTATAAAGTCATGTTGGTACCATCATTAGAATCCTCCCTGTCCTTCCCCCTCTGCAGGGACCCTTCTCATTGGGGAATATGGGTCATGCACTATGGGGTAGCCATCAGTTATGGGTTAGAGGCAATGTCTCTGTGCATAATGACCCAATGTGTGGCTCTAACAATCTTCCTACCCCCTCTTTCACAAATTTCCCTGAGCCATATTGGGTTTGTTTTAGGCCTACTTCAGTGATGAGGTCTTGGGAGCCTCTGGATCTCTGGTTTGGTAGGAGTTGAGTGTTCTCTGTGTCTATCTCCTTCACCCTTGTGCTGGTACCAGGTTCACCAAGAAAGCAGCACTCTTGCTCATCTCCCCCAAATACTCCTGGTTTCATCTGGGGCCCTTTTGAGGTGTGATGAGATGGTTTTTTCCTTGGAATCTGTGTCCATCTTTTCTTCCGTAGGAGATGCAGCATGGTTAGGTGGATGCCATCTTGACCAGAAGTTCCCTTTTAAAACATTTTTAATTGTGTATTTTGGGCTAGAGAAATGGCTTAGCAGTTAAGGCACTTGCCTATGAAGCCAAAGGACCCAGGTTCAATTCTCCAGGCCCCACATAAGCCAGATGCACAAGGGGCACATGCATCTGGAGTTTGTTTGCAGTGGCTAAAGGCCCTGGCATGCCCATTCTCTCTGTGTCTGCCTCTCTTCTATCTTTCTTTCTCTGCTTGCAAATAAATAAAATTTAAAAAAATAATTGTGTATTTGTATAGCCTTGATTTGTGACTTTTTTTGAAAAGATAAATGTTGTGTTGCCCAAATTAACCTTGAAATCCTGGGCTCTCCTGCCTTATCTTCCCAGCCATTTTAGGCAATGCCACAGTACCTAGCTGCTATAATTTCTAAAATTCAAGAACCAAGTCCTTTTGCTTTCTTTGGACCTGTAGCCCCTACTACACATAATACAGAGAGATGATTCTGATGATGTGAGGTCCTGCTGTCCAAGGTTTGTGTCTGTGTAGAGAAGGAGCAAGAAAGGTGGGTACAAGTCTGCGCCTCCAAATTAACACCTTGGAAGCCTTCCACACCGATGCCATTTTATCTTCAAACTTTACCATTGCCAGCCCTGCCCCTCTAGCCTTCCATTCATTCAGCTAGTTACACCCATTAGTTATTTATACCTGCCTGAGTCACAAAAGATTTGAGGTTACTTACTCCAAGAGCACAGATAAGGACAGAATCGAAACTGAATTGAAAATACGAACTCAAAAAGAGATCAACAAAGATGCTAGAGCTAGACTTCAAATTAAATCGTAATTGAGGCCAAAAGAAAGAATGATGATCAGTGACAACCTCATATTAGCAATGAGAAAATATACCATTTTCAGAAGAAGCAAGCCTAACACTGGATTCTTCAAGCCACTGTCAATGGGAGATTTCATGAAAGAGAAGGGAAATGACTATTGACCAGATATAAGCATTAGGGAATTCAATTCAAATCATCTTGGTTAGTCATGAGCAATGTACATTGTCATCCTATTTTACAGATGAGAAAATGATGACTGAAATAATGCAAAACGGCCTCTAAGAGGTCATCCATCAGGTTGAGGCAGAATCCCAATTTCAAACATAAATCTGTCTTTCTCAAATTCCCATTCATACCACACTTAAGGCCAAAGATGCCCTGTCAGTATGACAGAGGCAGTCCTAGGTTCTTTTCATGAAAACTGCTGTCCACCAAGAAATTGCCTCTCAGTTGCCTTAGTTAAATTAAACAAGTCGATGGAAGACAGAAGCAACAGGGAAAATACTAGGCTTGGACTGAGTGGAGGAAAAAAGGATTCGTGTCACAGCTATGAATCAAGTAGCTTTGGATTCTCAGGGGCCCCCAAAGAGCAGAAAGCCGGTCTGTCATTCAAGCAAGAACCTCTTTAGAACTATGCCTCCTCTTTGTTTTCTTTTTTTTTTTTTTTAATTTTTTTTTGTTCATTTTTTATTTATTTATTTGAGAGCGACAGACATAGAGAGAAAAACAGATAGAGGGAGGGAGAGAGAGAATGGGCGCGCCAGGGCTTCCAGCCTCTGCAAACGAACTCCAGACGCGTGCGCCCCCTTGTGCATCTGGCTAACGTGGGACCTGGGGAACCGAGCCTCGAACCGGGGTCCTTAGGCTTCACAGGCAAGCGCTTAACCGCTAAGCCATCTCTCCAGCCCCTCTTTGTTTTCTTATCCCCAACAAACCAACAGACCTCCTTGAGACTTGGCTTTCTTGTATATAAACATGAAAACAACAATCCCACCACCTTCTTAAGATTTTTAGAGCACATTCAAAGAAAGTTGTTTTGATCCAGGCATGGTGGCACACGCCTTTAATCCCAGCAACTTGGGAGGCAGAGGTCTGAGGTTCACTGTGAGTTCAAGACCACCCTAAGACTACATGGGTTAGAATAAGACCCTACCTTGGGAAAAAAAAAAAAAGGAAGAAATAAAGTTGTTGTTTTGAACACTAGCATTAGTAGTACAGTGACTCTTGCAATCAGAACTCTCTTTTGCTTACACCTGGCATCGCCTTACACAGTCCTTTCTCTCTTCAGGCCTCAGTCTTGTCATCTGTAAAATGAACCCTTTTCAGCTACATGATTTTCAGGGCCCTTCCAGTTTGAAGATTCTTGACTTTTATAACTGGGCTGGTCATGCCATGATTGGTTCCCACAAGAAGATGTATTCCCATCATGGCATTTGTCAGTTCTTGTCATCACTGTTCTCCCTTCTACTGCCACTGCCCAAGTGACAGGACTTTCTTTTTAAATAAGACCTAGTTTCTTTTTAAAAATATTTTATTTATGAGAGAGAGAGAGAGAAATTGGCATGCCAGGGCCTCTAGCCACTGCAAATGAACTCCAGATATATGTGCTACCTTGTGCATCTGGCTTTATGTGAGTACTGGGGAATCAAATCTGGGTTCTTAGGCTTTGCAGGCAAGTGCCTTAACCACTAAGCCATATCTCTAGCCGGACTTTCTTTTTAAAAATTACTTACTAAAAAAATAAAATAAATTAAAAAATTACTTACTTGAGAGACACACACACACACACACACACAGAGAGAGAGAGAGAGAGAGAGAGAGAGAGAGAGAGAGAGAGAGAGAGAGAGAGAGAGGGAGGGAGAAAGTATGGGCATATCAGAACCTCCTGCACTATAAACAAACTCCAGCCACAACTGCCACTTTATGCATCTAGCTTTACATGGATACTGGTGAATCAAACCAGGGCCATCAGGCATTGTAAGCACACACCTATAACCACTGAGCAATCTCTCCAGCTCAAGATCTACTTTTTTTACAAGATTTTTTTATTGTTTTAGTGAGTTTCATTATGACATTTTTATATAAGGTCATCATTGTACTTTGCTCATATTTAACCCCCATTACTCTTACTCCCTTCCTACCAGTCACCTTTATTCTCCCCCCTTAGTAGCTCCACTTCTGCTTTCATGTGGACCCAGCATAAGAGAGACAACATGTCATATCTTTCTGAATCTGGCTTGTTTTGCTTAACATCACGATCTCCAGATCCATCCATTTTCCTGCAGCTGACACCATTTCATTCTTCTTTGTAGCTGAATAAAACTCCATTGTGTATATATTCATTTTCTTATCTATTCACATATGTGTAGGTCTCTGCACTGATCCTGTATCTTGGTTCTTGTGAATAGGTGTTCTTGTCTTACTGTCTCTCATCTAGACTGCAGCACTATCTTCCATCCTGCCCTTCAAGGGATCTCTTCAAAATGTGTCTCTCAATATACTATGTAATTTGGTGTCTCCCCAGCTTCAAACCCTGTGTCGGCTTCCAGTTCCCAATAACATGAAATTTCCAATGGTGCTATTCACATGTCCTCATGATCTGCCGGCAACCTCTCCAGGCTCCTCCTCTTCTTCTCCAGTGTTTCCTAGCTCCTAGTAGCTGCTCTGATTTGTTTTGAATTGATACAAGTGCCCTTCCCCTCACATATACCTTGGGTATTCATTCATTCAACCTCTCATTTGCCCCCAATTCCTAGCAACTTACTAGCTAACTCCTACTCATCCTCTGAGTCTTGGTTCAGGGATCGGCTCCTCCAGGGAGCCTTCCCCCATGATCTAGGTAGATGTCCCTCCTTTGGGCACCTCCTGTACTTTGCTCTGGAAAAACTACACTAGTTACCACATTGTAATCATCTGTTTCCACAACTACCTTCAATACTCCAAAGCCAGAACTGTGTAATATAAATCAGTGAACTCAACCTGCTAGGGCACAAATATGGCATGTTCTAGACACGCAACTATTTCCTAGATTAACTTCTCAGAAATGTGGGGAATACTCATATGACCTTTCCCTCCTGCCCCCCCCAGCACAGTTTTACAAAGTTATCATTAATAATAATAATAATACCTATCACTGAGTAAACACATACCATGTGATAACTTTAGTTATGTCATCATATTCAATTTTCACAACCATCACAATGAGTTGGGTTGTTCAAAAAGCAACTAACAGTACTTTTCCTCACAGATATAATGACAAGATTTTTTTTGCAGTGCTGAAAATAAACTTAGCTTCTCACAAGAGAAGAAATAACTCATTTATTCACAATTCTTACTTGTGACCAATATTTATTATCCTGTCAGAGAACACAGCAGGGAATGAACTCAGGGCCTCACACATCCTCGGCAAGGACTGTACCCCAACCCCTAATGACAGTAATTCTAATGTGGTTATATAGAGAAAGCACTGGTTTGAGTCAGGTGAGTGAAGTATACTATATCATGGGATCCAGTAGAAAAGCATAAAGCCTGGATATGCAGTCTTGTTACTATAAGAAAACATAAAAATCATACAGCTCCAGAATAATTGCTATGTGTCAATTACAAAATGTGTACTCTAAAAAAATCACATGACTCCACAGAAATGCATCTTGTATTAATGAAAGAGTACCTCTCAGGTGATAGGAGTGATAAATTTACATCTAAAATGGCAGAGGGACAATCCTCACAAGCCATGTTGCTCTGGCTTGCTATCTTTGTTTTGAATAAGCAGTGACTATCTTCATATTGTTGTTTGTTACAGTCTGCTTCTAGGGGACAGGGTAATCTCCTCTATTATTTGTCACCCTTAGCCCTTGCCTTTCCATCCTCATCAAGACCTTGATAACCATGAGGAGAAGTAGCAAAGAGAAGAGGTGTAAGACACAGGATAACACATGAATGTTACATCTCAGAAAATACAGTTTTAGCCCCATGTCCTGCCAGAAAAATAAAACAAACAAGCTCTGAAATGACACCTAGAATCAATCACACAAGTCCACCTTCCAGGACGTCCCACTTTCTCAGGATGCTCTCAGTAATTGTTACGAACTGCCAGGTTCCCGGGAACTTCAGCACCTGGGATGGGGTTCCCCGTGTAATTGCTTTCAACATGGACATCTGAAGAGAGAGCACTGCCCACAAGAAAGTTAGAGAAGCTGGAGAATTACCCTGCCCTAAGAAGCTCCCTCTTACAGAGGAAGTAAGTCGTTTATTTGCCATTCTTGCCTGGGACCAATGCATATTATCTTTTCAGGGACCAATGTATATTATCTTTTCAGGGAAGGAGCTAAGATAGCCAATTCCATTCCCACCCCAAGATGCTGTCTATGATCTAGAATTCAACCCAGTAAAGACTTGGTGGATACGAAAAGAAAATTAAATGATGGGTAACTAAGCAGCTTGCCACTGGGTCTTGCACAAGCCTCTTTGCTTCATTCAGAACAGAAGCCTTTGCACCAACGGTCAAAACAGCAGCATGGTACAGACATGGCATGGTTGGGGAGTATCACAATGAGCCGACTGGCCTATGTCTCTAAAGTCTCATTCAACTGTGCTCTCTGTCACTGTATGAATTGGGAGACTGGTGGGTGTTGAGAAGCACAGAGAACAAAAGCCAAAAGGCTCCAAAGAACATGAGGGAAAAGCCACAGAAACGCCAAAAGAATTTTGAAGTTAACATTTCTCTGAACAGGAGTCCCAGAATAAAGACAAACTGAGGTGGCCCAGACATTAGTTCACCAGGTTTTAATCGGACATTTCTCTGTCTGCGCAACATTGCTACTATGTGCTACACTGTTCCAAGCTTCTCACTCCTTTGTCATGCCCCAGGACCAACCATGGGATCTCACACATCTTCAGGGACTCTCAGTCAAGTAGAAGACACAAGATGTGAACAAGAATGAGGGTATAAAAATGCTAGGCAGCTCACGGCACAGGTCAGGAATAAACAGCATTAAGAAGGACCAGCAGACAAACATGGGAGAGGTGACAGCTGGGAACTGATCGGGGAAACCCAGGAGAATAGAGTAGCATGAGACGAATCCCAGAGGCTATCAGAAGGCCTTGTTAGGCTAATGATGGTGGCACATAAGTCAAGGTGACTACAGCGTGGTCTACAGGAAAGGACTCAAAAGGATGAGAGAAGAAAGAGACGTAGTGAGCAGATCCTAAAAGGGCCATGCACAGCAGGTAGAAAAGCGAATGTGAATACCGGAGCTCTGCTGCAGAGCATGGGTTGGCTGCACCTTGTCAGAGATTTGACAAATCAAAAACAGGAGAGGTGATCTATTAAAACGCTATGGCAAAAATCAGGAGATAACGATGAGAGGGAACCAGCCTGGCCTCAAGCAGAAGCCCTGGGAGCTCTGTAGGGAGAAAGTCAAGAGTCATTCCTGGAGTGGCTTCCATGATTTTCAACTCCACTTGTGGGAGGGAAAGGTGTGTCATAGGATTGGGAGCTAGACAATTTTGGGCCCCATCCAGCTATGTAACCTCGGCAGGTTAGTTAGTGTTCCCCTCTGCTCTTCATTTCCTCATCTGAAAAATAAAGATAACAGGAATGCCCACCTGGGATAGATGCTGTGCAAAATGAGAAAAGAAACAGTCCTGACCAGTGGGTAAGAACACTAAGCATGTTACAGGCCCTAGAACCCAACCACCTGGATTCCCTCCAGCTCCATTACACATTAGCCCCTTATTCACTGAGAGCACTTGGATAGATTACCCAACCTTTCTGGGTCTCAGTTTCTTTATCTGTAAAATGGAGTTAATAACAATCTACATGAAAAGAATCTTGTAAGACTGAATGAAAGACTACACAGAACAAAGTACCAAGCACACAGTAAGTGCAATAGAAAAATACTAGCTACGATTACATGAAACCACCTAGTATGGTACCTGGCACACAGAAGGCTGAGATTCTGTACACAGGTAGCTTCTTAACCAAGTTCTAGGCCTCTACTCTGCTCCCAATAAATCAAAGACCACAGTAGGCAGGAGTGGGACAGAACAGCAACAGGTGTCAAGCCTGGGTCTGGAATCTTCCTTCTGCTACAATATCCATTGGATACCAAGGACTATCTGCCCTCCTTCAAAGCACCCTTCCCCACTGCTCAGGTCCTCAATTAATACCTGGCTGCCTAGATCCCTCCATCCTCTGAGAAGCCCCACCCACCACCCTTGCTGCTCTTTTTTGTCCCCAGCATTGTCTCTATGGCATGACTGGGCCTGCCCAGCTGGTGGGAAGAGGGTTCTGCAAGTGCCAAGAGCATGGTGTTTGCTCAGCCTGGTGGCCCCTCCTGCTCTGTGCACACAGCCAAGAAATATTTGTGGATGACAACAACCCCATGCTTGCCCCAGATCTAGACCGAGAAGCAAGACTCCTAATTCTCATTAAACTCAACATTATCATTTCCTCCCACACCAGCATAAAGCTCACAACACAGTGGGGGGAGGAGATAAATGGCTTTCTCTCTTGGGAGGAAGGAGAGAACCCCACCCTGGGGAAAAGAATCCAACATCCCAAAGGAGACAGACTTCGCCAGGGCATCTCCCTGAGCTCGCTCTCTCTTGATCCCTCTCCATGGCCTCAGCCCCTGCAGTGAGTATACTGACACCCCACTGCCTGCGGAGGACAGCCCAGCAGTCATGTGGTAGTCCACGCATTACCCTGGGCTGTCAAAAACACCAAGCTGGCCTCTCCAGTTGCTATGACCAAATGTGAGCCAGCTTGAAGGGTGGGTGGCAGAGGATGAAGAGTTACCACCATACCAGCTGCAGCCCACTACCACCTACAGCAGAACCAAAGCAGGGCCAAGGCAAAGAGTGTGAGGATGCAGCTCTCTTCAGCACTGAGCACTCGGCAGTGGCCCCGAGCCTCCTATAAATCATTCTGAGCACCAGAACTGCAGAGGAGGGGACAGGTCAAGATTAACATCTCAAAGAGAGCTCTTCTCTAGCATTGGAGGGGGGAACAGTTCTACATAAAAAGATCTGCATCAGTGAGGGCCAACAACTAATAAACAAAGCAAACTAAACAAACCTTCGTGTACAGAAGACCAGTGACCAGAACAAGGTAGGGACTCATGTTGCTTTCTGTCACAGTAGGAAGGCCACACCCAGACCATGGCAGAAGAGATGCTGGAATCCTGGGACCTGCTCAGAAGCAGCAGTGTGGGAGGATGCGGAGGTCCTGGTTGACTGATATGGACAGGGACACGCACAACAGACAGATGACATCGAAAGCAGGGGAGGGAAAGTTCACAGGATAGGGAATCAGTTACTAGGAGCCGGACTCTAGTGGGCTTCACTTCTTGGAGCCCTCCCTCAGTTTTGGTTTTCACTTTGACATGTAGATAGATGATGGTGACCGATGCACAAGGTGGTTGGGGGACCTAAAGAAAATTCCTAGGCACAGTGGGCCCCAAACAAGCCGCAGCTCTGCCCAAACCCCATTCTCCCCAGTTTGGCCACCAGAGGGAGCCTGGGGCCCAGGAGCGCCCAACCTGTATCAGCTCTGCCTGTCCTCCCCCAATGCTGCAGCCTGCCTGCCCGCGCTTCCAGGGCCTTCTCACCCACTCCTTACAAACCCAGAACAGGCCTGGCAGGGGAGCTGGCTTGCAGCAGCTAGCAATGACAGCAAGAGCTACTGGTCCTCCTGATGTCCAACAGAGAGGAGGAAGGAAAAGAAGACTGCTTTTTATCCCCCTCAACTCCATTCATTCCAGGCTCATCTCTTTCTGTTCAAAACCTCTAGACACCTAAGGCTCTATTGGCCTTTCTCAGTACCTGGCCAGGCCCTGAAGCCAAGAGAATCCCAGGGGTTTGAAAGCTCTAGTGAACAAATAGCATGGCTCAGAGACAGGCAAACTTGGGTCCTAGTCCCAACCCCATTAACTAGTAACATACCCCGATCAAGGCCCCTTCAAGATTCAGTTTTCCCTTCTCTAAAATGGAGTTGCTAATGTTCGATGCACAGGGCTTGTTATGAAGACCAAACAAGGTAATCATGGATGGCAAACAGTTAATATGTGGTTAGGAGAAAAATTCAAAGTACCATCTAAACCCCTTTATTAACCCAGTAGGAAATATGAAGCAAGGCATTCCAACAAGCAACCTGGAGAGTACACACACACACACACACACACACGGCCTAAGAAGCAGGCATGTAAGAATGGCAGAAGAGCAAATGGGCTTCCAGCCGAGCCAAGAAATTCAGACCTATATCTGCAGGATGGAGAGCTGAGGGCAATGGAATACTGAAACTGGGAACGACTTGGGTCATTTCAATGGGCTTTATACTCAGGACTTATAGCTGAAGCGACAGCTCACTGTTAAAGGCACTTGCGAGCAAAGCCTGCCAGTTTGATTCCCTAATTTAGGAGTTATACTTTCTCCAGCTCTCTCAGACCCCAACTGGGCCTCTGTTGGACATGCCCAGCCAGTTATCTCTCCCCCACCCCCGATTCCTTGAGGAGATCCACTATGTCACTGCTGGTCAGGTTGGAAAGTTCTTCCTGATTTTATCTCAAATGTTCCCACTGTTCCTGGTTCTGCTCCCTGGAGCCATACATAATGAGACTCCTCCCTCTGTCACAGGCCTGTTCCCTCTAGAGAAGTCTTCTGCAGTCAGTCTCAAGCACCACAATGCCCAATCCAGTCTCTCTTCAGATGAGCCTTGACCTCCCTGCATTTTTCTTCCATGCAGCGCCCCAAGGTGTGCAAGTCAATCCTTTGGAAATGGACTCCCAGCAGCCCCAGCTGGGTGGGCAAACCCATTCCCTTGACCTTCAGACTACTCCCGGGCTGTCCCTCCACCCCAAGATTCAGCTGAGGGTGCACTACTGTGGAGCCCAGCCAAGCCCTTAAGCTGCAGCTGCTTCTCCTGGGGCCCAGCCATCTCAACCCAGCACCCCAGCCTGCTGCCTCACCATGGGGGAGTTGCAGAGATCTGTCTCCCACAGATTTCCTGAGGCAGAAGGCTTCCCCACCCCCAGCCCAGCCTCCAAGAGACACTCCACTGGTTGTGGCACATGGTAGGACCAGCTGAGCAGTGAGAGGAGGGGGAAGCCTGTCCATTCCCTAAAGGACTTCAGACTTGCTCTGTAGTGTGGCTGCTTTAGCCCCAGAACCAGCGAATCTAAGCGGGAGGGGAGCCTTATGGATTGTTTGCCTTGAAAAGAGATATAGGGGGACTGGTGGATTGACAGAGGAAGGGACTCAGTCAAGGTCACAAAGCCAATCTGCAGCAGAGCTGGAAGTGAAACCCAGTTCTCCTATCTCCCAGTTTAGTGTTCTTTCCGACACAGCATTAAAGCAATAAGGGAGCCTTTAGGGTATCTCTGTGAGCACACCCTTGTGAACACACCCTGACTCTCAGCCTAATACATTTATTTCAGTCAGCACACACAATGGGATCTACATGGAAAAAAGTGGACCCTGCCCATGTCCCATCAACCCAGGACATAATGCCAAGCTATCCCAAATAAACAGACACACAGACCCCAGCACAGGAACTAGGGCTTATCCAGCAGAAAGGATATTTGTAGACTTCCCTTCCTGGTAGGGCTCTTTAAATGGGTGTTGTTTTTCTTGAAAGGTGGAGACAAGCTGGACTTTGAGAAACTAGCCAAGGGCCTGGCCTCCATCTTTGGTCTCCCATCTTCCTTTCCTCCCCCGCCCCACCAAGATGTACCGCAGTTCTCCTCAGAGGGATGTCTCAGCCTCCAGCATCCATTCTGGTCCCCACCTGCCTCTCTGAGAAAGGATGAAGTACAGGTTGCCAGAGGAGATAAGATCAGGCAAAAAAAAAAAAAAAAAGGTGAAAGGGGTGGGATTCTCTCCTTTGGGGCTCTGAGTTGACACCATCTCTAACAATAAAAAAAAAATCTAACCCATCTTCTGGCAAGGATGCAGCAAGGGGGTTGAAGAAGGGGAGGGAGGCACTGATGATTGCTCTAGGGCCTCCCTGGCCTCGGGTCTGGGGGCGGCAGAGACTTTGCGCTCATCTAGCTAACCCAGTGTGTGGCGGCTCGGAAGGGATGTCAGCTGGTTGAGGACCTGGCTTCTCTAGATTGGGACAGGAGAGCAGGACATGGAATCGGGCTAAAGAGCTTCGCACTTTATGGGCCAGACAACTTGGAGAAGGATTTAGAGGGAAAGGGCAAGCGGTGGGGGGCGCGAGGGGGGAGAGCAGGGCTGCAAATACATTCCTTACTTTCTCTGGAGGGTTGTAGCTGGGCTGGTGCTGGTACTGGTGCTGTGGCCTCCGCCCGCGCCTGGGCTGGAGCTCCGGGATGCGCCACGGCTCAACTGGCCCCGCTCCCGCGGTGGGCGCTGCCCCACTCCCACCGCCGCGGAATAGCCAGCTTCCTTCTCGCGGCCGGGGTGTGCTGGCCCGGCCTCCCGTCCGCCACGCTCACGACCCAGGGCTGGGTTCTCGTGGTGCAGGTGGCACTGGGCCACGTCGCGCTCACGGGCTGTGTAACCGGTAGTGTCCTGGAGCGCATAGGAGGCGTCCCGCTCCTTGTCCCGATACACATTCTCCCGGTTCTGGTAGGCGCCGTCCCGGTTCGGGTATCCCACGTCCCGGGCCACCTGGTGGAACTGGCTCTCCCGTAGCTCGCGGTGGTGAAACTGGGTCTCGCGCAGGTTCTGGTACTGGCTCTCGCGGCCAGGGCTATCCCGCGCGCTGTGAGGGTCCCGGTGCAGCTCCCCGCGATGCAGCTGGCTCTCCTCCCTCAGGTCGCGGTTCTCCTGGGTGAGCTGGTCCAACTGGCCCTCCAGCTCCTCGATCCGCCGCCTCTGGGTCTCCAACAGCTGCTGCTGACTCTCGATGATGTTGTTCAGCTCCAGCAGATACTCCACCGCTCGGTTCGGGCTTTCAGATCCCGGGCCACCCGGGGGCCCCGACCCCGCCTCCATCCTGGCGGCCCAGGGACAGGGAAAGGGGCAGGAGAGCCCAGTCCCCGCTCGCTCACGGCGCCACCCTCCCCCGGGCCCAGCCGGGGGAGGGGGCCGGCGGGACGCGAGGGCGCGCACCGGGCTTGAGGGCCCGGGGGCCCGGGGGGGCCCGGGAGACAGCGCTGGGGCAGGCGGCGCGGGGCGCAGGAGCTGAGGCTGCTGCTGCCGCCGCCGCCGCCGCCGCCGCCGCCACCGCCACCGCCACCGCCACCGCCACTGCCACGGCTCTGGAGGACGCGGCCCACGGCGCTCCGCCCGCTGCGGAGTCACTGCGCAGCGCGGCCGCGCGGGACCGCCCCGGCCGCCGGCCCGCCCCCCGCCCCTGCCCCCACCCAGCTCGCCCGGCCCGCCCCCGCGCGCCCCACCTGCGGCCGCCACCCGCACCGTGCTGCCCGCACCGTGCTGGACCAGCCCCAAGGCACTGGTGCCTCAGCTGGAGCCAGCCCCCCCGCTTAGCCTGCAGAGGCGTCCTGGGTTTCTCACCTAACAACCTAAGGAAACCCTCCAACTTGCCCTACTCCGACATCCGCTGGTCCCATCAGGCCCAGAATCCTCATCCAAGCCGTGAACACCCATCCTAGGCAATCCCAGGTCCACACAACTCCAAAGACTCCCATCCCCTAATTCTGCCAAACCCAACCAGTATCCTATTCCCCATCCCAGCTGGCATGCTATCTCAGACCATCTCCGTACAGCCCCATCAAAAGCAATCTCTTCGTCTCCCATCCTAGCCGGTCCCTGGACCATTCCTCCATCCCTGTGTATCTCTGGCCCAGCCGGTCTGTACAAGTCCCCAGAATGCCAAACCTCCCCCTAACACACACACATATATATATATACAATTTCACAGTTATCCTCTACTTTGCCCAGCCTCTAAACTCTCGGTCCAACCCAATGCCCAGATCCCCTATTCCAGCCAATCCCAGGATTCCCCTATTTTAGCCAGTTACTAGGTCCTTTGACCAAGGCAGTCTCAGGCTGGCTCTCATCCCAATAAGCCCTGCAACTCCCCATTTCCTGAACTCCAGTGGAAATGCTGTCCCCATTCATTCCATCATTGTCATTCAATGAAATTATGCCCATCCTTCAACACCTAAATCAAATGCCCATTGTGGGCCTGTAATCCTCACACTTGGGAAACTGAGGCAGGAGGAGTACCAGGAAGTTAAGGTCAGCTTGGGCTACATGGTAAATTCAGTCCATCCTGGGCTACACAAAATTATTATCATCATGATCAACAACAGACTTAAGTCAAATGCCACCTCACTAAAGCCAATTCTAATTTTCTCATGGAAAATGTTTCCCTTTCCTCTTCTTTCTCCTCTTCTTTCTCCTCTTCCTCCCATTCCTTCCTCTCACTCTTGACCTCCCACTAACCTTTCTCTGTCTCTTTTGTACAATAAGTGAAACTCAGCTTTATGTTTTTTTGTTATTGTTGGTTTTATTTTGAGGCAGGATCTAACTATGTAGCCCAGGCTGGTCTTGAACTTGTGGCAATCCCTCTGCCTCTACTACCTGAGTGCTGAGATTATAGGCATGTGCCACCACACCTGGCTTATATCCCTGTTTTAGCATTGTCTTCCAGTTTGAAACATGTCTCTGTTTAATTTTTGTGAACAATCTGGAATAGAGAAGTAAGTATGAGTTTTACAGTCAGACAAAACTGAATTTCTTCTTTTCCTCTCTGAACTTCCATTTCCCTACCAATAACTCTCAGCGACAGAAAAGACAACCCATAGAATGGGAGAAAATATTTGTAAATCATTTATCTGGTAAGGGCTTACACTATGTGTGATGACCTGATTCAGGTATCCCCCATAAACTTAGGTGTTCTGAATGCTAGGTTCCCAGCTGATGGAGATTTGGGAATCATTGCCTTCTGGAGGCAGTGTATTGTTGGGGGCGGGCTTATATGGATGTTATAGCCAGTTTCCCCATGCCAGTGTTTGGCACACTCTCCTGTTGCTATTGTTCACTTTATGTTGGTCAAGGGGTGATGTCCACTCACTGCTCATGCTATCATTTTTCCTTCCACCATGGAGCTTCCCCCTCAAGTCTGAAAGCCAAAATAAACCTTTTGTCCCCACAAGATGCTCTTAGTCAGGTGATTTCTGCCAGCAATATGGACTTGACTGCAACAGTAATGTTGGTACCAAGGAGTGGTGTCATTTGCTGCTAGACACCTGACTGTGTAGCTTTGGCATTTTGGAACTGATTTTCAAGAGGAATGTGGATAAATTTGAAACCTTGGCCTCAGAGATGGCCTTGCAGTGCTGTAAGTACAGCTTGATGGACTATTATGGTCAGAGTTTAAAGACCTGAATGCAGTAAGAACTATGGACTGTGCGGTCTGGCTTATGAAGGTGAGAAAAACCTTTGCCTGGACTGGCATAGAAGCAGTTTGTGTGAGCGGCTTGCTGTTATGCCCCTGTCCTGAAAATTTGTGCAGAGTTGCTTTGCATAGAAATGGACTGGTGTGAGTAGAGGGCTATAGCACAGAAAAAATGAAATCTTTGAGTTAAACCTTCTGCCCATTCAGCAGCAAGTATATGAGATTACAACCTTTGAGACTGGACCAGCTGACCTGTATTGAGACAACAGAAAGAACGTAGACTCTTTTTAAGGGGCCTGAATGCTGAAGGCATGTCCTGTTCTTCAAAGCCTGGTTTATTCCCCTCTGGATTAACAAATTGGCACCCCACCTGGTATTAGGGAGTATAAGAAATGCAGGAAAGGGAGGGTCATTGAATTTGCAACATTGGCTTGTGTTTTGGAAATGGCCATGGGCAGTGTGAAACAGGTTTGCTGGACACCTGCATGGCGACCCAATGGACCCATGAGGATGGACCATGGGTTGCAGTGGAGACTCAGTAGAGATGTTGGGACCAGGAGATAGCTGCCAAGGAAAGATGCAAGCCCCAGGTGAAGTTTTCCAGGACTGTAAGTAGCCTAGCTGGAGGGGCAGAATTGGAACTCCAGAGACTTATTTCTGGCTAGAATTATCAGACTTGGAGATTTGTCACTGAATAGAGGTGCTGGACTTAGAGCTACAGAGTTTTATAAGTTTGTCCTGGTTGTTGTTTTTTTTTCATGTGCCACAAAATATCAAGTTTTATTCCAGCCCTGCAAATGCAAACTGAAAAAAAGTAGAGAGGACATATCCTTCCATCTACCATTCTAGTTAACTGACATTAATTTTGAAATTGGAGCAGTTACAAATGTGCATATGTACAAATATGCATATGGATGTACACACATATATGTATACATATTTTCATATTATACTCATGTTAATGTTCATATCTTCATTCTGCTTTCTAATAATTCTCTTACAAGTCATCAAATGCATCCTAGTACTTCTACCCATGTTGCCTCATCGGTCACTTTTGCAACTGTTTTCATTATTTGTGCTTTAAACACCCATGTAATTGGTCAAATTATACATTTGGAGATGACATGCTATATGTGTCAGTTACCCAAATACATGATTTTTCACCACCAGATGCATTTTCATTCATCTTGCAGTTCTCTAAGAAGTGTCTGTCTATAGTCTATTTTAGCTCCTAGTGATGTACAGGTCTACGTCTTCTGGATGAGACTACCCATGGCCCATGAGCTTGGGGTCAGGCATGAACTGTGTAGAACCTGAGGTGGATTCTGATTTGGTCTTTGTTTCAGAGGTGAGTTTTGGTGGTGAAAGCACTGAATGTTTCAGAACATGAGCTGTTTTTCCAAGTATTTCTACTTCATGAGTGCTTCCTACCTTAGATTTTTCTTTAGGTTCAAGAAGTGATTCTATCTTTTTTTTTTTTTTTTTTTGACTTTTGGTCCACGATGATTTAACTGCTTCAAAAATCTGATGGCTTATGGAAAATGCCTTTTTGCCAGTTGCCTTTGCAATTATCACTGACTGAGCTGGATAGCAGACAGTTGCTCTTAGTGTTGCCAGTCCTAGTGGATAAGTTATGTTCTTAAACCTAGAACCTTTCCTTGCAGAAATCCAACCTGCCAATCCTGAAGCTGTAATCACTCCCATTTTGGGAAGAAAATCTTGAGGCAGATTCTTCAGATAGACATATGCATTTTTTCCAAATTGTACTGTTTCCATTATCCCATTCTTCACCAACACATAAACACTCTTACACCAGCTAATATAATGAACAGTTGTCATCCGGATGGATGCAAAGCCCATTTCTAAATAACCAGGCTGTTCTTCAACATATTTAGATTGGAGAGGAGGTGCAGTATATATGGGGAACTGGTCTGGTCTCATTAGCTGTTTTTTGGATTTATCTTCTTTGGCCACATGTAAGCGCACAGATGCATATATCAGACCTGAAGGCATGGTGGTCTGCTTTCCCATTCTAAAAGCCACCATACCTATGACCCTCTGGCCTCAAGTTTTCAGATGGACAGCCCTGTTTTAAATCTTGTATTGGTTGAATATTTCTTTACTATGCCCAATGTCATGTAGTGTGAGTGTTTATTCTTTGCCATTATGGGTTTTGGGGAGATTCTTTGGTATTATGGCTCAGTTAAAAGACCCTGGATTATGGGGATGTTTGAACATCATTAGGATTGATAAAAACTATGGGGAGTTTTAAAGTTTTAAAGTTGGACTGAATGCACTGCATTTTAAATCATGTATGGTTATCAGTTGCTGGGGGCCAGGGGCGGAATGTGGTGGCTTGATTCAGGTGTTCCCCATAAACTTAGGTGTTCTCAATGCTAGGTCCCCAGCTGCTGGAGATTTGGGAAATAATGCCTCCTGGAGGCAGTGTACTGTTGGGGACAGGGCTTATGGGTGTTATAGCCAGTTTCCCCTTGCCAGCGTTTGGCACACTCTCCTGTTGCTATTGTCCACCTTATGTTGGCCATGGGGTGATGTCCACCCTCTGCTCATGCCATCGTTTTCCCCTGTCATAATGGAGCTTCCCCTTGAGTCTGTAAGTCAAAATAAACCTTTTTACCCACAAGCTGCTCTTGGTCAGGTGATTTCTGCCAGCAATGTGAACCTGGTTGCAACACTATGTAAAGAACTATTACAGCTCAACAACAAAACAACAACCCAATGTTGTAGTGGTATTTGAAAAGACAGTTCTCCAAAGAAGATATACAAATAGCCAATCAGCAGATGAAAAGATGCTCAGTATCCTTAGCCATCAGTGACATGCAAATCAAAAGTACAGCAAGCTCTCTATTTGTCTCTAATTGGACATGGAAACATGCGCACACACGAGGTGAGCTCCTTGTGAAGACAGTAGAGTCGAGCTTCCACAAGGCAAGCAATACCAAAGATCACAGCAGCTACCAAAAGCTGGAAAAAGCACTTCAGAGAAAAAGCCTTCAGAGAAAGCATGGTTTGGGCAATAACCACGATTTTAGACTCCTAGCCCACAGAACTCTGAGAGAATGGATTTAGGTGTCAGCCACCCATTTTGTAGTTCTTTGTTATGGCTGCCCTAGGAAGCTAATACAGACAGTGATAGACAATCTGGAAAAAGGCAGGGTGGCAAAAGATGATAGAGTGCTCTGGGGCAATCAGATAGAGCCTGTGCCCTTAGGGCACTTCCGGTCTGGTCAGACAGCCACAACCATAAGTCACAAACATGACTAACAAGACAGATGTGCAAAGCACCAGAGTTAAAGCACAAAGACAGAGGTGCTAAGACATCTTTATGAGCAGGAAGGGATTTCAACTAAGCTGAGGATTCCAGCAGGTAGAAATGTCAGAGCTGAACAAAACCTCTTGTACCTTGGGAGGAAAGGAACAGAATAAGGAAAATGGCATGTGTTAGGAAACTATGCATTGAAGAGAACATGAGAGATGCACATGTACATATGTAGGAATGTGTGCACGTGAGTGTTGTAAGGGATAGTAGGTAAGGAAAACATCATTTGATTAACTTGAAAATACTATTGCCAAACTAAAGAATCTGGACCTTCTCTTTGTTTCTTATTGACAGCCTCTGTACATATAGGCAATATACCATAATCATAATCCCCTCTCACCACATTCCCTTTTCCCCCTCTTGAATCCCGCCTTCCACTGAATCTCTTCTTTCCAAATAGCCTCCCTTCCATTTTGATGTCATCCTCTTTTCCTCCTATTACATGGGTCTTGTGTAGGTAGTGTCATCCACTGTAAAGACATGAATACCATGGCTACTTTGTGTCTGGTAGACAGTATTACAAGGCACTCTTCCCCTTATATTCTTTCCCCCACCTCTTCTTTAGTGGTTCCTGAGCTTTGGAGAGTGTGATGAAGATGTCTCACTTAGTGCTGAACACACCACTATCATTTCTTCTCAGCACTCTCATGAGTTTTGAGTCACCCCAGTTGTTACCACTATCTTAAAAGAGAAGTTTCTCAAACCAAAAATGAGAGTAGCATTAATACATGGGCATAAACATAAATGTTTAGGGGGCACAAGTTGGTGGGTATAATATAACCATTTAGTCAGAAAACAGGAGTTAGTTAGTCTCCTAGGGCTTTATGACTTCCTCAGTCATAGGTTTTTGATTAGATTTTCAGTACCAGGCAAAAATTCCTTCCCATGTAAAAAGCCTCAAATTCAGTGATAAAGCAGTTATGTTTCCCCATACCAGATGTGCCACTATTGAACCAGTTGGTACATTTGGCCTAGCTGGCCAGTGTAAAGCTTGTAGCATACACTGTTGGTTAAGACTTTTGGGGACTTTTCTCCCCCAACAGGCTGCATATCTCTTTCCAGCATCCTGACAGCTAGTCAATAGAGAAGAGGCTTCCATCTCAGTCCCAACTTGAGTTCTCAGTGACCTGCAGCTCAAACATGTGATGTCTTCAGCAGTAAGGTCTTACTATATAGTTCTGCTGAGCAACCAAGAGTCTTGGCAATACCCTGTAGTGTTTTGTGAGCAACAGGGACTTCCTTGACCAACTCTAGAAAGTATCCCACCTCTGGCATGGACCTTCTCTTATAGGCAATGAAAAGTCATGGAAGCAGGGGGAAAGGAGGTTATTACCATGGGATATTTTTATAATCATGGAAGTTGTTAATAATAAAAAAAAAAACTTGAAGAAAGAAAAAGAAAAGTCATGGAATATTTTTTTCAAGGTAGGATCTCACTCTAGTGCAGACTGGCCTGGAATTCACTATGTAGTCTCAGGGTGGCCTCAAACTCACAGCAGCCCTCCTACCTTAGCCTCCCATGTGCTGGGATTAAAAGAGTGCGCCACCATGCCTGAGAGAGAGAACAAGAAGGAGAGAGAGAGAATAGGCACATCAGTGTTTCCAGCCACTGGGGAATCAAATTTGGGTCATTAGGCTATATGGGCCAACACTTTATCCACTGAGCCATCTCTCCAGCCCAAAGAAAACTTTTAATCAATGGTAGATGGGGAGGACACCCACACAGATGGTGTATGCACCAAATATATTACAATACAAAATAACTTTAGTGTTGGTTTGTTACTGTTCCTCATCAGAAATTGTGTCTTTCCTGACTGCTGCCTCTAGGAATCATTACCCAGAAGCCTTAGTGATCTAATGTGATTGTTCCAATTCTCCTTACCCTAGAGCCAGCTTTGCCAAGAAGTGTAGAGCTATAGTATGAAAAAGCCCCCATGCCATTTCTCACCACTATCAGCATCCAGTCAATAAGAACTTATCATGAAGCTGAAACATTTTCTTCAGATGATGGCATCTGTTTAAATTGGGTTTGCCTGTTGGAAAATCAAGGTGCAAAGAAAACCAGGGTCTAAAGGTGTTTCTTCATGGTAGAGTATGTTCTTAACATGTGCAAGGCCCTGGGTATGAAACATGAAAAAAAAATCATTGGTCTTTCCTCCAAGAATTTAGGGGTCTGGGTAAGACTAATTTTTCAGATGAGGGCACTGAGAGCCAGGAAGAGTGACTGAGTCTAATTGCTGTGGTCAGTTACTACTAGGCTACAATCCTTTTCTTGGTTTAGTCCCTGGATTTTGGTGTTCCAAAAAGACTAGAGACTGAAGACTTTACAGGGCAGAGAAGTAGGAAAGTGACCACATATGCAGAACACCCAAAGAAAAAAGGAAGCCAAAGGAAGACACTCTTCTCTTGGGTATTTTTACAGAGACAGAGGTGCTTAAAACTAAGACAGCATCTAGCTAATTAATTAACTATCCTGCCAATCCCCTTCCCTCTCGTGGGGGATGGGGTGATATGTAATCAAAGTACCTGTCAGCCTCTAATAGCTGCACAGAGAATAATTCTAATAGGCTAGTCTGCAGTTTCATTTTAGGAGAAATTTTCTCTCTGAAAATGATTTGTAAGCTTGATCCTGTCAGAACATAAAACCACATAACCCAATGTGTTTCCAATTTTGTCCTAGCTTCCATAAAACTTTGAGCCAAATTCAGAGTCCAATTATAATCCAGTTCATTTTAGGTACATGGCAACATCTATTCATGTTTCCTTTACATGGTCTTTGGTCTATTTTCTTCCACAGTTTTATCCTTAATTTCTTCCATAAACTGATGAGTCGCCTAATATTCTCTTTAAAGTAGGTGAGATTTAAATCTTATGTAAACGAAACTATATCTGAAGGTGCTAATGGGATTTGAAACAATGAAGAGCAAGAGCATTTGAAGAAACAGATATTTGGCCTGAAGGAGAGCAGGCGTATAAGGATATGATTACTGTCTTCAAATATCCAATAGGCTGTCAGAAGGGCAATGTAGTGGAATTATTCTGCTTAGCTCCAAAGGGCACAGTCAGAAGCAATGGATGAAAATTACAGGGAGACAGATCTCAAGGGAAGAAATGTCTCCCAGGGAGGGTTAGTCAACAAGGCGAGTTCACCGTTACTGGAGGTCTTCAAATAGTGACTGGATGGTGTCATTTGGAGGGTCTGTTGCAATCGGGAATGGAAACAAGTTGGATAGGATGATTTTAAAGTCACTTCAGGGCTGGAGAAATAGATGGCTTAGCAGTTAAGCGCTTGCCTGTGAAGCCTAAGGACCCCGGTTCGAGGCTCGGTTCCCCAGGACCCACGTTAGCCAGATGCACAAGGGGGTGCACGCGTCTGGAGTTCGTTTGCAGAGGCTGGAAGCCCTGGCGCGCCCATTCTCTCTCTCTCCCTCTATCTGTCTGTCTCTCTGTGTCTGTCGCTCTCAAATAAGTAAAATAAAATAAAATAAAGTCACTTCACAGCCATAATATGTGCAAAACATAGTCCAAGCTCTAGATCAGCAGGCTGGCAAGGGAAAGAGAAGGTCTGGAGGGGAACAGGAAAGAAACCAATATTCATCAAATAACAGTCTAGTCAAGAACAGTGCACTCTGGCTATTCCAGAGACACTCATAAATGGAAGAATAGTCCATAAATAGAACAGACCCTGCACTGCCCCTGTCCTCTTCCATGTGACTCCTATAGGACTCATTCATTGTTCCCACCACCATCTTACTGATGGTTGTCAATCAAGAAAGAACAAGTTAAGGTTATTAGAGCTTGAAGGGAGGGGCCAGGAAGATTGGAAGTGTGAAGCCAGCCTGGGCTACATAGTAAAACTTTGTCAAAAAAAAAAAAAAAGTGGGAGACTCAGACAATGGAAAGGATTAGTCTACTTGCTGGCCATTTCACATCACTTTAAGCTGCTCAAGGGCAAAATAATTGGGTGTATCTTCCAGTCTCCCACCAGAGCTTATTGCTGAATCCTTAAATATGGCAGGTGCACAGTAAGCAGCTGGAAAATTGAGCTGATCAGAAATGCCCAGAAGTCCTAAACTAGTCCATGACACTTTCTATGACAAAATATCATGCAATTCTATTCGGACCAAACATTTTTCCACACCTCATAGGTCTAGAGCCATAATAGACACAAGGCAGGCTGTATCCCCAAGGAAAACTCTGCCCACACACTTATTGCTCTTTTGTCATGGAAAGTTCTTCCTACTTTTATATACTCATTGACTGTTATCCTTCAGATCTCAGTTCATCAGCAGTTCCTCCATTCCCAAAGTAGGCAGATCACTCTGATAGATGCTTTTAGTGAGTCCTTTTCCTTCCCCAGCTTAGCAAGTTGATGATTACAGATTGATTCATAGCACTTCCTTGTTGGACTGTTAGCTCCCCAAGGGTAGATACTCCTCTGTCTGTTGCACTTGTACTGAATACCATGAGTATGGCAAAAAAGGGGGGGGCTGGTACATGGCAAGAGGGCAATAAGCAATCCATGTCTGAACCAACACCTTAATGTGGTACTTAGATAGATAAATCATGGGTATAATTCATATGATAAAGGATATAAAGAAACTAGTACAGGGCTGGAGGGATGGCTTAGTGGTTAAGGCATTTTCCTGCAAAGCTAAAGGACCCAGGTTCTATTCCTCAGGACTCACATAAGTCAGATGCACAAGGGGGCACATGCATCTGGAGTTCGTTTGCAATGGCTGGGGGCCCTGGCATGCCCATTCTCTCTCTCTTTCTCTCCCTCTCTCTCTCTCTCTCTTTTTCTCTCTCCCTCTGTCAAATAAATATATTTAAAAAAGAAACTAGTACAGAAATCACTTCCTGGATCAATGGTGGCCCGGGCTGGCCTTATTAAATGTGTATGCTACCAGACAACCAGGGCATGGGGAGAACAGCGCAGCCTTGTGAAAGTGCTTCTTGTGCTCTGACAAACCAAGCTGCTTGTCAGAATCTATTTCTCCAGTCCCCCAAGAATCACAGTGGGTAGATAGGCACCTGAGTGCTGGTTGTGTTTCAGGCACAATTAACAAGCAGACCACAGAGGCCAAAGGAAGCTCTTGGGCCTCAGGATTCCTGGATTGTTCCATCTTTAGCATTCTCCTTTCTATGAGAGAGAATAAGAAAGTCGATTGGTCCTGCCATATGATGACACTTCTGCACCTTTGGGATAGAGTAAGACCCACTCCCAGGTAGAAGAATGTGTTGCTTTCTGGTGGTGGTGGTGGTGGTGGTGACGATGATGTTGATGATGATGAAGTGATGTTTAGTGCATGTTGTCCTTACTAGGGTGACCAACCTTTCCAGTTTGCCCAGAATTGTTTTATCACTGAAGGTCCTGTGTCCTAGTAAACCTTTCAATCCAGTAAAGTAGGACAATTAGTTATCCTACCCAACTGTCGACCATGTTCAGCACATTGCAAACGCATGATCTCACTAGATGGCTCATGACTCCCAATGCTGGGAATCAGGATTCAGTTCGTACAAAGCCTTCAAAACCTAGCCCATTTTCCAGATGAGGAAGCAAAACCCAAGGAAAGAGAAGGAACTTCCTTCTTGTTCAATATCATGTTACAAATGTGTGGCACAACAACTATAGTGTCTAGGTGTTCAGATCCACAGTCCTGTTTCTTTGGCCCTGCCTTGCTAATCCTCAGTTACTTTATCAGTTTTTGGAGCTCTTGTATTCTTCGGAAGCCTTTCCTTAAACCAGCTATCCCTTCAGCCTTTCAGAAAGCTTCTGCCTCTGGAAGCTGGAAATGCTCACTTGGTACTTAGCATGTGCTACAGGTGCTGCTTTTTCTGCTCTAAATGTATCACAAGGGAAATATTTTCCAGGGAAATAAGTCAAAATGATGGAGCGCTACAAACAAGCTTGCCCTGCCAGGCCAGTTTGCCCTCAAATGCCTTCCCTTGCCTCTTCACTCCTCTGTCCTACCCTTTTCAAGTTTTCTTTCAGCCCCACTCCACCCCCCACCACCCCCCCCCCCGTCGGCAGATATATTGAAGAGGAGAGCAGCCTCTGCTTACAGAAATCTTGAGTTTGTCCAAGACCCTGAGGAAGGGCATCTGGCCCTGCAGAGCAAGGAGAGAAAGGGAGGGAGGCTTCAGCAATCACCAGGTGGAATGGATTTGAGAACCAAGAGCCGAGGAGAGGTGACAAGGCATCTCTACAGCCAGACAGAGAAAGGAAACACCTTGCCAGCCACGCTCCCCAAAATGCTGTCAGGAGTTAGATCCTAATCTCTTTGCTGCCTAAATTCACATGTCCATCTCTGTTCCCTTGGTCCCTGACAACGACCCCCCCCCCTCAAATCAGCTCTTCCCTCTCCCCTCCACTGAGACAAATTTGCAAACTCCCACATCTCTGTGGAAACGGCAGAGAGCAGAAGAGAAGAAAAAAGGAGAAAAATCCACCCACATGCCAACAAACTGGAAAAAAAATAACCCAGGCCTTGTCTCACTCAGCTGTTGGCTTGCTGCTCCCTCCCACTGTGGCGGCTGCTCCTGCCTCCTGGACAGGGACCTGGATCTGTTCAGCTTCCATTCCCATTCTGAGCTGGCTTTTGTCAATATCCCCTGCCTCCAACCCTACCCCAGCTCCAGAGGGAGGGAGGGCCCTGGGCTCCAGGAGCGGGAAAGCTGGGAAGGAGGATTGACAAAGCCCCTGGGTGTTTGTGGCTGATCATGGACACTGTCCTCACCACTGTTTCCCCAAACCATATGGTGGACTCTTCTCTCCTCAAGAAAGTAAGTCAAGGAGATGGGGTCCTGCCCCCAAAACTCTCCTTGCCAGGCAACTTCATTCTCAGGTGCTCTCCCTTGCCTGTTCATCCTTCCTTCCATCCTTTTCAAGCTCACATTTGAGTCTAATTCGATTTCCATCCTTTTGTACTTTTTCATGTCTTCACCTTATCTCCTAGTTTTAGGCATTCTTTTAAAAAATGGAGTGTGTCGCTAGGAAAGGAGAAATATGGAAGTTATCAACATTAGGAACTGTTGAGGAACATGAAAATGTATATAATCTATGGGGATAAGACTATGAACTCAGAGAAGCATAGAAAGATAGAATCACAAAGGTCCTTGAGGATAACCTTGTTTAATAAATGAGGTGACTGAGGCCCCGAAAGAGAGAGGGAACAGCTTTGTTCTGTGGGTCTCCAGAAAACAGAAGGAGTAGTGAGTGAAAGATGCAAAATGAGAGATTTAAATGGCAGTTTTATTTCTTCCTTCCAAATCCTTATCCCTGTTATTTCATTTCCTTGTCTTACTGTGTGGGATCTCCAGAATGTGGAGATAAACACAGATTTTAATGCAGTTACAGTTAACAAAAGAGATAAAATGGAGCCAGGCATGGTGGCGCATGCCTTTAATCCCAGCACTCAGGAGGCAGAGGTAGGAGGATCGCCGTGAGTTCGAGGCCACCCTGAGACTCCATAGTGAATTCCAGGTCAGTCTGGGCCAGAGTGAGACCCTACCTCGAAAAACAAAACAAACAAACAAACAAAAAAAGATAAAATGGGCATCCTTGTCCTATTATTCATTTAAAAGAGAAATATTTTGATGCTTTACAATTATATATGATGTTTGCTATAGGATTTTGGAGGATAATTTTTTTTGTCAATTTAAGGAAGGTTCCTTTCATTCTTACCATGCTAAGAACTTTCTCATGAACAGCTGTTAAGTTTTATCAAATGCTTCCTTAGCAGCTTTAATGATCATACTTTTTTCTATTCTATTCTAATCTATTCACATGGTCAAGCACGAGCTCAAAAGCAGTGTAAAATTTCTAACTACAAAGCCATTCAAAGAGGTCTACCTCATGGATTAAGGTAGTCAGCTCCAAGTTTCTTGAAGTTCAAGACCAGCCTTTGCTACATCATGAATTCTAGGCCATCTTGGACTACAAAGTGAGATCCTATTTCAAGAAAAAAAGAAGCAAAGCAATTTTGGAATGTGATGGTTTATATTGATTGTTAATTTGACAGGATCTAAAATCACTTAGGAGAAAACCTCCTGGCATGTCTGTGAAAGTTTCTAAATTGGATTAATTGAAGTTGGAAGACCTACCATGAATGGGTGTCACTACTCCATGGACTGGGGTCCCCAACTGAACAGAAGGAGACTAGCTGCAAATGTTGGCTCATGCCTTTAATATAGGGAGGCTGAAGTAGAAGAATAATCATGAGTTCAAGGCCTCTCTGGGCTACAGAGTGAGTTCCAGGTCTGGGCAAGAATGAGATCCTGCCTCAAAAAAAAAAAAAAAAATGGAGACTTGGGCTGGAGAAATAGCTTAGCAGTTAAGGTGCTTGCCTGCAAAGCATAAGGACCCAGGTTCGATACTCCAGGTCCCACATAAGCCAGATGCACATGGTAGCACATGTGTCTGGAGTTTGTTTGCAGTGGCTAGAGGCACTGGCGTGCCCATTTTCACTCTCTCTCTCTCTGTCTCTCTCCCTCCCTCCCACCTCTCTCTCTATCATAAATAAATAAGAGACTGAATGCAATGTGATCAGCCACCTCACACTCTTGCTAAAATACTTGCTCCTCTGTTGTAGCTTCTATTGATGGTCAGCTTGACTGGACCTTGAATCACCTGTGAAGAATTATGTAGATTATGTTAGCCTCTGTGCATGTCTTTGAGGAGTTATCTGATTAAGTTAATTACAGTAGGAAAAAACACCTTAACTATGGGCAGCACCATTCTGTGGGTTGGGGTCCTAGCCTCTATAAAAAGGAAAGAACTGGCTGAGAATCAGCATTAATCTCTCTCTCTCTCTCTCTCTCTCTCTCTCTCTCTCTCTCTCTCTCTATCTATCTATCTATCTTTATCTCTTTCTTTCTCCTCCTCCTCCTCCTCCTCCTCCTTCTTCTTCTTCTCCTCTCTCTCTCTCTCTCTCTCCTTTCTCCCTGCCAATATGATTATGCGAGCTGGCTTCATGTTCCTGCCATGTTTTCTCCACCATAATGGACTCTAGCTCTGTAACTGTAAAATAAACTCTTCCTCCCTTAAGGTGACTTTTTAGTCAAGTATTTTGTCTCAGCAACAAAAAGGCAACTAATACAGAATACTGGTATCAGGAATGTGGCTGTTGTTGTGATAAAACTGACCATGTAATTTGTAGGACTTAAGAACTGGTTTTTAGAAGGAATGTGGAAGAGTTTGGAACTTTGGACTAGGGAAACTTTACAGTGCTATAAGCAGAGATTGATGGGTTATTCTGGTGAGATTTTGAAAGACCAGAAGGTGAAGGGAAATGTGGAATGTTGAGGCTTGACTTATGAGGTTCAAGAGGCAGAAAAGGACTTTGTTAAGAACTGGGCTAGAGGCAGTTCATGTGATATTCTGGCAAAGAAACTAGCTGCATTCTTCCCATATCCTGAGTACTGAAATGAAGTTTAATTTAAAAGTAATGGACCCACAACAAAACAGGATTTTTGTCAGAGGAAATTTCAAGCCAGATAAGTATTGGATATATGGCATGGGTTCTCTTTGCTTCCTTGATTCAGATCTACAGTGAGAATAAAATACAGAATATAAAGATCTGAAAAAAAATGTAGTTTGGTGTAGCCAGACATGGTGGCGCACGCCTTTAATTCCAGCACTAGGAAGGCAGAAGTAGGAGGATCACCATGAATTGGAGGCCACCCTGAGACTATATAGTGGATTATTCCAGGTCAGCCTGAGCCAGATTGAAACCCTACCTCGGAAAACAAAAACAAACCAACCATATATATTTGAGAGAGAGAGAAAGAAATGAAAGTGAATTTAAAGTCCCAATCCCAGAGACTGGAGCCACTTTGGCTATAATTGTTAAGAGTTCCATCATTAAAGAGAAATATACTGCTATATCAGGGTTCTCTAGAGGAAGATAACTATAGAATAAATATGTACTAAGATGGTACTTATTGGATTAGCTTAAAAGATACAGGCTGAGCAATCCATCAATATCTGTCTATAAACTGGAGAGTTAGAGCACCTGGTATCTGCTCAGTCCATGAGGCTGAATGAAGCCTGGGTTCCAATAAGCTCAGAGGAAAGCCAAATGGTAGGCATGCACACAAATGAGCAGCATGGATAGACTGACAAAAGACAAAGAAGCTCTGCATTCTCCTGGAGCTTCTCCACTGGAAGGGCTTCTTACTCTGGAAAAAGGATTTCCTTGCTCAGTTAATCTCTCCTGGAAATGCCCTCACAGAACCATTAAGGCACATCTCTGCTCAAGTTGACAACAAAACCTAATGATCACAACTTCCCTGCACTGGGTCAATATAAAAGATGTCCTGAAGGCAAGATCCAACCCATTCAAGGCTCAAGAAAGAATGAAATTTTTTTGGCCAGATATAGTGGCACACAAATTTAATCTTAGCATTCTGGAAGCCAATATAGGAGGATCACTATGAGTTTGAGGCCACCCTGAGACTACACAATGAATTCCAGGTCAGCCTGGGCTTGAACAAGACAGTATCTTGAAAAAAAACAAAACAAAACAAAAAATCATAATGAATGTTTGAAAGGAAAAGGTCTGAAGGGAGAATGCTGAAGGAGGTCTCTGCTCCCCAAGGTGAGCATACAGAGACTGCTATAGCTCTATTCTGTGGGAGCTATGCTTTATCCTAATCTGACAGCAGAACTTGGCAGCATTGCCCACATGGTACTGGTTTTAGAAGAAAGAAAAATGGAAGATGTAGGGAGCCATAGAATATATCACTATGATTTTAGAAAACTGCTGGAGCTAAGTAATGTAAATCAGGGTTAGAATCACTGCATGGAGACCACAAGATGCCACTGTGTGAGATTGTGAAGATGAACCATAAGTAGTAATGAAAACCCCAGGACATTATGAGACATCTGTAAAGAAAAGCTATAGGTTGGGACAGATCCCACCCATGAGAGGAGCTAGAGGCAGTACAACTGGAGGGGCAAAGCTATCCGAATTTTTAGAGCCCAGATGATTTCATCACCTAGATACTGGACATGGAGCTGCAGGATTTGGTGTTTTCCCTGCTGGGTTTTAGTTTTGCTTTGCACTAATCTTTCCTTGTTATGTCTCTTATTGTAGTCAAATCCATGCTGCTGGAATGAACCTCCAAACCAGACATAGTTTATGAAAGGAATGGAATTTATTTCAGGCTTACAGATCCAGGGGAAGTTACATAATGATGGAAGAAGCTGGCCCCCTTTACCAAATCTATGCAGGTAGAAAAACCACCACCAGCACTACAAGCAAGCATACTCCAGGAACCTCAGGCAGAATTCAAACATTCTGCATACCTTTAGGCTGTAAACAAATCCACCCCCAGTAACATCTTAGGGCTGGACCCCAGGATCCACCCCCCAGTGATACCTCTACCAGGCAGGGAGCTGGAAATACAAGTCACAAGCTTTAATAAAGCATTTGAGGAGCTGGAAAGATAGCTTAGCAGTTAAGGTGTTTGCCTGCAGGCCAAAGGACCTCTGTTCAATTCCCCAGGACCCACGTAAGCCAGATGCACAAGGTGGCGCATGCATCTGAAGTTTGTTTTCAGTGGCTGGAAGCCCTGACATGCCCATTTTCTCTCTCTCTCTCTCTCTCTCTCTCTCTCTCTCTCTCTCTCTCTCTCTCTCTCTCTCCCTCCCTCCCTCCCTCCCTCCCTCCCTCTCTCTCCCTCTTTCCCTCTTTCCCTCTCTCAAATAAATAAAAATTAAATATTTTTAAAAAACATTTGAGTCTATTAGGGGACATAAATTAAAAACTACCACACCTCCTCTATTCCTCCCCTTTGGAATTGGACTACTTATTCTGTACCATTATATGCTGGAAGTATATAAATTATGTTTTGATTTTATATACCGCACAGTTAAGAGACTACCTTGAGTCTTAGATGATACTTTAGACTTTAGAATAGTGTTAAACTATTAAAGACAATAAGGACTTCTTTTGTTTTTGGAGGTAGGGTATTGCTCTAGCACAAGCTGACCTGGAATTCACTAAGTAGTCTCAGGCTGGCCTTGAACTCACAGTGATTCTCCTACCTCTGTCTCCACAGTGCTAGGATTGAAGGCATGCACTACCACATCTATCTATAAGAACTTTTGAAGTTGGACTGAAGTTATTTTGCATTATGAGAAAGCCATGAACCTAGGGGTGAAAGGTTATGACTTAAACACATTATGTTTGGGGGTTGAGTTAACAAGGGGTGGATGTGTGGAGGTTTAGATTGACTTCCAACTTAACAGAACCTAGAGTTACCTGTGAGGGTTTATGTAGACTAGGTTAGGCTTTGTGTATATCTGTGAAGGAGTAACTGAATTAAACTAATAAAGGTGAGGAGACTAACCTTAACTGTGGATAGTACCATTCATTCCATGTGTTGAAGTCCTGGGCTGCATATAAAGGAGAGAGCTGAGGACCCCCTTCTCCCTGGACCATGGGTACAAACTATTAGCAGTTTGGGCTGAAATCCAAGTGTGAGATTAGGCACAACAGTAACCAAAATGAGATGATATCATGCACAAAACACTACCAAGTATCAAATATCTCCAAGACTAACTTCCAAGCACCATAAAGCACAGCAAAGACAAGCAAACACAAAGAAAAACCAAGAAGTGTTCCAAATACTCACTTAACAAAGGTGTGCCAGAAAGACCTGACCAACACACTATACCAATCTAGAGCCGGGCATGGTGGTGCATGCCTTTAATCCCAGCACTTGGGTGGCAGAGGTAGGAGGATCACCATAAGTTCAAAGCCACCCTGAGACTACATAGTGAATTCCAAGTCAGACTGGACTAGAGTGAAACTCTACCTTGAAAGACCAACACACACACAAACACACACATACACACACACACACACACACACACACACACACACACACACACACACACATATATATATATATATATATATATATACACACATATATCTCCAATAGCAGAGGACCCCAAAGAGAGCTACTTACAGGAACTCCAGACAGAGATCTCAAACAGATTATTATAAATATGTACACAGAGGACTCAGAAGAAATGTCTGAATTAAACCCTGAAACATTCAAAAGGGACACAAATAAAAGCCCAAATTAATTCCAAGAGCGTACAAACATATGAAATATGAAATGATGAAGTCAAACCAGAATATGAAAATGGAAGTCAACAAAGAGATACAAATCCTAGCCGTCTGTGGTGGCGCACGCCTTTAATCCCAGCACTCGGGAGGCAGAGGTAGGAGGATCACCATGAGTTCGAGGCCACCCTGAGATTACCTAGTGAATTACAGGTCAGCCTGGGCTAGAGTGAGACCCTACCTTGGAAAAAAAAAAATAGAGAGAGATACAAATCCTAAAAAAACTGAAATAGAACTAGAAATGAAAAATATAATAGCCATGCATCAATCAAACTTCAGAAACCATTTTTAACAGAAATAGAACAAAATAATTTCAAAATTCATATGGAAAAACAAAAGGCCTCAGATAGCCAAATATGTCCTTAGCAAAAAGAATACCACTGGTGGTATTACCATTCTTGATTTCAAAATATACTACAAAGTCATCATAATAAAAACAGTATTGTACTAGCACAAAAATAGACCCATAGATCTATGGAATAGAACAGAAGATACAAATATAAGTTACAGGAGCTACAGCCACTTTATCTTGACAAAGAGGCCAAAAACACACAATGGAGAAAAGATATCATGAGAAACTGTATAACTACATGTGGAAGAATGTATCTAGACCCTCTTCTCTTTTCTTGCATAAAAATCCAATCCAAATGGATCAAAAACCTGAAACCATGAAACATCTAGAGGAAAAAGTAAGGAGAGGGCTAGAGAGATGGCTTAGTGGTTAAGGCACTTGCTTGCAAAGCCAAAGGACCCAAGCTCAATTCCACAGGACCCATATAAGCCAGATGCACAAGGTGATGCATGCATCTGGAATTTACCTGCAGTGGATGGAGACCCCAGCATGCCCATTCCCCCATCTTTCTCTCTCTCAAATAAATAAAAATAATTAACAGGAGTGAATTTTTTTAAAGTAAGGCGAGTACTCCAAGGTATGTGTATAGGGAAATTTTTTCTGAATAAGACTCTAGTAGCCCAGAAGATAGAACAAACACTCAACCATTTAGATCTCATGAAACTAAAAAGCTATTGTACATCTAAAGAAACTGCCCACAGAGTCAATAGACAACCTATAGAATGAGAGAAACTCTTTATCAGCTATATAACTGAGAGAGGTTTACTATCTAGAACTTTCAAAGAACTCACAAAACTAAGCAATAAAAAAATAAATAAATCTCCCAGCATTTGGGATGCAGAGGTAGGAGGATTGCCTGAGTTTGAGACCAGCCTGAGAGTACAGAGTGAATTCCAGGTCAGCCTGGGCTAGGGTGAGATACTACTTCAAAAAGCAAACAAATAAATAAATATCCAATCATAAAATGAGATATAAAATTGAACAGAGTTCTGAAAGAAAGAAATACAAATGGCCAGTAAACATCTAAAAATATTCTGGCCATCAGGAAAATGCAAGTTAAAATGACTTTGACATTCCATCTCACTCCAGTCAGAATGTTATCAACATAAAAGCAAATGAGGGCTACAGAGATGGCTCAGTGGTTAAAGCACTTTTCTGCAAAGCCTGACAACTTGACTTTGACTCCCCAGTACCTATATAAAGCCACATACATGAAATGGCACATGCATCCAGTCCCTAAACACAACTTTTGATGTCTTCAAGAAGCTCACACACACTTGGCTAGAGAGATGAATTGGAGATTAAGGTGCCTCTGACACCTAAGGACCCAGGTTCAATTCCCAGTACCCATAAAAGCGAGATGCACATGCATCTGGAGTTTGTTTGCAGTGGCTGGAGGTCTTGACATTCTCATTCTCTCTCTTTCTCTCTCCAATAAATAAATAAAAAATTTAAAAATTAAGATGCTCACATAACTGACAAAGACAGATACTACCTAAGGTTGAAGAATAGAAAAAAAAAAAGACATTCCAAGCAAATAAGGCCAGGAAATAAGCAGGTGTTGCTATTCTCATATATGACAAAATAGACTTCAGACCAAAATTAATCAGAAGAGATAAAGAAGGTTACTTGACGCCTAAGGACCCGGGTTCAAGGCTTGGTTCCCCAGGACCCATGTAAGCCAGATGTACAAGGTGGTGAGTGTGTCTGGAGTTCGTTCCCAGTGACTGGAGGACCTAGCGCACCCATTCTCTCCCTCCCTCCCTCTCTCTCTGCCTGTCACTCTCAAATAAAGAAATAAAAATAAACAAAAAAAGCTGGGAAGAAAAAGAAGGTCACTTGACACTCATGAAGGGAACAATTCACCAAGCAGCTATTACTGTCCTAAACATATACACACTGTGGTGGTTTGATTCAGGTGTCCCCCATAAACTTAGGTATTCTGAATGCTAGGTTCCCAGCTGATGGAGATTTGGGAATTAATGCCTCCTGGAGGGAGTGTATTGTTGGGGGCGGGCTTATGGGCTTTATAGCCAGTTTCCCCTTGCCAGTGTTTGGCACACCCTCCTGTTGCTGTAGTCCACCTTATGTTGGCCAGGGGGTGATGTCCACCCTCTGCTCATGCCATCGTTTTCCCCTGCCATCGTGGAGCTTCCCCTCGAGCCTGTAAGCCAAATAAACCTCTTTTTCCCAGAAGCTGCTCTTGGTTGGGTGATTTCTACCAGCAATGCGAACCAGACTGCAACAGTAAAGTGGTACCGAGGAGTGGGATTGCTGCTAGACACCTGACTATGTGGCTTTGGCCTTTTGGAGCTTATTTTCAAGAGGAAAGTGGAAGGAGTTGAAACCTAGGCCTAAGAGATGCCTTGCAGTGCTGTAAGTACAGCTTAATGGACTATTCTGGTCTGAGCTCTAAGACCTGAATGCAGTAAGAACTATGGACTGTGAGGTTTGGCTTATGAGGGTGAGAAAGAGCTGTGCCTGGACTGGGCTAGCAGTTTGTGTGGGAAGCTTGCTCTTGTGCCCGTGTCCTGAGAAGTTGTGCAGGGTTGCTTAGCGTAGAAATGAACTGGTGTGAGCAGAGGGATATGGCACAGAAAGAAAAATCTTTGGGTGAACTGCTGCCCGTTCAGCTGCAACTGAGAGATTACAACCTTTGAGACTGGGCTAGTTGACCTGTGCTGGGGCAACAAGAAGAATGTCAACTCTTTTGAAGGGGTCTGAGTACTCAAGGAGTCCTGTTCTTCAAAGTCTGCTTTATTCCCCCCTGGATTAACAAATTGGCACCCTACCTGGTATTGTGGAGTATAAGAGGGTCATTGAGTTTGCAACACGGTCTTGTGTTTTGGAAATGGCCATGGGCAGTGTGAAGCAGGTTTGCTGCTTGCCTGCATAGAGACCCCATGGGGCCATGAGGATGAACCGTGGCTTGCAGTGGAGACCCAGTGGAGATGCCGGGACCATGAGATGGCTGCCGAGGAGCTGCCGGCCCCGGTGAAGTTTCCCAGGACTGTGAGTAGCCTAGCTGGAGGGGCGGAATTGGAATGCCAGAGACTTGTTGCTGGTTAGAATTATCGGACTTGAAGACTTGTCACTGGCTAGAGTTGCTGGACTTGAAGCTACAGAGTTTGATGTTTGCCCTGGTTGTTTTAAATCTTGTATTGGTTAAATGTTTCTTTGCTATGCCCAATGCCATCTATTGCAGTGTGAATATTCTGTGCCATTATGGGTTTTTTGAGGTTATATTTTGGTATTATGGCTCAGTTAAAAGGTCTTAAACTATGGGGATATATGAACATCATTGGAATTGATAAAAACTATGGGAATTTTTAAAGTCAGACTGAAAGCATTGTATTTTACATCATGTATGGATATCAGTTTATGGGGGCCAGGGGCGGAATGTGGTGGTTTGATTCAGGTGTCCCCCATAAACTTAGGTATTCTGAATGCTAGGTTCCCAGCTGATGGAGATTTGGGAATTAATGCCTCCTGGAGGGAGTGTATTGTTGGGGGCGGGCTTATGGGCTTTATAGCCAGTTTCCCCTTGCCAGTGTTTGGCACACCCTCCTGTTGCTGTAGTCCACCTTATGTTGGCCAGGGGGTGATGTCCACCCTCTGCTCATGCCATCGTTTTCCCCTGCCATCGTGGAGCTTCCCCTCGAGCCTGTAAGCCAAATAAACCTCTTTTTCCCAGAAGCTGCTCTTGGTTGGGTGATTTCTACCAGCAATGCGAACCGGACTGCAACACACACCAAACACAGATGTACCTAATTTTAAAATTTTTTTTTATTTATTTCCATGGAAATAGAGAGGGAGAGGAAGAGAGTGAATGGGCATGACAGGGATTCTTATTGCAAATGAACTCCAGATGCATGTGACACTTTTTGCATCTGGCTTTATGTGAGTACTGGGGAATCAAACCCAAGCTGTCAGGTATTGCAAGCAAGTGCCATAAGTGCTGAGCCATTCATTCAGCCCACAGGTGTACCTAATTTTATAAAATGAACTCTACTTGATATGAAGTCAGAGATAAATCTCAAAACACCAATAGTGGATGACCTATGGAACACAATGTTGGGAGTCCTAAGGGGGGAACATTTATATTTCTAAGTACCTAAATTACAAAAACAGAGAGGTCTCAAATAAATAATTTAAAGATGTACCTGAAGGCTTTGGAAAAACAAGAACAAAACAAACACAAAAGTACTAGGTGAAAAGATATAATCACCATTAGGGCAGAAATCAATGAAACAGAAACAATTAAAGAAATCAATGAAACAAAGAATTGGTTCTTTGAAAAGGTAAATAAGATTGACAAACCCTTAGCTAAATTAACCAAAAGAAAGTAGACCATAATCAATAAAATTAGAGATGAAGGAGATCTTACAACAGATACTAATGAAATTGAGAGAATGATAAGGACATTATATCAGTTACATTCTCCATGTTAAGACAAAATACCCAGCCAGAAGCAGCATAAGGAAGGAAAAATTTTATTTTTGACTTGCAGTTTCAAGGAGAAATATATCAGTGGGAAAACATGGCAGGAGTGGACAGCTGGTTTCACATCATCACATCAGCAGTGAGGAAGTGGCAAGATCTTAGACCTGCAAGTGGGGCTGGGCTGTAACCCCTGAATACTTGCCCCCAGTGAAACATTTCCTCCAGGAAGGCTCCGCTTCCTAAAGATTCCACAATATTGCCAAATACTGCCACCAACTAGGGATTAGGTATTCAAACACAAGAGTCTATAGGGAACGTTGCATATTCAAACAACCACATTCTGTCCCTGGCCTCTGTAGACTCAAAACCATCTCATTATGCATTCAGTTCAACTTAAAAGTACCCATAGTTTTTCTAGCACCAACATTGTTCAAAAGTCCAAAGTCTCATCTAAGATTCAAGACAGTCTCTTGATTGTGAGCCCTGTGAAGTCAAAATACAAGTTAATGCTTCTAACATATAATGGCACAGTATAGACATTCTCATTCCAGAAAGGAGGAATGGGGACACAGCAAGGAAATACTGGACCAAAGCAAGACCAAACCCCAGAAGGGCAAATATCAAATCCTGTAAATCCATGTCTGGCATCTGGGACTTGTGATGAAATCCTCTGGGCTCCGAAGGGTTTAGATAGCTCTGCCTCTTTATCTGTGCTGCCTGTAGCCCCTCTTCTAGTCAGAATCCACCCCTAGCCTGCAGCTTTCTTTGGTGATGATCCCATAGTCCCATCATCTCCAAAATCCTGAGGTCTCCATTGCAACTGACAGTTTACCTTCACATTTTCACCCAGTGGCCTCAAAGAGCCTCCTTAAGGCATTATAATCCCGCCTCACAATATTTACCTTCAGCCTCTTTCTGGAACCATTGCACAATCCATGATCTCCTCAATCATGTACATTTCATTCTTCCAAAATCAGTACCATATGGACAATACTGCCAACTTCTACTACTGTCAGCTTGGGGTGAGGACTTGTACAACTATAGCAGCTTCTGCAAGCAGGTCATAGGACAGGAAGCAGAAACCATTTTCAGCATTCTCCTTTAAATATAGGCAGGGAAGAAGCAGTAAGAACAAGAGCAGGAAGAAGGGCTGGCCTGTCTCCAGTGACACACTTCCTTCAGCAAGCAACACCTCCCAAATGTTCCACAACCTTACCCAACAGTATCACCAACTAGGGTTTCAGTATTCAGATGCATGAGTCTATGGGGGACATTTTATGTACAAACCACCATAGACATACATTAGAAACCTGTATTCCACCAAATCCAAAATTCTAAAAGAAATTGATGATTGTCTACATGTACGTATAAATTTAAAATGAGATGAGATAAATCAGATAGATCTTATAACAAGCAGTAATTTTTTATTATTTATTTTGAGAGAGAGAGAAAGAGGCAGAAAGGGAGAGAGAGAGAATAGGTGTACCAGGGCCTTCAGCTACTGCAATCAAACTCCAGACACATGTGCCACCTTGTGCACATGTGCATCATTGCATGTTCGCATCACTGTGCATCTGAGATTTGAATATGAGTTCTTAGGCTTTTCAGGCAAGTACCTTAACTGCTAAGCCATATATCCAGCCCCAAGCAGTAATTTTGAAGATTTAAGCAGTAATATTTTTTTTATAAAAAGCTTTTAACCAAATAAAAGACCAGATCCAGATAAATTCAAGACAGAATGCTATCAGAGTTTTAAAAAATATATTTATTATTTTGAGACAAAAAAAGACAGAGAGAAAGAAAGAGGAGGGGAGAGACTGGGAGTGCCAGGGCCTCTAGCCACTGCAAATGAACTCCAGACACATGTGTCACCTTGTTCATTTGGCTTTACGTGGGTACTAGGTAATTGAACCTGGGTCTATAGGCTTTGCTGCCAAGCATCTAAACCACTAAGCAATCGCTCCAGCCCCTATCAGACTTTTGAAGAACTAAAACCATTGTTTCTCAAATTATTTCATAAAATAGAAAAGGAGGGAACATTACCTAACTCCTTCTATGAAGCAAGCATTACACTAATAGCAAAACCAGACACACACACCTGAGTCTCCATTGCAACTCTCTCTCTCTCTCTCTCTCTCTCTCTCTCACACACACACACACACACACACACGAAAGAAACCCCTATAGACCAATACCCCTGATGAGCATAAATGCAAACATTCTCAATAAAATACTTGCAAAGCAAATGCAAGAACATACCAAAAATACAATTTACCTTGATCAAGTTGGCTTCATTCCAGAGATACAGGGATGGTTAATATACATAAATCAATAAATGTATTACATCACATAAGTAAACTTAAGGACAGAAAACACATGATCATTTCAATAAATGTAATAAAAAGCTTTTGGCAAAATCCAACAGCCCTTCATGATAAAAACACTGGAGAAACTAGACATGGTGGTGCATGTCCTTAATCCTAGCTCTCAGGAGGCAGAGGTAAGAGGAACCCTTCACTGCTCACTGTTGGTGAGAGTGTAAGTTGGTACAACTGTTATAAAGATACATATAGAGGTTTCTCAAAAAGCTCAAAATAGGGCTGGAGAGATGGCTTAGTGATCAAGGCACTTGCCTGTGAAGTCTAAGGACCCATGTTCGACTCTCCAGATCCCACGTAAGCCAAATGCACAAGGTGGTGCATGCATCTGGAGTTCTTTTGCAGCGGCTAGAAGCCCTGGGTCTTAGTTAACCACCAAAAGTAGATGGGAAGACCCTATTGCTGAAGACTCCACATGAGTGGGATGCAGGACACTGAATACTCAAATTGGATCAGAACCCGAAGCCTCCTTCCTGCAGACTAGCTGGCAGAGTGTGGGAAAGTGCTACGCAGGTTGCTGAAAAGAAAGCTCATCAACAATCTTACCCAGTGGTGCATCCATCCTGCATGCTACACGACTGGCCAGCCAGGTATATTGTACCTACTGGTCCAATAGTGACATGACTATTAGGGACAAACAATTGTTCTCTCTTTTTTTTCAAGGTAGGGTCTCGTGCTAGCCCAGGCTGACCTGGAATTCACTATGTAGTCTCAGGCTGGTCTTGAACTCACAACAATCCTCCTACCTCTGCCTCCCAAATGCTGAGATTAAAGGTGTATGCCACCATGCCTGGCAACAATTGTTCTTTCTTTTTATATACAAGTAGGGCCTCTAGACACTGCAAACAACCCCAAGATGCATGCAGCACTTTGTACATCTAGATGTATGTGGGTACTGGAGAATCCGACCTGGGTCCTTTGGCTTTGCCAGCAAGCGTCTTAACTGCTAAGCCACCTCTCCAGCCCAACAACTGCTGACTTGATTGAATCAGAGGCCCGCTCCACTGGAGGGTACTCATGCCTGGTACTGAAAACCTATTCAAAAGCGTTTGGCTGAGAAGGTCATAGGCCCTGGGGATCAAGGGGTGGAGGAAGCTACTGTTTTGTTTTGTTTGCTTTTTTTTTTTAACAAAAAGATTGCTGTGCCCATCAAAATTTCCTCTAGGGACTTAGGTTAACAGTTAAGGTGCTTGCCAGCAAAGTCAAAGGACCTAGATTCAATCCCCAGGACCCATGTAAGCCAGATGCCCAAGGTGGTACTTGCGTCTGGAGTTCATTTGCAGTGGCTAGAGGCCCTGGCATGTCCATTCTCTCTCCCTCTTTCTCTCATAAATAAAAAATTGTTTAAATTCCTTTAAATCTTTATATTATACATATGCTCATAGATTAGTACTGTTTTCACCTTTGATCTTATTTTTACAAATAGTGGTGAATATTAGGGATTGCTAATCAAAGTGCTGAGAATAAGTGGCTGTTGAGTGCTCAGTGCTAAATAGATACATTTCTATCATGCCCTCCAAGGTTCAAGAAACATTGAGAAAGAGGGGGCAGAAATATGTAAGAGTTAGAGGATGGAGAAGAGTAATTTGAAACACTATCCTCTGACATGAAGTGACTGTTGCACTGATGATCTCATGGTGGCTGTTATTACCTCCACAAGGCCTGTGTGACATTGAGCCCATCTACATTTTGACATGGATGATGGAGGACAAAAATAGATAGGTAGGTACATAGGGAGAGAGAGAGAGATATCATCCAAATAGAAGAGGGACTGGTTTGAAAGAAGGGATTCAGTGGAATGAGGCTTGTGGAGTGGGGACAAAAGAAGGTAATAGGAGGAGATAATGATCAAATTGCATTATGTTCACATATGGAAATTCTGAATAAAAAGTTTTTTAAAAGCACAGAGCTTGGGTCTAGGGATGTCGCTTAGTGGTAGAGCACTTGCCTAGCATGCACAAAGCCCTCAGTGTGATCCTCAAGGCCAGCCAATGGCTCCCGACACCTGAGCAATGCCAACATAAACAAAAACTCAAAATACAAAATGATTAAGTATAAAAGCAAAGCGCTGGCAGAGCAGCAGCACTTCTCTCTTGTCTACTTCCTTCTTGCTGATGTGACCATGTGAACTGGCTTCCCGTCCATGCCATGCTTTCCTCGTCATAATGCAATGACCTCTATCCTCTGGAACTGTAACCTAAAATAAACCCTTGATCCCTTTAACTGATTTGTTGTCATGCATTTTTGTTTCATCAATAAGAAGATGACTAATACACCTACCATGATGGGCTGTGAGCTAAAAGAAATCTTTCCTTCCTTAAGTTGCTTTTGTTAGGTATTTTGTCACAGAAACAAGAGAAGTAACTAATAAATGGGATAATGGAGAAGCCACAGTAATTTGTAGAAATCTCAAGGCAATCTATATGGAAAAAATTATCCCGCTTTGCCTGTGGCCACCTAAGCCAAGCCAATCTCCATGCACCTAACACCCAGAGCCATGGGGTGGGCAGACAGAGCAGATAATAGGCAGAGCAGTGGTGGCCAGGCTGGGGTAAGGTTTCTGCTTCTGGGTAGCAGTAGCTAACCATGCAGATTATCCCAAACAAACAGCTATTGTACCAGTTTCAAGTAACTCCTCCCAGCACACCTCTGTTGCACAAATCCAACTCATGCCACCATCAGAGGAAGTTGCAATACCTTGAATCAACAACTGGTCTCTTGTCATTTTCTACAACTCTACTGCTACAGACTCAGGCCAAGACACATTTCTACTTCCCCATCTCCTAACCCCAATCCAAATGGCAACTACAAGTCCAATATGGCAAGAAAAAAAATGTTTGCATCACATTTACTAATTCCACACACTATCATACTGATGCACAAAACATTGAGATTACAAATTTCATTGGTTTGAAGGACATGTGAAGGGGTTGACAGATGCTGAATGTCAACATTAAATCTACAGAAGTTTCATGTGTGAGATTAAGAGTAATGCCATCCAAAGTTAAGACTTGCTTTCAGCTGGGCATGGTGGCACACACCTTTAATCCCAGCACTTGGGAGGCAGAGGTAGGAGGATCACCGTGAGTTCAAGGCCACCCTGAGACTCCATAGTGAATTCCAGGTCAGCCTGGGCTAGAGTGAGACCCTACCTCAAAAAACCAAAAAAAAAAAAAAAAAAAAAAAGACTCGCTTTCTTTGAGCATGACTTAAAAATATGGACACTTAGAGCTGGAAAGATTGCTTAGCAGTTAAGGTACTTTCCTGAAAAGCCAAAGAACCCAAATTTGATTCTCCAGGACCCATGTAAGCCAGGTGCACATAATGACACATTGCATCTGGAGTTTGTTTGCAGCAGCTAGAGGCCCTGCGATGCCCATTTTCTCTCTCTCTCATAAATAAATAAAAATAAAATATTTTAAAGAAGAAATATGGACACTTAAAACTACTTTGAAATCAGGAATAGATTTTATCTAGAGATAAGGATGAAATGTGGGATGGAGAGTCAGTTTTCATTTGGTTCCTTCAAACTATATGGCCATGAAATAGGTAATATTAAAAGTTTCCACGGTTCTATTTATATGTGTATATTTGAAGGAACTACCAGATGTTAACTCCAACATGTCCTCAACATGTCATTTCAGCATTACTAATTTAATATGATAAAACTCAAGATAGTCACATTGTTAAGCTATTTCTGTTCTCTTTGGAAATGAACTTTGTCCCTCTCCTCCTATAATTTTAGATTTGACATTATATTTGACTTTTATGTAGTAATTGACATATGCCAGCAATGATGGATTGGAATCCACACCCAAATTCAACCATCATGAATAAATCTTTACAAAGTTAAATGTCAGCCATTTCACGTCACCTGTTATCACTCAACAAGACTTCCAGATTCACTTAAGTAAATAGATTCCAGAAGTAGAATTTCATTGATCTCCACTAATTCCAAAATGCTGCTTTTATTTCTGCATATGTTGAGTACTTTTTGCAAATTTAAAGTATGGTGTGTACTGAAGGTAAAGTTACGAATCTTGAGCATGTTTGGGACCTGTGCACTTAGGGCAGCAGTGAGAACCGAGGACAACCAAAATCTATCAAGAGGAAAAGAATAGATAGCTGACTCCATGTAAGCAGATGAACCACCCCTTGCACATTAGCTAGAGCCAGGTGAAACCACAGAGGAATTGGCGAGATGAGCAAGAGACCTGCTTCCATGGTGAGCCTGAAAACCAGTGCCAGGGTGATGGAGACAGGCACGGAGAATAATCAAAAGGCACCAAAGCAGAAAATCCAGAAGCTGCTCAGAGCTCAACACTAAAGAAGACTTAAGACACACTCACCAAGGCTCAAGGAATTTTGATGAATAAGGGGCAGAAAGAATGTAAGAGCCATAGGACAGGAGGGACTATCCAGAGACATTGCCCCTACCCACAATGACTGACTGCTGCTCTTACAACTCATAATCCACAACTCCATGGTGACTACCAGCAATCCCACTAAGGAAGGCTCTCAGTGGAGTGGGGGTAGGGAGGAGGGAAATGATGGTACCAACACATGATGTGCCCATTAAAATTTTACATATATATATATATATATATATATAGAGAGAGAGAGAGAGAGAGAGAGAGAGAAAATTATATATATATAGAGAGAGAAAATTATATATATATATAATTATATATATATAGAAAATTATATATATATATATATATATCTTGAAATTAGAAAAGCAAGTCTGTGAAAGAGCCAAAACTGTAAAAACTATAAAATAAAAATGGTGAAAACTGAAAGGTCATTTGCATTAAATTCACAAAAATTTTATATTTTTTCTGTAAATATTTCTTTAATGAACAAATAAAATAATGCACTGGGCACATCTTAAGGTGTGGTGGTGGGTTTGAAATTCCAATCTAAAAATATGCAAAGTACCTAGTCCCACTTGGAGTTCCTGAAGTGTACAGTGTGGCTTTTGACTTCTTGGGCTTGTGGCTTATCAATAATCGAATAACCATATTGGGAATACTTTCTGTTATCAATTAATTGGGGGGGATTCAAGGTAGGGTTTCACTCTAGCTCAGAGTGACCTGGAGCTTACTGTGTAGTCCCAGGCTGGTCTCAAATGCACAGTGATCCTCCTACCTCTACCTCCCTAGTGATGGGATTAAAGGCGTGCGCCACCATACCTGGCTTAATGTTTTTAGATAGTTTGAAGTTGGTCCTAAGCCTTAAAATGGGCTTGATTTCCCAGTCAATTGTTTCCACCTGCCCTGATACTGAGAAACCTTTTAAAACATTGTCACTCACAGAAAAAGTGCTTTTGTTTTCATGGTCATATACTGATGCTTATATGTTCCAGAATCTAATATGACCACAGTAGCCTTGATAACCAGTCAGGTTTTTTCCATGTTTAGAAACCCACATGAGAATGACCAGTTCTGAAGCTACTGTGTGTGAATGAACACTCCCCTCTCCCGCTTGCTTCATACCTGACTGCTATACATCTATTTAGAACATATATTGTGTTTGTGAATTTATGCTTCGATTCATAGTAACTTCTCATGTTATGGAATTGACTTGCATTGAACAAAAACTATAAATAATAGAAATAAATGGCTAAAAATTAAAATAAAGCAAAATTTCCAGAAACTAGAGAGTTTAGCAAGATCATAGAGTACAAGGTTATATGTACAAATCAACTGCTTTCTTATGTGCCAGCAATGAACAATAACATTTTAAGTGGGTTTTTTTTTTTTTTTTTGGTTTTTCGAGGTAGGGTCTCACTCTAACCAAGGCTGACCTAGAATTCACTATGTAGTCTCAGGGTGGCCTCAAACTCATGGTGATCGCCTACCTCTGCCTCCCGAGTGCTGGGATTAAAGGTGTGTGCCACCATGCCTGGCTAAAATTTTAAGTTTTAAGAAAGAAATACTATTTTCAATAGCAACAATGAAATACTAATGTATAAATATGATATAATAGGTATGAGATCTGAGTGTACAAAGCAAACATGGATTTATTTATTTGAGATAGGTAGGTAGGTAGAAAGAGATAGAGAGAAAGAGATAGTATATGAGTGCCAAGACCTCCTTCCATTGCAAATGAACTCCAAAGGCATGCACTGCTTTGGGCATCTGGCTTTATGTGGGCACTGGGAAATTGAACCTGGCCCATCAAGCTTTACATGAAAGTGCCTTTAACTGCTGAGCCATCTTTCCATTCCTGAGTGCACAAAACAAAACACTGATGTTCATGGATAAGAAGATGTTATCAGTTCTTTCCAACTGAATACACAGACTCAACATTATTTCAGCCCAATTCCCAGCAAGCTTATATTGTAGGCACAGACAAAATAATTCTAGAGTTGATGTGAAAAGGCCAAAGATCCAGGACAACCACCAAACTGACAAAGAACAAAATTGGAAAATCCACATGACCCGATTTCAAGGCAGCAATAGTACTATAAAGTTACAGCACACAAAGGAATGTAGTACTAAAGAAGGAATACACTCACGGATCAGGTGGACAGAGTGAAATATATTTTGAAATACAGGCAACAGAAATTATTGGAAATATGGTTTGAAGAAAAGAATCAAGTAAAATGCATCATACACTGTGGTAGTTTGAAAAGGTGGCCCCCAACATATTTCATGTTTTATTTTGTATTTTGGATCTCTAGCTACCTGGCTGAAGGAGGCAACACTGGGCAGATCTTAAGGTGTGGTGGTAGGTTTGAAATTCTGGTCTAAAGCTATGCAAAGTGCCTAGTCCTTCCTGGAGCTCCTGAAGTGTACAGTGTGGCTTTTGTCTTTTGGGGCTTGTGGCTTTTTTCTCTCTGCTTAGACCTGTAAAAGAAGGAATAGATGGTAAGACCCTATTGCTGAAGATTCCACATACTTGGGCTGCAAGGCCACTGAGAAATCCTGCTGGAACTGAACTGATAACCTCCTCCATGTAGACCAGCTGGAAGAAAGTTGGAAGAAGCCATTCTGTATACAATTCAATGAGAGAGAGAGAAATCACCAGTGAAGATACTCAACAGTGGATATTACAAGTCGTAAATTTTGCCAGGCAAGCCAAATGAGCCAATGGGTGCAATAGTGGCACATCTGTCATGGTGGAAACCAATTTCACTCTAATTGGACTGCAGGCCTGCTCCATGGGAGAGAATACATCCCTGATACTGAAAACCTACAATCATGAGTCCTAGGGGTGTAACATCTGCTGCTGTCTGGCTAAATGTATATACTATGCCCATCAAACTGCCCAGTAAGCACTTCTCTTAATGTTCATACCCTTATATTAATGCTATTCTCACTTTTGATAGATAACCTTCTCTTTTCAGATGGCAGTGACCTTGGGATGACTCAGAAGGCACCATGGTGCTGAGAAGTGACAGAGGAGTGCTCAGAACTGCAATATCTCTATCACACCTTCAAAGGCTCAGGGTCCATTGTGGAAGAGGTGGTAGAAAGAATGTAAGAGCCAAAGGAAGGGTAGGACTCCTTACAACGTGCTCCTCCAAACACAAATGGCCTGGATATCCATGACCTCACAGTGCCTAACACTACCTACACAAGACCATCATAATAGGAGGAAAAGATCATGACATCAAAATAAAAGAGACTGAATGAGAGGAGGAGGTGATATGATGGAAAATGGATTTTCAAATGGTAAAGTGGGAGGAGGAAGGGCATTGCCATGGGATATTGTTTACAATAATGGAAGTTGTTAATAAAAATAATAGTAAATTAAAAAATTACAGGCAATGAGACTAGTTTTATGTTTCTACAGCTGCTATTGTCAAATATATTAACAATTTTAAGGAAGATGGCCCAACTGCTTTACATTAAAACAATAGGGAGAATGCCTGTGGAAAGACTATGATAGTCATACAAACTCTTTTGGAAAGAGTTGACTGGAAAAGGAACCTGATTTTCAAGGTTACAATTTATTTCCTTCCTGAATTAAGAATATGGCTATGTCCTGCACACCTGGTATTAGTTTTGAAAGCATAAATCATGCATAGAGTGGTCATGAAGTGCACACAGTTCCAGGAGCCACTGCTGAGCTGCAGAATGAGGCAGAGCATGGTGACCCCGATAGTCTGAAAGAGCCTTTGAAATATGGACTGTGGTTTACATGGAGACCCAAAGATGTTTTAGATATACCAGGACTGTGCAAGGACTACCATGGAGCGCACTGTTGGCCCTGTTTACTCTACCCAGATGTAGGGGCAGAATTGAAAAATCCAGAGACTGTCAGTCGCTGGTTAGGATTAAGCTTAAACTAGGAAAGTTTGATGTTTTCTTGATGGTTATTGAATTTACTTTGTTTTAGTCTCTCCTTGCTATGCCTTATATCAGTTAACAATGTTTATTGTGTGCCTTTATATGTTAAAAGTATTTAATTGTTTGACTTCACAGGACTCACAACTAAAAGACAATATGAAATCTCAGAGGAGCCTTGGGACTTTGAAACAATCTTAAATTGACAGAGATCTTTGAAATTGGACTGAGAACTGGGTGTAGTGGCACATGCCTTTAATCCCAGCACTTGAGAGGCAGAGGTAGGAGGATTGCTGTGAGTTTGAGGCCACCCTGAGACTACATAGTGAATTCCAGGTCAGCCTGAGCTAGAGTGAGACCCTACCTCTAACCCCCCCCCAAAAAAAAATATTGGACTGAGTACAATTTACAATGTATGACGGTTTTGAATCTATTGGGGGCTGGGGCAGAGTGTGGTAGTTTGAATAAGTGGCCCCCAATATATTCAATGTTTTGTTAGTTTGTAGTTTGGATCTGCAGCCACCTGGCTAGAGGAGGTGTCATTGGGTGGATCTTAAGATATGGTGGTGGGTTTGAAATTCCAATCTAAAGATATGCAAAGTGCCTAATCCCTGGAGTTCCTGAAGTGTACAGTGTGGCTTTTGGCTTTTTGGGCTGTGTCTTCTCTCTCTCTCTCTCTCTCTCTCTCTCTCTCTCTCTCTCTCTCTCTCCTTGGACCAGTAAAAGCAGGCCAGCTTCTTCTGCCATTATGGAACTTCCCCTGGATCTGTAAGCTTCAATAAATATCCCTTCCTCCATAACTGTCTCTGGTCTGGAAGTTCATCTAGCAAACCTGAAGCTGTCTGCTACATACACACTTATCTCATAGTCTGAAGATAGAATATTCTTGTACGTCTACATCTCCCTTTTAGCAATGCTTTAACAATGTCAATAGCCATATCACCCTGAACACGCCCAATCTTGTCTGATCTCAGAAGCTAAGCAGGGTCGGGCCTGCTTAGTACTTGGATTGGAGAAATGTTTTAACAAGCTTCTTGCTACTAAGTACATATAGACCTACACTGAGCAAGGAGTCTGTTCTAAAACAGAGTAAGTTCAAGCCAGACAAAAGATGCACCATACATAACCTTTTTTAATGGGATGGAAGAATTTGCCAAATTTTCACCCATCACTCTAACTTCATTTTAGAAATGGTCTAACATGGCTAGACCTGGTGAAGCACAAGCCTGTAATCTCAACTACTCAGGAGGCTAAGGCAGAGAGATCACAAGTTTAAGGTCTAGGTTACAGAGTTGAGATGGTTCAAGGCCATTCTGGGCAACTTAGTGAGACCCTGTCTCAAAATAAAAACTAAAAAGAGATATATCTTAGGGGAAAAAAGCTTTCCTTTTCTACCATGTGTGAGTCCCTAGGTTCAATCCTCAGTGCCACAAAAAAGAAAATGGAAAAAAAAAAAGAAAGGAAAAATACCTGGGAGTGTGAGAATGATCAGGATAAATAACTTAAACTCTCTTCCAATCTGGAAAGTATTATACTAAGTGAGGTAACCCAGGCCCAGAAAGCCAAGCGCCACATGTTCTCTCTCATATGTGGATCCTAGCTACAGATGATTGGGCTTCTGCGTGAGAATGAAAAAGGAGACATAAAGGGAAGAGAAAGGAAGGGAGGAGGGTACTTAATAGGTTGGTATTATATATATGTAAGTACAATGATTGAGATGGGGAGGTAATATGATGGAGAATGGAATTTCAAAGGGGAAAGTGTGGGGGGTGGGGGAGGGAGGGTATTACCATGGGATATTTTTTTATAATCATGGAAAATGTTAATAAAAATTGTGAAAAGAAAAAGAAAACTCTCTTCCAAATTTTAAAGATGATTTTTTCTAGTACTGAGGAGTAAACTTGGGGACTTGAGCTTGCTAGGCATGCACAGTACCACTGAGCTAAATTCCCAACCCCCAAATTTTAACTTTCAATAAAAGATTATGACTGAGAGTGTGGCAAATAATAAGAATGTTTGCCTGCCATGTGTGGAGCTCCAGGTACCATTCCCAACACCACACAAGTAAGGATTATAAGGTGTCTGGTTCCCTGGCCAACCCTACATAATTCTCTAAGTTTACTCACTATAGGTGTTCTTGGTCTGGAGGGAGTTCACCTTTCCTCTTCTGAGGTGTCAGGGACTCTACCAATGAGTAGGATAAATGTTTTATTGGTTTCTTATAAGAGGCTTCAAGCCTAAAGCCATACCACTCTGCTCCCAATCTCATGGAATCTCAGAACCTAAGCAGGGTTAGACCTGGTTACAACTGCCCAATAGTAGCTACCACATAATTCCAGCACTAGAGAGGCTGAGGCACAAGAATTGCTGAGAGTTCAAGGCCAGCCTGGGATATATAGTATATTCAAGACTAGCCTTGGATATATAATGAAACCTATCTCAAATAAAAGGGAGGTTGAAGATATTGTTCAGCACTTAAAGCCACTTGATTACAAAGCCTGATGGTCCAGTTTCAATTCCCCAGTACGCACGTGAAGCCAGATGTTCAAAGTGTGCTTGGAGTTCATTTGCAGTAGCAAAAGGCTCTGGTGAGCCCATTCTCATTCTCCTCTCTCACTCTCTCCCTCCCTCTGTAATATATAAATAATTTTGTAAAGGAGCTTTAAGCTTTGTGTGTCAAAGATCTGTTTATCCTATAATTGTGTGTTAATGAAGCATGAGACAGAAATTGCGGAAAGATGGGCTGGAAGGATGGCTTAACAGTTAAGGTGTTTGCCTGCAAAGCCAAGGGACCCATGTTCAATTCCCCAGTACTCACACAAGCCAGATGAACAAAGTGGTATACGCCTCTGGAGTTCGTTTGCAGTGGCTGGAGGCCTTGGCTTACCATTCTCTCTCTCTCCCTCCCTCCCTCTTTCTCTCAAATAAATAAGGAATCAGGACAAGACACGGAGCCTTCTTGGGCAGAGTGCACAAGTCCTTGGCCTCAGCAAAATCTCCGTCTGATTTACCCCTTTAAGAGAGCAGGGAGACTGTTGCAGAGGGAAATAGTCCATGTAGTGACTACATCTGGTCAGAGTAGGAGGGTAGATAAATAAAATGGATGAATTTAGAGAAATGGTTCCTAACTTTTGTTGAGTCACCCATCTGTCTGGGAATGTAATGAAGACTCTGGCCTGCACACTCTCCCCAGAAAAAAAAAAAAAAGAGATAAATCATATAGCATACCAGATTTTACTATAACTTAGCATGTATGCTATGAAACCTTCCAAGGTCCATGAATACCTATGTAGGCTCTCTAAATTAGAGAATATACAGGAAATTTGAAAAATCAACGTGAGTGATAGGTGAAGTGACATGTGCCTATAGTCTAGCTACTTGATGTTGAGGCAGACCTCAGAAGTTTGAGATTAGTCTATGTAGCATGGCAAGATCCCATTTCAAATTTTTTTAAAAAAGGAAGAAATCAGCAGTGGATTGTATTGGCATACAATCTAGTTAGTCAGGGAGGAAGCCCGGGTTCATGGCTCATGTGAGATATCTAGAAAGCATTTAGGCATAGGATCTGGAATTAAGGAAAGAAATGCAGACTGTAGCTACAGTTGGAAGCCATTTGCATGCATAGTTATTAAGTCAAGAGGAATGGATGGATTGCCTGTAAAGACCACACAGGGTGCAAATGATACTGAATATGCAAATAGACAATGGAAAGAAAAATATGTAAAAATGCAACTCTGACACACAACTTACAGGAACCTGCCTGGGAAACTCACCTGGTATTTATAATAAACAGACTAGGAAGCCAGCCTGTTATAAGTAAGACTCTCAAGAAGTCACATTATTATCTCTGTTGACAATGTAGGAAGTTCATAACAACTGTAACAATCAGTCCAAAATAATCAGGACTTGATATTTATCTGACAGCTTCCCAAATATGTGTTCCTTTCTAACTTAGAAACAACCACAGAAAGTCAAATGTGTACCCCAAAGCAAGCACTTAGGATGCCCTACTTGAGCTGGTTCCCTGCAGTATCCACAGATCAGTCATCTCCAAGCAGAGTTCCACTATGAACCCCCACCTGCTTTTTGAGTCTTCACCAAAACAAACTGGTGGCTGATTATCTTGCTATAGCAAGCTTAAATAATAAATAGTCTTTGGTAGTCTCATTTGTTTTGTCTTTGTTTTCACAAGAATGGGAATAGAACTTGAAGCTAGCCTTACAAAACAAAAATTTGAGGAAGAAGGGTTCACAAAAGTGACTGAGATATAGGAGTAAAGAGTAAACCCAGGAGAGAGTACGTCACCAAGACCAAAGGCAAATGATGTTCCAAATGGAGGGAGTGGTCCACAGTGCCAAATATTACACAAACAAGGTCTGAATCCACCAGATTTAGAAGCAAGATCACTGGCAGGCTTACAGAGAGCAGTTTCCATGGAGTAGTGGGCGTGGATGTCAAATTACAATGGGCTAAGAAGGAAGGGGTGGAAAACAAAATGCAATGGGTTAAGAGGTGACTGAGGAGAAAAGCTTAAAAAGTGAAGGAGAGGGCTGGAGAGATGGCTTAGCGGTTAAGCGCTTGCCTGTGAAGCCTAAGAACCCCGGTTCGAGGCTCAGTTCCCCAGGTCCCACTTTAGCCAGATGCACAAGGGGGCGCACGTGTCTGGAGTTCGTTTGCAGTGGCTGGAAGCCCTGGCGTGCCCATTCTCTCTCTCTCCCTCTATCTGTCTTTCTCCCTGTGTCTGTAGCTCTCAAATAAATAAATAAAAAATGAACAAAAAAATATTTTAAAAAAAGTGAAGGAGAGGTGAGAAAGTATGGAGCAGCACAAATATTATCAAGCTATGTTTCCATGACAGGGAGGAGAGAAGTAGGGCAGAAGCAAGAGTGTAGTGAGGGGCTGGAGAGATGGCTTAGCGGTTGAGCACTTGCCTGTAAAGCCTAAGGATCCCGGTTCGAGGCTCGGTTCCCCAGGTCCCACGTTAGCCAGATGCACAAGGGGGCGCACGCGTCTGGAGTTCGTTTGCAGAGGCTGGAAGCCCTGGCGCACCCATTCTCTCTCTCTCCCTCTATCTGTCTTTCTCTCTGTGTCTGTCACTCTCAAATAAATAAATAAATAATTTTTAAAAAAGAGAGTGTAGTGAGGCACTGAGCAGTGATTTTGTTTGTATACATCTTATTGAGGCATAATTATGTAGCATGAATGTCATCTGCTTTAAGTATACAATTAAATGAATTTTACCTTGTTTGCAAAACTGTACAACCACAACAACAATTCACTTCTTTTTTTTTTTTTTTTTTTGAGATAGGAGTCTCACTATGTTGCTCAAACTGTCCTGAACTTCTGGGTTCAAGTAATCCTCCTGCCTTAGTCTCCTGAGTAGCTTGAACTACAATGACATGCCACTGTGTCCAGCCTCAATTCATTTTTGGAACATTTCCATTTCCTCAGAAAGATCACTCATGCTCACTTGTAGTTACTCCCTATCTCCACCCTTACTACCAAGCAATAGTTAATCTACTTTCTGCCCCAAGACTTCTGTGTTTTGTGGAAAATTCATATAAATGAAATTTTTGTATATATGGGGGGGTTGTGCCTTACTTTTTTTTTATTTTTTATTTTTTGTTCATTTTATTTTATTTATTTGAGAGCGACAGACACAGAGAGAAAGACAGATAGAGGGAGAGAGAGAGAGAATGGGCGCGCCAGGGCTTCCAGCCTCTGCAAACGAACTCCAGACGCGTGTGCCCCCTTGTGCATCTGGCTAACGTGGGACCTGGGGAACCGAGCCTCGAACCGGGGTCCATAGGCTTCACAGGCGAGCGCATAACCGCTAAGCCATCTCTCCAGCCCCGTGCCTTACTTTTTCAACAAGCAAAATGTTTTTGAGTTTCATATATGCTGTAACATGTATCAGTACTTCATTTTTTTCATTTCTAAATTGTAAGATATACTGTGTTTTGTTTACATATTCAATAGCTAGTGAACAATTGGATTATTTTTACCTCTTGGCTAGTTTGAACAATACTGCTAAGAACATGAGAATCATTTTTGTTGTTGTTGTTATTTTTTAGAGTCTCACTCTAACCCAGGCTGACCTAGAACTCACTCTAAAGTCCCAGGTTGGTCTCAAAATCGCAGCAATCCTCTTACCTCAGTTTCCCAAGTGCTGAGAATAATAGCATGTGCCACTAAATGCGGCTGATTTTTTTTTTTTTGTCTGTTTGTTTGAATTTTCAAGGTAGTGACTTGATTTAACTGAGGCTAAAGTCTCAGGGTGGCCTTGAACTCAGGGTGTCTTAGAACTCACATCAATCCTCCTACCTCTGCCTCCTGAGTGCTGCGATTAAAGGTGTGTGCCACCACACCCAGCTTGAGTAGAATTTTTTTAAAAACTTTATTTATTTATTTGCAAGAAGGCAGAGAGAAAATGGGCACACCACAGCCTCTAGCCACTGAAAAAGAACTCCAGATTCATGCACCATTTTTGGAATCCAGCTTTACCTGGATTATTAGGCTTTGCAGGCAAACACTTTAACTACTGAACATCTCCAGCCCTGAAAATAATTTTTGTACATATTTTCATTTTCATTTCCCCTGGGTAGATAGTTAGGGATACAATTGCTGGGTCACCTGGTAAATTCTTCTTAAATTTCTTAGAGATGATTTCTTTTACTTGCTTGCAAGTACAAGAGAGGGAGAGAGAGAATGAGTGCACCAGAGTCCCTTTCAAATGAACTCCAGACACGTGGCCACTTTGTGCATCTGGCGCCACGTGGGCACTGGGGAATATAACCCAGGCTGCAGGGCTTTGCAAGCAAGTGCCTTCAACCACTGAGCCATCGTGTCCATCCCCTAGAGGAATTTTTTTTTTAATTTTACTTTTTATTTTTTATTGTATTTTGGAGAGGGCGAGGGAGAGGGAGAGAATTAATGCACCAGGGTCTCAACCACTGCAACTGAACTCCAGATGCTTGCGCCACCTAGTGGGCATGTGCGACCTTGCCCTTGCCTCGCCTTTATGCGTCTGGCTTATGTGGGGTCCAGAGAGTTGACAGGCAAGTGCCTTAACAACTAAGCCATCTCTCCAGCCCTCCTAGAAATTTCTAATAGAGTAAAATTCACAAAAATTAAATTGTATGATTCAAAAGCAATTATTACACATATAATATGCAAATAATCACCCATATCTAGTACCAAAACACTTTCATCACTTCAGGATGAAGGCCATACCCAGGTAGCAGCCACTCCTCATTAGTCTCAAACCTCAAGACTACCATATCCACTAATCTTGTGTTTATATATACATTTACCTTTTCTGGATAGTTCGTATATAGCAATCAGCAAACATGTGACCTGTTGTGTAAGGATTCTTAGCATTGTGTTTTATAAGTTTCTCCTTGCTGTAGCATGTAACAGTAGTTCATCCATCTTTATGGCTAAAAGATATTCCATTGTGTTGCATTCACCCCATTTTGTTTATCCATTCAACAACTGATAGAAATTTGTGGGGTTTTTTTTCCAACTTTTGGTTGTTGTGAATAGTGATGCTATGAATGAAGTTAAAAAGACATACAGAGCTGGAAAGATGGCTCAGCAGTTAAGGCACATACCTGCAAAGCCTAAGGATCCAAGTTGGATTGCCCACTACCTACATAAAGCCAGATGCACAAGGTGGCACATGCATCTGGAGTTCATTTGCAGATGCCACCTTGTGCATCTGGCTTACATGGGTACTGGGGAATTGAGCCTCAAACCAGGATCCTTAGGCTTCACAGGCAAGTGCTTAACCGCTAAGCCATCTCTCCAGCCCTGTTTACCTTTTTTTGAAAAAATGCCCAACTATTTTCTACAGTGGCTTCACAATTCTACACTCACACTGGCAATATAAAAAGATTCCAGGGGGCTGGAGAGATGGCTTAGTGGTTAAGCGCTTGCCTGTGAAGCCTAAGGACCCCAGTTTGAGGCTCGATTCCCCAGGACCCATGTAAGCCAGATGCACACGTCTGGAGTTCGTTTGCAGTGGCCGGAAGCCCTGGCACGCCCATTCTCTCTCTCTCTCTCTCTCTCTCTCTCTCTCTCTCTCTCTCTCTCTCTCACCCCCCCTCTCTGTCTGTCACTCTCAAATAAATCAAAAAAACATGTTTAAAAACAAAAAAGATTCCAGGGAGGCGGGTGTGATGGTGCATGCCTTTAATCCCAGCACTCAGGAGACAGAGGTAGGAGGATCGCTGTGAGTTTGAGGCCACCCTGAGACTGCATAGTGAATTCTGGGTCAGCCTGGGATAGAGTGAGACCCTAGTTCAAAAAAAACTAAAGATTCCAGGGGCAGGAATATTTCTCAGCAGTTAAATGTGCTTGTTTGCAAAGCTGACCAGGCTCCAGTGTAAAGCCAGATGCAAAAAGTAGTGTAAGCATCTGGAGTTTGTTTACAGCAGCAAAAGACCCTGACATACACAAACACACACACAACTAAACAAATAAAAATTTTAAACAGGGCTGGAGAGATGGCTTAGCAATTAGACGTGCTTGCCTGCAAAGCCAGCTAGCCCAGATTCAATTCCCCAGTGCCCATGTAAAGCCATATGTACAAAGTGACACATATATAGAGAATTTGTTTGCAGTGGCAAGAGGCTATGGCATTCTCTCTCACTCTCTCCCCACCCCTCAAATAAATAAATACGATGCTTTAAAAAATAAGATTCCAAAGCCTGGCATGGTGGTGCATGCCTTTAGTCCTAGCACTCAGGAGGCAGAGGTAGGAGGAGCGCCTTGAGTTTGAGGCCACCATAAGACTACATATTGAATTCCAGGTCAGCCTGGGCTAGAGCTAGACTGTACCTTGAAAAACAAACAACAAAAAAATGTGATTCGAGTTATCAACACTTGTTATTTTTCCTTAAAAAATTATACCTACCCCATACCTTCCAGTGAGTTGTTGGCCAGGGAGGTGCCTAATGCCCCCAAAACATTATAGGCCATTGCTGAGGACCTTGGTTTCCCACCAGGAATAGATGTTTGTAAAACCCTATTGCTGAAGACTCTATATACTTGGGCTACAAGGCCACTGAGAAATTCTGCTGGAATGGAGCTGATAACATCCTCCATGTAGACCAGCTGACAGAAAGCTAGAAGCAGCATTCTGCATGCAGTTCAAAGGGAGAAAGAGAAATCACCAGTGAAGACACTCAACAGTGGACACTGCAAGCCTTATATTTTGCCAGCCAGGCCAAATGAGCCAGCTGGTGCAATAGTGGCACATCTGTCATGGTGGAAACCAACTGCCATCTAATTGGGCTGGAGGCCCACTCCATGGGAGAGAATACATCCCTGATACTGAAAACCTACAACAGGGGTAGTCATGAGCCCTAGGGGTGTAATATCTGCTGGTGTCTGGCTAAGTGTATATACTATGCTCACCAAACTGCCCAGTAAGCACTTCTCTTAATGTTCACACCCGTATATTAATGCTACTCTCTTATCAGATCACAGTGAGCTTGGGATGACTCAGAAGGCATCCTGATGCTGGGAAGAAGTGACAGGAGTTCTCAGTACTGCAATATCTCTATCACAACTTCCAAGGCTCAGGGTCTATTGCGGAAGAGGTGGAGGAAAGAATGTAAGAGCCAAAGGAAGGGTAGGACTCCTTACAACATGCTCCCCCCAGACACAAAATGGCCTGGATATCCATGACCTCACAGTACCTGACATTACCTACACAAGACCATCATAAGAGGAGGAAAAGATCATGACATCAAAATAAAAGAGAGACTGATTGACAGGGGGAGGAGATATGATGGAGAATGGAGTTTCAAAGAGGAAAGTGGGGGAGGGAGGGCGTTACCATGGGATATTGTTTACAGTCATGGAAGTTGTTAATAATACATATATATATGTATGTATATATGTATGTATATATGTATGTATGTATGTGTGCTTATTCTCTCTCTCTCTTTTCACTCTCGCTCTCAAATAATAAATAACTAAATATTTTTTAAAAGACATACAGCTAGGCGTGGTGGCACACAACTTTAATCCCAGCACTAGGGAAGCAGAGGTAGGAGGATCGCCATGAATTCAAGGCCACCCTGAGACTACCAAGTGAATTCCAGGTCATCCTGAGCTAGAGTGAGACCCTACCTCGAAAAAAAATGTAGTGGTATTATGGGCTGGATAGATGGCTTAGTAATTAAGGCACTTACCTGTGAATCCTAAAGACCCAGGCTCAATTCACCAGTACCCATGTAAGCCAGATGCACAAGGTGGCACATGTGTCTGGAGATTGTTTGCAGAGGATGGAGGTCCTCGTGCACCCATTCTCTGTGTGTGTCTGCCTCTTTCTCTCTATCTGTCTCTCGGGGAAACAAAAGGCCTTTTTACACAATCAAATTTCTTTCATCATCTTACTTCTGCTCTCCTCTTCCCTCCTGTTCTTCCTTTACTTTTTCTTCTCCTCTGTCACAGCACTATGGATGGAACCCAGGCCTTCTGCATTCTCAGTTCCTGCATTCAATTTCTTTCTGCTCACTTTTTGATGTTTGTGCTTTTGAGGTCATATATAAGAATCCACAGCCAAACCAAAATCATAAAATTTTACTCCTATAATTTCTTTCCAGGCTTTTATTATTTTTTTCTTTTAAAAATATTTTATTAGGGCTAGAGAGATGGCTCAGGGGTTAAGGTGCTTTCCTGCAAAGCCTAATGACCCTAGTTCAATTCCCCAGTACTCACGTACGTATGCCCAATGCACAAAGTGGAATACGCATCTGGAGTTTGTTTGCAATGGCAAGAGGCCCTGGAGCACCCATTCCCTCTTTCCCTCTCTCCTTGCAAATAAATGAATAAATAGTGCCAGGCATGGTGGCACACGCCTTTAATCCCAGCATTCGGGAGGCAGAGGTCGGAGGATCGCTGTGAGTTTGAGGCAACCCTGAGATAGTGAATTCCAGATCAACCTGGACTACAATGAGACTCTACCTTGAAAAACAAAACAAAACAAAAAAAGAATAAATGAAAATATTTTATTAAAAAACAGAAAAATCTTTTATCTATTCTTTGACAATTACATACACATATATACATATATAGGGTATTTTGAACATATTCACACATTACCCTTTCTTATCCCCCTGCCATGCCTATTATACCCCTTCTTCTCATACATTCATATGTGTGTGTGTGTGTGTGTGTGTGTGTGTGTGCGTGTATCCCACTGACACATTTAATTAGGATTGATTGCATGAGTATGGGCAGGGGCTATTTACTAAAGCATAGGCAATTGTTCAATGGCTACATCACCAAAGAACATGACTCTTCCTTCCCCACCAACAATTAACTGCCAGTATTCCTCAGAAAGGGTGAGAACTCATGAGCCTCTTTCCCCTAGTGATGGAATGCTGATAGGTCCCATCTTATGCAGGTAACCACAGCTGCTGTGAGTTTTTGGGTACAACAGTCATGTCATGGACAGAAAGCAATTGTTTTATAGCACTCCTTCCCCTCTTCTAGCTCTCACATTATGTCTTCTCTTCTGTGATGATTTCTGAGCCTTGGAGAAAGTGGTATAAATGTCTCATTTAGGGCTGAGCAATCAACAGCCACTTATTTTTGGCACTTTGAGCAGTGATGAGTCTCTGCATTAACTTACTGCCCACTGCAAAAAGAAGCTCCTCTGATCAAGGCTGACAATAGTACTAATCTATGAGTATAAGCATAAATATTTATAAAGCAGACTTTCATTGTTTAAGTTGAATTTTTTGTGTGGTGCTTAGAGTAGAACCCAGAGCCTTGAGCATGAGGAGCCAGCACTCTGCCCTTGATCTATGCCTCCAGTTGCATTTTTAGTTAATTTTATATGTGGTGTGTTATAGGGATCCAAATTCATTCATTTTTGTTTTGTTTTGTTGTTTTTTTTGTTTTTCGAGGTAGGGTCTCACTAGCTCAGGCTGACCTGGAATTCACTATGGAGTCTCAGGGTGGCCTTGAACTCATGGTGATCCTCCCACCTCTACCTCCCAAGTGCTGGGATTAAAGGTGTGCACCACCACGCCCGGCCCCAAATTCATTCATTTTTATTATCCACTTGCCTTAGCACTACTGTTGGACTATTTTTTCTTCATTTAATGCCCTACTTACCCTCAGGGAAATTCAGAACGTGTGGTCTTCTCGTATATCAGTTCTATTGCCTATCCTTTATGCCAGTATCACACTACTTTGATTACTGTTACTTTATAGTATGTTTCGAAAGTAGGACATGTGGTTCCTCTAACCATGTTGGTTTGTTGTTGTTGTTGTTGTAAGGTTGTTTTGGCTCCTTGAGGTTACTTGCAATTCCATATTCATTTATGTTGAGTTCTTTTCATTAATTCAAAAGAAAGGTTGGGACTGGAGAGATTGCCCAGCAGTTAAGTCACTAACCTGCAAAGCCTAATGACTGGAGTTCAATTTGCCAGTACTCATGTAAAGCCAGGTGCACAAAGTGGCCCATGCATCTGGAGTTTATTTGCAATGGCTGGAGGCCCTGGCATGCCCATTCACATTCATTCTTTCTCTCCCTCTCTCTCTCCCTCTCTCTCTCTCTCTCTCTGTGTGTGTGTGTGTGTGTGTGTGTAACTAATTAAATAAAAATAAAAAATAAATAACAAAAGAAAGGTTGTTGAGCCGGTGCATGCCTTTAATCCCAGCACTTGGGAGGCAGAGGTAAGTGGATCACTGGGAGTTCAAGGCTACCCTGAGACTACATAACGAATTCCAGGTCAGCCTGGGCTAGAAAGTGAGACCCTACCTCAAAAAAAAAAAAAAAAAAAAAAAAAAGGAAAAAGAAAACAAGAAAGGTTATTGTGATTTTTTTTTTTTATGTGAAGTACATTCAATCTACAGGTCACTCTGGATAGTACTGTCATGTTAATAATGTTAAATCTCCTAATCCATGAGCATGGGATGTCTAGGTGTTTAGTTAAGTCTTTTTTAAATTTCTTTTTATAATGTTTAAGTGTCTAAGTCAGGTGCCCCTCACCTTGTGATCTCATTTAGATTATTTTTAAATTTATTGACATTTTATACATGTATATAATATATTTAGATCATAATCCCCTCCCATTACCTTCTCTTGATCCCCTTCCCTTCCACCCTTCCACCCTTCCATTGAAACCCTTCTTCTGCCCCACTTCTACTATGATGTCCCTTTTTGTCTTGTGTGTGGCTGTGACCCACAAAGTTTAATTAGGCTTGCCTGTATGGGCACAGATGGGGAGTTATTTACCATAGCATGTGTGTCCCAACAGAAGCTATATCACTGGAGAACAGGTCTCTCTCCCCACCTCCAATCACCATTAACTATGCCATCCTTCATCATCCATGACAGAATGTTGATGAGACAAATATTATGTGGGTCTTGTGAAGATTATAGCAGTCACTGTGAGGTCATGAATGCAGTGGCTATGCCATGCCTGGCTGACAACCTTCCACAGCACTCATCCCCATCCTTGGACTCATATTCTTTCCATTCCCTCTTCCTTATTGGTTCAACCAAACAATAGTAGTAGCCTCACCCTTAGAGCCTATGGTATACCCAGCCATAAACTTTGACTAGGTTTTCAGTACCAATTGTCTCTCATGGAGTAGGCCTCAAATCCAGTCAGAGAGCATTTGGTCACCCCTTAACAGTCATGCCACTAGTGCACCAGTGGCTATATCCTGCCTGTCTGATCAGTTGTATAGCTCACAAGGCCCACCACTGGGTAAGATTGCCTATGACTTTTTTCACCCAATCCCTTCCACATTGCACCTTCCAGTACTATGAGATGTAACCAACTGCAGGGAAGCTTCCAGCTCACTTCCAAATTGATTTCCCAGTGTCTTGCAACTGAAGCAAGTGATGTCTTCAGCGATACGGTCTTACCTAGTTAAAGTGGGCAACCAAGAGCATTGACAATAGCCTGTATTGTTTGGGGGTGCCTCAGAGGCCTCCCAGGCCAACACCACACTGGAAGGTATTATACCCCTGGCCCTGGTATTTTCTATACTAACCGATGGCTTCCTTATGTAGCATTATCCATTCACACAGGGTTCAGACCCTTTGTAAATTATATTTTTGGGAGCTGCAGGAGCAGAAACCAGATGAAGGGATTGTCCACTCACACTAGCCTCCTTGCAAAGTCAAGAACCCTGAAGGAGAAGACAGCAGGGAACCAGCTGAGCAGCTGCTAAAGTAGACTACAAGAAGGACCAGCTGAGAAGCTCTGGTACAACTCCAGGCATCCTGCACTCTCCCATGTCCCAACCCCCAGTGCTGCAAACCACCAGAGAACTCATCCAACCCCAGCCACACAGCATCCAGCACAGCTGATCAGAATACCACATCCAGTGACCTAAGCAGCCTAACCAGGTCCATAGCACAACAGAGAGGGATCAATGTGGGAACTCAGTATTGGTGGGGATGGAAGACATCCCAAAAGGCCTACTTTCCAAGTCAGGGAAGGTTGTGTGTTAGATTTGAGTGTTATATTCTTGGTCCACTTTATCATTCTCAAATAAGCTGTATTTTGGTGTTGACTAGTGTTGCCTTTGACATTGCCCTGATTTATAGGGCCTTTGTGTTTTTCTTCTATCATTTTGGGGGGCAGGGTCTGACTCACCCCCAGGCTTACTTGGAACCCATTTCAAACCAGAAATCTCAACCTCCCAGTTGACAGGATTAATATTGTGGGGCAGCACATGCCCTTAGGGACTTTGACTTTATTGGATTATCTGTTTGTTTTAATCCCCACTCTTGCATACATACTCTGTGCTGGTTTTGATTGAATGTGTATATTGATCAGTTGAATTTTAGAATTTGCCAGTAATGTGCTTCACCCAGTCTACTATAATACTTGAACAGCAGGCAAACTCAATACCTAGGGTCACTTCTGCTGTTACTCTGGGAGTATAAGAGCTACACCTGACACCTTAAACTCCTACACTGAAGATATACAAAGTCAGATTTACATAGCTAAGAACACTGCAGATAATTAGAAAACCCAACCATCAAATTAATTCAAGATGCAAAAATCTCTACATTATAATACAAGAAACACAAAAAAATCAAGACAATACAATCCCACCAAAAATTTTAAATCCATCAGAAATGACCTCCAGTGAGACTGCTTTAGATGAAATTCCTAACAAAGATTTCAAAAAAAAAAAAGATTATATCTATGTTTGAAGACAAAGGAATCAAAGAAGAAAACCAACCCCTGAAGGAATCCCAAGAAAACACAGGAAACCAACTTAATGAAAAGTAGGTCAATACAGAACATGAGTAAGGAAATAGAAATAATGAGAAAAAATGCCAATCAGAAATATTATAAATGAAAACCAGTAAGTCAAATAGAAAACTCTGTAGAAAGTTTCACCAGTAGAATGGATCAAGGAAAGGACAGAATACATAAACCAGAAGACCAAACGGCAGATCTAATACAGTCCAACAAAGAGAAAGACAAACTAATAGGAAGGTATGAATGGGAATTTCAAGATATTTAGGACACTATGAAGAGATCAAACATATGAATTCAGGGCAGAGCTGAAGAAATGGCTCAGCAGTTAAGGTGCTTGCCTGCAAAGCGTAAGGACTCATATCTGATTCCCTAATACCCATACCCATGTAACACCAGATGTACAAGGTGGCACATGCATCTGGAGTTCATGTGCAGAGTCTAAAGGCTGTATGCCTGTTTCTCTCTCTCTCTCTCTCTCTCTCTCTCTCTCTCTCTCTCTCTCTCTCTCTCTCTCAAATAAATAAATAAATAAATATTTTTGTTAAACTTTTAATAAAAGGAATTCAGGGCATAGTAGAAGGAGAAGAATTTCACTCCAAAGGCATAGTAGCTATTTTCAACAAAATCATAGAAGAAAACTTCCCCCAAACAGGGAAAGTGATGCCAATGCACATACAGGAAGCCTTTAGAATGCAAAACAGACAAAATTAGGAAAGAACCTCTCACTACCATATTGTAATTAAACTACAAACACACAAACTAAAGAAAATATATTGAAAACAGTTAGAGAGAAAAATCAAGTCATATATAAAGGCAAGTCCATCAGGATAACATTAGTTTACTCAACACAAACTTTAAAAGCCAGAAGGGCTAGGAATTATGTATTCCAAGTTCTGAAAAATAACAACTGTCTACCAAGATTAATTTATCTTGCAAAGCTATTCATCCAAATTGATGGAGAAATAAAAACATTCCACAACAAAAACAAGCTAAAAGGGAATATATGAGCCAGGCATGGTGGCACATGCCTTTAATCCCAGCACTTGGGAGGCAGAGGTAGGAGAGTTCAAGGCTACCCTGAGATTGCATAGTGAATTCCTGTTAGCCTAGTCTAGAGCGAGACCCTACCTTGAAAAACTTTAAAAAATAAAAAGGAATATATGAACACTAAATCAGATCCACAGAAAATTCTTGAAAGGATCCTCCATGCTAAAGAGAAAGAAAAACACATGCATAAAGAAATAGGAAAAATATATACCATATTCAAATAACAAGAGAGTAAAGGAAAAACCAGAAGAACTGCCAAACAAGAAGAATGGCAAGAATAGATGCACACCTGTCAATAATAACTCCTAATATCAATGGCCTCAATGACTCAATCAAAAGACAGTTTGCAGACCGGGTTCAAAACCAGGAACCTTCTATTTGTTGCCCCCAAGAAACTCACCCTTCCTTAAAAGGTGGACACTATTTTAGGGTGAAAGATTTTCTCCCAATTTGTAGATTACTTCTTTACTCAGTTGATGGTTGCCTTGGCTGTACAGGAACATTTTAGCTTCTTGAGGTCACATTTATTGATTGTTTGCCTTATTTCCTTGGCAACCAGAGTCCTATTCAGAAAGTCCTTCCCTGTGCATATCTTGGATTGTATTTTGTACTTTTTTTCTCTAGCTATTTCAGAGTTTCAGGACTTAGGTTGGGGGCCTTGATCCGTCTGGCGTTGATTTTGTGCAAGAACAGAGTTAAAGGTCTAGTTTCATTCTTCTACAAGTAGATATACAGCTTTCCCAGCATCATTTGTTGAAGATGCTGTCTTTTCTCCAATGTGCATTTTTGGCATTTTGTTAAAATTAGACAGCTATAGTTGCCTGAATTTACCCCTGAATGTTCCATTCTATTCCACTGGTCTACATGTCTGTCTTGTGCCAGTATCATGCTATTTTTATTGCTATAGATCTATGGTATAACTGAAATCAGGTATGGTGATACCTCCAGTATATATATTTTTTATGATGATGATGATGATGATAGTTTTGGTTATCCAGGGTCTGAGATTCCATAATAAAATTTAAGATTTTTTTTTGTAATTCTGTGAAGAAGGGTACTGGAGTTTTGATTGGTATTACATTGAATTTGAATATTGCTTTTAGTAGGATGGCCATTTTCACAATATTAATTCTTCCAATCCATGAACATAGGTGATCTTTCACCTTCTAGTATCATCCTGAATTGCTTTCTTCAGTGTTTTCAAGTTTCCATTGTAGAGGTCTTTCACCTTCTTGATTTGGGTTACTGCAAGTTATTTAATTTTGTTGTGGCCATTCTGAATGAACCCATTTCCCTGGTTTCTTTCTCAGTACATTTGTTTGTCATTGGTATATATTGGTATATGATTTTGGTGTGTTAATTTTGTATCCTATCCTTTGCTGAAAATGTTTTTCAGCTTTAGAAATTTTCTGCTGCAGTCATTAGAATCAATAGGTGGAATCAATCATATCCATAAATAAGGAAAGTGCAACTTCTTCCTTCCTTCCTTACTTTCTTTCTTTTTCTTGGGGGGAGGGGTTTGAGGTAAGGTCTCACTCTAGCCCAGGCTGACCTGCAACCTGGAATTAGTCTCATGGTGGCCTCGAACTCATGGCGATCCTCCTACCTTTACCTCCCGAGTGCTGGGATTAAAGGTGTGCACTGCCATGCCCAGCTAACTTCTCTCTTTCTGATTTCTATCATTTTATTTCTTTCTCTAATCTTATTGCTGTAGCTAAAACGTCATGGAAGTAAAGAGATTGGACACCCTTGTCTTGTTCCAAATCTTAGTGGAAATATTTGAATTTTTCTCCATTCAGCATGATGTTGGCTATAGATTTGTCATATATAGCCTTTATTATGTTGAGACATGTTTCCTCCATCCATAGTCTCTACAGGGTTTTTAATCATGAATGGACATCGGATTTTGTCAAAGGCCTTTTCTGCATCTATTGAGATGAGTGTGCGATTTCTGTTCTTGAGTTTAATTGTACAATATATTACATTTATTGATTTTCATATGGTGAATTATCTTTTGACATTCCTTTTAAAATTTTTTGATTCACTTATTTGTGAACAGAAAGAGAAAGCCAGATGCATGAAGTGGTGTGGGTACTGGGGAATCAAAACCAGGACAGAAGGCTTTATAAGCAAGCACCTATAACTACTGAGTCAATTTCCCAACTCTTGACATGTTTTTGAGTTCAGTTTGCCAGTCTTTTCTTGAGAATATTTGCATTTATGTTCATCAGGAATATTGGTATATAGTAGCTTTGTTACTGCTTCCCTATCTGGTTTTGCTTTGGTGTGATGTTGACTTCATAAAGTGCTTGCTGGGCAGGAGAGTGTGCCAAACACTGGCAAGGGGAAACTGGCTATAACACCCATAAGCCCTGTCTCCAACAATACACTGCCTCCAGGAGGCGTTAATTCCCAAACCTCCATCAGCTGGGAACAAAGCATTCAGAACACCTAAGTTTATGGGGGACACCTAAATCAAACCACCATAGTAACCCTTTACAAAGAGTAACTGCAAATCCCCAAATTCCCAAATAGGGCTTTTGTAAACACACTAGAGGGCACTTCTTCCTTAAGAAGCCCACACCCATACTTGGGTATATTTCTGTGGCTCTTGTTTGTGAAGCCCACACCCATCCTTTTAAGTGTGTGATCTTTTCTTCTGATTACCTCTCTTTCTCTTAACAGCCATACTTAACCCTATATTAAAATATCTTTATTAGCCAAGTGTGGTGGTGCATGCATTTAATTCCAGCACTTGGGAGGCAGAGTTAGGAGGATCACTGTGAATTCAAGGCCAGCCTGAGACTACCTAGTGAATTCCAAGTCAGCCTGGGCTAGAGACCCTACCTCCAAAAACAAAATATATACGTATGTACGTATGTATGTACATATATATATATATATATATATATATATATATATATATACACACACACACACACACACACACACACACACACACACACACACACATATACACATACACACATATCCTTATTAAAACCCCAACTCTGCTTCATATGGACTCTTCCTGAAATTCTATTCAGCACTGAAGCTATAAATGCTGGGTTTTACTGAGTTGAATTCCATAAAAGTCTAGGGGAACTCCTCAGACTGCTGCTGATGACAGTGTGTCAGTCCCCTCACCACTAACAGTGTAGAGTAGAGGCTGGGGACCATGAATTTTTAGTAGCGCCAACCTGAGGAATTGCATGAACCCACAACTGACAGGATTATAAATTTAAGGCCGCTCTGAGCTACAAAGTAAAGCCTTGTCTCAAACAATAATCTGTGACTAGGAGATGGCTCAGCATTTAAAGGCACTTGCTCACAAAGACGAAAAGATTGGGTTTGATTCCCCAGCACTCATGTAAAGCCAGATGTACAAAGTGGCACATGCATCTGATTTCAGTTATAATTTTAAGAGGCCCTGGCATGCCCATGCCCATTCTCTCTCTTTTTGCTCTCTCTCTCTCTTTCAAATAAATAAATAAATGTTTAACGGAAGGCTGGTGAGATGACTTAACAGTTAAGGTGCTTACCTGCAAAGCCAAAGGACTAAGGTTTGATTCCCCAGAACCCACATAAACCAGATGCACAAGGGGGCACATTTGCCTGGAGTTCATTTGCAGTGGCTAGAGGCCTTGGCGTGCCCATTCTCTTTATCTCTGTCTCTCTCTCTTTCAAATAAATAACTTAAAATAGTTTCCCATTCTCTCTCCCTCCCTTCCTCTCTCTCTCTCTCTCCCTCTCTCTCTCTCTCTGTCTGCTTGCAAATAAATAAAATAAAATAAATTTTTAGAAAGGGGCTGGAGATATGGCTTAGTGGTTAAGGCACTTGAATGCAAATACAAAGAACCCAGGTTCAATTCCCCAGTACCCACATAAGCCAGATGCACAAGGGGGCACATTTGTCTGGAGTTCATTTGCAGTGGCTAGAGGCCTTGGCGTGCCCATTCTCTCTATCTCTGTCTCTCTCTCTCTCTCAAATAAATAACTTAAAATAAAATAGTTTCCCATTCTCTCTCTCTCTCTCTCTCTCTCTCTCTCTCTCTCTCTCTCTCTCTCTCTTTCTCTCTCTCTCCCTCTCTGCTTGCAAATAAATAAAATAAAATAAATTTTTAGAAAGGGGCTGGAGATATTGCTTAGTGGTTAAGGCACTTGCCTGCAAATCCAAAGAACCCAGGTTCAATTCCCCAGTACCCACATAAGCCAGATGCACAAGGGGGCACATGCATCTGGAGTTCGTTTGCAGTGGCTAGAGGCCCTTGCATGCCCATTCTCTATCTTCTCTCTCTCTCTCTCTCTCTCTTCTTGCAAATAAATATTTTTAAAAATTGAAGCTGGGGAGATAGCTCAGTTAGTAAAGTCCTTGCCTTACAAGCATGAGGACCTGAGTTAGGGCCCCAGGACCCACATAAAAATGTCAATGCCTCTAATCCTAGAGACAGGAGGATCCCTGGAGCTCATTGGTTAGTCAGTCTAGCTTAATTAATGAGCTCTAAGCCAATGAGAGACCCTGATTCACAAAATTCCTAAAAATAACACCTAAGTTTTTCCTCTGCCCTCCACAGGCACACATAAAATGCACACCCATGCACATCCACAAAAAAATCCGATAACATCATGATAGCATTGAAGGACAGCAGGGTTCAACAGTATACAGGCAAGTGTTAAGTTGACCATGGGAAAAAAGTAACTATTCTATCAGGGCTAAGGAGATGACTTCGCAGTTAAAAGTTCTTGCTTGTAGGCTGGAGAGATGGCTTAGCGGTTAAACGCTTGCCTGTGAAGCCTAAGGACCCCAGTTCGAGGCTCAATTCCCCAGGACCCACATCAGCCAGATGCACAAGGGGGCGCACGCATCTGGAGTTCATTTGCAGTGGCAAGAGGCCCTGGCGTACCCATTTTCTCTTTCTATCTGCCTTTTTCTCTCTGTGTGTCACTCTCACATAAATAAAAAATGAGCAAAAAAATTAAAAAATAAATTACATTTAAAACGTACTTGCTTGCAATGCCTGCCGGCCAGGGTTCAATTCTCCAATACTCACATAAAGCCAGATTCACAAGGTGATACATGTGTCTGGAGTTCAATTGCAGCAACAAGAGGACTGAGTGTGCCTATTCTGTCTCTCTTTCTTTCTCCCTCTCTCTCATAAAAAAATAAATAAATATTTCAAAAAGAACTATCCGATCAGGTTACTCCTGTAGCAAAATCTTAACTATCATAGCACTGTTAGATTCACATCATTCCATCCCCAGTTTCTGTCTCTGTCTTTTTCTTCTTCAGACTTCTCATTGACCTCATGGAATCATCTGACATCCTTTTCTATTAGTTAGAGTAGGTTGGCTTATGCTTTAATAACAAAATCTTCAAAGAGGGCTGGAAAGGTGGCTTAGCAGTTAAGGCACTTGCCTACAAAGCCAAAGGACCCAGGTTCAATTCCCCAGGACCCACATAAGCCAGCTGCACAAGGAGGCACATGTGTCTAGAGTTCATTTGCAGCACCTGGAGGCCCTGGTGCACCCATTCTCTCTCTCTCTCTCTCTCTCTCTTTTCCTCTCTCAAATAAATAAAATAAAATATTGTAATAAAAAAAGAAAATCTCAAAAGGACTTAATATATACAAATCTCTCTCCCTCTTTCATTCAACAGGGTCTTCTATATAGCCCAAGTTGGCCTGAAACTCGCTCGGTAGACCACACTGCCTGTGAACTCACGTTCCCTTTGGTTCGGTCTCCTGAGTGTCGGGATTACATGTACTGTCATGCCTGCTCAAATGTTTCTTGCTCATGCAAAATCTGCTGCAGGTCTAGCAGTTTTTCAGATCAGTTTCTTTCCAACTGATAAGTCATGAATCTAGGCTGACTCATCTAGGATCTATAGTTACTAATAGTACAGGAAGAGAGAATAGGAAGATTGAACATCAGTTCTTCAATGCACAGCCCATTGGCCAGAGCTAGACATATGGCTTCACCTAATTCTAAGAGGACTGAAAATTTTTTGTAAGCAGCAATTATTCCAATTCTAATTCCAATGATTTCAGTCTGCAATAATGAAATTCTAATAATTTCAATTTGGGGGTTTTGCTACAGTTAACCAGGTTCATTACTGACACAAAACAAACCAATAGAAATCAAGGTCCATGCCTAGGAAAGCACATAGGAATGAAACAATTATAAATTCTAACCTTCTCTGATAATGACAATGATATATACATGTTAAAATTTTAAACATTAGCCAGGCGTGGTGGTGCACACCTTTAATCCCGTCACTTGGGAGGCAGAGGTAGGAGGATCACCGTGACTTCAAGGCTACCTTGAGAATACAGAGTGAATTCCAGGTCACCCTGGGCTAGAGTGAGACCCTACCTCAAAAAATAAAATAAAATAAAACAAAAATTTAAACATTGGACTGAGTAGATGTCTCAGTGCATAAAGCATTTGCTGTGGAAGTGTTAGTACCTGAGTTTGGATCCCCAGCACCCACATTAAAGCTGGATATGACAGTTACACCTGTAATAATATTACATCTAATAATAATATTACACCTGTAATCCCAGAACTGAGGAGGCAGAGGCAAGGGACCCATGGGGCAAGCTGGCTAGCTACACTAACTGAGTCAGTGAGCTCCGGGTTCAAGTGAGAGCCCTGCCTCAGTAAATAAGGGAGGGGAATGATTGAGGATGACATGTGACATCAACTTCTTGCCTCTACACACATGTACCTTCCACACATATAAGTTCACACTTATGAACACACACACTAAAACAACGGAACATTGGGCTGGAGAGATGACTTCTGATTAAGTATGCTTCCTGGGCAAACATGAGGCCCTGAGAGGGCTGGAGACCATCAGAGTTCAAACCTTCAGATCCCACATAAACAGCTGGGCATGACCATGTGCACCTGTAATTCCAGTCCACAGGGGAGCAGAGACTCGAAAGTCATCAGAGCTCCAGAATCAGTAAAGATATTCTGGCTCTAAACAAGACCCATTAGAAGAGTGTTGAAGTGGGAAACCCAATGTTTTGCTCTAGCCACTATAGGTGAGCTCACCCTGTCACAGGTGAGTGTATGGGGCACCATATTGCATCATACCATAAACACACACAAGCAAAGAAAATAGAAACATTTATTGAATAAAATGAAATGCCCTTTATAATCCCATATCCCCAAGATAAAACTGTTATTAAGGTTTGTTAGATATTCTTTCTCTATATATTTTCTGTGCTAATATAGCTCTATAAAATCAAAAGGCTGGGCTGGAGAGATGGCTTAGCGGTTAAGCACTTGCCTGTGAAGCCTAAGAACCCTGGTTCGAGGCTCGGTTCCCCAGGTCCCACGTTAGCCAGATGCACAAGGGGCGCACGCGTCTGGAGTTCGTTTGCAGAGGCTGGAAGCCCTGGCGCGCCCATTCTCTCTCTCCCTCTATCTGTCTTTCTCTCTATGTCTGTCGCTCTCAAATAAATAAATAATGAACAAAAAAAAATTTAAAAAAAGGCTTATAGTATTATTTTCCCAGTGCCTTGATTTTATTTACATATGTGTAAACACACACACACACACACACACACATATCACCAAAGTATGAATACAACATAATTTACTTGAGCAATTTTTTGTCAAAGAACAATTAACTTTTGTTTTGAGTGTGTGTTACATGCAAATATTTTCCAAAGTCTATCCTCTCGTTTTGTTTATATTGATTGGATGCTCGGTTTGAGGACTTCTTGCCTCTGCAAATGAATACCAGACAGATGCACCATTTTTTGTGTCTGGCTCTACATGGGAACTAAGGTACTGAACCCAGGCCAACAGGCTTTGGTAGCAATTGCCTTATACTGCAGAATCCTCTCCCCAGCTCCTGGTTTTATTTATTTATTTATTGTTTTATTTTATTTTATTTTTGGTTTTTTGAGGTAGGGTCTCACACTAGTCCAGGCTGACCTGGAATTCACTGTTGTCTCAGGGTGGCCTTGAACTCACAGCGACCCTCCTACCTCTGCCTCCCGAGTGCTGGGATTAAAGGCTTGCGCCACCACGCCCGGCCCTGGTTTTATTTGAAATGTTATTTACCAAACAAAAGTTTAAATTTAACATAAATTTATCTACCTTATATTGTTAGCTGGGAAAATTGAGCCAAAAAAATCTGTGTAGTATATTTGTATGCAAAAGGAGTAACAATAAATATTAACATAAAGAAGCAATGGATAAATGAACAAGAAGTTAATAAAAATGGTTACCTATGGGCTAGAGAAATACATTAGCAGTTAAGGCACTTGCCTGTGAAGACTAAGGAACCAGGTTCAATCCTCCAGTACCCACATAAACCAGATGCACAAGGTGGCGCCTGTGTCTGGTGTTTGTTTGCAGTGGCTGAAGGTTCTAGTGCACCCATTCTCTCTCTCCCTCCCTTCCTCTCTCTCTCTCTCTCTCCCCCCCCCTCTCTTTCTCTGCAAAGCCTAAGGACCCAGGTTGAAACTAGAGTCCTTAGGCTTCACAGGCAAGAGCTTAACCACTAAGCCATCTCTCCAGTCCCAAGACTTTCATTTTTTAAAAATATTTTATTTGGGCTGGAGAGATGACTTAGTGGTTAAAGTGCTTGCCTGCAAAGCCAAAGGACCCAGGTTCGATTCCCCATGTAAGCTCAAGGTGGTGCATGCATCTGAAGTTTGTTTGCAGTGGCTGGAGGCCCTAGTGCACCCATTCTCTCCCTCTCTCTCTCTCTTCCTCTTTCTCTGTCAAATAAATAAAAATAAAATACTTTCAAAAAATTAAAAAATAAGTCAATCAAGAGTTACCTATATAGGGTTTAAGGAAAACACATAGATGGGGACAGGTCGTAGACAATAATTCTCAGGACATACTTTTTGTGTAGTATTTATTTTTGAACTATTTGTACTAGTTTCTTATTTCTGGTGTAATAAATTACTGAAAGCTGTGGTTTCAAATGACATCCTCAAGAGCAGAGCATTTGCCTAGTAAGCACAAGGCTATGGATTGAAATCTTAGCACAGTTTTGGAGGTCAAAAGTGTGAAATGAGGGCTGGAGAGATGGCTTAGCGGTTAAGCGCTTGCCTGTGAAGCCTAAGGACCCCGGTTCGAGGCTCGGTTCCCCAGGTCCCACGTTAGCCAGATGCACAAGGGGGCGCACGCGTCTGGAGTTCCTTTGCAGAGGCTGGAAGCCCTGGCGCGCCCATTCTCTCTCTCTCTCCCTCTATCTGTCTTTCTCTCTGTGTCTGTCGCTCTCAAATAAATAAATACATTTTTTAAAAAAAGTGTGAAATGAGTTTAACAAGGCTAAAAGCAAGGCCTTGTTCCTTCTGGGGGATCTAGTTTACAGCCACTTCTTCCAAAGTCATTAATATAAACTCTCTCTTTCCTCTCCTCTCCTTTTCCTCCATCATCACTCTCAACTCTCCACCTGTTCACACCTCCCTCTCGATTACTCTCCCCTGTCTCTTTAAGTAACTTTGTGATTAATTCAGTGCAATTAATCCAGAATCACCTACTCATTTCAATGTCCTTAACATGATCATATCTAAAGAGTTCCTTTTTGCCATGTTCTATTATCTGAACATATGTGTTCCCCCCCAAAAAATCAGTTCTTGGTCCCTAACTCCAAAGGCTATGGTATATAAGAGATAGGGCCTTTGGAAGGATCCACCCTCATAAATAGGATTAGTACTGTTTTTTTTTTTTAAAGGTGGGGGCTGGAGAGATGGCTTGGCAGTTAAGGCACTTGCCTGCAAAGCCAAAGGACCCAGTTTTGATTACCCAGGGTCCAGGTAAGCCAGATGCACAAGGTGACTCATGCATTTGTAGTGACTGGAGGCCCTATGTGCCCATTCTGTTGAAAGGCCCAAGAATTCAGAAGCCCAGAAATACTATCACGCTCCAAAGGGAGCTTAAGCGGGCCCCTGCATACCTCAAACTCCAGGCTTTACTCTCTGTTGAAAGCAAGTAAAGAATCCCTCTTCTCATTATATCAGAGCCCGCTCCTAATATAAAACTAGGTAAAAAGGGCATGAGATAGCCCTCAAGGATGGGAAATGAGTAATGAAGTGAACCACTTATTTGGTTTCTGTAAATAGCCTGCACCATAAGCCTTAATAGCCCACACTGTAAGCCTTAGTAGCCCGCACCATAAGCCGTAGCAGCCTGCCTCAGACCACCAAGGTCATAGGAGACTGATACCATACTCTGCTACCCCCACCCAAGGACCTGCGCAAATGCTGACCTCCAAGGTCATAAGAGAACGATTGGTCCACGAGGGGCTTGAACAAATTAAACTAATTGGCTTAGAAACTATGGAGTGGCACAAACTGACTGGCTTGCACCCAGCGGGCTCCTGATATTAAAAAAATGATTGGTCTAAGGCACAGGCTTTGTTAGAAACCCTATAAAAACTGTCCCGTTCCTGCATTCGGGGCTCTGCAGTCCTCTACCCCTGTGCAGTGTACGACTGTGGGCCCCAGCGCGCCTGGAATAAAATCCTCTTGCAGTTTGCATCAAGACCGCTTCTCGTGAGTGATTTGGGGTGTCGCCATATCCGGGCAGAGCGTGGGGTCCTCGTTTTGGGGGTCTTACACTGTCTCTCTCTCTCTCTCCTTTGCCCTTCTCTGTCTCCTTCTCTCAAATAAATAAAATAAAATAAATAAAAAATATATATGAAACATAAAAAAAAAAATCCCTGGGCTGGAGAGATGGCTTAGAGGTTAAGGCGTTTGCTTGAAAAGCCAAAGGATCCCAGTTCAACTCTCCAGGATCCACATAAGCCAAATGCACAAGGGGGCACATGAATCTAGAGTTTGTTTGCAGTGGCTAGAGGCCCCGGTGTGCCCAGTCTCTCTCTCACGCTCTTGCTGTCTTTTTGTCTCTCTCTCTCTGCCTCTTTCTCTCGCTCAAATAAATAAATAATATTCTTTAAAAGTACTAAAAAAAATAAAAATCCCATCAAGCATGTTGGTGCACGCCTTTAATCCCAGCACTTGAGAGGCAGAGATAGGAGAATCACCATGAGTTCAAAGCCATCCTGAGACTACAGAGTGAATTCCAGATCAGGCTGGACTAGAGCGAGACCCTACCTCACAAAAACCAAAATAAATATATAAATTAAAAATCCCTTTAAGGGCTGGAGAGATGGCTTAGTGGTTAAGCACTTGCCTGTGAAGCCTAAGGACCCCAGTTTGAGGCTCGATTCCCCAGGACCCACGTTAGCCAGATGCACAAGGGGGCGCAAACTGACTGGCTCGCAGTGAGTCGGTAGCAGTGGCTGGAGGCCCTGGTACACCCATTCTCTCTCTCTCTCTCCCTCTGTCCCTCTCCCTCTCTCTCTCTCTCTCTCTCTCTCTCTCTCTCTCTATGCCTCTTTCTCTCTCTCTCTGTCACTCTCAAATAAATAAATGAAAATGAACAACAAAAAAAAAATTTTAAATCCCTTTAAAAATGATGTGATGCCGGGTGTGGTGGCGCACGCCTTTAATCCCAGCACTTGGGAGGCAGAGGTAGGAGGATCGCTGTGAGTTCGAGGCCACCCTGAGACTCCATAGTGAATTCCAGGTCAGCCTGGGCTAGAGTGAAACCCTACCTTGAAAAACCAAAAAAAAAAAAAAAAAAGATGTGAGACGTCAGCCTGGTCTAAAGTGAAATCCTACCTCAAGAAAAAAAGAAAAGTGCAAGATAAAGGGCTGGAGAGATGGCTCAGCAGTTAAGGTGCTTGCCTGCAAAGCCTAACAACCTGGGTTTGATTTCCTAGTACCCACATAAAGCCACATGAGCAAAGTGGCCCATGAACTTAAGAGTCTGTGAAAGAGACCAAAAAAAAAAAAAAAACCTAAGCTAATATAAGGTAAGCTATATTTTTCCTTTTGTTTACCTGCATTTTTACAATGTGCATATATCACATATATTTTGCATTTCAAAAAGATTTTATTTATTTATTTTAGAGAGAAAGAAGCAGATAACATAAGCACACCAGGACTTCTAGCCACTGCAAACAAACACCAGATGTACGTGCTACTTTGTGAATCTGGCTTACAGGGAATTTAATCTGGGTTCTTAGGCTTTCCAGGCAAGTGTCTTAACCACTAAGCCATCTCTCCAGCCCTATTTTGCATTTTGTAAAAAAAAAAAAAAAAAGATGTGAAAATGCTTGTTAGCCTCCCTTTGTCCATCAGCTGTGTGAGGATGCAGCAAGAATATGTCATATATGAGGAGTGGACCTCCACAGACACTGCGTCTGCCAGTTTCTTGATCTTGGACTTTCTAGCCTTCAGGAGTGTGAAATAATTCTGATGTTTACAAATTATTCATCTAAAACATTTTGTTATCACAGGTGAACAGATTAAGACACCATGTTAGATATTTTCAGGTTCTAGGGAATGGGCTGTAGACAACCTTGGAAGATCATTATTGAGTCTATTACACCATGTAAATAAATTACCTATCCAATAAAATAAGCTGAAATCATCACATCTTTCCTTCATAGTTCTGGATTTTGAGTCACATGAGAAAGGTCTTCCCCACTCTAAATATCTATTCATACTTTCTCCTAAAACTTTGAATGATACTGTCATTAATAATAATAATGGTAGTTTTATTGGGGTATGATTTACATATAATGAACTGCTCAGATTTTAAGTGAAAAGTCCAATTTTTAAAAACATTTTTTATTGACAGCTTCCATCATTATGTACAATCAACCATCATGAACCATGTAATTCACATCCTTATCAACAAAAAGTACATTTCAATCATCCTAATAGCCCTTAAACATCAGTCTTATCCCAAAGATGCCATTGTTCTGACTTCTATCAGTATCGGGGTTTTTTGTTTGTTTGTTTGGTTGGTTGGTTGGTTGGTTGGTTTTTCGAGATAGGGTCTCACTCTAGTCCAGGCTGACCTGGAATTCACGATGTAGTCTCAGGGTAGCCTCAGATCCTCCTACCTAGGCCTCCCGAATGCAGGGATTAAAGGCGTGCACCAACACACCCAGATCTATCTGTTTTATATGGTTTTACCTGCTCTTGAAAAGTACAAGAATCATGCAGGATGTGTTGGTTTAATGTAAAATGTCCCGTGTAGCAATCAGCTTCAGGTTGCTGGGATAAACTTGCAGACCAGGCACAGTTATGGAGGAAGTGATTTATTGAAGTTTACAGATCCAGGGACAGTTGAAGCTGGCCCCCTTTCACAGGGCCACACAGAGAAAAGCAACCACCAGCAGCAAGCACACTTGAGGCAGAACTCAAACACTCTATATCCTTAGATTGGAATTCAGATAGGTCCCTAGTAACAAACACCATAGTGCTGGACCCCCAATATCCGCCCAGTGACACCACCTCCAGCCAAGTAGCTAGAGATATAAATTACAAGCTTTAATAAACTCCTGCATATATTGAGGGACATCCCTTCAAACTACCACATCCCCACAGCTACATGTGTTTGTGATTAGATGTCATACTTTGTCCCCAGCTGGTCCCCTTTAAGAGGTTGAACCTTGCTCAAGGAGGAGAAATGTTTCCAGGAGGGGGTGCAGACCTAGGGGTTGATTCATCCAAACCACTGCGTCTTCAGAGCCTGCTTGCTCAGACTGCTCTCTCTTTCTCTGTCTGTGGTAGCAATATAATGAAGTAAGCCAGCTTCCTCTACCATATGAAGCTTCCTGTTAAAACTGTAAGTCTGAAATTAATTCTTCTCCCCCACCCCCCTGCTTTTGGTTGGGTGTTCTTTCCCAGCAGTGAAAACATAGCTGCTACAAAGGATGTGGTCTTCTGGGGGATTCAGGCTTTATTCACTCAGCATAATGATTTTGGGATTTGTCCCAATTGTCATTTGTATCAGGAGTTCATTCCTCTTTATTTCTAATTAGTCCCCTTGCATGTGGTTGTACCATAATTAGTTTAGCCATTCTTCTGCTGGTAGAAATTTGCAATTTCTGTTTTTTAATGATTATCAATAAAATATGGGTGATTTTTTTAAAATATTTACATATTTGGAACATTTACAATTTATCTTGGTATAAGTAATGAGGTGGAATATGACTTTATTTTTGCCAAATCACAAATCAATTATCTCAATGCTATTTATTGCATAATCCATCTTTTAATTAGTAAATCAAAATATCATTGTAAATATACCAAATTATTCCTGGATCTAATTTTTTTTGGAACATTCTGCTGTGTTCCCTTGATCTAGTTTTCAGTGTTTTCATTCCTATAGCCTCACAATGTCTTTCAAGAGTGCTGACACTGATTGTTGCTTATTACTCATTAGTCATCTCAGATCTTTCCTGATTATTTCTAGATGCTTATTTTTCTAAAGGGGTATAATTTACATGGGTAATGTCAATTAAAAATTATTTGAAGCGGGCTGGAGAGATGGCTTAGCGGTTAAGCGCTTGCCTGTGAAGCCTAAGGACCCCGGTTCGAGGCTCGGTTCTCCAGGTCCCACGTTAGCCAGATGCACAAGGGGGCGCACGTGTCTAGAGTTCGTTTGCAGAGGCTGGAAGCCCTGGCGCGCCCATTCTCTCTCTCTCCCTCTATCTGTCTTTCTCTCTGTGTCTGTCGCTCTCAAATAAATTAATTAATTAATTTAAAAAAATTATTTGAAGCCAGGCGTGGTGATGCACGCCTTTAATCCCAGCACTCAGTAGGTAGAGGTAGAGGATTGCCATGAGTTCAAGGCCACCCTGAGACTCCATACTGAATTCCAGGTCAGCCTGAGCTAGAGTGAGACCTACCTCAAAAAAAAAAAAAAAAAAAAGCCAGGTGTGGTGGCGCATGCCTTTAATCCCAGCACTCGGGAGGCAGAGGTAGGAGGATCACCGAGAGTTCAAGGCCACCCTGAGACTCCATGGTGAATTCCAGGTCAGCCTGAGCCAGAGTGAGACCCTACCTCGAAAAAGAAAAAAAAAAAAAAAGAAAAGAAAAGAAGAAACCAGGCTTGGTGGTGCATGCCTTTAATCCCAGCACTCAGGAAGCAGAGGTAAAAGAATCATCATGAGTTCAAGGCCATCCTGAAATTACAGAGTGAATTCCGGGATAACCTGAGCTAGAGTGAGACCTACCTTGAAAAAAAAATTATTTGTATGCTGGGAAGACTGCTGAGTGGTTAAATGTGCTTGCTTGCAAAGCCTGACAACCTAGGTTTGATTCCCCAGTGCCCATGTAAAGCCAATTGCATAAAGTGGTGCATGTGTCTGGAGTTTATTGGCAAGAGGCCCTGGTGAGCCCATTCTTTTTCTTTTTGTTGTTTTTTCGAGGTAGGGTTTTGCTCTTATCCGGGCTGACCTGGAATTCACTATGTAGTCTCAAGGTGGCCTCAAAGGCAATCCTCCTACCTCTGCTTCCCAAGTGTTGGGATTAAAGGCGTGTGTCACCATGTGGGCCCATTCTTTCTATATTTTTGTCTCTCCTTTTCTTTCTCAAATAAATAAATAAATTATTTATGTCGCTTGAAGTATATAAATTTATTCAAGGAGTATTAACATTTTTATAAATATTGAGTCTTGTCATCCAGGAACTATGTACAGTTCTCTGTTTATTAAAAAAAATTACATCCAGGGTGGAAAGATGGCTTAGCAGTTAAAACACTTGCCTGCAAAGCCTAAGGACCCATGTTTGACTCCCCAGATCCCACGTTAGCCAGTTGCACAAGGGTGAGGCAAGCACAGGTCACACATGTCCAGTAGGTGGCACACATGTCTGGAGTTCAATTCCAATAGCTGAGGCCCTGGCATGCCAATTCTCTATCTCTGTCTCTCTGTCTTTCTGTCTCTCTGTCTTTCTGTGTGTGTGTGGGTGTGTGTGTCCAAAATAGAAAATTACATCCTCTAGGGGAGCTCCTTAACTATACAACGAGGCTTCTGAAGAGTACAATAAGGTTTTGGAGGAAGTGAGATAGTTCAAGTTTGGCTCAAGGGAAGGGAAATGTACAGCAATATGAAATATAGGAGAGAACAGATTCAAGGAATTTATACAATGGGTGGCTACTATGTTAGTCATGTATTTGCGGGTAACAACCACAAATTTAGTGGCTTAAAACAACAACCTTAATTTATCTCATAGTTTCTATGGGTCAGGAATCAAAGTCCAACTTAGCTCAAGTTTGTGCTTCAGCACCCCTCACAAAGCTGTGATCAAGGGTGTCTGCCAAGGCTAAGGTTTCATAAGATGGCTTGATAGAAAAAGGGCCCACTTCCAAGCTCACCTGGTGATTGGCAGATTTCCAAAACCTCAAAGACTGTTAGGCTGAGAGCCTCCTTAATTCCTGACTAGCTGCTAGTCTTTAGCTCCCTAAGACATGGACCTCTCTAATGTGGAAAATTGCTTCATGAAAGCCAACCAAGAGGCTAGAAGTGTAAATCATAGATAAAGCAGTTGTCTAGCATGTGCAGACATCTGGATCGGATACCCCATAGATTCACACACAAAAAAAATCCACAAGGAAAAGAATCATTGACCAGCAAGATAGACATCTCAGTCTTATGTGGCCTAATCACCAAGCAAATCCCATGATCTTTGTCATCATATAAGAAAATAAGAGAGCCAAGCATGGTGGTGCACGCCTTTAATCCCAGAACTCAGGAGGGTGAGGTAGGAGGATTGCTTTGAGTTCAAGGGCAGCCTGAGACTACATAGTGCACAAGATGGCACGTGCTCCTGGAAAAAAAAATAGAAAAGAAAGAAAGAAAATAAGATGAGGAGACCATACAAGAGTGTGAATACTAAAAGTAAGAATATTTTTTTGTTTGTTTGTTTGTTTTCTTTAGATGTAGGGGCTTACTCTAGCCCAGGCTAACCTGGAACTCACTTTGTAGTCCCAAGCTGGCTTCAAACTCACAGTGTTCCCCTTACCTCTGCCTCCTAAGTGCTGGGATTAAAGGTATGTGCCACCAAATCCAACTAAAAGTAAAAATCATTGAGGGTCATCCTAGCAGCTAATTGCCACAGTTACTAAGAAGTATAAATTATGGTAGATTTATAATTGTTAGCTAACTCAAAATTTGCCAAAAGATTGTCCTTAAATATCCTCTGACACATGGAAATGATAAGTCTTCTGCTGTAAACTGTAATTCTTTTCTTTCTTTCTTTCATTCTTTCCTTCTTCCTTCCTTCCTTCTTTCCCTCCTTCCTTCCTTACTTTTTTTTTTTAAGTATCAGTCTTTATCTTTTGGGGAGGCTAAAAATATGTTAGTTAATTTATTTATTTGCATGAATGCATGAGACATAATGAATATGGGCTTAGCAAGGTCTCTTGCTGATATGAACAAACTCTAAATACATGTGCTACTTTGTGCATCTGGCTTTACATGGGCACTGGGGAACTGACCCCAGGCCCTCAGATTTTGAAAGCAAGTGCCTATAGCTGCTAAGCAATCTCCATAGCCCTTTTCAGCTTTTAAAAAAAAATCAATATTTTTATTTATTTATTTGCAAGCAGGGAGAGAGAGAGAGAGAGAGAGAATAGGCATGCCAGGGCCTCTAGCCACTGCAAGCAAACTCTAGACACATGCACCATCTTGTGCATCTGGCTTTACCTGGGTACTGGAGAATTGAACTCAGGTCATTAGGTTTTACAGGCAAGTGCCTTAACCACTGAGCCATATCTCCAGCCTCTTTTTGGCTTTTGTTTGTTTGTTTGTTTGGTTGGTTGGTTTCAAGGTAGGGTCTCACTCTAGCCCAAGCTGACCTGGGACCCACTCTGTAGTCCCAGTCTGTCCTCAAACTCACAGTGATCCTCCTAACTCTACTTCCTGTGTGCTGGGATTAAAGGTGTGCACCACCATGCATGGACCTGTTTTTGGCATTTTTAAGGCAGGGTCTCACTCTAGCCCAGACTGGCCTAGAACTCACTTTGTAGTTCACGCTGGCCTCGAACTCATGGTGATCTTACTACCTCCGCCTTCGGAGTTCTGGGATTAATGATGTGTGCCACCACACCTAGCTTCAGTGTTTATCTTTATTTTTATTTTATTTTTATTTTTCATCATCTTAGAAATAGTTCCAAGCCAGGCGTGGTGGCACACGTCTTTAATCCCAGCACTTGGGAGGCAGTGGTAGGAGGATCACCATGAGTTCGAGGCCACCCTGAGACTACATAGTGAATTCCAGGAGAGCCTGAGCTAGAGTGAGACCCTATCTCAAAAAAAAAAGTAAAGAAAAGAAAAGAAATAGTTCCAGTGAAGTATATGTGCAGCTGGTTCCTTCTTGCTGGTGGGTATATAATATTCCAATGTATACAGGCATGCTATTATTTTTAACCCATTTTTGTAAATGTATATATAGATCACATCCAAACTTTACTTTATGATGACATATTTTCAATGTGTGTGGACATATCTGTAAAAGTAAGACAGCTGGGTTATAGTGCATGTATAATTTAACTTTTTATAAATATTACCGAATAAACCCCAAACAGGTAAAACTAGTTAAAACTCTAAATATGAGTGTGCTTATCTACCCAAATACTTTTCTATTATATATATATTTGCAGGGAGATAATGAGAATGGGTGAATCTAATTTTATGTGGATACTGGGGAAACAACCCCAGCCCATCAGGCCTTGCAAACAAGTGCATTCAACCACTAAGTCATCTCTTCAGCCTCCAAAGTAAGGTCTCACACCATACTAGGCTGGCCTCAGATTCACTCTGTAGTCCCTGACTAGCCTTGAACTCAGAGCATTCCTCCTACCTCTGTCTCCCAAGTGTTTGGATGAAAGGTGTGTGCCACCACGCCTGGCTCCCAAATACTTTTCAATTGTCAAACTTTTATTTAACCTTTTGGATGTTTAGTTTTTGTATGTTTTTCTTTCTTTTTTTTTTTAGTTGGTATTTTCAAATCCAATTTATTTTTGTTGATTCTGGTCACCATTCCTACACCCAACGCTCCTTTCCCCCAACTGTCCTCTTCTCCCTACATAATTCTCTTTCTTTTTCCTTTTTTTTAACTTTTTTTTTCATTTTTAACATTTTATTGACAACTTCCATAAATATAGATAATATATCATGATTATAATCCCTTCCCACCACTCCCTTTTCCCAGTCCCAAATTCCCCCTCCACTATTTCTTTCCAAATACTCTCTTCTATCTTGATGTCATAGTTCTTTCCTTCTATTATGCAAGCTTGCACAGATAGTTTCAACTGTGAAGTTATGAATATCATGGCCACCTGATGTCTGGAAGTGAGTATTGTAAGCATTCTTTCCCTTCTTTTGGCTCTTACAATCTTTCTGCCATCTCTTCTACAATGGTCCCTGAGCCTTGGAGAGTGTGATAAAGATGTCTCAGTGAGGAACATTCTTCACTGGCACTTCTCAGTACTTTGAGTTTTTAGTCTCCATAGTGGTCACCACCATCTGAAAAGAGAAACTTCTCTAACCAAAAATTAGAATAGCATTTGTGTGTGTGTGTGTATGTGTGTGTGTGTGTTTAGAGGACAGTTGTGTGGGCATAATGTATCCATTTAGCCAAATAATAGTAATAGTTTTCCCCCTAGACTTATGAGTTCCTCAGACATAGCCTTTAGACTAGGTTTTCAGTCCCAGGCATGAATTTTATTGCATGAAGCAAGCCTCCAATTTTATCAGAGAGCAGTTGGTTTTCCCCATAACAGACATGCCACCATTGCACCAGTTTGTACATTTGGCCTGGCTGGCCTGCTGTAAAGCTTCCAAGGTTCACTGCTGGTTAACACCATTGATGACTATTCTGCTTCCAAAGGCTACATGCTGCATAGCATCCTGACAGCTACTGAACAGGGAGGAGTTCCAGTTTGGCTCTAAGCTTTATTTCTCAGTGACCTTCAGCCAAAGCATGTGAAGGCTTCAGCAATAGGGTCTTATCATCTAGTGCTGGTAGACAACCAAAATCCTTGGCAATAGTCTATAATGGGGCCTCTCTGACCAACAACTCACTGGAAGGCATCACACCCTTGGCACTGAAATTTTTCTAAAAACAATCTATGGCTTCTTGGCACACCATTATCTACCTTCACAGGTTTGGACTCCCTTTTTTCGAGGTAGGGTCTCACTCTAGCTCAGGTTGACCTAGAATTCACTATGTAGTCTCAGGGTAGCCTTGAACTCATGGCAATCCTCCTACCTCTGCCTCCCAAGTGGTGGGATTAAAGACGTGTGGCACCAGGCCTGGCTGGACTCCCTCTTTTTTAAACAATATATATATTTCACTAGCAGAGAAGTAGGTTTCCATATGGCTTATTCATATGTCTTAAATCATGACTAACTATCTCACCTCCCACCCTTTCCTCCCCTCCATCCCTTCCCCTTTCTTTTTCTTTTTAATTCTTTCTTTCCTTTCATTTTCTTTTTCATTTCTTTCTTTTCTATTCTTAAAAAAACATATTGTTCATTTATTTATATGTAAAGAGAGATAGAGAGAGAGAATAGGTGAGCTAAGCCCTCTTGCAACTGAAAACTTATACACCTCTTTGCACATCTGGCTTTACATGGACACTGGGGAATTGAACTCAGGCTGGCAAGCTTTATAAGCAGGTGCCTTTAACCACTGAGCCATCTCCTCAGCTCTTTATTTTTGCTATTTGAGGCATGGTCTCATGTAGCCCAGGGTAACCTTGATATATACCCAAGTAGTTAAATTTGCATTGCCAGAAAAAAGTACCCAAACAAAATCAGCTCATGGAAAAAAAGGATTTATTTTGGTTTACACTCTTCAGGGAAAGTTTCAGCATGGGAAGGAAAGGATTATAGACCATAGGCTGGGCACCACTTCTTGCCACAGCTACTGGCAAGAAGCATTAAGAGTGAACTGAAAGCCAGGTGTGGTGGTGCACACCTTTAATCGCAGCACTCAGAAGGCAGAGGTAGGAGGATCACCATGAGTTCAAGGCCAGCCTGAGACTACATAGTGAATTCCAGGTCAGTCTGGGCTAGAGCGAAGTCCTAACTTGAAAAAAGAAAAAAAGTGAACTGAAGCCAGGCATGGTAGTGCACACCTTTAATACCAGCACTTGAGAAGCAGAAGTAGACTACTGCCATGAGTTCAAGGCCCCACTGAGACTACATGATGAGTTCAAGGTCAGTCTGGCCTAGAGTGAAACCTGACCTCAAAAAACCAAAAAAATAAAAGAGTGAACTGAGCTCTAACAATGAGGAAGCTGGGCTATGATACCCTAAAGTCTACACCCAGCAACACACTTCCTCCAGCAAGACTCCACCTCCCAAATTGTCACCAGCTTAGGATCAAGTATTCAAAACATGTGAGTCTATGGGGACATTTGATTCAAATCCCCACATTCGATCCGGGTGTGGTAGTGCATGCCTTTAATCTCAGCACTCAGGAGGCAGAGGTAGCAAGATGGTTGTGAGTTTGAGGCCACTCTGAGACTACATAGTGAATTCCAGATCAGCCTGGGCCTAAGTGAGACCCTACCTTGAGGAAAAAAAAAGAATTCCCACATTCCAACCCTGACCCCTATAGATGAACAATCATCTCATGATGCAAAATGCATTAAGTCCAACTTTAAAAGTCCCCATAGGGGGCTGGAGAGATGGTTTAGTGGTTAAGCGCTTGCCTGTGAAGCCTAAGGACCCCGGTTCGAGGCTTGGTTCCCCAGGTCCCACATTAGCCAGATGCACAAGGGGGCGCACGCGTCTGGAGTTCGTTTGCAGAGGCTGGAAGCCCTGGCGCGCCCATTCTCTCTCTTTCCCTCTATCTGTCTTTCTCTCTGTGTCTGTCGCTCTCAAATAAAAAATAAATAAATAATTTTTTAAAAAAAGTTCCCATAGGTTCGTATCAATCTATTTCAACATCTAAAGTCTTATCTGAGACTCAAAACAGTCTTTTAACTGTGAGCCCTGTATAATCAGACAACAAACTAAATACTTTCAACATATAATGGCAATGAAAAAACATTACCACTGCAAAAGTAAAGCATAGTGAGGAAATACTGGACCAATACAAGATTTAAAACAAGCAGAGTCAACATCAAATTCTGTAGCTCTATGTCTGACATCTGGGACCTTCAATGAGATTTCTTGAGTTTAAATTCCACTCCTCCAGTATTTGATGCTTGCTTTCTGGGCAAATTCACCCAAACAAGAATGAGAAGCTTTCCTTGGTGGCCATTCCATATACCTGACATCTCCAAAATCCTAGGGCATCAACTGTACCTCAGAGTTCAATGCACTGGACCCTCATTGCTTCTATTCAGGAACTATGACCCTGCTCCACATTACCTAGGAACCATCTTCAAATACTTGTGTTTCAAATCCAGTGAATCTCTCTTTTCTGCATTTGTCATACTTCTAAAACCAGTACCAGGTAGGCAACCAATTTGTTCATCCAGAAAAGAATAAAGCTGTCTTTTTTTGTTGTTGTTGTTTTGTTTTTCAAGGTAGGGTCTCACTCTAGCCCAGGCTGACCTGGAATTCACTATGTAGTCTTAGGGTGGCCTTGAACTCATGGCGATCCTCCTACCTCTGCCTCCCAAGTGCTGGGATTAAAAGCGTGTGCCACCACACCCGGCTAAAGCTGTCTTTAAAGAACAGGAAAATTTCCATATTCTTTCTTCAGGCCTCCTTGTTTAAAAAGAGTTAATATTCCCCCTACTGCCCCAATGCAAAACAGTTGGCCTAATCTCAATGGTGGTAATATCTGAAACAATTTCAGCTAAACAGGGCTACAGTCTCTGCAAAAACTTTCATGTCTTTTTTAACTTTTTGTTTTATTTCATTTGCTTGAGAGAGAGAGAGAGAAAGAGGCAAAGAGAGAGAGAGAATGAGCATGTCAGGGCCTTCTGCAAACTCCAGATGCATGTGCCACTTTTGTATCTAGCTTATGTGGGTCCTGGGGAATCGAACCTGGGTCCTTTTGCTTTTCAGGCAAGCACCTTAACTGCTAAGCCATCTCTCCAGCCCTCATTTCTTTTTTTTTTTTTTCACCCTTCTGCTGCTTTCCATGACAAACACACCAGTCCGTTACCAATTCAACTTTGTTTAAGTTCTCAGGACACAAGCAGAGAAACCAGCTTCTCACATCAACTGCTTCTGTCCCAGCTCTGACAAACTTCTCTTTCCCTTCATAAGCCAAGGTTCCACAGTTCACAGTTCTTTCTATAGTTAGATTTCCCTAACTTTCTCCAAAGTGGTCCATAATGCTCTGCTTATAGCACTGTAAGGTGCTTGTTTGTTTGTTTGTTTGTTTGTTTGTTTGTTTGTTTGTTTGTTTTGAAGTAAGGTCTCACTCTAGTTCAGGCTGACCTGGAATTCACTCTGCATTCTCAGGGTGGCCTTGAACTCACAGCAATCCTCCTATGTCAGGTGTTTCTTAATCCAAGGTTTCAAATCCTTTCATAATCCTGTCACAAATCAGTTTCAAAAGATCAAAGACCACACAATCAGGTTTCTAGCAACAGCAATCCCACTCCCTGGTATCAATTTTCTGTTGTAGTTACTTTTACATTGCTGACTCAAAACACCTGACCAGAAGCAACTGATGGAAGGAAGGGGTTTATTTTGAGTTATAGTCTTTCAGCATGGCAGGAAATGGATGGCAGAGTAGAAACTGAACATCACATCTTGCTACAGCAGCTTGCAGAAAGCAGCATTAGTGAGCTGAACTTTGGCAAAGGGGAGCTGGCTATAATACCTTAAAGCTCATTTACAGCAGCACACCTCCTCATACAAGGCTCTACCTCCTAAATTTCTACCTGATGAGGACCAAGTATTCAAAACACATGAGTTTAAGGGGGATAGCTGGTTCAAACCACCACACCAAGGATGAGCTTAAATTCCTGATCATTTTGCTTCCACTTCCCAAGTGCTAATATTATAAGAATATATCACCACACTCAGTTTTGTTTATTTTTCTGAGGCAAGATCTCACCATTTTAGCCCAAGCTGGCCTGGAATTCACGATGTGGTCCAATGTATCTTTGAACTTTTGATCCTTCTGTGTCTACCTCCTCAATGCTGAGATTATGAACATAAGCCACCACGCCCAGGTCAATTTTAATTTCTAAGAGAATTATGATCTCTGGCAGAAGAGACTCCAGCCTCATAAAGTCAGGTAAATAGTAGCTATATAAGTATCTACAGCACTGCAAGGTTTACAAGTCTGCTTTGGAGTTATAACTTAATATGAATTTCTTAACAAACCTGTAAGGTAGCCAGGAAGTGAAACTAAGGTTCCAAAAGCATTGCTATGGGCTGGAGAGATGGTCATCAGTTAAAAGCATTCACTTATAAATCTTCCTTGATTCCACAGTACCCACATAAAGCCAAATCACAAAGTGGTGCATACATCTAGAGTTCATTTGCAGTGGCAAAAGAATACATGGTCACCCAAGATTCACAAAACCAATGTGTGGCAGAGCTGAGATGAGAGCCTTCATCTTAAAGTTTGTACATAGCTTATTACACCAGAGTGTCTTCCTCAAATGTCAGAGAAATAGTGATATTTTTTCCCCTACAATTAGGTCTTCCACCATCTTCCTCCCTTTCTGGGTTTGTTCATTCGTTCTTTCTTTTTTTCTGTCTGTCTGTCTGTCTGTCTGTCTTTCCGTGTTTCTGTCTTTCTTTCCTTCTTTCAGTACATGGATACACCAGACCCTCTCACCACTGCAAACAAATTCCAGATGCATGCATCACTGTGCATCTGGCTCCACGTGGATATTGGGGAATCGAACACAGGCTATGAGACTTTGCAAGCAAGCAACTCTGTCGAGCCATCTCTCCAGCCACCTTTCTGGGTTCTTTTTTTAAAATGTTTTATTTTATTCATTCATTTATTTATTTATTTATTAGAGAGAGAATGAGCATGCCAGAGCATCTAGCCACTGCAAACAAACTCCAGACACATGTGCCACGATGTGCATCTGGCTTACATGGTGTTGCAGTCAGGTCCACATTGCTGGTAGAAATCACCCAACCAACAGCAGCTTGTGGGGGAAAAAAAAAGAGGTTTGTTTTGGCTTACAGGCTTGAGGGGAAAGCTCCATGATGGCAGGGAAAACGATGGCATGAGCAGAGGGTGGACATCACCTCCTGGCCAACATAAGGTAGACAACAGGAACAGGAGAGTATGCCAAACACTGGCATGGGGAAACTGGCTACAATACCCATAAGCCTGCCCCCAACAATATACCACCTACAAGAGGCTTTAATTTCCAATTGCCATCATCTGGGGAACCTAGCATTCAGAACACCTAAGTTTATAGGGGATACCTGAATCAAACCACCACACATGGGTTCTGGAAAATCTAACCTGGGTCCTTAGGCTTCTCAGGCAAGCTCCTTAACCACTACATCTCTCCAGCTCCCTTTCTGAGTTTTCATCCCAGACCAATCTCACTCTATCTTCCATAATTCCTATAGGAAATCATAACGAATCTCAGCATAACACACTGTCTGGCACACAGTAAGTTTTCACCAAATGTAAATTATTAGCGGTTATTTTCCTTTAAAATATTCTGTCCCAATCACTTTGAGTTCTACTCCTTCCCCTTAAGCTCCATGATGCCACATCACAAGGTGCAAGCTGCTTTCAAATGACATAAGACAGGCAAACATTGCCCACCTTCTAGCGCTTCCAACAAAGTAAATGCATTTGCTTTTCAGTAGTGTGGCTACAGAGTTTCTTTCCAAATTAAAAAAAAAAAAGTAAGTCCTTCCTGCTATAATATTATCTAGTGCCAAAATATTGGTTTCTAAATGTCATTGTCTGCCAGGACTCTTGGCTGATTCCAATGCTGAAATAGTGAAAATCTAAGAGGACTGAAGCATCTTCTGGTGTTGGCAAATAAGGAACTACTTACTGAAAGATGGAATCACAAAGGCTAAAAGAATATAGAAGCCAGTTTGGGGACTAGAGAGATGGTTCATCCGTTAAGACACTTGACTGCAAGGCCTAACAACCTGATTCCCCAATATCCATGTAAAGCCAGATACACAAAGTAGCAAATGCCTCTGGAGTATTTCCCCCCAGTGGCTGGAGGCCCTGGCACATCTATTATCTATGTGTCTCTTCTCTCTAGCTCGCTCTCACTCTCTCTTTCTCTCTGCTTGAAATTTAATAAATAAATAAAAATATAAAGGCGAAGACAGTTTGGAGAGGCAATGTTTATATTTGAGTGTCAACTTAAGTAAACTGAGGGATGCCTAAAGAATTGAAAAAATACCTACTTCTGGATGTGTATTTCCAGAGAAAATAGCCATTTAGTTCAGCAAATTGAATGGGTAAGACCCACTCTGCATATGACTGAAAATATCCCATAAGGTCAGAACCAAAATGGGGTGAGGACTAAAAGGGGAATACTCCATGTCTTCCAAGTTCTTCCTTCTAAAATAGGTGTTTCTGGGCTGGAGAGATGGCTTAGTGGTTAAGTGCTTGCCTGTGAAGCCTATGGACCCCGGTTCGAGGCTCGGTTCCCCAGGTCCCACGTTAGCCAGATGCACAAGGGGGCGCACGCGTCTGGAGTTCGTTTGCAGAGGCTGGAAGCCCTGGCGCGCCCATTCTCTCTCTCTCCCTCTATCTGTCTTTCTCTCTGTGTCTGTCACTCTCAAATAAATTAATTAATTAATTAATTTTTTAAAAAAGGTGTGCACCACCACGCCTGGCTCCAAGTAAAATAGGTGTTTCTGTTCCTGCTGCCCTTAGGCATCAGACTGTAGGTTCTCTGTTTAGACTCTAAGCATTTGAACATTTGGGGCTTATACCAGCAGCCCATGGGTGGCCTCCAGGGACTTTGGCTTTGGGCCAAGAAAGAAGGGTTTCATTATGCATCTTGCTTGTTTCGGGTTTCAGCTTTCTACCTTGAACATGGACATTCAGTCTCTATGGTCATGTGAGCCAATCTAATTAAAATTTCCATCCCACTCCTCTATATATGTTTTATTGATTCTGCTTCTCTGGAGCATAATGACCAATACAGAAGGTTTTCTATTCATCAAATACGGAACATTTGAATGTTAATATAAATAATGTTACTAATATGGTATCGATAACTATAAGTGCATGAGTATATAAATGAATAGGTGCAGGAGAAAGGAAAGTTCTCTTTTATGTTAGAAAACCAGTGAATGCATGCTAAAAGAATGACATTTAAAAATCACCATTTGACAACCACAGCCATAATAATTGTTTCAGGTGAAAATTATCACTGAATGTAAAAACTGGTGGGTTCAAGTTTGAGTAATGACATAACTACATAAGTGTGATGTATCATTCCAAAATATACTAATTACAGTAAATTTACTATGTAGAAACCTGGAAGATACTACATTAACCAAGTGATCAAAGTTAGTGCCACTACTAATGGGACAAATAGACATTGTATGCCTCTTGATATAATGTACTAAAAAGGACACACTATCACTTCTGGGATATTCCTACCAAAATGCATAACCCAAATCTATCATGAAAATCGCCAGAAAAATTCAGATTGAGGAACACTCTGAAAATAACTAACCTGTACTCTTCAAAAATGTCAGTGTCATGTGCTCCTCCAGACACAAAATGGCCTGGATATCCATGACCTCACAGTACCTGACACTACCTACACAAGACCACCATAATAGGGGGAAAAATCATGACATCAAAATAAAAGAGACTGATTGAGAGGGGATAGGATGAAGAGCAGTATTTCAAAGGGGAAAGTGGGGGGAGGGAGAGCATTACCATTGTTTATAATCATGGAACTTGTTAATAAAAAGTAATAATTTTAAAAAAATGTCAGTGTCAGCCAGGTGTGGTGGTGCATGTCTTTAATCCCAGCACTTGGGAGGCAGAGATAGGAAGATCACTGTGAGTTCAAGGCCACCCTGAGACTACATAGTGAATTCCAGGTCAGCCTGGGCTAGAACAAGACTCTACCTCAAAAAAAGTCATTTTCAGGCTGGAGAGATTGCTTAGTGGTTAGGGTGCTTGCCTGTAAAGCCTAAGAACCCAGGTTCAATTCCCCAGTACGCAAGTAAGACAGATGCACAAGGTGGGGTGTGTGTCTTGAGTTTGTTTGCAGTCGCTGAAGGCCCTGGTGAACCCATTCTCTCTCTCTCAAAAAAGGTACTGTCATGAAGTACAAAAATAGACTGAGGTGGGCTGGAGAGATGGCTTAGAGGTTAAGCTCTTGCCTGTGAAGTCGAAGGACCCTGGTTCAAGGATCGATTCCTCAGGACCCACGTTAGCCAGATGCACAAAGGAGTGCACACATCTGGAGTTCACACTTCCAGAGTTCATTTGCAGTGACTGAAAGCCCTGGTGTGCCCATTCTCTCTCTCTCTCTCTCTCTCTCTCTCTCTCTCTCTCTCCCCCTCTTTCTCTCTGTTGCTCTCAAATAAATAAATAAAAATAAACAAAAATTTTATTCTCACTTAAAAAACAAAGACTGAGGAATTCTTACATATTCAAAGAGATTAAAGAGACATATCAACCAAATACATGTTATTCAGTGACTCCTTTGCTATAAGGAATATTGTTAAAGAATTTAATAAGAGCCAGGTGGTAGCACATGCCTTTAATCCCAGCACTCTGCCCAGGAGGCAGAGGTAGGAATATCACTGTGAGTTCAAATCCAGCCTGGGACTACAGAGTCATTTCCAGGTCAACCTAGACTACAATGAGTCCCTACCTCAGAAAACCAAAAATAAAAGAAGAATTTTGAGCCAGGCATGGTGGTGCACACTTTTAATCCCATTACTCAGGAGGCAGAGGTAGGAGAATCGCCGTGAGTTCAAGGTCACCCTGAGACTAAACATGGTGAATTACAGATCAGCCTGGGCTAGAGGGAGACCCTACCTGGAAAACCCAAAAAATACAAAAAAAAAAAAAAAAATCCAGAAGTTTGGAATAAGGTCTTTAGATTACATATATCATAATGTTGTGTCATTGTGATTTTTCCTTTTAAAAAAACAAACAAACAATTTTTTAAAATATTTTTGTTCATTTTTTATTTATTTATTTGAGAGTGACAGACACAGAGAGAAAGGCAGATAGAAGGAGAGAGAGAGAATGGGCGCGCCAGGGCTTCCAGCCACTGTAAACGAACTCTAGATGTGTGCGCCCCCTTGTGCATCTGGCTAACCTGGGATCTGGGGAACCGAGCCTTGAACTGGGGTCCTTAGGCTTCACAGGCAAGTGTTTAACCGCTAAGCCATCTCTCCAGCCCTCCTTTTTTTTTTTTTTTAATTTTTTATTTTTCAAGGCAGGGTCTCACTCTAGCCCAGGCAGACCTGGAACTCATTCTGTATTCTCAGGGTGGCCTCGAACTCACAGTGATCCTCCTACCTCTGCCTCCCTAGTGCAGGGATTAAAGGCATGCACCACCATGCCCGGCCTGATTTTCCAGATTTTTGATAATTGCTCTATGTTCATGTTTCTTATATTTAGGAAAAATTGCAGTGTTTAGGAATAAAAAGGCATCATGTCTGCAACTATCAATTCAGTCAGAAGAAACATAACAGGACAAATAAATATGGTAAAATGCTTGGGAGAAGAGTATATAATAATAATTATTTCTACTAAGTTTTTAAAGACTTATTTTTATTTATTTATTTATTACAGAGAGAGAGAGAGAGAGAGAGAGAGAATGGTGGGCCAGGGCCTCTAGCCACTGCAACCAAATTCCAGATGCATGTACCCCCTTCTGCACCTGGCTTATGTGAGACCTGGAGAATTGAACCTGTGTCCTTAGGCTTTGCAGGCAAACGCCTTAACCACTAAGCAATCTCTCCAGTCCATCTTTCTATTAATTTTGAAACTTTTTTTTTTTTTTTTTTTTTTTTTTTTTTGGTTTTTCAAGGTAGAGTGTTGCTCCAGCCCAAGCTGACCTGAAAATTCACCATGTAGTCTCAGGGTGACCTCAAACTCACAGTGATCCTCATACTTCTGCCTCCTGAGTGCTGGGATTAAAGGTGTGCACCACCATACCCAGCAATTTTGAAACTTTTATATGTCTGAAATTGCCAAAGTGAAAATAAATTGAGGGGCTGGAGAGATTTCTTAGTGGTTAAGGCATTTGCCTGCAAAGCCAAAGGACCTTGGTTCAACTCCCCAATACCCACATCAGTCAGCTGCACAAGGTGACGCGTGCATCTGGAGTTCGGTTGTAGTGGCTGAAAACCCTGGTGTACCCATTCTCTCTCTCTCTCTCCCTCTCTCAAATAAATAAATAAAAATAAAATATTTTAAAAAAATTGAGCTGGGCATGGTGGCACACACCTTTAATCCCAGCACTTTGGAGGCAGGGATAGATGGATTGCTGTGAGTTTGAGGTCACCCTGAGACTACATAGTGAATTCTTGATCAGCCTGGGCTAGAGTGAAACCCTACCTCAAAAAAAAAAGTTGAAACAAACATCCAAAATAAAAGCATGTAACTAAAGAACATCTACAAAAATAACTTAAAGCTAGCATCTTTACTGGTGAAAAGTTAGAAACTTCCTTACCAAGATTAGGAAAAAGGCAAGGATGTCTAACTCCTGTTTAAAATCATACCATAAGTCCAATAAAACAAGAAAAAGAAATAAAGGAAAGGAAATAAAAGATATATAGATTGATCTGGAAAGGATTATACTAAGTGAGGTAACCCAGGCCCAGAAAACCAAACCTTGCATGTTCTCTCTCATATGTGAATCCTAGCTACAAATAACGGGACTTCTGTGTGAGTAGGAAGAAAACTCAATAGCATAGGTCAGTAAGCTAGAAAGGAGATATAAAGTAAATAGTAAGGGAGAGAGGAGGGCCTAATAGGATGGTATTATATATATATGTAAGTAGAGGAACAGATTAATGGGGATGAAATGGTCTAAGTGAGATCAGGGGAAGAGACTAAGTAAGGAAAGGTGGAGGGAGGGCTAATCAAAATCTAAGAGAATATAAATAAGTCATATGGAAACCTACTTCTTTGGACAATGAAACACTCAGGAGCCATAGACTGTTACTAGAAAATTTTCAGTGCCAGGGATGGGATACCTCCCAGTGAGTTGTTGGCCAGAGAGGTCTCTGATGCCCCCAAAACATTATAGGCCATTGCTGAGGCCCTTGGTTTCCCATCAGGAGTAGATGGTAAGACCCTATTGCTGAAGACTCCACATACTTGGGCTGCAGGATCACTGAGAAATCCTGCTGGAACTGAGCTGATAACCTCCACCATGTAGACCAGCTGACAGAAAGCTGGTAAAAGCCATGCCGCACGCTGTTCAATGGGAGAGAGAGAAATCGCCAGTGAAGATACCCAACAGTGGACATTGCAAGCCTTATATTTGGCCAGCCAGGCCAAATGAGCCAACGGGTGCAATAGTGGCAAGTCTGTTATAGGAGAAACCAACCACCCTCTAATTTGACTCCATGGGAGGAAATATATCCCTGATACTGAAAACCTACAACAGGGGTAATCATGAGCCCTAGGAGTGTAACATCTGCTGCTGTCTGGCTAAAAGTATATATTATGCTCACCAAACTACCCAGTAATCACTTCTCTTAATGTTCATATCCATATATTAATGCTACTCTCACTTTTGGCTAGAGAACCTTCTCTTTTCAGATGGCAGTGACCCTGTGATGACTCAGGAGGCACTATGGTGCTGAGAAGAAGTGACAGAGGAGTGCTCAGCAATGAAATATCTCAATCACACCTTCCAAGGCTCAGGGTCCATTGCGGAAGAGATGGCAGAAAGAAGGTAAGTGCCAAAGGAAGGGTAGGACCCTTACAACTTGTTCCTCTAGACACAAAATGGCCTGGATATCCATGACCTCATAGTGCCTGACACACTGCACAAGACCATCATAATAGGAAGAAAAGATCATGACATCAAAAAAAGAGACTGGGGCTGGAGAGATAGCTTAGTGGTTAAGCGCTTGCCTGTGAAGCCTAAGAACCCCGGTTCGAGGCTCTCGGTTCCCCAGGTCCCACGTTAGCCAGATGCACAAGGGGCGCATGCATCTGGAGTTTGTTTGCAGAGGCTGGAAGCCCTGGCGCACCCATTCTCTCTCTCTCCCTCTATCTGTCTTTCTCTCTGTGTCTGTCGCTCTCAAGTAAATAAATAAATTAATTAAAAAAAAAAAGAGAGACTGATTTGGGGGGGGGGATATGATGGAGAGTGGAGTTTCAAAGGTGAAATTGGGGGAAGGAGGGAATTACCATGGGGTATTGTTTATAATTATGGAAATTGTCAAAAATATTTAAAAAATAAACAAAGACAAACATTAAGGGAATCTTGTAAAAAAAATAAGTAAAAAAACAAATAAAGTAGGGGCTGGAGAGATGTCTCAGTGGTTAAGGAATTTGCCTGCAAAGCCTAACAACCTAGGTTCCATTCCTCAGTACCCATCTGGAGTTCATTTATTTCCAGGGCTACTGGCCTGGTATGCCCATTCTCTTTCTCTTTCTGGTTCTCTTCACTCTGTCTCTCTCTGCTTGCAAATTAATAAATAAATAAATTTAAAAATAATAAATATATATGTATCTATATTTATTATTATTAAATTATTAATAAAATATTTAATTATATTAATCAATATTTTTATATAAATATATTTATGTATTTATATTTGTATATAATATAGAATATAAGTATATAATGTATACAAAGATATATTTATATATAAATTAATATTCAATTAATAATAATAATTGTATTATTAATTAAATATTAATTATATATCGGTGTGGAAGAAATAAAGACCATGTCTGTTGGAAGATAACATGATTGTGTATCTTGAAATTTTCAGAGTTTAAAAAGTCTCATAACTAATAATCAATTATGGTAAGGTTGCAAGATACATGATTGAGATTACAAAAGCCAGTGGCTTTTTAATATAGCAACAATGAATAGCTGGAACTTGGAATAAAAAAAAAACAGGGCTGGAGAGATGGTTTAGCGGTTAAGGCGCTTGCTTGCAAAGTCAAAGAACCCAGGTTCAATTCTCCAGGAGCCCTGTAAGCCAGATACACAAGGGAGTGCATGCATCTGGAGTTCGTTTGCAGTGGCTGGAGTTTCTGTTGAGCCCATTCTCTCTCTCTCTCTCTCTCTCTCTCTCTCTCTCTCTTGCTCAATCTCTCCCTTCCTATTTCTGTATCTCTATCTTAAATAAATAAATAATAATAAAAAGGGCCGGAGAGATGGTTCAGTGATTAAGGCACTTGCTTGCAAAGCCTGACGGGTTCAATTCTCCAGTACCCATGTAAAGCCAGATGCAAAAAGTGGTGCATGCATCAGAAGTTCATTTGCAGCAGGAAGAGGCCCTGGTAGTCTTATTGTCTCTCTCAAATAAATAAATAAATATTTAAAAATATATTTTACCAGCCGGGCGTGGTGGCACACACCTTTAATCTCAGCACTTGGGAGGCAGAGGTAGGAGGATCATCGTGAGTTCGAGGCCATCCTGAAATACAGAGTGAATTCCAGGTCAGCCTGGGATAGAGTGAGACCCTACCTTGAAAAAAACCAATAACAACAATAAATAAATAAATAAAAATATAGAAAACAAAATATCATCTACATTAGAACCAAAAACTTACTTAGGTATATGTGCAAGATATATATGAGGAAAACTACAAAGCTCTAACAAAGGAAATCAAAGACAAGCAAATGAAGAGCTATTTCATGCACATGAATAGGAAAATCTAATACAAAGATGACAGTTCTTTCCAGTTTAATCTAGAGATTTAATGCAATCCCAAACAAAATCCCACTAAAATATTTGTTGAACATCAACAAACTACTTCTAAAGTTTCTCTAGAGAGGTAAAGGATCTAAAACATCCAATATAATATTGAAAGAGAAAAACAATTAGGGCTTAATTCTATCTGATTTTAAGACTTACTATAGGGGCTGAAGAGATGGCTTAGAGGTTAAGGCGCTTGCCTGCAAAAACAAAGGATCCAGGTTCAATTCCCCAGGACCCATGTAAACCAGATGCACAAGGTGGTGCATGCATCTGGACTTCGTTTGCAGTGGCTGTAGGCCCTGGCATGCCCATTCTCTCTCTCTCTCTAACAAATAAATAAATAAAATATATTTTTTTAAAAAAAGAATTCAGGCTTGAAGAGATGGCTTAGTGGTTAAGGCATTTGCCTGAAAAACCAAAGGACCCAGGGCCAATTCTCCAGTACCCATGTAAGCCAGAGGCACAAGGTGATACAGGAGGCCTGACATGCCCATTCTCTCTCTCTCTATGCCCCCTCAAATAAATGAATAAATAATAATTAATTTTTTCATTAAAAATGAAATTTAGGGCCTGGAGATAGTTCAGCACTTAAAGGTGCTTGCTTGCAAAGCCTGATGGCCTGGGTTCAATTCCCCAGTACTCATATAAAGCCAGATGCACAAAGTGATACATGCGTCTGGAGTTTGTTTGCAGTGGCTGGAGGCCCTGGCATACCCATTCTCTCTATTTGCCTCTCTCTGTCAAATAAATAAATAAATATCATTAAAAATTTATTTTGGGAGGCCAAGGTAGGAGGATTGCTGTGAGTTTAAGGCCAGCCTGAGACTAAATAGTGAATTGCAGGTCAGCCTGGGCTAGAGCGAGACTCTACCTAAAAAACCAAAACAAATTTATTTCCAGAACTTCCCCATATACACATGAGTACACATGTTTGTCCATATCTCAATCCCCAGAACCTGTAAATGTAATTGACCCTCATTTTTATTGCTTTCATATCCGCAATTTCAATTAAGAATTGAATTTTTTTAAATTTTTTTTTTTGAGGTAGGGTCTCACTCTAGCTCAGGCTGACCTGGAATTCACTGTGTAGTCTCAGAGTGGCCTCAAATTCATGGCGATCCTCCTATCTCTGCCTCCCGAGTGCTGGGATTAAAGGTGTCCACCACAATGCCTGGCTTGAAAATATTTTTATTTTCATTTTATTTTTAATTTTTTGTTATTTATTTGAAAATGAGTGTGCCAGGGCCTTCAGCCCTGCAAACAAACTCCAGTTGCATGTGCCATTTTGTGCAACTGGTTTACGTGGGTCCTGGGTATTCGAACCTCGGTCCTTTGGCTTTGCAGGAGAACACCTTAATCATTAAGCCCTATTTTTTATTTTTTAATTAATTAACTAATTTGGTCTTCTGAGGTAGGGTCTCACTCTAGCCCAGGCGGATCTGGAATTCACTTTGTAGTCTCAGGGTGGCCTCAAACTCTCTCATCGATCCTCCTACTTCTGCCTCCTGAATACTGGGATTAAAGGTGTGTGCCACCACACGTGGCTGAAAATGTTGTTTAAAATTGCATCTGTACTGAACAAATAGACTTTTTTCTTATCATCATTTCCCTAATAATACAGTGTTTTAACTTTTGCATAGCATTCACAAGGTATTATACGTCATGTAGAGATGATTTAAAGTATATGGGAGGATATATGTATTCAATATGCAAATACTATATCATTTTGTATAAGGGACTTGAGTGTTTGTGTGTGGGTTTTTGTATCCAAGGAGAGTCCTGGAGCCAGTCCCCATTGGGTATAGAGGGATAACTGTGTAGGCTTAGACTTTTCACACAAAGGCCACATGAGGAAGTGATAACAGTAGAGATCCTCAGTATAGAACTAAGGGTGAGGGCAAAGGCACTTTTTTGTTTTTCCAAGGTAGGATCTCGCTCTAGCCCAGGCTGACCTGGATTTCACTATGTAGTGACAGGCTGACTTCGAACTCACAACAATCCTCCTACTTATGCCTCCCAAGTGCTGGGATGAAAGGCGTGCACCACCACACCTGGCTTATAAGGAGTTTTTAATGGTTCTAAAAATAGTTATGTTTATGTCCATATATTAGTATTGCTCTCAGTCTTTGTTAGAGATGTTCCTCTTTACAGATGGCAGTGACTGCTGGGGAGACTCAAAACTCATCAATACACAGAGGAGTGACAGTTGAGTGTTCTGCACTAAATGAGACATCTCTATCGCGCCCTGTAAGGCTCACAACCATTGTGGAAAGAGGTGACAGGAATAATGTAAGAGTCAAAGGATGGGAAGGAGTGCTTTGAACCGCTGCCTTCCAGACACAAAGTGACCAATGTATTCATAACCTCACATGGGTGTTATTACCTACACAAAGCCTGTATGATATTAATCCTATCAACATGTTGTCATGGATGACAGAAAAGGGTAAAACGTTGATATCAAAATAGAAGAGGGAGGGCTGGAGAAAGTGGCTTAGTGGTTAATGCACTTGCCTGCAAAGCCTAAGGACCCAGGTTTGATTCCCCAGGACCCACGTAAGCCAGATGCACAAGGTGGCGCATGTGTCTGGAGTTCATTTGCAGTGGCTGGAGGCCCTGGCACATCCATTCTCTCTCTCTCTTCCTCTCTCTCTCTCTCAAATAAATAAATGAATAGAAGAGGGACTAGGAGGACAAAAGAAAATAATAAGAAGGAATTATGATGAAGATGCATTATGCATGTGCATGAAAATTACTACTCCTGGAGCAGTAGGACAGGAAGGAAGGTAGGTTTGCCAGAAAGAAAGATGAAAATCACTGGACTTGATGAACAATCAACTATGAAGAGGCAAGAGAAGTTTGAGAACACAGAGATGTATCACACAAGTGTAAGGGGACAAGTAAGAAGGTTAAGTGAACTCTGAAGACTGAGAAGCCAGGGTAGGATTCAACAGGCAGAAGGAGGAGTAATTTGGGTTAAGACTCACACTGTGTTACTTTGGGTCAGTCACACTATTTTTCGCTGGTCCTGTAGGTTTCTGCCAGAGAATAATGGAGAAGACTAAATTACGTAAGAAAATTGTCAGGAAGTACCTAATCCTAGGGGTGACTTGGAGGAAGGAGCAAGGGGCAGGCCTGTCTGGACCGGGGTGGGGTGTGGCTGCACTTCCATTTACAATATGGCCCTTTTGGCAGGCAGGATACAGCGAGAGTTAATCTCCATTTCTAACTTAACTGGATTCGGAATGACCTAAATCACGCCTCTGGGTGTGTCTGTGCGGGCATTTCCTGAGATTTACTGAGAAGGGAAGGCGTATCTGGAATGTAGGTGACACCATTGCCATGGGCTGGGGTCCCAAACTAAATAACAGGAGAGATGAGAAAGCCAGCCCAGCTCCAGTATTCAGTCTCTGTCTGTGGACGCAATGCGAGCAGCTGCCTCATGCTGCGCCTGCCATGACTTCCCCACAGCGATGGACTGGGCTCTCCAACCGGGAGGCAAAATAAATCCCCCTTCCTTCGGAAGTTGCTTCTGTTTGGTATTTCGTCATGACAGTGACAAAAGTAACTAATACAGACACTCATACATGCAGAGGAAGAGGGTGTTGGAGGAGAGAAAATGCAACCAGAACACATATGCTTTTGAAGGGACCAGGGTGTCAAAGTCCAAGGCAGTCTTACCCTACCTAGCAGGCCCTATCTTGGCAGCAAGCAGCACTGCAAATTCCAGGCTGCCAGATGTTTCCTCGGGAAGTACCTAAGACCTCTGGGTTCTAATCTCAAGTCAGCAGCAGACTCGGTGTGTGAAGTCAAATCACTGGTGAAATACTCTGCATACTGATTTCCGGGACGAACACAAACAAAAGTGATGCACGCTGGCGGGGAGGTAGATGCAGTGTTTCAGAGGCTTCCCTCACGTGCCTCCCTTCCATGACACTGAGCGCCTCTCTTGACAAAAGAAGATCAAGTCCCGTTTCCTTCACTGACTTGCTCCGTGGCCTTGAGCCAGCTGTTAGACTGCTCGGGGCCTATTTTCACATCTGAAATATCAGGAGACTGAGGAAGACAGTCTCCAGCATCCAGCGATTTCTCCCGAGAGGACTCTGCACTCTCATCTGCAGCTTAAAGCTTTGGGCAAATAAGAAGAAAATGAGGTACCGATCACAGATGAACCCCCTTCCAAATCTTCCATCTTCTCCCACTGCCCTTCCCTTCCCACTGTCAGGAACTTACAGCACTGGCTTGCTTGCCAAACTTGTTGCCATGACAACGGGTTACAAATAACTCAGATGCAGGCGAAGATTTTTAACCCAAGAGCTGCTGGGCCAAGAGCTTCTTACTACCCCTATCCCAGACCAAACTGAAGGAACAATCCCATACATTCTTTAGGATTAATTTGCTCTCCTGCTGACAAGCCTGCCAATATTGTTCAGTATCACAAGAATAAGACATGGCATTCAAGGTTCTCTGAAAACCTGATTCAAATGTTTCCAATCTCATTTCCCACTTGCTCCCATTAAAAAGTGATCACTCCTTACTTAATAGGTTGATATTGTATATATGTAATTACAATGATTGTAATGGGGAGGTAATATGATTGAGAATGGAATTTCAAACGGGAAAGTGTGGGGGTGGGGAGGGAGGGAATTACCATGGGATATATTTTATAATCATGGAAAATGTTAATAAAAATTAAAAAAAATAAAAAAATAAAAAAATAAAAAAATAAAAAAAAAAAAAAAAAAAAAAAAAAAAAAAAAAAGTGATCACTCCTATTTTTGACACCTGCTACCTGATAAGTCCTGGCTTGGGTGTTTCATATAGAATATCTGGAAAATCTTCCCCAGCATTCTATTAGTTAGACACTGTTGTTCTACCTGGGACATTATGTTATAGAGGGGAAAATGGAGATTCATGGATGCAAAGATGTCAGAGTCAGAATTCAAAACTCAAACCCATAAAATTCCCAAACCCAGGCCTTTTCTGTTGTCATTAGTGCACCAAATGTAGGTCTGCACACAGTATATCTAGATAAACAAGGCTCAGTTAAAAATTTAGTTTATAACTTTTTAAAATATTTTATTTTTATTTATTTATTTGAAAGAGTAAGATAGAGAAAAAGGCAGAGAGAGAAACAGAGAGAAACAGAATGGGAAAAAAATGGGCATACCAGGGCCTCCAGCCACTGCAAACGAACTCCAGACTCATGTTCCACCTTGTGTATCTGGCTTACGTGGGTTCTGGAGAATCAAACCTGGGTCCTTTGGCTTTGCAGGCAATCACCTTAACCACTAAACCATCTTTCCAGCCCTAGGTTTTAACTTTTATTCAAGACGGTGGAATGAATGCAAACCAGTTATGGTGGCTCATGCCTTTAATCCCAACACTTCACAGGTTGAAGTAGGAGGATCCCCATGAGTTTAAAGCTAGCCTGGGCTACAGAGTGAATTCCAGGTCAGCCTGGGCTAGAGACCCTGCCTCAAAAAAAAATGGATGTGGCCTGGAAAAATGGCTTAGCAGTTAAAACGCTTGCCTGTAAAACCTAATGACCCAGGTTTGATACTCCAGTGTCTATATAAGCCAGATGCACAAAGTGGCAAATGTGTCTGGAGTTCATTTGCAGTGGCTGGAGGCTCTAGCACAGCATTTCTCTCTATCTGCCTCCCTCTCTCTCTAACTAAACAAATAAAAATATTTTTTAAAATGGACGATCTGGGGCTGGAGAGATGGCTTAGCGGTTAAGCGCTTGCCTGTGAAGCCTAAGGACCCCGGGTCAAGGCTCGGTTCCCCAGGTCCCACGTTAGCCAGATGCACAAGGGGGCACACGCATCTGGAGTTCGTTTGCAGAGGCTGGAAGCCCTGGCGCGCCCATTCTCTCTCTCTCCCTCTATCTGTCTTTCTCTCTATGTCTGTCACTCTCAAATAAATAAATAAAAATTTAAAAAAAGGACGATCTGGAAAAAATCATATGACATGAAATGACTCAAACTTAGAAAGACCAAAATTACATGTTCCCTCTGATATGTGGGTCTCAGCTTGTAATGTCAATAAGTATGTGTATATGGGGGGGAAATATGGATAAAACCTATAAACATAGACCTGTAACCAAAAATGAATATAGGGTTGGAGAGATAGCCCAGCAGTTAAAGGTACTTGCTTTTAAAGCCTGAAGACCCAGGTTCAATTCCTCAGAGCCCATGTAAAGCCAGATGCACAAAGTGGCACATGTATCTGCAATTCATTTGCAGTGGCAATAGGCCCTGGAATATATCTCTCTCTCCTTGCAAATAAGTAACAAATGCAAAAAAACATTAAGTCAATATAATAAGACAAGCTGGGAGGACAGGCAAAAGGAGATTTGTATCATGTAAACAGAAGGAAGAAATATACAGGGGGGCAGGGAATTGGGGAAGAGAGGGGGAGGGGGAGGAGGAAGGATGGGAATCAACAAAAACAAATTGTATTTGAAAATGCCATTAAATGAAAGAAGGAGGGAGGGCTGGAGAGATGGCTTAGCTGTTAAGGCACTTGCCTGCAAAAGTACCAAAGTACCTAGGTTCAATTTCCCAGGACCCATGTAATCCAGATGCACAAGGGGGCACACACATCTGGAGTTTGTTTGCAGTGGCTGGAGGTCCTTGGGCACCCATTCTCTTTCTCTCTCTCTCTCTCTCTCTCTCTCTCTCTCTCTCTCTCTCTCTCTCAAATTACTAAATAAAATATTTTTTTAAAAAACATGGAGTGCAGCCAGGCATGGTGGCGCACACCTTTAATCCCAGAACTAGGGAGGCAGAGGTAGGTGGATCCCCGTGAGTTCAAGGCCACCCTGAGACTACATAGTGAGTTCCAGGTCAGCCTGGACTAGAGTGAGACCCTACCTCGAAAAACAAAACAAAACATAACATGGAGTGCATTTTTTTCTTTAATTTCTGAGACTCCATAAAGTAAGAATAAAAGAATTAAAAATAGACCACAAGCTGAATGTGGTGGTGCACATCTTTAATCCCAGCACTTTTGAGGAAGAGGTAGGAGAACTGCTATGACTTCGAGGCCAACCTGGAACTACAGAGTGAGTTCCAGATCATCCTAGGCTAGAGTGGAACCCTACTTTGAAAAAGCTGAAAAAATTAAATTAAATTTAAAAAATAGACCATTTCTCAGAGTTTTGGCTTAGATCAAGTGTAGAAATCAAGGATAGAAACCCACAGCTCCAAAGAGTTTCCATCAATGGAAGAGAAAATTAAACAAATTCTGGCAAGGAAATGGGGCTGGAGAGGTGGTAACTGAGAACCAGGGAAGAGAAAAACATAAATTTTATCTACACCTGGGCAGGGCAGGGATCCACCAGGGGAGAGCTACCTGTAAAATCCTGAAGAAGGGAAAAAAGTCTCCTCATGTTGGGAGCTGGACACAGATCCCTAAATGGGATTGACTATTTATTGGTTTTTCTTTAAAATTTTCATACACACACACACACACACACACACACACACACACACACACACACATATATATATAGAGAGAGATTGAGCATATGGCCCCTTGCCCATCCCCCACTACTTTCCTTTTCTTGTTCCTTCTCCTTCCTGTTAATCCCTTTGTTTCCCTAGACAATTTCACTTCTACTTTCATTTAATATGTACATACATGATTGTTTGTACTATAGAAAACCCAGGAGCCACAAATAAGTAAAAAAAACAAAACAAAACCATGATATATGTCTTTCTGAGACTGGCTTAATTCACTTAATACAATCATCTCCAGTTTCATCCATTTTCATACAAATAACATAACTTCATTTATTTATTTATTTACATGTGAACATGAGAGAGAGACTGAAAAGAAAGACAGAAAGAGAAACACACACATATGCATGTACCTTTTGCTCTGACTTTTCATGGGAATTGGGAAATTCAATCTGGGCCCACAGTCTTTGCAAGCAAGCACCTTTAACTGCTGAGACATCTCCCCAGACCCATGCTTCTTTATAGATGAAAAATACCTTTTTGTATACAAACCACATTTTTCTTATCCCTTCTGTTGTTGGTCATAGGTTGGCTCCATAACTTAGCTATTATGACTAGTGATGCAGTAAATATTGATGTTGACTTGAAGTCCTTTGCAGAAACAGCCAGGAGTACACTAGCTGGGTCACACAGTAGATCTATGTGTTGGTTTGATTCGGGTTTCTCCATAAACTTAGGTGTTCTGAATGCTAGGTTCCCAGCTGATGGAGTTTTGGGAATTAACACCTCCTAGAGGCAGGGTATTGTTGGGTGTGAGCTTATGGATATTATAGCCAATTTTCCCTTGCCAGTGTTTGACACACTCTCCTGTTGCTGTTGTCCACCTGATGTGGGCCGGAGGGTGATGTCCACCCTCTGCTCATGCCATCGTTTTCCCCTGCCATCATGGAGCTTCTCCTCGAGCCTGTAAGCCAAAATAAACCCTTTTTCCCCACAAGCTGCTCTTGGTCAGGAGATTTCTGCCAGCAATGTGAACCTGACTGCAACAATCAATGTGCATTTTTAAGATTTTTTTGTTTTTTTGAGGTAGGGTCTCACTCTAGCCCAGGCTGACCTGGAATTCACTATGTAGTCTCAGGTTGGCCTTGAACTCATGGAGATCATCCGACCTCCGCCTCCCGAGTGCTGAGATTAAAGGCATGTACCACCATGCCCAGCTTGTTTTCTTTTTCTTTTTTCATTGACAACTTCTATAATTATAGACAATAAACTGTGTTAGTTCACTCCCCACCCCCACCCATTTTCCTCTTCGCAACTCCACTCTCCATCCCCTATACCCCTATGTGCAAAATTTTGAGAACCCTCTATACTGATTTCCATAGAAGTTAGACTAGTTTACATACTCACCAGCATGTCAAAGGGATCCTTTATTATTATTATTTTAGAGACAGAGAGAGAAAGATAGAGAATTGGCGCATCAGGGCCTCAGCGGCTGAAATCAAACTCCAGACTCTTGCACCCCCTAGTGGTCACGTGCGACCTTGCACTTGCCTCACCTTTATGCGTCTGGCTAACATAGAATCTGGAGAGTAGATCATGGGTCCTTAGGCTTCACAGGCACCTTAATCTAAGCAATCTCTCCAGCCCCATATGGTTCCTTTTTGTCCACATCCACATCATTTGTTGCTGTTTGTTTTCTTTCTTAGGTTTATTGTATTTTTTACTTTGAATAGCTTGATATTGCCTTAGAGGAGCCCAGTTCACTAGATCTGTTTTAACTTTTATAAGCCCATTTTACCATATATGTAAAATGGAAATAATAATGCCTACCTAGAATGTTAGTTGAAAGCATTTAATAAAATAATGCTTTGAGAAAGTTTTTCCTTAGGTTAGGATGCATAAAGATTCAGTTTTGGGCTGGAGAGATGGCTTAGCGGTTAAGTGCTTGCCTGTGAAGCCTAAGGACCCCAGTTCGAGGCTCGGTTCCCCAGGTCCCACGTTAGCCAGATGCACAAGGGGGCGCACGCGTCTGGGGTTCGTTTGCAGAGGCTGGAAGCCCTGGCGCGCCCATTCTCTCTCTCCCCCTCTATCTGTCTTTCTCTCTGTGTCTGTCGCTCTCAAATAAATAAATAAAATAAAATAAATAAAATTTAAAAATTTTTTTAAAAAGATTCAGTTTTATCAGCATGGTACTGGCATAAAGACAGACACGTAGATCAATGGAAAAGAATAGAGGACCCAGATATTAATCCAGGCAGCTACAGCCATCTGATTTTTAACAAAAATGCCAAAAATATTCATTGGAGAAAAGACAGCCTCTTCAACAAGTGGTGCTGGGAAAACGGGATATCTATATGTAGAAGGACAAAAATAGATCCTTATCATCCTCCATGCAGAAGAATCAAGTTCCAATGGATTAGATATCTTAATATCAGACCTGAAACTCTGAAACTGCTAGAGAAAAAGTAGGGGAAACCCGTCAACATATTGGAATAGGCAATGACTTTCTGAATATAGTCCCAATTGCTCAGGAAATAAAACCACTAATCAATCACTGGGCTCTCAGGAAATTACAAAGCTTTTGCACAGCAAAGGACACTGTGAACAGAGCAAAGAGACAACCTACAGAATGAGAGAAAATCTTTGCCAGCTATACATCTCACAGAGGATTAATATCCAGAATATACAAAGAACTCAAAAAAACAAAACAATAAGAAATCAAACAACCCAATCAAAAAATGGGCTATGGAACTAAATAGAATTCTCAAAAGAAGAATTATAGGGCTGGAAAGATGGCTTAGCAGTTGAGTCATTTGTCTGGAAAGCCAAAGGACCCATGTTTGATTTCCCAGGACCCACGTTCACATGCACAAGGGGGGACACGTGGCTGGAGTTCGTTTGCAGTAGTGGGCCCTGGTGCACCCATTCTCTCTCTCTCGCTTGTTCGCTTGCTCTCCCATTCGCTCTTGCTATCTCTCCCACTCTTTCTCTATTAAATAAATAAATAAATAAAAATAAAATATTTTTAAAAAGAAGAAGAAATAGATGGCATATAAACATCTAAAAAGGTGTTCTACATATTTAGCCACCAGGGAAATGCAAATTAAAACTACTTTGAGAGTCCATCTCACTCCTGTCTGAATGGCTATCATCAAGAAAACAAATGACAGTAAATGTTGTCGAGGATGCAGAAAAAGCAGAACCCTTCTACACTGTTGATGGGAACATAGTCTGGTACAGTCATTGTGGAAATCAGTGTGGAGGTCCTTGAGACAGCTAAAAATAGATTTACCATATGATCCAGCTATAGCACTCCTAGGCATATATCCTAATGACTGTTCTCACTACCTTAGAGATACTTGCACAACCATGTTTATTTCTTCTCTATTCACAATAGCTAGGAAATGGAACCAGCCTAGATGTCCCCCAACAGATGATTGGATAAGAAAGATGTGGTACATTTACACAATGGAGTTCTACTCAGTGGTAATGAATAATGAAATTTGCAGGGAAATGGGTAGATCTGGAAAGATTATACTAAGTGAGGTAACCCAGACTCAGAAAGCCAAATGCCACATGTTCTCTCTCATATGTGGATCCTAGCTACAAATATTTAGACTTGTGTGCAAACTGGAACCAAAAATTGGTAGCAGAGGCCAGTAAGCCAGAAAAAGGCTATAAGGGAGGGAGGAGAGGGAAGGACTGAAGGGGATGGTATTGTATATATGTAAGTAGAAGAACAGATTACAGGGAGTGGAATGGCCAAAGTGAGGTCAGGGAAAGAGATTGAGTAAAAGAAGGGTGGGGGGGAGGGTCAATCAAAATTCAAGATATTCTAAATAAGAAAATCTTTGTCAGCTATACATCTGATAGAGGATTAATATTTAGGATATACAAAGAACTGAAAAAAGTTAAATAGTAAGAAATCAAATATCCCAATTAAAAATGGGCTATGGAACTAAATAGAGAGTTCTCAAAAGAAGAAATACAGATGGCATATATACATCTAAAAAAATGTTCTACATCCCTAGTCATCAGGGAAATGTAGATTAAAACTATGTTGAGATTCCATCTCACTCCTGTCAGATTGGTTACCATCATGAAAACAAATGATTATAAATGTTGGCGGGGATGTGGAAAAAGAAGAACCCCTTTGGGCTGGAGAGATGGCTTAGCGGTTAAGCGCTTGCCTGTGAAGCCTAAGGACCTCAGTTCGAGGCTCGGTTCTCCAGGTCCCACGTTAGCCAGATGCACAAGGGGGCGCACGCGTCTGGGGTTCGTTTGCAGAGGCTAGAAGCCCTGGCGCACCCATTCTCTCTCTCTCGCTCTATCTGTCTTTCTCTCTGTGTCTGTCGCTCTCAAATAAATAAAAAGTTAAAAAAAAAAAAACAAATAAGAACCCTTCTACACTGCTGGTGGGAATGCAATCTGGTCCAGCCATTGTGGAGACTAGTGTGGAGGTTCCTGAAACAGCTAAAGATTGATCTACCATGTGACCCAGCTATAGCACTCCTAGGCATATATCCTAAGGTCTCGTCTCACTACCTTAGAGATACTTGCTCAAGCATGTTTATTGCCACTCAATTCACAATAGGTAGGAAATGGAACCAGCCTAGATGTCCCTCAACTGATGAATGGATAATGAAGATGTGGCACATTTACGCAATGGAGTTCTACTCTGTGGTAAAGAAAAATGAAGTTATGAAATTTGCAGGAAAATTAATGGATCTGGGAAGTATTATACTTTGTGGGGTGACCCAGGCCCAGAAAGCCAAACGTCATATGTTCTCTCTCACATGTGGATCTTAGATACTTCTATGTGAGCAGGAATAAAACTCAGTAGCAGAGGCCAGTAAGCTAGAAAGGAGATATAAAAGGACTAGAAATGGAGGGAGGGGGACCTAATAGGATGGTATTGTATATATGTAAGTAGAAGAATAGATTAAGGGGGTAAAAAAGCCTAAGTGAGGTCAGGGGAAGAGGTTAAGCAAAGGAAAGGTGGACGTAGGGCTAATAAAAATCTAAGAGGATATAAAATAAGTCATATGGAAACCTACTTATTTTGACAATAGAACACTCAGGAACCATAGATAGTTACTAGAAAATTTTCAGTGCCAGGGATGAGATACCTTCCAGTGAGCTGTTGGCCAGAGAGGTCCCTGATGCCCCCAAAACATTATAGGCCATTGCCGAGGCCCTTGGAATAGATGGTAAGACCCTATTGCTGAAGTCTTCACATACTTTCCACATACTTGGGCTGCAAGGTCACTGAGAAATCTTTCTGGAGCTGAGCTGAAAACCTCCTCCATGTAGACCAGCTGACAGAAAGCTGGAAAAAGCCATTCTGCATGCAGCTCAATGGGGGAGAGAGAAGTTACCAGTGAAGATAAACAACAGTGGACACTGTAAGCCTTAAGTTTGGTCAGCCAGGTGAAATGAGCCAAAGGGTGCAATAGTGGCAAGTCTGTTATGGAGGAAACCAACTGCTCTCCAGTTGGACTGGAGGCCTACTCCATGGGAGGAAACACATCCCTGATACTGAAAGCCTACAACACGGGTAGTCATGAGCCCTAGGGGGGTAACGTCTGCTGGTGTTTGGCTAAACGTATATATTATGGTCATCAAACTGCCAAGTAAGCACTTCTCTTAATGTTCATACCCATATATTAATGCTGTCACTTTTGGTTAGAGAAGCTTCTCTTTTCAGATGGCAGTGACCTTGGGATGACTCAGAAGGCACCATGATGCTGAGAAGTAACAGAGGAGTGCTCAGCACTGAAATATCTCTATCACACCTTCCAAGGCTCAGGGTCCATTGCAGAAGAGGTGGCAGAAAGAATGTAAGAGCCAAAGGAAGGGTAGGACTGCCTACAATGTGCTTCTCCAGACACAAAATGGCCTGGATATCCATGATCTCACAATGCCTAACACTACCTACACAAGACCATCATAATAGGAGGAAAAGATCATGACATCAAAATAAAAGAGAGACTGGGCTGGAGAAATGGCTTAGTATGTAAGGCATTTGCCTTTGAAGCCTAATGACCCAGCTTTGATTCCCCAGTACCCATGTAAGCCAGATGCACAAGGGGGCACATGCATCTGGAGTTTGTTTGCAGTGGCTGGAGGCCCTGGCATGCCCATTCTCTTTCTGTCTCTCTCTATCTTTCTTTCTGCTTGCAAACGAATAATTTTTAATAAAAAATAAAATAAGATAAAAGAGAGACTGATTGAGAGGGGGAGGGGATATGATGGAGAGTGGAGTTTCAAAGAGGAAAATGGGGAGAGGGATGGAATTACCATGGGATGGAGTATATAATTATATAAGTTGCCAATAAAAAAATAAAGTTGCCGGGCGTGGTGGCGCACGCCTTTAATCCCAGCACTCGGGAGGCAGAGGTAGGAGGACTGCCATGAGTTCGAGGCTAACCTGAGACTCCAAAGTGAATTCCAGGTCATTCTGGGCTAGAGTGAGACCCTACCTCGAAAAAAACCAAAAAAATAAAAAATAAAGTTATTCGTGGGCTGGATAGATGACTTAGTTGTTAAAGTGCTTGCCTGTGAAGCCTAAGGACCCATATTTGATTCCCTAGTACCACATAAACCAGATGCACATGGTGGGCATGTGTCTGGAATTCATTTGCAGTGGCTAGAGGCTCTGGTATACCCATTCTCTCTCTCTGCCTATCTGCCTTTCTCCACCCCCCCTCCAATAAATAAAAAATATATATATATTTAAAAATCATTTTTTAGCTGGGCGTGATGGTGCACACCTTTAATCCCAGCACTCAGGAGGCAGACGTAGGAGGATCGCCGTGAGTTCAAGGCCACCCTGAGACTACATAGTGAATTCCAGGTGAGCCTGGGCTCGAGTGAGACCCTACCTCAAAAGAAAAAAATCATTTTTTTTAAAGTTATTCAGGGCTGGAGACAGCTTAGCAGTTAAAGCACTTGACTGCAAAGCCAAAGGACCCAGGTTTGATTCCTCGGGACCCACGTAAACCAGATGCACACACAAAGTGGCACAGCTGAAGGCCCTGACATGCTCATTCTCTCCCCCTCCCTTAAATAATGGGCATGGTAGTGCACGCCTTTAATCCCAGCACTTGGGAGGCCTAGGTAGGAGGACTGCCATGAGTCTGAGGCCTCCCTGAGACTACAGAGTGAATTCCAGGTCAACCTGGGCTCGAGTGAGACCCTACCTCGAAAAACCAAATATCTATTCCTCTGTGTTTGTACATGTATTTTATACATTTTATCCTGTATGTAATCTTACATGTGTGTATGTAACATGAATATTAACCATACTGGAGAGAATAATAAAGGATATTCACCTCTATACAGTTTTCCCTGAATAATTCCTACAGCCTACCTTAGCCTGGGAGAACCATCCAATACTTCGTACATGCTCACTCTGCTTCATCTAGACTGCTAATATGTCACCTGCCATATTCAGGGCACTTATCTGCTTACTTATTTGACTCTCTAATTGGGGATCCAAACTGTGAATTACTAGAGGCCAGAGAGGATATGTTAGACTCAGAATTTAGTACAGGGTCTGACATATAGAAAAGAATTTAACATATGCTTGTTGAGCAAATGAATGGCGCACTGATGTGAACTGGGCTTGGTGGCACATACCTATAATCCCACACTTGGGAGGCTGACATAAGAGGATCACTTGTGAGTTCAAGGCCAGCATGGACTACATAGTTCCAGGTCAGTCTGTGCTAGAGTGAGAACTTATCTCAAAGAAACATCCACAAAAGCCAGGGGTGGTGGTGCACGCACTCAGGAGGCAGAGGTAGGCGGATCGCCATGAGTTCGAGGCCACCCTGAGACTACATAGTTAGTTCCAGGTCAGCCTGGATCAGAGTGAGACCCTACCTCAACACCCCCCCCAAAAAATGCACAAAAGACAAACAAAAGCTGATATGGCAGCGCGTGATGGTGCACGCCTTTAATCCCAGCACTTGAGAGGCCTAGCTCACAGGACTGCTATGAGTTTGAGGCCTCCCTGAGACTACATAGTGAATTCCAGGTCAGCCTGGGCCAGAGTGAGACCCTACTTTGAAAAAAACAAAAAGCGGGGGGGATCTGATATGAGTGAACACAGGAAAAAAAGCAAATGAGTAAATGCTTATATTAATGTATAAATTATGGGCTGGAGAGATGGCTTAGTGGTTAAGCACTTGCCTGTGAAGCCTGAGGACCCTGGTTCAAAGCTCAATTCCCTAGGACCCACGTTAGCCAGATGCACAAGGGGGAGCACGCATCTGAAGTTCATTTGCAGTGGCTGGAGGCCCTGGTGCACCCATTCTCTCTCTCTCTCTGCCTCTATTTCTCTCTGTCTGTCTGTGGCTCTCAAGTAAATAAATAAAAAATAAACAAAAAAGTATGTTAACGTATAAATGAATAAGTGAATCATTGTGTTAGATGAATGAGAAAAATAAACCAATAAGTAAATGGATGAAAAGTACATGTGCTATGCAGGTGTGAGAGAAAGAACCAATTCCCACCTTTATGTTTTGCTTCAAATCCAGCAGGAAGAACTCGCCTGTTCTTCACACATCTAAATTGCACACTAGTACTAACCTCTTTCAGATTACAGGGAACAAAGACACACTCGGGTTAGTGACAAGGATTTTTGAAAGCATTCACGGGGAAATAAGGAATAGAGAACAGCAACCAGGCAGCCTTAGAACAGAAACTTGAAAGCGGCTCAGGATCCAAAGCAGCTCTAGGGCCTGACTTATCTTGTCACCCCCTCAGCTGCAGGCATCTGTTGCTCCCTTCTCTAGCACTTCCTAAAATGGTGACTCAAATACTTTCTGGCTGTATTTATACTCCTCCTACTGCTACTGACTAACTTCTTTCTGTTCCTCTCGTTACAGACATTGGCTTTTGCTACCTCTAAGCTTCTAGGACTTTCAACTGCTGCAGCTTTGTGGCTCTTGAGGCTTCAGCTCCTATTATCCATGATGTCTCTTTGCAACTTCTGCTTGTCTTATAGTTCTTACCTCTTCCATTACTGTTGCTTTGTGCCACATGGTTCAAGCTACTTTATGGCTCTTGCAATTTCATCACTTCTGCTGTCTCATGGGTCTTGTCTATTCAAGCCTTTTGCTTCATGGCTCTTACATAATCAGTTTTGTCTCAATAGTTTATGTTCCTCAAGGCTCCAAGTGCTTTATACCTTCTGCATCTTTTGGCCCATTGATGCCTTGCTGGTTCACGGCTTCTGCTATCTTGTGGCCCCATGATCTCAGGATACAAATACCTCCTGACTTACAACTTCTACAGCTTTTCCTCTGCTATTTGGCCACCCCCATTTTAGCCTCACTAAATTCTATTCTTCTGAATACCTCACATTCACCATTGGTGAAAGATCCATTTCATCCACTTGCCATTAGACACACACCACCTCCACAAAGTAGAATCCTTATACTAGTCCATCTAATAGGCTGCTACCCAGCTTAGAGATGGGCTGCCTTGAGTCCAATACTTTCCCAATACAGTGGTCAGGATTGTGAGGTCACATGGTACACAGCATGACAAATTATGCTAAAGAAACCCATTAGAAGGAACTGTGGGCATGGCAAGTTTGCTGACAGATTTTTGTGGTTATTGTTTGAGGTAGGGTCTCACTCTAGCCCAGGCTGACCTGGACTGTGTGGTCTCAAGGCTGGTCTCAAACTCATGGCAGTCCTCCTACCTCTGCCACCCAAGTGCTGGGATTAAAGACGTGCGCCACCATGCCCAGCCTTGCTGACAGTTTTCAGGAGACAGTGTAACTGGCAGGCATCTTGTTTGGCCTGTCCAGCACATTGACCTTCTGGGGTCAAGCTAAGTCCTATCTTCTCCCTTACCGCTTCTGCCAGTCCTGATCTACACACAAGACCAAGGCTATAGAGGTGATGTGGGAAAAGAACTTGGGTTCTAGTTCTGCCTCCAACACTTCCTAGCAGTGGGATCTTTGGGAAGTTAATTCCACTCCAAAGGCCTTAGGAGGGTGTGGGCAGTTTTTAAGTTTCCTTACAGGTTTGACATACTGGGCAACTCCCTACATGTTACAAGATAAGAGTATGCTGTAGCTAGGAAAGCATTCAAATGATATCTCCTGGTAGGACTGAGGAGATGGTTTACTGGTTAAAGGTGCTTGCTTGCAAAGCCTTCCAGCCAGGGTTCAATTTTCCAGCACCCACATAAAGCCAGACACAAGAAAGTGGCACATGTTTCTGGCAATTGTTCAGAGAGGCAGGTATGCACATGCACACACACAATTTATTTTTTGTTTTTACTTGAGATAGACAGAGAGGCAGATAGAGAATGGGTGCGCCAGGGCCTCTGGCCACTGCAAACTCCAGATTCATGCACCACTTTGTGCATGTGGTTTTACATGGATACTGGGGAATCAGACCTGGGTTGTTAGGTTTTACAAGCAAGCACCTTAACTGCTGAGCCATCTTTCCAGTCCTAAATAATTTTTTTAAAAATATTTTTTGTTCATTTTTATTTACTCATTTGAGAGTGTCAGAGAGAGAGGGAGAGAGAGACAGATAGAGAGTGGGAGCGCCAGGGTTTCCAGCCACTGCAAACGAACTCCAGACGCATGTGCCCCCTGGTGCATCTGGCTAACGTGGGTCTTGGGGAATCGAGCCTCAAACTGGGGTCCTTAGGCTTCACAGGCAAGCGCTTAACCGCTAAGCCATCTCTCCAGCCCCGAAATAATTTTTAAATTTTTTATTTATTTACTTTTACTTGAGAGAGAGAGAATGGGCACACCAGGGCCTCTAGCCACTGCAGACGAACTCCAGACACATGTACCACCTTGTGCACCTGGCTTACATGGGACCTGGAGAATCGAACCTGGGTCCTTAGGTTTCTCAGGCAAGCACCTTAACCATTAAGCCATCTCTCCAGCCCCTAAATATTTTATTTTTAAATCTCGCCTGGTGTGGTAGTGCACACCTTTAATCCCAGCACTCAGGAGGCTGAGGTAGGAAGATTGCTGTGAGTTCAAGGCCAGCCTGGGACGTACCAGGTGAGTCTGGTTAGAATTACACCTTACCTAAGGAAAGAAAGAATGAATGAATCTCGGCTGGGCATGGTGCACACCTTTAATCCCAGCACTCAGGAGGCAGAGGTAAGAGGGTCACCGTATGAGGCCACCCTGAGACTACATAGTGAATTCCAGATCAGCTTGGGCTAGAGCGAAACCCTACCTCAAAAAATATATATATATATAATCTCAAGGTAGGAAGAAGGGAGTTAGAGTCTTGGTTTAGAAGAGCCTCACCCACACAGGAGGTACAGCCAAGATTTAAACTGGGTGGATGAACCAATGAGTGGGGTGTGTGTAGGGAAAACTGTACAGTACACATAACACTTAGCTGGACAGAAGAGCTCCCATCCAGGTGCTCAGGAGGCTGGAAAAGGAGTCTGACTCAGATGGATCAGGAAAGAGACTGGGATAGAATAGGAATCTTGGCTATCCATGGATGCTCAGTGCATCCCCAGTCACCTTCCACAGCCAAAGTCAAGTCACCAAGTCCAGTTCATCATCTTAGCAGCTCACACCCCATCACTTACAATCCATTCTTACTGTCCTTGTTCCAGAGCAGTTTAGTCTTTTCAAGTGTTTTGGGTCTATCCTCTTTTCTTTTCTTTCTTTTTTTTTTGAGAGGGGCTTCAAGGTAGGGTCTTGCTCGAGTCCAGGCTGACCTAGAATTCACTATGTAGTTTCAGGCTGGCCTCGAACTCATGGGAGAACCTCCTACTTCTGCCTCTGGGATTAAAGGTGTCATGCACCACCATGGCCGGCCAAGTTTTTTAATTGCTGTTTCCATTCTCTTCCTCATAAATGTGTTCATTTACTCAAAAATGTTATTGGGTTGCCTGATTTGTATAGGCATCATGATTTTTTTTTTTTTTTTGCAGCTGATATATATATACTAGCAAGCAAGATTATCCACAGGTCTATCTCGGTGCTTACATCACATTTCTTGTGTAAAGCCAGTCTGGTTCCCGATTACCTCTACCCTTGCTTGCTGCTCTTGCCCTATCCCGGGGATCTTTATGATTCAGTGTTCCTTAATTGCTGTTTCTTGCCTCCAGGTCTTCATGTTTACCATTACCACTGTCTGGAGTTTCTTTCGACTAGTGAATTCCTACCAGTCTCTCGGGTTCAGGTATCAACCCCCCCCCCCCCCAGTCTGGAGAATGCCCTCCCTGAATCTCTGCCTAAGCTTCCTATGCTTCTGGCAGAGAGCTGGCTTTTGAATTGGCTCCCAACTATACAGTGAGCGCCTCAAAGGCAAGATAAAAACATGACTCATCTTTGTGTTCTTAATGTGGAACATTAAGATTTCCGGAGTGACATGCCCAATTAAAGGAAGATACTATTGTGGAATACTCTTCAATTCCCTACGCCAAAGGCAACTGGGTCAAGTATAAGGGAGTCAGCCTAGTTCCTTCCAGAAGAGATATGGATCCACTTGGATTCAGCTTGCTTAGAAACACACCATGGGGGTCCATCTCCAAACACAGCCTTCACTGACATGTGTCGCTTTCCAATGACAGTAGGGCATCCAAGTGGAAGTCTAGATTCCATCACTAAACCACTGGAATCTCACCTCCCCTGATCCTAAGTCACTAAAGCTTTGTAGCATTTGTGTTCTGACATGCCAGAGCTTTTTTCTTCTTTCTTTCTTTCTTTTTTTTTTTTTTTTGTTTGTTTTATGAGGTAGGGTTTCACTGTAGCCCAGGCTGAGCTGGAATTCACTCTGTAGTCTAAGGGTGGCCTCGAACCCATGGCGAGCCTCCTACCTCTGCCTCCCTAGTGCTGGGATTAAGGGCATGTGCCACCACACCCAACATGCCAGAGCTTTTGCCCAAGACATCTCATGTAATCCTTTCCATCCCATGAGGTGAGGTGGAGGTCGTTTTCTGGGTCATTATCCACACCTTCTGAATCATATTTCCAGAGGCAGGACCAGAACAATTTACTTTTAAAGAGCTCTACATCCTTTGCATGTGTGGGTACAGCAGAGAACTGCTGCTTTTCATAAGCCCTTCTGCACTATTTTAATTTTCACCTATGTATATATTACTTTGGTCTTTAAAAAGGAGAAAGAAAAAGCTTCCCAAATAATTCTGATACATAGCCAAAGTTGTTTGCCACCTTTAAAATGGAAAACGCACTACAATACATGAAATCGGTGGCCTCACTTTTCTCATCTTTAAAGCAGAAAATAGCAGTTGCTACCTTTAAAAAGCTAGGATGATATCGATATGCCCCAAATTTTTTAAAAGAATATTTTATTTATTTGCAAGCAAGAGTGAGACAGAGAGAGAGAGAGAGAATAGGTGTGCCAGGGCCTCCAGCCATGGAAAACGAGCTTCAAATATATGTGCCACTCTGTGCATCTGGCTTTACATGGGTACTGAAAAATCAAATCCATATCATTAGGCTTTGCAGGCAAAGACCTTAACCACTGAGCCATCCATCTCTCCAGCCCCCAAACTACTTTAAGTGCATTTAGCAGTATCTTTCTGTCACTGCTGCCACACTGTTTTGTAAAATAAGGAAACTGAGGGTTATAAATGAAGTCCAAGTTTCTATGACTAAGCTTAGAACCAAGTTTGACCCCCCCCCAACTGTTCCAGCATCTATCAACTGATGGTAAATCTGACATTGTGGCTATGTCTTCTTTCATTGAACACAGACAAATTTCCCAGGTTAGTCATGCCTTTTAATACATATTAGAAAAACATATAATCAGCACAGCAAACTCATGATTTCATAGATATCACTAATTAGGATAAAACATGTAGACAGCTGAATCTCCTATCGTCTGAAGAAAAATACTGAGTAAGTAGTGGTGGAAAGCCATTTCAAAATATCTATTAGAAACAAATATATAAATATCCTATGCCTGCAATTCCACTCCAAGAAATCAACACAAAGTAAACTTTAACATACAAAACTTCCACACATGGGGATATACCTATGTACTATTTTGTAATAATAAAAACTGAAAACAAGCCGGGTATGGTGGCGCACGTCCTTAATCCCAGCACTTGGGAGGATCACCATGAGTTCAAGGCTACCCTGAGACTACATCGTGAATTCATGGGTAATATGCAATTGTCATATGATGGCAATCTATACAGCAATTAAGCATGAACTGATCTATACTTAACAACATGCACAACACTGAAAAGCACTGTTAAAGAAAGAAAGCAAATTGGAAAATTCCAAAGCACTACTTGCATCAGACAAAATTCTTTCAGTGAACACATGTGTATCAAATATGAAAACGAAGGCTAGGTGGAAGTCCAATACACATAATAGCAGTTAAAAGGGGAAGGAGCAGGAGAGGTAAGTGGTTTGTAGTCAAATGAGATGAACTTTTCAACAATCTAATTTCTTAAAAAGAAAATGGATCCATGCATGACTTGTGAAATTAGAACTTTAGGGGTTACACTAGGAATAAAATTCATGGTGTTCCACATGATTGATCACTAAGCAACATCTCTTTTCCTTTTTCTTCTTTGGCTTTTTCAGGTAAGGTTTCACTCTAGCTCAGGCTGACCTGGATTTCAGTACGGAGTCTCAGGGTGGCCTCGAACTAACAGTGATCCTCCTACCTCTGCCTGGGATGTGCTGGGATGAAAGGCGTGAGCCATCATGTCTGGCCTAAGCAACATCTCTGGACCTGACTTTACTTTCTTTGAGACAGTTTCAGTATGTATCCCAGACCAACCTTCTTCTGTCTCAACCTCCCCAGTTCTGGAATTACAGGTATGCACCGAGCCCAACCTAATTTCTTTTGAGGCAGGCTCTCACTGTAGTTCAAGCTGACCTGGAGGTCACTCTGTAGCCTAGGCTGGCCTTAAACTCAGTGATCTTCCTACCTCAGCCTCCTGAGGGATAGGATTAAAGACGTGAGCCACTATACCTGGCCTGATTTAACTTTTATTTGTTTTTAAATATTTTTATTCTTATCTATTTATTTGAGAGAGGGAAAGAGAGAGAGAGAATGGGCATGCCAGAGCTGCCAGCCACTGCAAACAAACTCCAGATGCATGAACCACCTTGTGCATCTGGCTTATGTGGGTCCTGGGGAACCAAACCGAGGTCCTTTGGCTTTGCAAGCAAGCACCCTAACTGCTAAGCCATCTCTCCAGGCTGATTTAATTATTTTTAATTTATTTGAGAGCGACAGACAGAGAAAAAGGCAGAGAGAGAGAGAATGTCAGGGCCTCCAGCCAGTACAAATGAACTACACATGCATGTGCCACCTTGTGCATCTGGCTTACGTGGGGGTTCTGGGGAATCAAGCCTCGAACCACAGTCCTTAGGCTTCACAGGCAAGTGCTTAACAACTAAGCCACCTCTCCAGCCCCCTGATTTAATTTGAAAAAACAAAACAGCAATATACAGATGAAGAAAGTCCTATGTGAATGAAAAAAGGCTGATCCCATATACCAGGCTTTATGGCCTCTGAACAGTTCTTCAAGCTAATAACAATTTTATTCCCAAGAGGAACCTCATATTAGGTTGAGATGTGGCCCAGGCTACCAACCTCTCTAGTTCCTGACAACCCAGATCAGGGCCCAGGAATAGTTATTATCATACATGATTGAAAATATAGGCTTCCTCAGGCCCTCCATCTAACAAATAAGCCCTATTCATGTCCTAGAACTCTCCCAGCTACCAGGGCATTTAGCACCTCCCAGGTTTGGAGGTTCCTTCTGTCTCTTACAGCAAGGGTCAGTAGTTCTCATGGGTCCAGACACAATAAGACTTATATTTGGAGGGGCTGGCACTTCGTGATACCCCACACATGGATAAGGTTTCCAGTGAGGAGCTTGACATCATTAAATCCCATGAGGTAGGTAATATTTTAGCCCCATTTTACAGATAAGGGAACTGAGACACAGAAGGGTCAAATGATTTGCCCAGCAACAAACTAATGAGCATTTTTTAAAAGTAGGATCAG